>NC_061460.1:1267500-1892500 GCF_022581195.2 Helicoverpa zea | reverse complement strand
AATGATGGACTAAAAAAGTTTAATCCAAAGAAGAGAAATTTCTGTATTCGGTGAAGGAGCTAAATTTCTTGAAGCAGCTACATAAAACAGTTGATGAAAGCAACTTAGTGAGGGCGCCGATAGCGAACGAAACTGTAAAACAATCAAGACACGCCGCGAACCGCTTCAGGCGTTTTACACGTTGCCTGAAAGTGGGGCTGTGAAAACGGCGAGAAGCTTGGACTAAAAATATATTCTGAACTGAAAAGCTCTAAAAAAAGCCATTTTAACTTTCTTATTTTTTGACACTGATTTCCAAAAATATTACTCGCTAAGATTATTAGCTAGTCAATTTCGACGTAGCTATTTTTGTGGATGCCAAATAACCGTACATACGAATAACAAGACCCTGATCATTTGCATCATTGGTAATTACGTGATATTGCTTGATTATCTAGCTGCTAGTGTACTCGTTCATTAATTCTTTGCTGTACTGCCATCAAAAAACTAGCAGACGGCTTACACCTTATGGAATATCAACATGCACTCAAACTAAGAGCAACACAGGCACACACATACCACACAAACCTCCTCCTTGCGTCGTAATTCCTCAATGCTGAGGGTCGTGACCTCCCTGTGTCATCACCTTCGAACGTATGATATTCTTCCATCTGTTTCTGTCTCTGGCGGTGTGAAGGGCACTGTGCACCGTGGAGTCAAGAGCAGTGCGGAGCTGGTCGGACCAACGTATGGGGCTGCGACCGCGAGGCCTTTTCCCATCCACTTTACCTCTCTCGAGGTTTCCCCCGTCTTTCCGTGCGATGTGACCAAAGTATTGTAGAACCTTGCGTAGGCACTCTGTTGATAATCGCGAGGTGATTTTTAGTTCTCGCAGTATGGACCACACAAACACGTACATAGTTATCAGTAGTAGGTACGAATAACATTACTTCAAGCTTCAATATTATTACATCCATAAAACTAACACCGCGTATCTCACAGCCCGACCTTTTCCGAGTACTCCAACACCGCTCATATTAACTCTGGACAGGCAATGATGACCGACAATTTGTTACTCGCCTTGCTACAAAGAAATAACCTGAACCTTAATTATCTGCCGTTATTCACAAATGAAAGGGATCGGTGTTAAGCTTAGTGGTGGGTGGGAAACTTGTGGTGGGCTTTCTTTTGTTTTTTTGGACGACACGTGTTTAATGAGTGCGTTTATAGGTATCATCACCTGTGGAAATCTTTCGTTACTTAGATTGCCCTCTAGACGAATTATCCAAATAACTTAAATCTCTCTTATAAACTCTTTTATACGGAATTATTTTTGGTATATGATTTTATACACAGCACGTCAGCGTCTTTTTTTTTTAACGACGTCAAAAATCATCAAATGATCCCTCCCGCTGTGGGTTAGCAGCGTTGAGGGAGTGTCAGACTCTTACTGACTAAAAACCGTCGTGTTCCGTCATAGGCCTTTTATGTACCAGGGCCGCGGTATCTCTTTCGAACAACCCGCAGCCCCGGCAGGCTTTGGCCCTGCTGGGCCCCGCTGGGGTTGCTGACATCTCTTTGAGGAGCGCGTGGAACAACGCGCGCCGTCGACACGGGTCTGTCGTCTAAGCAGACAGAGGGACGATGAGCCACCCGAACTCACCGCCCACAGACCCACGCCTACGGCGGCCGGGAGTCATCACGCGACACCCGGCGCCCATGGTGTCTACCTGGTTATTCATGAAATAGCAACCTTTCACTCCTTCGTAATATTAGTGCGATTTATCATATCAAACTAATATCAGACTCAGTGTCTACTCGACCTAAAAGAACTTTAGAGAAAAGATTCGGCAAATGGCAAGCCTAATTCAGTAGCCTAAAACAATAGATTTATGAGTTTCTTTGTCCTTGTCTGCAAAAAGTGGCCTTCATTTCGCAGGGCCTATCATACGAAATGAATATTTTTTGCCAGTGAGACTGCTGGTACTCTCGATTCTAAGATAACAGAAAAATGCGAAGTATTCATATTCGATTGATAATATATGAGAGCATTATTTTCGAGATTCTGAAACTAAAAAACACGACTTTTTACGTCTGTTCTTTTACATATTACTAGATTTTCTCAAAAGTAATCTATGTCAATCTCCAGATCCATGTCAATGCCTTTTACCCCACTCGGTATATCTCACTCCACTTTCATATCACACCCGCTATAACCCAAAAAATATGTAGAAAGTCATATAAAATTGCAACCAATAAACCCTCAAATAATACACTCATATTTTTACAGCTTATAACATTCGTAAACTTGGAACCAACATTTGCTGCCAATAAAATACTCTCAACAAAGACCCACTCTTGCAAATCCTCGTCGCGCAAAATAACTTCACTTCATAAAATCAGGTGAACGATATATGCAAAAAGAAAACAACGGAAAACCATTTTCCTAACACAATTTACACTCGACGTGGAGTTTTTTTTATTAAAACCCCAGGCGAGCAGTAAAGACGGGGGGTGAAGAAATTTATTCATTTCGAGACATAATTCTGAGCATATTTTAATAAAAATGTTACTTGAGTACCGGTACGGAGTTCGGGAATTTGAATTCTGATGTTGCAATTCCTTATTTCATTTCTAGGGCACCATTGGTAATGGTCCAAAGAGCAGGATAGGATTTGAGATTCCAAGTATTGGTAATGGATACTGGGATAATCTGTTCGTACTGTGACAGTGTTTAGCGGAATTTTGAGCTGGAAATAGGGGAGCTCTGGGAAAATTCGAACAGTGCACACAAATCTATTGACATAAGCCTTCATACTGTACTCCATAAAAAAGTACTTGTATGTAAAAGCCTGTGAAAATGATGGATATTTAAGGTCAGCAACCTCCCTACGTCCGCTAAAAAATTAAAACCTTCTTAGAAAATAAGCTGTTAAAAGTATAAAATGGCACACAGCCTAAAAAGATCGTATCACATTACAGTATATCAGGTTGCGGGACGGCACGAACATTAAAATGCAAAGACTGACTTAACTCGATAGAATCTGTGAAGAAATAGGATAAATCTTAGCGAGCGTTTTATTTACTCAAAGAGGGTAGAATGGGGGTTTTTATTTACATTTTTAAATCGCAGGGTGTTTTTGGAAGATTTCATCCCGTTTGTTTGAATATTTTTTCTGTTTATTCGGCTGGGATGATACAAAAATAATTGTGGATTTATTTGAATGCGAGTTAGTGGTATTAGAGTTAGCTTGGTCCAATTTTGCCGCCTAATACCTATTGATAATATTTCTTTGGAGGATTACGCTTATCCTATTACTGTGACCAATATTATTCGTAGTTTTCAGTGGGCATAGGTAACGGTCATTATGATTAAGAGTAACAAATGAAGAAGGCAATAGGTACCTTGATTTGTCTTCACAACTTCAAAAGCTTCAACATCCCGTTTACAACGTCTATCAACATTCTTAAAAAATGGTATTATTGCTATATTAAAATATGATTTTAAAGTCAACTAATAGAAGCTTCTAAAATATCTGTTGATTTTTACTCAAAGTGATTTCAACCTGTCAGGTAAAATAAAAAATAATTTTCTATTATTAAAAAGAAAATTAGTGTCGTAAGCTCTTGTCTGGTTTTTCGACGTTTTTGATGTTGCTTCAAAAGTTAAAAACCGCAATAGTTTGTTTATTCTAATTTTTATACTAAAAATACTACAACGTCATTATCATGAACCACAAGGCTGGGTGCACAAGGCAAAAATGATACAGTAGTACCAGCTTAACGGGACTTTTCAATTACGACTATCTACGATGTCAGCCAAAATAATAGCAATTAGACATTACACAGACGATCAAGGTCGTTGTCTGTAAGATTTTTGTCAAAATTGTAAATGCCAAATTTACATATAAATATTATGTGTTACGCGATATATGAAATTAAGCGCAGAATTTGGTAGGACTTACCCTCTAAACGAACATAAAGGACTTTTTATCCGGGCGAAGATAGTAGTTCCCCTGGGACATAGGATAGACTTTGGGGCCGCGGACATGCTCGTGATAAATAAAGAGTTAAGAAAACTTCAGCTGTAGGTAATTAAATTGTTTACTTCTGAGATAAACCTTTTGTATCTCCAAACCGAAACTTCTGCGACATTTTTTCCACAGTCATTAAAGGGAGGGGGAAAGTGGATACTGTATAATATTCGCATTATAGTCCCCTTTACTGGTTTCTATCGGCCATCAGCCGTTGCTCAGCATCTTTGCGGGACTCCAAATGATGTCATTAATGTTTGATGCCCATTTTTACCCACCCTCCCCTTGCCGGAGATAGTTTCTTGAATATGTGATGTTTTTATTGATTTTGGAAGGCTGGGTTATTTTTTAGATCTTCCAATAAAAGGTCCTTGAACATGAATTATTATGTTTGGACCAGTGTTTTTGAAGGAAGCTTATTAATATTTATTTGATATTCATTAGGGAATGACGGGTCGTTTATTTATAGCCTTTTTTTCTTAATATGTGTTTTTATTTTGGGAGTTTTCATTTTATTTTTGTCTATTATGCAGTATTTTTAAGATTAGGGATATTTAAAGAATAAATGTAAAATAAATTAAAATTCCATGACCTAAAGTAATAAACTTTTCGCCCCTAAGATAATATACTTGGACACTAATAATAATATGGGCACTAATTATATACCTATTTTATTCCCTCTTTAAAATACGAACACCTCAAAATATTAATTTTAAACAGCCTCTATAACATTCCAAAAAGCCACACACATTTCTTCATAAACCATATTAAAATGCCAGTTCAGTATTCTGTTTGCACAAACCGCACATTCACAGAGACACACGTATACTCCGCACGTGTCAGAAGATTCATCAATATTACAGCCTCGGGAGGTAACGAGGAAATTCTCTAAACATTATTAAAATTGTTCATTTCAAGGCCTTTAAGAATAGTCAGAAAATGAAATATTATATTGAGTAAATGAAGAGCATCCTTAAGAGTATCCTTAAAACAATATTTTAATAGATTTACCTCTTTCATTATAAAAAACATAATTATGAATTATATATAAGAAGAACATGACGTCAGATAGGCAGTCGCTTCTTGTAAAGCACTGGTACTCAGATGCATCCGTTTAGACTGTAAGACGACCCCAACATAGTTGGGAAAAGGCTACGCAAATTATTTTAGAACAATGTTAGACACGAAATTAATTTCATAACATTTCCTTCACCACTTAGAGTCAGCAAATACCGTATTTCCATTTAATGAATCACACACTTCTCAATCCGACCAGACATTTACTGACACAATACGACACTGTGTCAAGTCACTACCAAAAGTCTTTCTATTATCCCCCACTGTGTCTCTAGCTGGAATACGTACCAAGATAATTTTTCAATTAACAAAGTAAATATTTATTTATTCAGATGCTGAAGACGGGGTGTGGGGGTAATTTGAATAAAATTAATTTATTAAAGACCTTCTAAATGGGTGTGGCCTGGAGTGAGATCTTTTGTTTGTCGACGGAGGATAAAGAATTGCTCGTTGTGTTCAGAAACTAAATGCAAATAGAATGGCTGCGGTTTTTGCTAGTCGCGCCCCACGGCGTCTCTTGTATAATATGTAAGTTTTGGACGTTTTAAATTATCGTAAATGACGTTTCTTTGTGTTTTTATTGCCTTCTTAGATAAGAAAAATTGCACCAACAGTTTAACTTTGAATAAACGACAGTGATACCTTGGTGGTCATACGAAAACTGTGGTTTTATTGATTTACTTTTAAGAACTCCATACCACAAGATCGGACAAAACAAATATTTGTTTGTTCTTAAATAAACAATTTGTGTGTACCTAAATAAACAAGTAAAAACTGTCTCAGTCATAGTTGATGTCCATAATTTGAACGTTGCTAAAATCCTTTATTTATCTTCTTCAATACAGAACTTTACCGCACTCGAAATTCAAAACAACACACAAAATCGTTTATCGAAACTTCTAGAAATACATTCACTAAAAATATTTGAACGTCGAACGTTAGTGTTCGAAACAAATCATCCATCCGATTAGTCACGTCCATCCTGCGGGCTAATTCGGAAGTTCCGTACATCCGAACATTGGAACATCCGGATATCTATGTACATTTATTTGCTCAGCTCGCAAAATCGAGTATAGTTTCACGCGTTTAACATACCTCACACTCTTGAAGTTTGGTGCGAATTTACCTTTTATAGTGTACGATATCTTTAAATTAAGATAACTTTTAATTAAAGATACGCTCGTACTTAGTTATGTTATAGAAACACGGATAGGGCGATCAGAAATTAAACTGCGCTTAATGCGGTCTATCCATGGATGGATAACTATGAATGCGGAAAACATGGCAAACATGCTGAGGCTACACTTTCACTTTCTGTATACTGTACTGTATTTTTGAAACTGTAAACTCTGACAACCAATCTTTATATGGATTATCGTGTTTCTCGGGAGACGGGGTTTCATTCAGGAATTCAGGTAAACAGTCGTTCCATGGTATTTAGCTACTACATCCTGGTAGACTGAAACCCGAACCCGACACATTTGGTAAAAGGCTTGATAGATGAGCTTAAAATGGCAAGTTATTATTTTTAAAATAAAAATGATAAATACTGCCGTAAGAAAATTAAGGACCTACGTGACTGAAGCTTAAATTCTTATAGTCAAGCTACTTACGTGACAGGCAAACGCAGTATTTCATAAAGACAAAATATATAACACAAGAAAACATTCTTTATAATGTTAGAAACGACGAGAATTAATGTGTGCGTCTCGAAAATTGAGAAATACAGTTATTGCTGTGAAAACTTTAACTTTTGTTTTAAGGTATGCTATTTGTTATTATTTATGATTTTCGTTGAAATCTGGTGAAAATGTCTCTCTATTTTTGTGTGGTAATTAGGTTATTTTCATTCGTATGCAAGAAGAATGTTATTTAAATTATTCTTTGAAAAGCAAGTTTTTTTTTTCATAGTAAAGTCTTATGTTATATTTTTTTTAAGGATTTCTTATACCACATACGATCTTATTAATAAATCTTATTAATCTTATTAATGGTTATTTGTAAATAAAGCTTAGTTTGTTAAAATTCACTCCTCGTGCCTACATTCACATTGATTTACATTATCGTCATCGTACCAGCCGAAAAGACGTCCACTCCTGGACAAAGGCTTCCCTCAATGTTCGCCACTTTGCTCGATCTACTGCAACCCGCATCCGCTGCTTTCCAGCGACCTTTGCCAGATCGTCCATTTTACATGCTTTCGTCAAAATTTGGTATCCAAGACTAGTAGTACTATTAATAATATCGGGGCTGCGGAATTGTTCGAAAGAGTTACCACGGCCCTGGTATATAAAGGGCTTAAGAAGGAACATGAGACGTTTTAGTCAGTAAGAGTCTGACACTCACTCAAGCTGCAACCACAGTGAGCCACTCCCACTAATTTGAAGCGCTGCACCCCCAACGGGAGGTGTTATTTGATGATTTCCTATAAAAAAGGCTATTAATCGTATCGTAATCGTCACGTACATTATAAAAGCCCCTGTTCCCTCGGATTAAGCCAAATTAATGAGGTGTAAAACCCCGTTGTTTAGTGAACTAGTTTGAGCTCCAGTTATGGCATTTATAGCTATGCAGGTAGCCATAATGACCCTTAAATCGTGAACTGTAAAGCCTAGATTAGCATGCAATAGTTATTATATTGGAAATGGTTGTAATATGACATAAACAATGTAAAGTTTGGAACAGCTGGTCTCTAGAGGTTATATATTATTATGTATGAGTTTGTAACATGGGGTATTAAAGACCTGAGATATTGTCGTGGACTTTTGTTTTCGCTGCCAAGGCCTGTTTTGAAGTTATTTTTAGATGTGCTGGGTTCCTCAAATAACTTTGCTGCTCTGAATTTGGTTAATAGTAATTTTACGCAAGTCAAATTGTAGAAACTAAATACTAAAGGTCATGCGCGAGGCGTCACTATGTCACTAACTGATTTCAAAGTGGCACAGTTATTTGATGAAATTTTGTACAATAGGTATGTATATGAGAGAGAACGATAAAAGGCCAAAATAGTGACGATGATGACATTTAACTTATAGTTATGCCTATATATACAGCATAAAAAACATCCACGATGACAATGACATACTATCAAGCTTTCACAATAAACAAACTTTCAACTTTACATAACATATCATTTCGCTACTTTTCCCTACAGCCATCAACCTATTTTCTTCCTTTCAAATGACAACAACACCATTACAGACGCTCCAGGGGTTGACAAAGGTGTTTGTGACCCCTGAAAACATCAAAAGAAAGTATAAAAGCACCTCACGGTTCGATGGATGTTAATTCATTGGTGAAAAACGGTACCTGGCATTGATCACGGTACGTATATTTTTGTTTTTTATCATGGAGGAGAAAGTGACTAGCGGAGGTGCCATAATGAACTGCTGGGGCTACGGGATTGTTCGAAGAGTTACCGCGGCCCTGGTACATAAAGGGCTTAAGAAGGCACGTGGTGCGTTTTAATCAGTAAGAGTAGGGCTGCCATCTCGAATTTCACCAAACCCGGACGAACATTAAAAAAACCCGGACATTTGGCGTAAATCGCATTTTTTCCCCGAAGGAGTACGATTTTTTAAATAAAATAATACCTAATTTGTAATCCATTTACTATTAACACATGCTTAAATCTAATGAGGTGCTTCCTTACATGAAAAGTGTCCGGGTTTTCCCCGGACACTTCTTGAAACCCCGCCCGGACGGCCCCCGGACGGCCTCCAAACGAGGACAAATCCGGGGAAACCCGGACGGATGGCAGCCCTAAGTAAGAGTCTGACACTCCCTCAAGCTGGTAACCCACAGCGGGAAAAAAGTGCCATAGGAATACATTGGAATACATTGGACCCGATCATTTTTGTAATACCAAAAATCGTTGACAGATGTCTTAAAGAAACCGAATTGTTGTTAGTTCACTGGTAAAGTGGTAACTGATCATTATGATCATGCCCAGCATTCGAATTTGTACTAGAAGAAGGCCTGACTTACCTGCGCTACGGTATCTCCGCTCATTTTTCCTTACTCCGTGGTTTTTCTGGTTGAAGGGTAATTTTTTGTGTGCCAATTTTTATTTTGAAGTTGAAAATTGATACGCTAAATTACGTAAAATAAATAGATACACGTTTTTTGTTGTTGTTTACCATTGCAACGAGATGTAATAAAACAATGCCATTATTTGTAAATTTTTATATTTTTATTTTTATGAAATATTTGAAGGAGTGGATGAATTCATCTAGATAACAATTTATTTCAAAATACATACTAAAAGTTCAAGAGTTTGTTTATTTATTTGTTGAACGCTCAAATCTCAGGAACGACTAATCCGATTTAAAAAACTGTTTCAGTGTAGCTAGTTAATATTTTCTCAATCACGACAAATACTTTACCACCACACAAAAATCGAGCACAAAAAAAAATCTAACACATCAAAAAATCATCCCCATAATCAAATCCAACCGCACGACGCAACCTTGCAGCGCGGTTAAAAGCATTAAATATCCGTCCGCATTAACTTTGTAGTGAGGTTCATAAACTACGCGTACATAATACAGGCGGTAGTTAGCAGTGTAATGCACGTCCGGCCCAAACGGGATGTGACGTAATTGAACCAACATTGCTGAATAATTTCAATATGAGCTTGCGTCTGTTTGTTTTTGTTTTGTGGTTGGTTGTAGGTAATTTGTGCGTGGTTTTTACTTTGAAAAATTATGTAGGTAATAGAAAATTCAGTTTTTCTTTCTAAAAATTTGATACTTACAGGAAAAAATACTCTGAAAATTATATTGTTAGTAACGATTAATTTTACATTTTAATTTCGATGATAAATATTCTTTATTACAAGACATTTAGAAATCAGTAGGTACAAGAAAATAGCTAAGTATGACTATTTTCTTGTAGAATTAGATTCGAACAGATCTTTTTCAGTAATTTTCAAATTAAATGTCCTAATTTCCTGAGTCACATTCATACTTACACTTTGCATCTCTTAAAGAATTATACTGCTGTTTTTTTTTTTTTCAATATAACAATAGGGTAACGAAATTCGTGTACCTATTATGAAATGTTAGAATACACAATCTGCGTAGGTAGGTACAGGCTCAAATAAGATTTTAAAATAGCAACACATCACAAAATAATCTTTTCATAAAACGCCATAATATTAAGGGTATAACGTTAAAATCGCGCGTAGGTGGAATTAAGCTGAACAAAATTTAAGGTACAGTAAATTTTTGATGTCTGTTGTCAGTAGCTAATAAAGTCTTCATACGGGGTTTGAATTGACGCGGAATTTTAGTGCTAAAGCATGAAATACACGACAAGATTTTTTCATTACTTTGTAAGACTTTTTTTAAAGTGGCTTTTTACACCACAAGTACCTAATTAATCAATTGACTTTTATTAATATAACTTATCATTCCCTTTAAATTCCTCTCATACAACTCTGATCGTGAAAACTGTATGAAAATCAGTGCAGTAGTTTTCGAGTTTATCGCGAATAGACCAGTTGCAGTGAAGAACTTAATTAATACATTAATATATATTGTAGTGATCTGAATATGAGATAAATACTCAGTCAGTTTGTCTATATCATTATGTTTTTAGACTACAAAAACATATTCTAAAATAGACAAATTTTTTCTTAACGAACAATAAAGACTAAATTCTGAAAAGTCCGATTTTCTCACAACATCGTCTAAACTAGCACACTTTATTTTATGACTAGCATGTCATATTTTGCACGCCACCATAATTTACAACACCCATGAATTGCTCGGACATCGCGCCAAGACCCATTGCTATTGTCATATGATTTCCTTACAAACGCCAAACAAAATAAACAGACACATTTCAACATTTTAACTACAAACATATTCAAGACTGCATCACATAACAAATGACTTTGGCATCTCACAAAGAATTAGATCGTTTAACCAACTGGATCCGCCATACCCCGCCAGTAGAAATCTTTATGCGTAATTATCATTATCATCATCTCCCGAGCCTTTTCCCAACTATGATGGGGTCAGCTTGCAGTTTAACCGGGTGCAGTTGAGTACCAGTGTTTTACAAGGAGCGAATGCCTATCAGACCTCCTCAACCTAGTTACCCGGGCAACCCAATACCCCTTGCTAGGACTGGTAATCAGATCTCCTGGCTTCTGACTACCAGTAACGATTGCCGAAGATATTGAAATGACAGGTCGGACCCACTAATTTATCTTGCCTTCCGAAACACAAAAGAATTCGTCATGCCAAGATGGTCACCCATCCACGGCCCACCGACCGTTCCTTAACCATATCATCGACCGATCCGCGCAGTTTTGACTTACGGCCAGTTTCTTCATCAAAAGTTAAAGTTAAAGTAATGTCTAAAGTAAAAGTAACGGTCAAATTCGTTTTTTCAAGGCTAAAGTGACAGCAAAACTAATAGAAAAATTGAATTTGACCGTTACTTTAACTTTAGACATTACTTTGACTTTTACTTTGGACTTTTACTTTTACTTTTTTTTACTTTTACTTTTACTTTAACTTTTGATGAAGAAACTGGCCGTTAGTCACATACAATAGTCACTGCTCACTCAAGCACAACATTGGCATATCCAGTTAGCTACATAATACAAGCACAAACTTCGCACATATTTCGCCAAAATCGTGGCATGAACAGCGAGCTTTAGCCATCATGTTGTTCCGCTGATACAACATAAACCGAGGCTTAAAGAGACCTGTTGAAGTGACGTTTTTGCATATAATTATATATGTGTTGGTACTTTATTGCGATTGGTAGACTTTTAATGTGTATTCGTTGTGTTTATTGCGGATATTTAAAGGGATATACGGGGATTGCTTTGTTTTATGGTGGGAAGGATTTTTATAGGAAGGATTGAGGTTTGAACAAATAATGGTATGTATGTAATGTTTCGGAAGAGACGTTAAATTGTGGTTCCGGCTGTCATTTGTCCATCTTTACTAGTGGTCACGGGTATTCAGGATTTAGACAGACAACCAGTTTTACCTAACCAATCTGCCCATGGTTAGGGTTATAAGATAGGCTGTCGCTCCATATGAAATACTGGTATTTAGCTATATCTAGTTGAACGCCTATCTAATTATTTGGAGACAACTTAAAAATAAGATAACTCTGCTGCGCCCAATCGGTCCTTATTCCCTTCTAGTAGAATTAGTTCTATTTACATATTTATTAAAATTATTTTGAATTTATCGTCACTTAAATTGTGTTAAAATGAGGTGAGGCAAATGGTAAAGTTACTAAAAACACTTTAAGGTTACATAATGCGTACACCTATCCTTCTAAAGGTTAATTATCTAGACATGAACAGTCGCTTTCATATCATGAACCTCATAATGTAGACTAGGTATTTAGGTGAAACTTAATTTAAATTCCACGTCAGAGGCTGTCAGGCGGTCTGAAGATACTTTGAAAATAGGGCTCACTAGGTAATTTAATCATAAAACATGATTTTTAGCCTTTATATAGAAGGCTAGCTATAGCGTGCGGTTTCATCCACGTGCCAAGGAAATTGTCTCCTACGTGGTTAAAAAGTAGCTTAAGTTATTCTAGTATACAAGCAAATCATACTCTATCAAATCATATAACTGTGAAGTTTCATCAATATTCGTTCAGCAGCTTTTGCTTAAATAAAGGATTTCCAAGTGTTCGCGTTTATTATAAATAACTACTCATACTTACTTGTATTATTTGTGACTTAAAAAAAAAAAAACTGAAAACTACAGTACTTTAAGAAAAAATCCTACTAATAACACTCAACAAAACCCTCACATGTATACTGAAAAAATGTGGTAAACGCTAAGAAGGAAGTGTTAATTGTATAGCCTTACAGCTACGTGGGAAAATGTTTTACTTGCCCAGGTTAACGCTTGTAAAAACAGCCTGTATTAGTGCTGTACCGAAGAGAGTTAACTAGAGGTGTGTTTCGATCAGTACATATTACTATAGCTCTGAGTTATAGGTTTTTTTACTTATTCTACAGTTCACTAACTATAGCCTATAGCTGTGAAAAGATAAGTATTTTTAGGTATGTACAGATCCTCAACTTCGTCAAATTACTTTAATGCACCGAAATTAGCCATTTGACTCCTCAGGTATGCATAGTAGTATTTTCTTTATACATTTTGACTTATATTAAATCACTTTAGTACGAGTAATACACACGTAAGCATACCATAGTGAATGCGTATGTCTAGCAGTGTACAAATATCAACCTAATAATGAGCTGTCGAATAGAGATAATTTACTTGCCACTGCAAAATTAAAAAGTTTCTAATTGTGATCACACTGATCTACATCATAATCTTCAACGAGTGTATAAAAGTACCTGTAAAATAAAAGTAAAAAACAAACTTACCTAAAATCCCTTAACAAAGCTTTACAAGACCGCGAAAATGTAAACAAAACATTTTAACTGCGCCCATTATTTCGAAACAAGCACTTTCTTTGAGTTATCACCGAACGTGGTGATGAAGGAAAATGATGATGTATCAAAACAAACAACTGAACATCTAAACTTAAAGTTACTCCGACAAAACAACTGTCAGCAAGGCCAACTTACAAATATATAAACAAAAAAATTACACAAAATTCAACCTTATTACCTTAAGCATAAGAAGATAGGAACTGCACAGAAAGTTGGTAAGTCAAACTCAATATTTCATAGCAACGTCGGCAAGAACTACTAATTGTTCGCGAATTTGAAATATTTGCTCATATTTTGTGACAAGCATATCCTTTCGCGAATAGACTTGAGGCATAAAAGGAACTTACATTATTCTTAAAGGATAAAATTGCGTTTTGTTGGTAATATATGCCAACAAAACTGACTTTTGCTGTTGAAAGGGTGGTTCTTTTATAATGCCTGCCAACCTCAATCAAAATGGGTATTTACCGACAATATACAAAACATATAAAACTCAACATCTACTTGATATTCAAGCCTTTTGCAATATCTAAGGAAAAAGCAAAAGTGTCTACGAAAATACTTTTATATACCTAGAATACTATGTAGTGACTAGCTGCTTGCCCCCTCTAAGAATCGAGTGAATTTATTCATGCTGTACAATTTTTCGATAATTTTCTGTCATACAGGGAGTCATATTGACAGTCTCGAAATAACTTTTTTATAGTATGCAGTGATATTGAAGCGCGCCAATTCACAAAATCACAATCGAGAATACTCCACTCACCAACTCGATTCCTTAGTAAGAGTTAACAAGTCTAAGTTGTAAACTTATAATTCCGTCGTAAATCCTTTAGGACATTAAATTTATAAGTTGGGGAGGAAAGATAAGCGGGCTGCATTTGTGATGAACTCGAATCTGGAATTAGTTGTAGACGGCAGTTGGAACCGCGAGAAGAGATTTGAGCAGCCAGTGATAAATTTGAAAATGGATTCCGTTGGCATTTGTTTTTGTAATTGTTTTTCTTCATACGTGTTATATGGCTGTACTATAATGAATATCATTGAGGGAATTAACTGTTCTATCTAGTCCGTTTTTCATAATGATTTCCGATACGGCGTGCCGCATGCATTTTTATATTTCCTGTTTTTTTTTTAAACAATCTAATACCTACAGTGTTTTTTTAAGTATTTTAATATACTTAAAGTAAACAGCAGTTGTTTCGACACGTGAAACATAACAGGAGCTGTAAGTGCCTCACTGGCCTTCAAAGGAGTACCTATTTTCATAAAGGTTTAAAGGATGAGGATGCCGCAGGCGACAGATGACTTTATAGCTAAGTTGAGCGAATCAATCAATTTTAGACACGTATTATTTTAGGAAATACTTACGAATTCACATACAATCATCCCAACTTTGATTCTAAAGATTTAGTTGAACCTTTAAAGGAAATAAGTTTAGGCTGATAATTTCATAAATCTTATCTTTATGATACGTACAGAAAGTTTCAGTGATAACAGAATTATCAAGTTTCTGACTTGAAAGCAGTAAAACTTTACGATTCTATTTCTAAAGTTGTTTGTTGAACGGTTTAAATGGAATCACTTTCCTGGGGGGTTCAGATTTTAACTCGCTAATATTTTCGTGTTAGATATAAAAAACAGGGGAACGCAGTCTGAGCGAGAGATGGTCCTGTGGTCGCCAGCAGATTCATAAGAAATTTGCAGTCGTCGACTTAGTAATGTAGGTAATAGGTCTTTCAAGTTAGTCATCTCTAAAAGTATATAAAAGATCTTGCTCTATTTTAGTCTGACATTATGTAATGATCCATGCTAATTACCTTCACAACCCTTTCAACAAATTACAGCCATTAAATATTTGCCACACCAAAAATAAAAAAAAACATTTGAATGTACCTGTTATAAAATTCACCAAGTCCCGTACCTACTTAAAATGTTTTCAAAATAAAACAAGTTACAGCTATGTTCACTTTAATTTACTGCACAAATTATAAAATTTCTAGTATATGGTTGCGCTAATTAGCTCAAAGGGAATATTGCAGGCTCTGACAGTCGCCTAAAATTGCATTTCTCGGTACTTGAGTGGTTATATGCCGAAGTGCATAATTATATGACGAGGTATGTTCATGTGTACCGATTTATTACGGTTTTGATTGAATTTTGGGAACGCTAATGCTGTGATCTTTATCTCATAAAGGTCGCCGGAAGACGCTGGATGCAGGTCGCCTCCAGCAGGTATCTGTGGAGATCTAAGGGGGAGGCCTATGTTCAGCAGTGGACATCCTATGGCTGAGATGATGATGATGATGATTATGATTGCTGTGAAAGGACTTTCTAGCGTGATGTACCGGTAAGTATGCTGTGTGCTGAATTTGTCAGGCTTTCACGCTAAAACTAAGGAAGCAATTTTAATGAAATTTGGTACACAACCGGGTAACTAAGTTGAAGTGTTCAGATAGGCAGTCTCTCCTCGTAAAACACTGGTACTCAGGCTACATTGGGTTAGGCTGGAAGCCGACTTCAACATAATTGGGAAAAGATTAGGCAGGTGAGATAGTTGAGAGCCTGAGAAAGCATATAAGCTACATTCGGGTGTAGTAAGAACTCTCAGGACACGGATAGAACTACGAAAAACCACTAGTAGGTACGTAAACATTTTCTTAAACGACCTTTAACTTTTAACCTGATCTAGCGAACCTTCCATAAATTTTCATCACAAACCCAATTTTCGTAATTCAGACCTCTACATCAAATGAGTCCCAGATTAATTCTAAATGACCAATTTGCATGATGATATCATTTTTTAGGGACCTCAGGGGTTTCGTTTCTTATACTGATAGTAATAATCAAGGGACAGATGTCTGGAGTAATTAATGACCTTATAAGGGTTTGGACCCACATATATCATGGTGCGGTTGGGGCCCTGGAGACAAGAAATCAGAAATTAAGGGGTTTATGCGAATGTTGGACCTTGATTTAAAGCTGAGTACTCGTATGTTACGTTTGTCGTATGTTGATACGAAAACGGAATAATTTATTTTCTGTAGCTTTCGAGGACATTTTGTATGGCTCCTGGTACTTATTATTATTGAATAAGTTTCAAGTAAAAATACAATCTTTATAATATGAAAAAAAACTGTCCGTACGTGTACGTACCTATTACGTTTTCAGAAATCTCAACATTCATAGAGTTATACCCATGTTCTACAACGCACTATTATAGTAGCAAAATATTCACCAAACCCTTATCATTTCGGACAGCCAACGAAATAAAAAAAAAATCTCCATACACACACAAAATATAGCCGTCATCTATATTACATCAAAGTATTCAAAAAAGGGGAGACACGGAAAAACGTCTGAGAGTCCTTTTTTTCAATAAAAGAGTAAGTCAAACGTATAAATCATGAAATTCACGTGAAAGTTTGCGTTCGAGAGAAACACGGCGGTTGTATTTGATAAGCGAACCGAGACGAAGTGGTTCACCGATTTGAAAAGATAAAAGAAATGTAGTTTCGTGATTTTCAAGGGTTTTTTTTATGTCTATTTCATGTAATTGGACAGGTGGGTCTTTGCAGTCTCTATGGGGAATGGATTTGCTTTTTTTTGTTTGTCCGTTTTCCTCATAGTTTCTTTTTTAAAGGACCATGCAACCCCTTTCAATGATACTAACGGAAGAAGGCCTTTTGTCCGCCATCATTTTTTTGCTTGGTTGACGGACATATTGAACTGGTAAAAGAAACTGGAACGATGAACATGGTTCAACAAAGTCGATGCGTAACCCCATTTTTTAGCAATATTATATTACAAAAAAATCTAATCTGCCATCTCAAAAAAATCCTAGACATTTTCCTTCTAATTTATTTGTTCCCGTTCATAAAATCCGCCGAAATGTTGAAAATATTTACATTACAATACGACCTTTGAACACAGCTGTAAAGAAATATAACCCAACCCACAAAATATTATAAAGACCATTACGACCCTTTGTGGCTGCAAATAATCTTAAATATCTTAGCCTTCTGTCTAGACTTTAGGTCGCCTACAGGGATATTAAAATACCACAAACAAATACTTACTAAAGTTATCTATAAAATTCGAAGGAAATCTGTTTGTTTGTATGTCATAATTTTAGTGTAGAATTGCTCTATTGATATAGCTGAGTCATGAAGATTGATGGGACTTTGAGATATGAATGAAGTTCTTTCTAAAGTTTCAATGGGATGTAAGTAAGTCAAACAGTGCTAGAAACTAGCATGGAAATTAAAATTCGCTTTAGTGTGATGTTGTAAGTGTAAGGTTAAATAATAAAAGCCATATATTCAAGAAAATTATGTACCTACATTGAAGTATCACGTAGTCAAACCAAACATGCGTCACAATTCAAATCTCCCTTACACACAAATAACAATAAAACCCATTTGATTCATCTTCAATTCCAAACATTGTTTATTTGTTAAATAAATAGTACCTACCAGGAGAAAGTAGAAACCACAAAAATAAAACATAATAACAAAAATAATTACTCGTTAACCCTATAAGCATCACCATTATTTCAACGTCGAAAATTCTAGAACACGTCAGACTATTAAATTCATAATTAAACGCATTAATCACGCGAGAAGTCTGACATTCGTCGTTAAAATTACGTACTGATGTCTCAGTAGAAACAGATTACAAATTATATCTGAAGCTTACACAGTTGGGAGATAAACTACTGCTATATTTCAAAGAGTTGTGGTTCTTGGGTTAAGTTCTACCCTCACCCTAGGGATTGGAGGGTTAAGCGAGGGGCGAAAGAGGTTTGCTTGAAAAATTGGGAGTCCTGGTGACTTTTTTCGGTGAAGTTTATGGTGGCTTAGAAGATTGGTTGAGGTGTTGCGTAGGAATC
Source organism: Helicoverpa zea (assembly GCF_022581195.2). Lineage (NCBI taxonomy): Eukaryota > Metazoa > Arthropoda > Insecta > Lepidoptera > Noctuidae > Helicoverpa > Helicoverpa zea. The sequence goes on along the minus strand of NC_061460.1, from coordinate 1,874,067 downwards.
ATTTTTAAGTATCAGCGGGTGGAGAAAGTAATTGGTGGAGGTGTGGATGAGTGAGCTTAGCAAGTTGAATGGATGAGAAAAAAAAATACATAGTTTATACTGCTAAGTTGTAGTTGAAAGAAAACATACCGTGTCTAAATAAGACTGGGTATAAACAACGCTCTGATGGCGCGATGAGGTGGTTCATACTTGGCACACAAGATGTCTGTCAAAGTCCAACACCAGATACATCTATATGGTTATTTCTATTTACCCGCCGCCATTAACAAATTGGGCCACCAAAAACCACGATTTTGAGGCCTATTTCACAGCAGTGGTAGTTTGTCAGGTCCCGATTAAACAAGCCTTGAGGACATTTCTTTACTCCTACACAAACAGACATCACCACATACCCTTTTGTACATACAAAAGTTGGAATCAATGTATTTAGGCAGGCTTTTCAAATCAGGTCTGTTCTGGTAGTAACTTTGAAAGGGATAGATAAAACCTCAAACAAAAAATAGTATTTTAAAGCCTGTAGTGTTATATATCAGGAAAGCGGTTGAGCCTCTTGTGTCTGTGTGTGGGTTGTGTGTGTGTATGTACAAACGATGTTTTTGTATGTGTAAGCTTGGGAGCGCTCTCAGCAGTGGTCGGGTTATATAAAAACCATGTACACGTTAGTATTTGACATACATAAGTAGGTATGTCATACAATATTGGTACAAAGGCTAATTTTGGTTTGTTCATGACATTAAATCTTTTAAACTGCTGGATACTGATAAAAATGTACACTATGCTGAAGTGCTAGGTATACGCTGTATTCGATGGGGATACCTTCTGGACGTTGTAGACATGGAAAAAAATGACCCAACTAACTGCATTATCAAAATGCAATCAATGAAAATATTAGTTCCCATATTTTATAAACATAAACCACTATTTTAATAATATCATAAATTAATTAAATACCTATACAAAATGAAATTTTCGACAGTATTTCCTACCTAAATTATGGTAATAGTATTAGCAAAAACTGGAATTATAAATTATGAATTCTCTTTGCCTATTAAAATATTAGTGAAACCGAATGTCCACTGCATTTATTTTATGTATGTCATCAACTGTAATATTCAATCGATAGCATGGTCAACGGATTTAATTTCATAATACCTAATACATTTGTTTCGATTATTACACATGCGCTACTTTTTAGGGTTCCGTACCCAAAGGGTAAAACGGGCCACCAGGCTGTATCTCATGAACCGTGATAGTTAGAGAGTTGAAAATTTTTCACAGATGATGTATATCTGTTGCCGCTTTAACAAGAAATACTGAAAACTATAATAAAATAAATATTTTGGGGGGCTCCCATACAACAGACGTGATTTTTTTGCTCATTTTCTAAATAATGTTACGGAACCCTTCGTGCGCGATTCCGACTCGCACTTGGCTGTTTTTGATCAACTCACCACGCGTATGAAGCCGTGAGCGGAAGCTAGTATTACATAAGTATAGATTTCACTTAAAAAATATAAAGTAGTAGTAGTAGTCTTTGTGCCGAAATACCTAAATTGGATAGTAAACAAAGCTTAGGTTTCGTGTTTCTCAAACAATTAGGTATGGTTAGAATTCATTACTAAACAATGCTTTGAACTGTTGGTAATTTCATTCAGTAATTGGATACAAACAATTGATGGTTGAAACTAGCGTTTCACCCAGTTTTGGCTGCTGAACTAAACTTAAAAAAAATATAGTAAAACTAATATACTTACAAACTGTTTCCTTTCTACCTGTGCTCTAAGGGAACTATTTCCCGCACCCGGATAAAAAGTATCCTGTGAACTTTCTTCTTCACTTACTTCGAACTTCAGGCTCTAGACTATATCTGTAGCTTTATTTATTTATGTTCAGTAGGTTTAGCGTGAAAGCGACAAACAGCAGTATTGCATTATTGTATGCGTATATAGACGACATAATGGCGTCCACGGCCGATTTCGGCCACGGCGGCTGTTCTCATTTAAAGAGATCAGCCAGCTGCGCAGGACATATTATAGTGCACGAGCATTTGCGCAGACACAGGTGCACTCCCTATTCCTTCACTCTCATAACCCGATGGGACGGCAATCCGACACGACCGGTAAGAGATCAGGCGCAGGACCGACATTTACGTGCTCTCCGATGCACGGGTGTATCAATCACCAGCTTCCAGGCTCCGGGCTGCTTTGTGAAAGTCTTCTAAAACCCACAAAGCGATTTCGGCCCGACTCGGGAATCGAACCCGAGACCTCGTGCTCAGCAGCCGCACTTGCGACAGCTTGACCAACGGGATAGATGACATATAGAGGTACATGTACGTATGTACATAAATGGTATGTATATAGTTCAATAGGAACATCAAATTCCTGGTTTTGGCTTGCCAAAAGTCCGCATACTAAAACGCAAATTCGTTTTATCTAATTAAATTTATGCCATCACAATAGTTGGAAATATTTCCAGCATTGTTTATTAGTTTTAAATGAATGTCTGAAATAATTAGCAATAGATGAAATAATTAATTCGGATGGATTACGGAGTATTTGAATATTGGTTCTGAATATGTTTTGACGGGTTATCATTTATTTCACTTGTAATTTTCATGACAAATACAATACGAAATAGAGACCTATAAATATACATAGTTTTACCAACTAACGGATTTGTTCACTATTTTGTTCGATTATTTTTTATGCTCCTGCTCCATCTGCGTCTTAACGCGAATAACAAAATTTTGGCGTTACACAGATGTGGCCAACGTTTTAATGGCATTTTATACAAATTGCATTATTAATAGCATTAAACGTTAGCGCTAACTCGGGTGTCGGTTTCGGTTTGCCAACGCGCATTTTTAATGCCCTAAGTAACGTGTAGTTGGCCATTGACATTAACGTTAACGCTAACGCAGATGGAGCAGTAGCATTAAAGTTAAACCACTACTTGTGTCTGCCTGTGGCACCATAGCTTTTAAACATGAACCGAATAAGATTTTTTTTAAATTAGTGTTTCCACTATCAATAGTTAGTCATCCATCATCAGAGTTCAAGTTAAATTTGAGCAACCCACTAAGTAGTTGTTTTTATATCGCGTACATTTCACACCAACATTCCAAAACGACACACATTCCTGCATAACCCAAAATATAATAACCAAAATTAATTCGAAAATCGCGATCCCTTAATCCTATCAAAACATACGATATTTTGAAACTCCGAAATCCGTAATTCGCCTCATTTACCTACATTTTAATATTACATCAGCCGTTGGACCCTTTGGGAGGGTCCCGAAACGTTTTTGCGGTCAAGACCACGACATCGTCCGGTATTATGCCTATTTTAGGGGTAAATGAAATCTTAACTGAATGAATTAAAGGTACACGCTTAATGGAGAAAGACCTTTTTGGGGAATAGTTGTTGGGTCTAGTTAAGGTTTCCTTATTTCTGTTCTGGAATTTTCGTTGAATTTTAAGGAAAAATCGTCATTATTTAACAAGGATTTTCCCTCACTAAGGTAAGGTCGCCTTCTAGTCTAACTGGATGCAAAGTCAAAGTTAAAGTCAAATCATTTAATTCATTTAGGCCTTTACAAGCACTTACGTAAGAATGTCAAATTATTACTAAGTTTGATTCTAGTGGCCCATTCCAAAAGTAGCTTCCTATGGAGAAGGATGGGCAAGAAACTCCATGGTTACTCTTTTTAAAAATAGTGTAGTACCTATTACAGTTTGTATGTATTGATACATATAGTAACAGCATGCGAAGATCATGTAGAATCGCAAAGAAGACAAATGAGGATAAAATGACCATTAAAATGCTACATGGTATTCACATTTACAAATCAGTGTAGGTGCTCGCGCAAGTTTTACATTTTTAATTTCATTAACTATATTGTTTCTAATGCAATTTCTGAACGCATCTTTTCGAACATTTTATACTTCCGCAACCGCAAAGTATGAGTTGGCTATCCTTCCCTTTCCCTCCTATCCCGCTACAATACACCAGAAAGAGAAGGAAGATGCGCCGCGCGCACCAACTCTCGGCGCGACTAGCGCCGCAACGCTCCCGCCGTTGTATTCCGAAAACTTTTCGAATCACCGCGACACCGCTCCGCATTTTATGTAAAAATAAATTAAATAACCGCACCGCTTCATCTCAAACCGCTTAAAATCAGTGTTAGTGTAGCCGGCACACAAGAACTAATCGTGAGTGACAGTGTATTTAACCTACGCGTAGAGGAAACAGCATCGCAGGCCTGCGACAACGTGCTCGTCCACCATCCAGCGCAAGTAAGTCCTTTTTCCTTTCACCAAACCCCTTTAGCTTCACTCATACTGTGTCTCGGTTCGCCTAATCACCGACCAAGCTATTTTCCCGCACCCGCTACGGTCCTTCGATACAGCCCACCATACGGGTATGGTGGTGTAACAACACTGCACCATCAGTAGGTATATGTATTTTCTCAAAAATTTGTAGACAAATATAAAATTTTATATGCAATTTTACTGGCTGGTGTAATTTTAATTTGTTAGTTAATTAGATATTGTCAGTATGTCCTATGGAGCAGGACCAGCATGTTTCCAAGCATTTTTATCTTGAATGTAATCTTCTAATTTGTAGTATGCTTGCTTACAAAGTGTGGCTTTTATATGAGTTTTAAACCGCATGTCATTTAGTTCCAGAATGTTGTCTGGTATTTTATTATAACATTTGACACAATAGCCCATGAAAAATGTATGTACCTTAGATAGTCTAAACTGCGGGATAGCTATTTTATTTTTATTTCTAGTGTTATAATGCAGTTTAGTACCAGTATTTCACTTGAAGATACAGCCTATTTGACCTCCTAAACTCACTTACCTTGGCATCCCGATACCCGTTGGTAAGACTGATTGCCAGACTTTTTATTTTACTGACTAAAACCTTCATTTGTTTTTTCTAGAGCCTTTAGTGTACAAGGTCCGCGGTAGCTCTTTCAAACAATCCCACATTCCAGCCAAAATTACCTATCAGTATTGCCTATCTATTAACAAATATTAAATATCCGCAGTTCCCTATTAATCATGCCGAGCCAGCAAAAAAACTTGAAATTGAGCTCCTCATTATACCCGCATTGCAATCAAAAAGGTAGGTATAGTAATATCTTCACGGTTGCAGACGAGTAAATCTAACGTAAGTGATACAGTCTGGCTCCAAGCCCCAAATAAATCGGCGGTCGGAACGTCGGCCTAGCTTGGGGTTACAGATGTGGATGGTGCCAGAAAGGACATACATAAAAGGGCGCGGGAATTTAGCCTACATTCAATAAATTAAAAATCGTTGTTGTGATAAAACTCAAGCACACAAAAACCACGGTCCGCTCCGGTAAAACTTTCCATGGCGAATGAATTCCGAAAGACCGTTGATGCTATCCCCGCATCCCACATGCCATTCCCGCGCGCCATTTAAATTTTGTTCGAAATTTAGATTTCAAAGGACTTATGGGACACCCAGTAGCTTGTGATAAATTATAATACTTTGAACAAAGGGCGAAATACCTATGCAATGTTTTAGTTTCTTGAAAAAGACATTGGTCTTTGTTCTAAACTACATTATTTTCTTCCACCTATCCTAATAATTAGATGTAAGTAAAGCAAAAATCAAACAACAGTCCCATCTCCAAACCAAAAACGCCTACTTAATCTATGAAGGGGGAAAGCTGTATTGATAAATTGAGCAATCGACTGGGACGAAGACGGGAGCCACTGCAAGCGACATAATAATTTCCACGGCCCGAGGAAGATGAGAAATTCAATCTCTATTGAAACGATATTCGATTTTTTCGGATCGTTCGAATCGATTCTCGATGCTTTAATTATCGACTATCGTTGGTTTTTAATATCTGTGCAAAGCAGTCTAGGGTATAAGTTGGAATCCAATTTGATTCAGTTTGATTGAATTATTGCGGGCTTCGCTGTGGATTTCTATAACATCATTTATATGAAGGAAATGTCAAAATCCAATTTCTAATCTCAAATTACGAATTTGTAGGTTAAAAAAATTATACTGTTAGTGGTCTTTTTTGCTTAGTACTACCTGCTCCTTTTATCTCTATAAATATTGAGCCTCTATAACTTCAACCGGCATCGCTGAAAAGTGTGAATGGTAAGTGTGAAAATTCTTATCTAACTTCAACTGAGAAAAATTCTGAAATTCAATACGAGAATCCAAAAAAAAATCTTAGAAAGTCGAAAAGGATTCCATTTCATATCAAACAGTCAACACCATAAAATTAAATAAAAATAAAATAAAAAAACCGTAACAAAATTACACAGAAAAAATAAAATTCGAGACCGGTTTAAACCAATTCCATCCAGTTTTATCTGGTAAATTGCAGTTAGCACTCGGCATGACTAGACAACATCTAACTGAGACAATGCAAATGTACTGTGAAATTGAAAATTTTAAATTGATTGCGAAGGAAACAACGTTTACATTTGGTTGGGAAATTAGCTTTGTTTTGCTGGAAATAGACGGGTGAATTGTCATTGGGTGCATGCGAAAATGACCTTTATGTAATTAAGCGTCCATGTAGCTATGCTTTTGACAATTTCATGTGTTACAGTTGTGACGTTTTTAATGAGGCAACCACTTTTTTATATTCAAATCAACGATAAATTAAAAGTTCTTAAACACTTCTTAAAAAAAACTATTAAGCAAACCTCAATAAAACTATAACATTTTATAGATAAATTCGCTTGCATTTTTCCCTATGAAATCACAAAAGAATATTTTCACATACTATCAAAAAAAAACATTTAAACAATACCTACTGTGTAGTCCAACTCTCATAAATAGCTGGGACCATTCAACCAGTTTTAACCGGAGATTACCGGGTGCTTTGCGGCTTTGAACCGGACAATATTTCCGAACGGCTTCTTTCAGGCACGGACCGGCTTTGTTTACTTACGACTTTCGCCCTTCGGATTGTTATTTTCCTTTGTGTTATATTGTTTTTTATGGTGTTGAAGAAGGTATGGTAGAATTTAAAATGTTGATAATTTATTGACTGTTGGTTTTCCCACGGTTACGGTACAGAACTGCCTCGTTGTTCTAGTGATCGTAAGCGCGGCTGCAGTGCTCGAGGTCTCGGGTTCGATTCCCGGGTCAGGCCGAAATTGATTTGTGGGTTTTCTAAAGCTTTTACAAAGCAGCCCGTCGTAGGAAGTTGGTGATCGATTCACCTGCGCATCGGAGAGCACGTTAATGTCGGTCCCGCTTGTGATCTCTCTCTTCGGTCGTGTCGGATTGCCGTCCCATCGGGCTATGAGAGTGAAGGAATAGTGAGTGCACTTGTGTCTGCGCAAAATGCTGGTTCATTATAATATAATATGAGAGCAGCTGCCGTGGTCGAAATCGACCGTGGACGTCATTATTATTTACGGTACAGAGTCCACGACAGTCATTAGTGTCAAAGTTATACTTAGAACGTGCATAAAAACTTAGAAGAGTTGCATTGGTACTTGCCTAACTAGGAATCGAACCCACGCACTCATACTTGAGAAGTTGGTTCTTTACATATTTAGTTGCGGACCACCATTGAATTTAGTGAGAACAATTTCTAATTTCAATGCGTTACTTATTACTTACATCTACTATTGACGTTAATGGAATAGTACGAGCTCATTCGTAGTTTGTAATTGAAAAGCATATTCAATGCCTACCCAAATATCGGCAATATGCCAGCGTTAGTATAAATTAAACAGATTTTAATGAAATGACTTCAAATTTCCAAAATTTAATTAAAACGTAATTGTAACAGCACTGCCATCAAAATATCAATAGAAGCTGACACAAACATTTTGCCCTATTTATTCCCAAATTATTTCGCGCTTAATTTCGGTATTTACAAATTATGTCAAATCCTGATAATTTAATGAATTTTGTGTAGGTACGTTCAAAATGGCCAGCGACAAAGGTTTTACGCAAAAATTGTTTTTAATTTTCAAGTTAACGCTTGTTTAATTTTAGAACTCTGTTACTGGCCGTTTTTACGGCATTTTAAATTTAGAATAGAATTACTTTTTCAATTCAAAATTGATTGTATTTTTTTGATTCTGTAAAGTTGATTCGATTTAAAATCGATTTGAATTACAATGAGTTTTTATTTGTTATTTAAAGTCCAATTATAGAGCTGCCAGTGCATAAGATTCCATTCAGAAGAAATATTAAACGGACCCGTTGGAATCCAATCCGGACGTGGCTAGCGAACATGGAAATAGGAGGAAAGGAATTTTCCTATTAAACTTAAGCTTTTATAAATTCAAGTGTCGAATTACTTCTGCGTTCTTTATTGGTTGGCCTAGAAAGCAAAATTTAAGAAGCTAAAATGACTCTTAATGAACCTGCAAAATAGAAACATTCCGTTTACCTTTCCCTTGCGGAAAAGAGAAAGATACCTACCTACTAGTTTTTGTCAGCCCTTACGCTTACGCTTATAGCCTCACTCACCACATAGGTTAACCATCAGTAAACGAATTTTTCAAGTCCGACCTTTAGTTTCCAATAATAGTATTCTTCTTCTTAGCGTTTATCCCGTCTTCTGATGGGGTCCGCTTCCCGTATCTTCTTTTTACACTTCGCTCTATCCTGGACATCTTCCTCTTCGAGTTCGCGGATTTTCATGTCTTTCTTTACGACACTTAACCACCGCAGTTTTGGCCAGCCTCTGCGCCTTTCCAATAATAGTATGTTCTAGAAAAAAATCGAACTGTTTAGCTTTACAAAATTAATACCTATATTCAACGTCTACCTTCTATTTTGGACAGCCTAGTCCAAAGAAAAATCACTCCACCCCGCCTAAAATCGCTCACTGCTGAGTCTACACACTATTTATTCATACCCTCATGTCTAACAGCCGTGTACACAGACGCTCATCAATTATTAGCTTCACTTAATGCGCACGCCGAAACGCCCGGTAAATAATGGACTTGCCTAGCGAAACACCTGGTGCTTAACGTCATAAAATGTTAAAGTTTGGGATGACAGGGTTTTTCATGCATGATAAGTGTTTGTAAAAGGTATTTTTTCATAACTGACTTGTGGTTCAAAGTCAAAGTACACACTCGTTGCACGGTTCCAAAAACAGTTAACGCACATTTATCGGAGCCGAATAATTTTTTTACCTCCCTGAAAACAGAGGTTCTCAGTTTGGCCGGTATGTACCTATACCTATGTGTTTTTATTCGCTTTAGACTGCCATAAATATACTTTGAAACTGTCAGGCAAGCCTAATAAGACAATTGGGCGGGTATAACTGTGCGTTTTTTTTAAAGATTATATGCCATTTATTTCAAATTGCTTGCGCACATTGTTCGCGAAAATAAAACACATTCGCATAATATATGTGAGTGTACTGTTAACCTTAACCTTTGTGTTCACGTACTAAGATGTCCTAACACATGGTAGCGATATAATACTTTAAGAAATGATAGATTGATATCAATAAGTAACTTTTATCATTTGATATTTTTTAGAATATTTTTCCCCTTTATGCCCCATTCGTTTTCTTAAACAATCATGACCCTAATAACAGAATAAAACCACATTCGAATGCAACATCGCTTTTAATTCTGACACTCTCACCCCTTATCACATCCCTTATCCCTTAGGATTTTGGACCCAACTCAACGAAATTCTGTACACTCCTATAACCCAGATTATTTCTGAGGTGCACAATAACAATATGTAAACAGAACAAGTTCCGAAACATCAAACTGTGATTCCGTTAACAAACTAATTTTATAACTGTAATTAAATTGCTTACGTTTTAAAGCCTTAGAGCATCTAACCAACCAGAGAACCCGCCATGCTATAAGCACTATCTACGCTGAAGTTTAATTGAACTTGCTTATCAGAAAATTATATACGACACTTTTTATCCTGGTTCGGGGAGTGGTTCCCAAGGATTGTGGATGAAACCGCGGTCTGGAGTCAGTTAACCCCTTAGCTCGAATGTCTGCAGTAGCCAGGTAACGTACCAAGTAGTAACAGCTCACACAGTAATGCATTTTCAATCACATCGTGATGCACACACACCACTATATCGGGTGTGTCGTTCACAATCACATTAAATTAAATGTATTAATATACTGGTTAATGAATGTCGATTAACACAAAGAAAAAAGAAAAATAAGTAAAAATAAAAAAAAATGAAATTTTTCAAACAAAGTAAATAGAATAAAAATGTGTGAAAATTAGAACACCATATAAAAGTCAGTAATTACAAACAACTGAAATTCTCCCTTGAAAACTGACAGCTGTGAACTGATCAAAACATTCGATACTCCTAACTTTATCTCTGCTTTACACATGATGTTGTAAATTATAAAAACGAAAAATGACTCCTGTGGTTAAACCACTGAATGGATTAGGTATTGTTTTTTACAATTCGCCATAGAATATCATGAAATATATGCGATAGGATTTAATGTGATTGTGAACGACACACCCTGTATGTATAAACAAATACAAAGCATGAAATTGACACACATACTAATACAAACGGATATAAGTAAATGGCGCGGTCATACCTTTAAAAGCGTTTCCAGTAGATTCAATTATCTAAGTTTTAAGGCCAAACCTTCGACTTTATCAGGCAATTGAGTTAAAAATTGTTATTAGTTGACGATCTCGTTTTAATTAGTTTGTAAGCCAATTGCTCGTGATAACGACTGTTTGTGTTACCTTGATAAGTCCTCTATTGCTGCCGGCCTAGTTTCCAACTTGTTCTCAACTTACAATCCTTTGTTTGGCTTAAATCCGTGGGATATAACTGGGAAAGTGACATTAATATAAGAATGGATTAAGTAGTCTTTTCCCAACTACGTTGGAAATAAGGTTTCGTGAAAAAACTAGGACTAAGTTTTAGAATTTTTAGTCATGAGCATGACACTGCATTTTTAACAGTTAGGGACACCCAGTCTGAGTATCAGATTGCTATTGTTAAGATTGCTCAGTTTCCTGGGCAATCTTAAACTGATACTCAGACGCATACGGTGAAAGTATAAGATGATCCCAACATATATACTGAAAGATATACATTATATTATAAGACACACTAATTTCATAATTTGAATCTTGAACCAATTAAAGTAGGTGACATAGTGGGCGGCCTTATCGCTAAAAGCGATGTGTTCCAGACAACCTTAACATCATCCTCCGAGCCTTTTCCCAAACTATGTTGGGGTCGGCTTCCAGTTCAACCGGATTCAGCTGAGTACCAGAGCTTTACAAGAAGCGACTGCCTATCTGACCTCCTCAACCCAGTTACCCGGGCAACCCGATACCCCTTGGTTAGACTGGTGTCAGACTTACTGGCTTCTGACTACCCGTAACGACTGCCAAGGATGATCAATGACAGCCGGGACCTACAGTTTAACGTGCCATCCGAAACACAGTCATTGGTGTCTAAGGCAGCGGTTCCCGAATTCTTTTGGTTTCGGAACCCTTTTCGTCTCACCATTTTTCGGCGGAACCTTAGCTTAAGAAGTAAACTAAAGACGTATATACACTTAGGTACGGCTCGTGGCGCGTGGTAGCGCACCAAATGGTTATATGGTTAGAGACATATTCATTATACTCAGCGGCGTAGCATGGCTATCTGCCACACGGGCCAGAAAACAATTTAGCCGCCCTTAACTTTGTGTATTATGTGAATAGTTTTCAGTTTGAAGACTGACAAAGTAAACGCAAAAAGAAATAGATTGGGTTTGTACAGGTGCGAGGCGAGCGAGTGCGATTTTTTTTAACTAAAAGAAGAAGTTCCAAGCACCCGCTAGCATTGAAAGACATCCAGTGGTAGCCGGCATCGCGAGCGAAGCGAGCGCGAATTTTTTTTAGTTTAGGTACCTACACAAAATAAACAAAACCACTGTAAATTAATAAGGTCTCAAAAAGTACAATATCCACACAAAAAAGAAAATGCAAATGAATGAGTAGCTAGCGAAGAAAGCGCTATTGCTTTTTCTGAACCAGAGGAATAAAAAATAAACATCAAAGGAAACCTCGACGGAAGAGCGCGAAATTTTTTCGGTGTTGGATACTTGAGCAATTAAACGAACATAAAAGCATCACACGTAACATGGAGTCGCGAGCGAAGCGAGCGCAAAATTTTCGGATTCGCGGAGGTGCAAAAATTGGAAATAATGTCACACTTTGATTCATGGTAAAAATAGCCACTAGAAATACTTGTATGCCGTGTCATTTTACGTCCTGTCAAATGTATGAAAACGTATAATCCTGGCGATGAAATAAGCCCAAAAAATGCGGTGATTTTTGGCCGACTCGCTACCTACTTTTGCCGATTGCCGAAGACCTGGAGGTATTACGTTAATCTACAATTTGTAAAAAACGGAATTAAATTATCTGCTGCCGTGGCCTTCCCCCGCCACTTGTCGCGAACTCGTACTTACACTTCCGAGTGGTAACCACCTACATGGTGCCTAAATGGAATTTTGGAATGCAATATTTAAAACAATTTAATTGAAAATTAATAATAATTTAATATTGTCCAAAGTGAAACGATTTACCATATGGAAATCTTGAATTTTCCACGGAACCCCTGAGGGCCTGTCACGGAACCTCAGGGTTCCGCGGAACCCCATTTGGGAACAGCTGGTCTAAGGTATACTTAGAAAGTACATACAAACTTACACCAGACAACCTTAAACCGACATAATTAACAAAAGGCTCCACAAATCATTATATAAAAAAATTGATAATATCCTCACTCTACAATATACAATCATAAATTCCCATCTTTTCCCAAAAAGAAGGGAGCCTTCAGCGTCACATAAATAAAGCAATTGAATTGAACATTGACAGGTCAATCTCGCGTCAATTTGGTTAGCTTGTTCCTCGCTTCTATATTTACGAAATAAATTCAATTATAAGAAAAGAAAGGGGAGGATGTTTTCTTTAAGTGTTTTTAATGTTTATCGTACGAGGTACTTCGCGCTCTTGGATAAAATCATGGTATGGGATTTGTCTTGGTGCTAAATTTCAACCATATCTGTTCAGATGTCTGGTGTACAAACGCGTAACATACTTCACTTCTTCTATTTGGTCGATTGGATGTTTAAACCTCAATTGTTCACTAACCGGTAAACGGATTCAGGTGAAAATTACAGCGTACATGCTATGCTTTTATCCTGGTACGGGAAGCAGTGCCTTTGGGAGGCCTGTGAGACCACGCGAATTTATCTATGAAAAATCTCTTCCCTATCCGATGAGCCTTTCATTGAGATTTGTGACAAACATAATATGTTAGCCAGTTATTGATTTTCGTACATAATATTAGCAAGAATAAAAACCGCCAATCATATTTCCATCGACAATATATCAAGCGCAACACTAATTGCCAACTTTATCGACATCAAGAGAGAGCCCGAAGCTAAGTTTTTGCCAACACTAATGCCGTACAATAATGTACTATATCCCCCGATTTGTTCTTGTCATATTTTTTTGTGACGTCACAGTGTGAAATGATAAATGATCATGTTCGAAGCATCTGAGGGACGGATGCTTCAAATTTAATGACAAAATGAAGGTTACGGTGCAATTTTTAAGAATTTAGAGGGAAAAAGCTCAATCGGTATAAATTAGGAAAATAACTAATACCTGTCTTGTATCATTGATTGGTCTTTAACGAAACATGGTCTATGCCTATTTCTTCACATACAATTATTGGCGAGATTCCATTAAAATTGTTTCGCATTTACAGTTAAAAACAGAGATATTGTTTTGATTTTAAAAGCTCCAGTCAAATCGTGCTTCAGTCAAATGTACAGAACAAAACACCCTATAATATTGGCATGGTGCTGAATATCAAAGTATAAGTAAGAATGTAGTCGTGGTGGCCTAGTGGTAGTCGTGGTGGCCTAGTGGTAGTCGTGGTGGCCTAGTGGTAGTCGTGGTGGCCTAGTGGGTAAAGGACCAATCTCTCAAGTATGAGGGCGCGGGTTCGATCCCAGGTCAGGCAAGTACCAATGCAACTTTTCTAAGTCTGTATGTACTTTCTAAGTATATCTTAGACACCATTGGCTGTGTTTCGGATGGCACGTTAAACTGTAGGTCCCGGCTGTCATTGAACATCCTTGGCAGTCGTTACGGGTAGTCAGAAGCCAGTAAGTCTGACACCAGTCTAACCAAGGGGTATCGGGTTGCCCGGGTAACTGGGTTGAGGAGGTCAGATAGGCAGTCGCTTCTTGTAAAGCACTGGTACTCAGCTGAATCCGGTTAGACTGGAAGCCGACCCCAACATGATTGGGAAAAAGGCTCGGAGGATGCTGAATATCAAATGACTGTTTCACAGCGACAAAGCTATTTGACTATGCGTTTCACTTCTCAACCTTTGCTAATAAGAAATCCATCTATACATATAATAAAATGATAGGAAAGTCAAAACTGTACATTGAATATTTTTTTAAAAGAATACTTGGGGGGTGATCTATTATCGATTCTGAACCCAAATATATAGTTTTTAGAATTTTTGTCTGTATGTCTGTTTGTCTGTTTGTCTGTATGTTTGGTCTCACTGAACTCGAAAAGTACTGCATAGATTTAAATCAAATTTTGCATGAATATTACCTGGGGGCCGGTTCAACATATAGGATATATATTATCACGCTATCACCTACGGGGGATGAGCAATGAACGATAATTTCTGTTAACGTTTCTGCAACAGCGGGTGCAATAATGACACATATTTGAATGTTGAACTTTGTTAGTTTATCGGCCTATTATCAATCTTTACATAGAAAATAACGCTTTTATAAGTAACTTGAGCAAAAAACTGAATTTAAAGAAATGATATCCTAAAATTATAGATGAAGAAAATCATGCAGAAACAGATGTGCCATAAAACTGGTAGTAGGTAAAATATCAATGAAAACAGACTTCACTTTGTCATGGTATGTTCTTACTTTCAAGAAAAAATTATATGACAACGTGTGTATTTCGCTACTATAAAAACACTACAAGAAATATCAGCGCATCATCAGGGACATTTTTATAATTCTTTCACCATTAGAAAGCTACATTATCTGCGAGTAGGGCTGCCATCTCGAATTTCGCCAAACCCGGACAAACATTAAAAAAACCCGGACATTTGGCGTAAATCGCATTTTTCCCCGAACGAGTACGATTTTCTTTAGACAAAATAATACCTAATTTGTAATCCATTTACTATTAACATATACTTAAATTCAATGAGGTTCTTCCTTACATGAAAAATGTCCGGGTATTCCCCGGACACTTCTTGAAACCCCGCCCGGACGGCCCCCGGACGGCCTCCAAACGAGGACAAATCCGGGGAAACCCGGACGGATGGCAGCCCTATCTGCGAGTAACATAGGGTATATTTTATCCCGGTGCGGGCAGTAGTTCCCATGGGAACGGCACCCACGTCCCGAAGAAATTATGAACTTCCCCACATTCTTAAAAAGTCTACATATGTTGTTCTGACATAATATAAGCTATACCTCTCATAAACATGAATATCCATTCATTTCATCCAATAACAAACATGCATCACACTGAAAGTGCATTGCGAGTCTAAGATTTTATTATTATAAAAAAAAAAAACATTGTAATTAATATTCAAACATCCTTAAAAATAAGTTCCTGGTTTTAATATATTACATTATTTTGAATTCACTTACATATAAATAGAAGGTCCTTATTAATATACTTTTTGAGTAATGAAGAATGTAGGCAAAATACGACCGAAAACATTGTGTCACTTCTAAAATTAACATCAATGGGAATAACTACCTGTCACAATACGTCAACAAGATGTCAACAGAAGACAAGAGTTCGTTCGTTCTGAAAACGCACAAATTACACGTCGCAGGCCAGAGACATACTTGCTTTCAACTTCTGATCACAAATCATCGAGCTAAGAATTATATCACAAATACACCGTTCACAATTACGAACAGTCACAGTCAGACCCACGGACTGAGTCTAAAAAAACACCTTTTATATAGCTACGTTTACATCATTTATATTATTCAGTTACAAAGACATGTTACTATCAAACATGTTTTCGCTAAATGTTCTATTAGTTTTTGCAAACATACATTCCCAACTCTGATCTCATGGAGGTGGCGCGCGGGTGTCACCACTGTGCGGACTGTGCGACCTATCGCACCCGGCCCCGGTTTAAACCATGATCTGGAGCGAGAAGAAATGGGATGACAAAGAATGAGGCGGCGGAGCGACTGAAAATTCCCAACTCTCATCCCAGCCACTGCGGTAAGACACCACGAAAGCCGGATGTCGAGAGACGACTCCCGGCCACCGTAGGCGTGAGCGATTAGTTTTGAGTGGGTCATCGACCTTCCGGCTTCTGGGAGACCCGTTATTTCACGCGCACCTCAAGGAGATTCAGCAAACCCCTGTGAGGCCCACTAGGGCCAAAGCCTGACACTCCCTCACGCTGCTCAAACTGATGGCTGAGAATTACGTAACTTTCCAGGATGCCATGCAACGTGTTGCAAATGCCCAGGCCTTTGGGAGCTTGGTAATCCTTTTCTCCACCTTAACTTGAGTTTTGTGGTACATGAACAAATTAGAATAGTAATGAATTAGGTCATCTTCATCACGTATTTACCAACTCTTAATGTTCATCATGCACACCCGCTTCTCTAACTTTATTGAAGGATCACTAAGATTGTTTCAGTTAGTTTAACTACGCTACTATAGCCCGCTGTCAAACCTTTTAATATCAATTCTGTAGAAGCAGGCCTCTGTCACTCGACGTACTTGCGCGCGATAAATGCCTACCGCTCGCTGGGTTACCGGTAGCCCCACGCGGCACAGGGCTTTCAACAGCCGCTCGCGACGCGCGCGTTTTATGTTTATTATTTTTATTTGTGAACATGACGACCTCTGGCCAGTTATGTGCTGTGCTTGGTTGCAGATCAAGTAAAAGAAAAAATATAAAGCTTACGTTTTTCCATTTACCTATAGATGTAGACAGGTCAGTTATTGTTAATTTTTTATTTGGTTTTTAAAATTATCTAATAAACTGAAGAACTATTTTGATTTGTTTAGGTGTATATGTGATTATTGTAGGAAAATATAAAGGTTTCCTATTATATATGTATAGGCATTTAGAAATATTTTATACCTATGTATGAATATACATAGGTTTCTATTTTTTAAAGTAAAAATACTTCTTTGTCATTTTAAAAATAAGCAACTTACTTTAGATACTTAAATTATAGATACTTATACCTTACACTTATACATGCAATGATTACCGAGTTTTGTAGCTAAAAACATTTTGAGTATAAGTAGGTGTAGTTCTCGTCCAACTAAATGGTGGCTTGGAACATTGCATATATCGCTGCGCAGAAACCAATTTTGGGTACCTAAGTAGGTATGTATCAGCGGTCAGCGGTGTTGTGCCAGGGGTAATAGGTAAGTATAGGATACTTGCGTGTTCTGTGCTCGAAAAGTAGTTGGGCACCTCCATTGATTTGGGGAGTCAGTTACAAATAAGCGTAACTTTGCTTCCCTATTTAATTGTAAGAGGCAACCCTACGCTCGCTGTCGGCACGGTCGCGGTCACTGAACTGTGCGCTATCGCATTGAAATAACAATCGAGCGCTGGAGCTTTTAAGGTTCATTTTCTAACGCAGCTATGAATTTGTTGGTAGTCGGGGAACTTGTAGGTGCTTATAACAGTAGGTATGCACTTTTTTGTATGGAGTGATTTATCTGTTACGTAGTAACTATTATATAATCTGTGAGCGAACGTTTGTGCTGTTTATAAAGACGAAATTTTACGGTTGTGC
Organism: Helicoverpa zea; assembly: GCF_022581195.2. Classification (NCBI taxonomy): domain Eukaryota; kingdom Metazoa; phylum Arthropoda; class Insecta; order Lepidoptera; family Noctuidae; genus Helicoverpa; species Helicoverpa zea. Next base: position 1,856,213 of record NC_061460.1, on the reverse strand, counting down.
AGTAGTGACGCACAGTATACACAGCACTTATGTTTCTTCTGATCTGCTGGCTCCACCAAGAAATGACAAATTGCGAGCGTACATTTTGAAAATCTTGGAAGAACTGCAGGCTTCAAGTGCCAACACACGAATTGGACTTAGGGTAGGTTCATATATGACCGAACATACGTCGCGTATTTTCGGTCGCGTAACGCCAAAACAGACAAATATACAATAAAACATTCAATCATTCACACCTAACCGATGATGCGTTAGTGCGTCGATCATACATTTACAATACGCTCGACGCATTTTCCGTCAGATATGAACCGACCCTTACTCTCTCGGACGTATACTTTACCTGATCGTGAACTAATGCAAACATTTCGGTGGAATTCCAACATAACATAGTGAGTGAGTGCACAGAAAATCCCCGAAACACAAGTAGTGAAACTATGCGCTTGCCTGATGACTCAGTCATCATCCACCCAGCTATTCCTCAATTGTGTGGGTGTTGGCTTCCAGTCAAACCGAATCTATTTGAGTACCAATGTTTACTTGGAGTGCCTATCTGATCTCTTCAACCCAGTGAACTAGACACCGCGTTATCCATGGTAAGTAAAACTGTTTGACAGACTTTCTGGCTCCTGATTTGTCGCAGCTGCTGCAGAAAATGTACAAATGACAACTTTGTCAGACCTTTGTTTTATGTGAGAATTACGTAATAATTTTCCAAATCGGTTGACTAGATCCAGAGATTTCCTCAACGTCACAAACTTTACTTCTTTTGTTTAGATAAATAGTCACACATCGTCGACACCACCTTGATTGATCAACCCGTGCTGCTGCTAAGTGGTAATCCTATTATATTGTTATGTAAAAGAATACACCTACGCTACGGCATAAGTAGTATTTTGACAATTCCAAATTGCCCACGCAGACGAAGTCGCGGGCAACAGCTAGTTACGTAATAATTTTCCAAATCGGTTGACTAGATCCAGAGATTTCCTCAACGTCACAAACTTTACTTCTTTTGTTTAGATAAATAGTCACACATCGTCGACACCACCTTGATTGATCAACCCGTGCTGCTGCTAAGTGGTAATCCTATTATATTGTTATGTAAAAGAATACACCTACGCTACGGCATAAGTAGTATTTTGACAATTCCAAATTGCCCACGCAGACGAAGTCGCGGGCAACAGCTAGTTTTATTATATGTATAGATTAGAACATACTGAAGCTTATTCGTTGCTTTAATTCAAAATCAGTTGTTGGCCCGATTCCCGTAGAGACTTAAACATAATATACATAAGAATTTATGTAGTTCTTACACAACGTATCATACCTTTTATTTCACACATTTTACTTCATCTCCCAAACAAAAAATCTTTATAATTACTTATAACTCCACTCCGTATCGGCAATCACTCAAGAACAACAGACGTACGGCGCGTACGAAGCGTACATTAACATTATTCGCGTACAAGTACGCCTCGAATGTACGCGAGCTATAAGGTGAGTAACAAAAGGCAACTTCTCTCATTTTGCGCCGCGTGTCGTGAAAATCCAAAGAACTTTTTATCCGTTATTTTCCAGTGCGTGTGGGTTAAAGTATAAGCGAATTAACGAAATAATTTGTAACTACTTACATTTTAAAGGTTTATACAAATTATCGTGCTGTCAAAAGTTCTAAAATTCTTCAATTTCATCTATTTTTGTTTTTATTTTAATTTGTGGGATTTTTTATCTACTCCAAAAATAGAGGAGGTTATAAATGTCACTGTTTTGTGTCAAACGTGACAACAATTCAGAGAAGAAAAAGGCTTATCTCTACCTCCCATCTCCTGCACCACAAAACAACGAATGTTGGCACAAATATTTGTGCAAAACTGATGGAAACGGTTTACAACTTTCCATTGTCTACTTTTCCATTATAACATACAAGTTTGTACACGAAAAGCCTCCTGTATATTGGGCGCCAATATTTGCTTACACTAAGACAACAGCCAATGTATTGTTCGTACATTATATTAATTAATGCAAATAAGTCTTGTTATATTAATGGATTGTATAATACAAACGTTTGCTAGCACTCAGGAATATCAAATGCGTTAATGTTCATTTGCTTCGAGAACATTCAAGGCGCGTCTTATTGTGAATTATGGCGGGATCCATCTTTGCATTTCGAATGAGTAAGAATCTAAGTTCAGATTGGATTTTTAGTTGATTGCTGGAGTTCAAGTTGTGATTAAAAATATAATGGTTTGCTAGTAAATCTTAGTCATTATTCATCAGCTTTACAAAAGTAATTTAGTGCGAACAGTAACAGTATTTGTGAAAAATCGATTCAACTGATTGGTTTGGTTTGAAGGTTGTTGATGATGATTTTTTATAAAATAGACCATGACTTAACAAATAATTGCTAAAAAGTTATATAATCAAAATATTATTGAGGTGACGTAAGTTTTTACATACTAAGCAGACTGAGAAAATTTTATATTGCTGAAGTTTGACTCATTAAATTAACATATTTATTTTTACGTATTCATGAAAAAAAAACATTTACAAGAATCTCGTCAGTCCATTGTCATCGAGAACTTCAAAAAATTTTGTATTTTTCATCTCACAGGGGAAATAAACCTTATGATACTTACTTTTACAAACGAACTTTTTCTGCTTAGATGTTTTCATAAACGCAACTCTGTTTTTATTAAAAAATCTCCCATGGTGATGATTTACGAAAAGTAACTTAATGGAAGTTAAACTTTTAAACCATTTTCTTTTAACAGTAGGTACCTATGTTTGCCAATGACGTTAAAGTCTTAACTAACAAAGTAAATAAAATCTTAGAATGTTTTCAGGAGGACGACAACTGCTCTCGCCTATCATAAGGGTTTTAAATAAATAATGAAGAGTAATGGGTCAGTTACCACGCAGTCTAACCGGTTTCGTGTTGCAGCCTTGTATCAGTATTTTAAATGGAGCGACTGCCTATCTGAACTCCTCAACCCACCTCCAAACTATCGGTCCACTGTGCAGTAGGATGTCCTAAAATGCATTAGCTTAAACACAGTCTCATTTACATAATCTTAACATACTTATCTTCATAGATATACACAAAAATCTTCACTTCAAATATATTGATTTCTGAGACATACGTGTATATTAGACATTTAAATAAAACTGCTTTCATGGATTTTATCGCGGTAAATTAATATTATTTAATCCCGGCGTTTCGGATCCTTTACAGCATCCACGGTCATAATGATGCCGTAAAAGTATTTTTATTTAAATGTTCACTTCAAAATTCCAAGAATAAAGTAGGTATAATATTATTATTTCAAGAAGTGGAATGTTTCCCTACTTCCCTTTCAAATGTTTTCAATGAGCTATAAAAAGGTTTTGAATGAAATTCTACGAAAACATAGTTCAAAGGCAAGGAAGATATAAATGGCAGCTTTCAGCATTCTATTTCAAGAGTTGAGGTACGTAAGGAACATGTCAGAAATAGAGTTCATTACTTTTCGTGGAAAACGTATTCCATAACGTTTAGGTATATAAGCATATTTCACATTTACACGTAGATATTCATATAACTCGTTAATATAGCTCTTGTCAAAGAAAGGACAAAAATGTTTTCCAAAGTCTCGCTTTCATCCTAAGCGAGACTCTACCGGTGGGCAGCAATATGATACATACAAATGATTGTTTAGAGTTTAGGTCTACTCATGATCATCACTATCTTCGTGCGAAGACATCTAAAATGTCTTTGAAATTGCAGCCTTTCTAAGCGAACAGATGCAAATAGTCGACTTGCTCCAATGCGTAGACATTTGGTTGGAATCTCAACTCTAAGGAACTTACTAGACAGTGTACAATTTATGTTCATGTTTTTTTATTATCAAGTCATGTTTACACAAAACACATTATACAATGAAGCTTACTCCTGTCGCCTAAAACAAACATACGAATTAAGCCATCAATGTAACACGCGACACAATACCAGCACGGATGACAGATCTGCTACACAATTCCATTTCAGCCAAAATGTGTGCCACGGATTGTGGAAACAAATGCAACTCGTATTTGCTATGTTGGTTAACGTAGTGTTCATACATTTATTACTACATATTAATTTGCTAAGCTACGTCTGTATGTCTGTTCATGCCATATTAAACAACTATAGAAAGATTTTCAAGCGACTTTCGCCGAAGGATAACAAAAAACATTTTTGAGGACAGAAATAGAAAGTAGAAGTGCGAAGCCAAGTTTACATATAAAACTATGAAATATTATGGCAGAAATGGAGATCATAATATGTTGTCTTTGCGCATTATATAGCGTGTATTATATAACATACTAGCTGTTGCCCGCAACTTCGTCTGCGTGGGCAATATAGAATAGTCAAAATACTACTTATCCCGTAGGTGCATTCTTTCACGTGACAGTATAATTAGGATTAGCACTTAGCAGTCACATAGATTCATTGATCAAGGTTGTGTTGTGGATGTGACCATTTATCTAAACAAAAGAAGTAAAGTTTGTGACGTTGTGAATATCTCTGGATCTAGTCAGCCAATTTGGAAAATTATTACGTATGGTGCGTAAGTAATTTTCACAGGAAACAGCTATAATCTATGTCTATATGCTTTGAGTCTGACAAAGCTGTCATTTGTACATTTTCTGCAGCTGCCGCGACTAATCAGAAGCCAGAAAGTCTGTCAGTCTTACCATGGATATCATCTTGTGTAGTTGACTGGATTGAAGATAGGTAGATAGGTAGTCGCTCCAAGCAAAATATTGGTACTCAAACAGATTCGGTTACTGGAAGCCAACACCAACATAGTTGGGGAATAGCTGGATGGATGATAAAATGAGTCATCATCATCAGCAGGCGCATAGGGTAGGATAGTTTCACTACTGGGGAGAAACACTTGTATGACGGGGATTTTCTGTGCACTTACTCACTATGATAAGGCTGACCCCACATTAGGCGTGCGTGATCCTCGGGCGTGTGAGTAGCGCGGGCGTCGCGAGCGCGCTGCGTGAACGTCGCGTTTTGCTGCCCTGCGGCCTGTGTGAAGAGTGCAAGCGACGCGCTCGCGGCGAGCACGCGGCGCTCGAGTTGCGTTCTTACCCCTTCGTCCGCTATCCCCGCCGCCCACTAAACGCCTTAGCAGTTAAACGTCAAGGAGAGCGGCGCGTGCAAGCCGCGAGCGCGCTGCAAATGCCGCAGGGCAGCAAAACACGACGGTCACGCAACGCGCTCGCGACGCACGCGCGGCGCCTGCGCTACTCACACGCCCGAGGATCGCACACGCCTAATGTGGTGGCCTAAGCCGGGACTCCACCGAAATGTTTGCATTAGTTCACGAATAGGCAAAATGTACGTATCTGTGCGAGTCCACTTCATGTGTTCGTACTTGAAACCTGCAGTTTTGCCAAGATTTTCAAAATGTACGCTCGCAATTTGCCATTTCTTGGTGGAGCCAGCAAATCAAAAGAAACATAAGTGTTGTATACTGTGCGTCACTACCGCACACCGGGAAAATTTCGCTATTGCGGAGGACGTTTATATACCATATTTTGTGTCACACGTAAACAGGACGACAGTAAGTATCCACCGAAACACTGTCAAAGATCTGATGAACAAACAAATCAGACCTGACTTGGTCACCTGGGGCCAATCAGAGCTCTATGAAGCGATCATACGCTTTGGCTCCTACTGTTATTGTGGTTTCTGAAAATTTAATCACCTCATTCAACGATGAATGTAATTCTGATGGTACTATTAAGAACACTTGCTTAGCGCAGAAGCTGACGCTAGCAGGTTCAAGACTTTTGACTTCTCGAATAGGATACCATTGGTTTTTGTGCAATGCACACCTGCAATGCATTCTGGATTAGGATAGGATATAGGTGGATAGGATTTGCAACAGATAACAATTCTGTCTTTGTGATTAAATGACATCAAACGTAGTTTTATATAAAAGGTGTTTTTTTAGACTTGGCTCGGGTCTTACTGAGACTGTTCGTAATCGTGAACAGTGTATTTGCGATCAGAAGTTGAAAGTAAACTTGTCTCTGGTATGCGGCGCGTAATTTGTACGTTTTCAGGCGCATAAAGCATTTTACGTGTGTATAGTATTAAATCGAGAAAGCTCCCATTTCTTATCTGCACTTTGTATCTGGGCTTGTTTTTAAAGCTACAGAATCCTACATTACCTACCTCACGCTTAGCAGCGCCTGCGAGAGATAGATCCTCATTTCTTCTAGGATTAATTTTACATATTTTGCATCAGAAAAAATAATTAAGGTCTACTTAATACTACTCACTCAAAGTAATTTGTTTTAAGGCCACCACATTAGTGGAAGATAAGCTAAACTATGTTTATGAAAAAATCCTGATATGAACTCCATCTGTAACTTTAAATGATAAGTAATTGTTCCACTAAAGTCATCATTTTTGACATAATGTTCAAAAAATAATTTAGATGGCACCGTTTTAAATTTGGCCGAGAACTATTAATTTTCCTTTCATCAAGGTAATAATTATAGTTAGATTTTGATGTGGCACGGCAAACTGACAAACACAATTGAAATGTCTATCGAAAAATTACACTTCGTGTTAAAATATGGTGAATTACGGAAAATACACAACTCCATCTGTTGAAATAATAATCCTCTATAAAGAATGTATGGTAATATTGTCATTAAGGTGATCTTCACACTGCCCCGCATCACGCTGCATCTTGCGTGTCGACGCACCTACGCGCGTTCCTGCGGGAGTGCAGATCTGCATCATCGTGCGGGTTTTTCACGCACTCACGCGCGTAGGTGCGTTTTGTAAATTCACGCACAGCGAGTTCCATTTTCAAATATACACGTCACGCCCATTCAAAATCACGCGCGGCATTGCGGGATTCAGTGTGCCATACCTTGCGTCTCGCCCCGCACCTACGCGCGGGGGTGCGTGTTTCTCCGCATGTATGTGCGTGATCCGCATGAACGCGCGTGGATGCATTTTCAGTGTGTTGGACTATGCGTGTTTTCCATACAAACGGAGATATTTCCATACAACGGAAAAAAACGCATCCACGCACTACGCTGCATCATGCGGGGCAGTGTGATAATCGCCTTACCACCTCGCTCCTTTGACAAATTGATGATGTATTTTATTTACCACAGATGGAGCTACTTTAACCTTGGCTAAACAAAATTTTCATTTTTTTTTTTCTTCCGAAGTTACTTATAAAAGTGTGATTTTCTGTGTAAAGATTAATAATAGGCCGATCAACTAATATAAGTACAACATTCAAATGTACAGTTTTGACAAATAGATTGCGTGTCGTAATATTTTACATCTTGAATTCACAAAATTAATAATATCTTTTGATAGAGTGAATCGATTTCGATGAAACAAAAACTAAGTAATACCCCAAGTTACGTAGAATTTTTGTATATAAGCATTGTCTGCATTTAATTCGTAGATTTTACGTGAATCCCGAACAAACAAACAGATAAACAGACAAACAGACAAAAATTACAAAAATGATGGAAATGGGTTCTGTTAGTTATCCTTTAACATGCTGGCTATTTTTTTTGTAAATTTCTTCAATGTACAAAAATTACTTTTCTACAGATTTATTATATGTATAGATTTTGTAATATGTTTCTATCAAAATAGGTGCATTCATTTTACACACACCTCATTACTGATTGCTTCTTCTTATTACTTTAAGCTATTTCATAAAAAATGAGTCACACCTCCTATTTTTTGTATAATCTGCGATCAATGGCAACACAGCGGCTAGTGGGTCTCACTGCATGAATAAATGAGATGGCCAGTGATTGTGCCTGAATTATTCAGAAGGGTACTCTTTTTTTCTGCCATAGACGAAATACTCATTTGCTATTCAATATTGTAATCTTCCACTGTTGAATTTAATATAGACTGTACCGCGCTTAATTTTGGATACGACGCTAAAAAAGGACGGGATTTTTTGTTGTTGGTTCTTAAGTCCTTTTTCATGTTTGCGGGTTTGAACGATTCTTTTTTGCGAAGCTCTGAGTCTGTTATAAACTGTATTTTATGCGGAGGAAATGAATAAAATAGACCTTTCAAGAAAAGTTTTAGTATCACATTTAGTACTTTGCTGTCTGCTGTGGGTATATATCATTGAATTATATTCCTTCGTTATTCTAGTAAACATTTTTCTTGAAAAATTCAACGTTATTATCGTAGCAGAAAAGTGCTACGCGCTACGCCGCTACGAGCTACGGCCTACATTATCGCTACGCCCAAATTCATCAGTACCAAGTTATGCATCGGACATTTCACAGCACTATAATTCCCACTTAACTAGTAACACATGTATTATGTACCGACACATATATTGATGTTGTTTACATAAGCACAGACTGCTCGATACATCGTTACTGGGCTTAGTCGCGTTACTAATTGAATTCTATGATTTATGGATAGTATTCCACCTTCGAGTAAAGTGATTTGCATAATATATGAAGTTAGTGCATAACTGTAGGTGTTAAATTATATTAGTGGTGTATTATGTAAGAAGGTTCATGTCTTGAAGAATTATTTCCACAATAAGCTCTAATATTTTTATGCCTCTTTTGTTTTTCAAAGGAATGATTATCGCCTTCAACAACAGGGTATTGTTGATATCGATTAACAAAATGTGCATAATAAAGCATTTTATTTATAGGACATTTTATTTTAAATCAAATCGTTTATTTTGCAAGATTATAGATAGAAAATAGGATATCAACATTTTAAATAAGCGTTCCAACATGTAGTACCTTCATCTACAGTTATAGCTTATTCATTTATCTCTACGATTGTTTGCCAATGCCGGTATTCTCAAACCATAACAATCTATTTGCTTTTTACCCACCTAAAAAATACTTACCATGCCTTTATCTCAAAGAAAAACACAATTTCCCTACACTAGAAGTACAGTACAAAGTAGGTTAGAAATGCCTTCCGCACTACATTACAGTCAACAACTTCTAACATAAAACACTTAGGGAATACATCACTAGCTTCCGTCCTAACAAAGGCAGACCCTTGCAGCGCTTGACCGCTTTCCATCGCTTCCTGTAAGTCGCAGTAAATCAGCTTACGCTTACCATTCATCGCTTTTAGCTGGAAGGAATGTGGGCCGTGTCGCAAGTCATTTGTTTTTTTAGTTGGGTGAGTAAGTGTGCTTTTACACGAGCGGAAAATTCGTTGGTAAAGAACCTAGAATTTTACCCTAAATTTTTCCAAGCGACGTTAACCAAAAGTGTATATATGCCATAACGGCGAGTTTTAACAATTGACAATTAACAGTCGGAGTCATCGCTAGTCATCCCTGGACAAGCAGATTTTGAACTATCATCTGCCTAGCCTTTTCCTTACTATATTGATTCGTCTACCAGTGTAATCGGAGGTAGCTGAGTACCAGTTTTTTACAAGGATCGACTGCCTATCTGTCCTCCTTAAATCGGTTAATCGGGCAACCCAATACCCTTAGGTAAGACTGGTTGTCAGTCTTACTGGCTATTAACTACCCGTAACAACGGCCAAAGATGTTCAATGATAGCCGGGACCTACAGTTTATCGTGCCACCAATTTAGTAACTTTTCTCTCAAATATTTGAGCGTCATACGAATTTGAATAAAACCTAGTTTCCCTATAAATCCTTCGGCAGCCCTTTCATATAAAACCGGTTAGTTTTTCTTCAATAACCTCTGGAACTTGCAAACTTATACGTTTTTCTTCCTTCGCATAAATCACGCAGTTTTCCATTCATCGCTTTTTGCTTGGAAAAAGGAAAAATCCGAATTAGCCTTTAGAGGACAGTGGTCGTGCTGGTGAAAACGGTTTGTTTTTAAGACACGGAATTCAATATGTATGAATGGTTTTAGTGTGATATAATATTAGCTGAATCATCATCATCCTCCGAGTCTTTTTCCCAACTATGTTGGGGTCGGCTTCTAGTCTAACCGGATGTAGCTGAATAGAGGGTATTATTTCAGAACCATTAGGAAAATGAAAAAAAAAATTATAATATTCAATAACTTACAAAGGTTTCGTAATTGTAAATTGTATACAATTTCATCTTTATTGAAATAAAGTAAATGGGCTAGCTTTTATGACTATCAGTACTTAGGCGGCATATGTAAAATTTTAAGCAACCTTATAAACAACACAGTTAACATTTTTTTATTTCACAATTTCCCAACTCTTTTTTGTTTGCTGAAATGTGACTGAAACCATATGCAAAAGAGTTTTTCCTTGCATTCACAAATCCCCATTTCCGTCACGTTTTTATACCGTTCGTCACAAGGCTGTTACGGTTTACAGATTACAAAACTTCAGAAGCCTCAAGACTTTATATTTAAGTAATTGAAACCACAAAAAGTTTTTGAATCCATTTCGGAAGTAATCTCTAGAACTGTTTCAAATAAATATTTTATGACTAACAATGTTAATAGCTGGTAACTGAAACATACTATACATGATTTGAGGCAATTATGTGAAGATAAACAATATTTATTTATATGACTTATACTGTCTTGAACCTTTGTTCCTTCTTGAGTCCTTTGTGTACCAGGGCCGCGGTAACGTTTTCGAACAAACCCGCAGACCAGGAAAGCATCTTACCTATTTGGTTACCACTCAAACTATTCTTCAACCAAAACCTAGTCCAAAATAACCACATAGGCGTAAAACCTAGGCCATGAATTTCTAGATTTTTCGTTTAAAAGTTGCATTTAGGCTATATCTTCACGGCGCGGCGTCCGGTGGGTGACACCATAAACTGGTTCGTTTTATGTGCTCCGTCCAGCAGTATCAGCTCACTCGTAAATACATCGATGTGGGCTTAAGCTTTCATTTGGAGAACTATTCTAGGTTCACACAGGAAAAAGAGTAATGACATGAGAATGAGAATTTACATCACTATGTAAAAAAATCATCAAACGATTTTCAAGTCAGTAATCAAAAAGAAAAACTAGCTTGTCTTTTCTTTACATACTGTTGTACTGTTTTATGAAACCTTACTGTCAATGAGAATGATACTGAATTTATTTTAGCATTACATGGTCAAAATAGCAAAAAGGAAAACAATAAATTCAGTACAAAAAGATTCTTTAGTATATGTATACTAGTACACTTCATTAAAACACAAGCTTGATATTAAAACTGAAATATTGAAACACGTTCCATATTCACCGAAATTGTCTATTGCTACACGTAAATTCATTTGTGGCGGTCCAGAACGCTCGGACCCCACCTCAAAACACGAGCGGAATCGCTCCGCTTGATGACAGTGTGACCGCACCTCAAAGTCACGCCACCTCAGGAGATCCTTTGTTCGGAGCGAGGTCGACGGCCGCTAGCTTACACGTGCCGCGCGCACGCAGCGAGCGCGTGACATTTGTATGGAGGCAGCCGAGAATGGCCTTGGGAGACCGGCGCGAGCAACGACGACGGAGCGACCACCGGGCAGTCCGCATCGAGCTAGCTTACGCGCTGTACCTCTCGCAATCGCTTTTGTTGTGCTTAATCAATGTTATATTTAATACTTAGTGCTTATGTATAATTCCATTAAATCATTAGTTTGTTCTGTTAATAATATTATTCATTTCGCCTTCATCGATTTCATTTCTTGCTGCCGCTTCGCTGCTAGATCGCATAGCTTGTAGCTTCACCGTACGCTAGGCGCGGGTTCGATTCCCGTAAAAATTAGGGATAAGCACGTCTCGCTTATTCCTACATTGGTGACCCCGACGTGATCGTCACCCGCGTCGCGACGTCGTGTTACGGAAGACTCCCGGAAGATCCAGGATATCCAGAGGTGCATCCAGGTTCCCGAACATCGGAACATCCCGGTTCCAGAACGTCGGTGCATCCAGAGCGGCGGAGTATCCTGAGGACAACGAGCGGACCTAACGCTAACCTAGTAAACAATCAAGCGGATAATATAGGGGTGTGGTCCCACAACTCATAAGCGGTGAGCGATTTAATTTTTTTTAACATGGCAGAGTCAGACGGTTTTGCCGATAGTAAGGACGATCCCGTTATCTCTGGAGAGGTAGCGAAGGTTGGAATGCCATTGCGCTGTCCGGCATTTACTCCGGAGGAACCAGCATTATGGTTCGCGCAGCTTGAAGGCCAATTTATTCTGTCTAGAATAACTAGCGACTCGACCAAATTTTATTATGTGGCCACTCAGCTTGAGACTCAATACGCCAAGCAAGTTAAAGATATAATCACCAACCCTCCGGAGACGAATAAATTTGAGAAGCTTAAATCCGCACTTATCAGTAGGCTGTCTGCGTCTCAGGAAAAGCGGATCCAGCAACTCCTACTTCACGAGGAGCTAGGTGATCGCAGACCTTCTCAGTTCTTGCGACACCTGCAGGGTCTCGCAGGCCCTTCAGGTGGCTCCGATTTTGTGAAAAGTGTCTGGACTAGTCGGTTACCCCAGAATATTCAGACTGTCATCGCGTCGCAAATTTCTGAATTACAGGTGGAGAAGTTAGCGGAAATCGCAGACCGTGTGCACGAGATAGCACCGATGACACCGCAAGTCGCGAGCACCTCCTCTTCCGCAAGTGCTGCTTCTACGGACCTGGCGGCTCAAGTAAGCGAGCTGACAAGGCAGGTTGCCGCGCTCAAGTCGCAACTGAGCAGCAGAGGGAGGCATCGCTCGCGCTCACGATCCGGCGGGAGCCGTCGAAGGTATGACCGATCTAGCTCTAGACTGAAGCAGCCACCCGATAATCATCCGCACTGCTTCTACCATTTTAATTACGGAGTGAAGGCTCGGAAATGCAGGAACCCTTGTGACTTTTCGGCGGGAAACTGCAAGGGCAGTCGCAAGTAGCGGCCAACGACTGTCCCATCTCTTCAGGCCGTCTGTTCGTCACCGACCGGATATCGAAAACGCAGTTCCTCGTAGACACTGGGTCAGACTTATGCGTTTTCCCCCGGTCTGCTGTGAAGACGCCCTGCATTCGATCGAGGTATGATCTGGTAGCTGCCAATAACACCGTGATCCACACGTACGGTGCCTTACACCTCACGCTGAATCTAGGCCTCAGAAGGAGCTACCGCTGGACCTTCACCATCGCAGATGTATCGAGAGCCATTATCAGTGTGGACTTCCTCAACTTCTATGACCTGCTGGTGGATTGTAGGAACCAACGTCTGATTGACAATACCACGACTTTATCTGTTCCTGCTACGAATGGCAACTCCGGGGACATCGCGTCTGTGAAGGCTGTGGTTGGTGACAGCGAGTATCACCAAATTTTACGTGAGTACCCAGAGATTACCCGCCCACCAGGCAGACAGCTACCCGGCAAGCACAACACGGTGCACTACATCAGGACGACGCCAGGACCCCCGGTAGCATGCAAGCCTCGACGTCTAGACCCTGCTCGGCTGCAGGCAGCGAAGAAGGAATTCGAGGAAATGCTCGCCAGTGGTGTAGCACGACCTTCGGAGAGTGCGTGGTCCGCACCGCTGCACTTGGTGAAGAAGAAAGACGACGGTTGGAGACCATGTGGCGACTACAGGGCACTGAACGCGCGAACAATACCTGACAGGTACCCCGTCCGCCACATTCACGACTTCTCTCACCAGCTCGCAGGCTGTACCGTATTCTCTACGATAGACCTCGTAAAGGCCTATAACCAGCTGGCGATAAACCCGGACGACATACCGAAGACCGCCATCACGACACCCTTTGGTTTGTTTGAGTTCCCCTTCATGACCTTTGGTTTGAGGAATGCGGCTCAGACTTTCCAAAGGTTCATAGACGAGGTGTTACTTGGCTTGGACTTCTGCTATGGCTACATCGACGACATTATAGTATTTTCCGCGTCTCCTGAAGAGCACAAGACGCACTTACGCCTAGTATTTGACCGGTTAAGACAGTACGGCATAGTAATTAACACAGCTAAGTGCAATGTCGGTCAAACAGAGGTTGCATTTTTAGGATACCGAGTGTCAGCCGAAGGGACTAGGCCCCTGGAGACAAAGGTGCAGGCAATCCAGGAATTCCCAATACCCAAGACGGTTAAGGAGCTGCGCAGATTCTTGGGTATGATAAACTTTTATCGCCGATTCGTCCCAAACGCAGCTAAGCTTCAAGCACCTTTGAACGCTGTCCTTGCTGGCCCCAAGGTAAAAGGGTCACATCCGGTAGATATGACTCCGGAACTGCTGAGGGCCGTTGACGACTGCAAGTCTTCGCTATCCCAAGCGACTCTCCTGGCTCATCCTGACGCTACAGCAGAACTAGCCATCGTGACCGACGCATCCGACACTGCCATAGGAGCTGTTCTTCAACAACGCAAAGGTGAGAACTGGGAACCTCTAGCCTTCTACTCTCACAAGCTCAGCAGTGCTCAGAGGAAGTACAGCCCGTATGACCGAGAGCTGCTAGCAGTATACGAGGCCATCAAATACTTCCGGCACATGGTGGAGGCTAGAGCGTTCGCTGTCTTCACGGATCACAAGCCCCTCACCTTTGCCTTCAAGTCAAATAAGGAGAGCTGCTCACCGAGACAGTTCCGGTACCTTGACTTCATCGGACAGTTCACGACGGACATAAGGTACTTACCCGGGCCAGAGAACGTTGTTGCAGACGCGCTGTCGCGTGTGGAAGGGATATCTGCAGCTGGCATTAATTTCGAGGATCTTGCAAAACTTCAGGACGAGGATCCAGAACTGCAAAATCTACTACGTCACGGCTCGTCACTGAGGCTAGAGAAGTTAGCCACTACCTGCAGCAACTACTTGCCAGTGTATTGCGACGTGTCGATGCAGATCCCTCGCCCGTATGTTACTCCGACTCTACGTAAACAGGCTTTCACATCACTGCACAACCTTCATCACCCGGGAAAAGCAGCTACAGTGCGACTGGTCACGCAACACTTTGTGTGGCCAGGGATTCGTAGAGATTGTAGAGAATGGGCAAGGCAATGCGTAAAATGCCAGGCGTGCAAAGTGGCACGCCACACCAAATCCCCACCTACATCCTTCCTTACCCCCTCCTCTCGTTTTTCCCACGTCCATATCGATATCGTCGGCCCCCTAAAATCTTCTAATGATTACAGGTACTGCCTTACCGTCATCGACAGGTTCACCCGATGGCCTGAGGCGTACCCGCTTAAGGACATCACGGCGGAGAGCTGCGCCGCCGCGCTGGTGTCTGGCTGGATAGCCAGGTTCGGTTGTCCTGCACGGGTGACCACTGACCGTGGTCGCCAGTTCGAGAGCCACCTCTTCAAGGCGCTCACAGTCTTGGTTGGCGCGCACCATCTTCGCACCACTGCCTATCATCCAGCGGCGAACGGCATCGTGGAGCGACTTCATCGGCAGCTGAAGGCTGCTATCATGTGCCACGATACTTCCCAGTGGACCGAGGCCCTGCCACTGGTACTGCTCGGAATGCGTAGCGCTTGGAAAGACGACATCCAAGCTACGCCGGCCGAGCTCGTCTACGGGGAGACACTCCATCTTCCTGGCCAGTTCCTGTCACCGAGAGAGGACTACGCTGCCGCTGACGTCACCGAGTTTGCCAACCGGCTGCGCCAGCATATGGTCAAACTCGCTCCCCGACCAACTGCGTGGCATACGACGGCTACGCCATTCTATGTGCCCCGAGACCTGCACAGCTCTTCTCATGTGTTCCTGCGACGAGACCACGTCAGGAGTTTGCTGGAACCACCCTACGCTGGACCCTACAGGGTGATACAAAGACACCCAAAGTACTTCACCATTGATGTACAAGGTAGACCAAACAACGTCTCCATTGATCGTCTCAAACCGGCCTACGTGATGCATGAAGACACTAGGGACGTTGGGCCAGCGACCACTACCACTACTACCAACTCGAACACTCCGGCTGCTGGCGACGCGGAGAAGACGACAAGAAGTGGACGTCGAGTGAAATTCCCTGACTTCTATCGACCGTAGTCACGGTCTGGCCGGGGGGAATATGTGGCGGTCCAGAACGCTCGGACCCCACCTCAAAACACGAGCGGAATCGCTCCGCTTGATGACAGTGTGACCGCACCTCAAAGTCACGCCACCTCAGGAGATCCTTTGTTCGGAGCGAGGTCGACGGCCGCTAGCTTACACGTGCCGCGCGCACGCAGCGAGCGCGTGACATTTGTATGGAGGCAGCCGAGAATGGCCTTGGGAGACCGGCGCGAGCAACGACGACGGAGCGACCACCGGGCAGTCCGCATCGAGCTAGCTTACGCGCTGTACCTCTCGCAATCGCTTTTGTTGTGCTTAATCAATGTTATATTTAATACTTAGTGCTTATGTATAATTCCATTAAATCATTAGTTTGTTCTGTTAATAATATTATTCATTTCGCCTTCATCGATTTCATTTCTTGCTGCCGCTTCGCTGCTAGATCGCATAGCTTGTAGCTTCACCGTACGCTAGGCGCGGGTTCGATTCCCGTAAAAATTAGGGATAAGCACGTCTCGCTTATTCCTACACATTCTATAATACCATTACTTAGGGCACATGAACCTTTAGTTTTAAGTTGCAGTCGACCTACCATTTTCCTCAGAATAAGTCGTCAAAAGTGCAGAGCAGTAAAAGACCAACGTTTTACTACCTAACGTTACTTGTACTCCCTGCGGCTTACTGGACGTGTTACTGGTACTTCAAGTGGGGAACACGTATTTATTTGTATTATTGAACCACCCAAAACAAAAATGTGAAAGGCTGCCAAGTTCGATAATATGGAAATCCTTCGCCTATAAAAGAAGCGAGATCTGAATAAGTACCAAGTTCCATACACATACCTCAGTTAAAAATAGTTACTTTTTAATGATGTTACTTGGCAAGTTTTCACACACCTTCTTATAAACCTACTAAACGCAATGAATCAAGTATTTAATTTTCTATTAAAACTTGCCAAGTAACATTATTAAAAAGTAACTATTTTTAACTGAGGTATGTGTATGGAACTTGGTACTTATTCAGATCTCGCTTCTTTTATAGGCGAAGGATTTCCATATTATCGAACTTGGCAGCCTTTCACATTTTTGTTTTGGGTGGGATTTCATTTATATTTGTAAGGTTGTTTATTTTATTTTTTTCTTATGATTAAGTTAGTTAAGGAAATGTCTCATTTATACTATCTTTCAGATTTTTGAATATGCACTATGCTTCTTACAAAGAAATGAACTAGATTAACTAAATGGACTAGATTTACCAACTGACTGACATGACATGTTATCATATATTATGTTCGTGGATCAAAGTTACACATTCGTTATTTTCGAAAGTGACTCACACTTGGCCGTTTTCAGATTTTTACTTTGACTAAATACAAACCTTTGTAACGAATTTCAGATCGGTACGACCGTTCGAAGGTATATTATATAAATATAGATAAATTTAGTTCGTTTTAGTTCCTTAGGGGTATTTTACACTGGGTATTTTACACCTTCATTATTTTGAAACCGACTCACACTTGGCCATTTTCAGATTTTTCCCTTTACCTTGACATAAAGACCTACCTCCATGCCAAATTTCAAGTCAATACGACCATTGGAAGTGGTCTAGGTTTTTGATGAGTGAGTCAGTCAGTGAGTGTATAGTAAAAATAGCGATTTTCTGACGTCAATATCTCAAGACCTACAATAGGTATATTAATGAAATTTTGTATTTTAGATAAGTGAGGGGGTCTCAACAGATACTAGAAATTTGAAATGTGTAAATAAAATAGATTTTGAGTTATAGGGGGGTCGAATTTGGCCCGAAATGGTTCGTGTAATATAACCCACGGCCGGTGTGTCGCTTTTTTGCTCGAACTTGGCGGACACACTGCCGTGTGTCTAGATTCCTTTGTGACCTAAAAGGTTTCGCCGTCGTTTCAACTTCATACTTGAGATACGAGAATGATGGTGGAAGCTGTTGGTTATTTGGCAAAAGCCGGATTACAAGGAACTTTGATATCTATAAGAGGATACCTACCTGTTCTATATTATTATAATCTGCAATCCTCAGTCCAAAGTCTTCTATTGCAATAGTATCAAAATGTATAGGTAGTGTATCTACACTAATTCTTATAAAGCGATAAGATCGAGTACTTTGTTTATTTGTTCCCAATTAATTATTTTAGTGTTGAAATTAGAAAGAAGTTATTTTAATTAGAAAGATTTTTACCAACTCTTCCAGAAACATGCAATTCTGCAAGAAACCATTCCTTTAGTATGCTGAAAAATGCGTATACCTACCTAATAAATAATACGTAGATACATAAACTGTATCCTAACTGGGTAAAACAGAAGACAAAACTATGTATGTAATACCTAACTACAAATAAAGACACTAATATTACCTACCCTCGAAATCACACCTAAACACATTGATGTAAGAACATTAAGGGGACCTTCCCCCTACGTATTACCTGCTAATTAACCTTACTGAAACGGCCAGGTTCCACCAAAATTGTTCACGCACATTTGTTTGCGAACAAAAATGTGTACGCATCGGCGCAAGTCTTGTCTTTAGCGGCTTCAAACTTCAATATTTCTAGGGCAGCAATTGATAACAGCTAGTGGCAGCTAGTAGAAATTAGGTAGCAACTCTCTATGTGTATTTCGAGTGAATATATACGAAGTAATAGCCATTCTAATGCATACCCTTGCTAGCATGTTTTACGCGCAATGTTTGTTGTGGACCAAAAGATACATTTGTGTGCATCACAGTATCGCAAAGGGCTCCACACTAGTGGAATCTCACCTTTGGCAATATTCTGGTCAACCTGTGAATAAAACAGGGGTTTGTAATAATCATGCGACTATATTCTCATTGACTGTTTAATAAAGGAGGATGATAACACATATACTTATATTAGACCAAGTAATAATATTTTTGTCGGTGCTATTTAGTTGGTAGGTCAAGAACTATTTATTTGAGCTTATGGTTTTAAATAAAATACGGTAGGCACCATTTGCCTAGCAAAGGCATCTCAAATTATGGTGAGGTCGGTTTTCAGTCTTAAGCGAAACGCGAAACTACCGGTACCGGTATTTTACCCAGTTACCCGGGTAACCCGATTCCTCCTTATTCCGATAAGAGTGGTGGTCGGACTTTCTGGCTTCGGACTACGATGGTCCTACCTACCCATCCTAGCTTCCTAGCATTAGTAAAAAAACCTAAAGTTTTATCATGCTATATTACAACTAGATTTGTATGTTTGTTTGTCTCTAGTTTATATTTAAATCGCAAAATAAACCGCAGGCCAAAAACCAGCACACATTTCGAGACATTAAAACAACAGCGAGCGAATAAATCTCGCACAACACAAGCCTTTACATCAGACAAAACACCACTTGAATTTTAACAAATGGCCGACAAACTATAAATATTTGTGAACCATTACCGCTATTGTTAGCGTTATTACAAGCAAGACACATGATCTATGGGTAACAGAAACGTAGCATTGCGAAAACCTCGTCCAAATAGTTCAGCGCAAATTTAACAAATGGGATTGGCCGCGGCTTGCATCGCAATGCGGGGGTTGGTCTAAGTTGAATTAAGAAATGTTTTAAATGGTTGTGGCTGGTGTTATAGTTCAAGGGTTGGGATGGCCAGTTCTGGATTTCTGTTTTATTAAAAACTGTTACATAAGAACTATAAACTGTTTACGGCATTTCATGACCCCCAAGCACTAAAGAAAAATGCAATGATTTTGAACGAACTTGAGACTGTCAGTTGCTATCCATGGATGGTAATCATCGCATTTCATCAGGAAACCCGTCTCCTCTTTTGCCTCCTAGCACAATATCTAGGCGGACTTTGGCAACAGACGAATTAATTTAGAAGCGCAATACGCTCGAAAATTCTAACCGAATGATTTAATCATCTATAATGTCTTGACTTATTTCACTTTTTACTTCCAAAGTTTATTGTACTTGTTACTTGTTTCTTCTTTCATAAATATAACAAAGACAATCTTTTAACCTCTTTTCAAATCCCTGAAAAAAGAACCTTTTAAAAACTTTTTCATACAAACATTCACACGCATTTAAAGCGATAATTCCACCCAAACTCCGATACGATAAACTTCGAAAACCAATTCTTTGATAAAACGGCAGGCCATTAAAACTCTTCCGTCTATACTCGGGCACATACAACAGAAGTCCGCGGCTTTTCACGCACATTCAACAATTCAAGTGATTTATACAAGCAGTAAACTAAGCCGGGGTCTCGCAGTAACTGAAAGAGTACACTGCCAACTTTTAGTCGGCCGACAGTTTGTCCGGGCTCATGTGGCAGTTCTCATATAAGGAGATCAGTAACGAATGGTAGTACGCACATAATAACGATCAGGTATTTGCCGAGTGTCAGACCATTTTTTTTATAACTGTTAACTTTTAAAATGAAAACTAACGTTTATGATGTCTGTGAACTGGGGCCTTTACCCTTTGATAGAGTCTACGATTTTCTTGAAAATATATTTTTTCCCAACCATCGGCCGACCGGTCAGTCTTCAGTGTGCGGGTCACTAACTGCGGCGACAAGCGTTATTACACCACTTTTGAGCTTTAACCTCCTTTTGTTTTATTGTTTATTTTATTTAAAAGTACCAACATGTAATGATACACTTGGTCAAGTCATATTTTACAGAAGTGGATAAACTGGGGTGTATCCCAGTGTGAAACAAAAGATACGACGTAGGAGAGAGGGTAAATAAAATAAAGGTAAATTCTGAAAGTATTTAATTAATTTAATTGAGGTGAAGTACATATTATAAAAATAAATAATTGCCACAGAGCTGGGTGAAGTGGTTAGGAATTTATCAGTTCTAGAAGAACATCCTTGATGATGTAAACCAATGCAACCGTCTAAATAAGAGATAAGATTGAGGTAGATTTCTCGTGATAAGGAAAGGCAATTTGAACAACAAGTAATTATTTCATCTCGCATAGTTTTAGCCTTCTAGCAAACAGCCTCACTATTTTGGCATCTTTTACCATCGGGGATGTAACTCAGTGGTAGAGTGTCTGCTTCGCATGCTGAAAGTCCTGGGTTCAAATCCCAGCATCTCCACACTTCTTTACTTTTGGGTATTTATTTTTAGATGTCTTTTAATACGTCATTGTATACTACATTTATTTGAGCTTTTGTTTCATATTTAACTTTTTATTTTACATCGCTAATTTAAAACGGTTGATATTTCAACAGTACCTACAACACAAAACGCCTACCATTTATCTTTCTCTCATCCTTATTTATATCCAATTTCTTATCAGCAATTTCAACAAACATCTGTAGAGCTTTCAACAAAACGCCCAAAACTCCTATCAGAGATTGTTTCAAAATACATTCGTGCACGAAAATGAAAACTGACAAACTTTGTACTCAAGAATTTTGGACTTGCCTGTACCACAGAATAAAGACGTTACAGTTGTGAAGGTATCTACTAACTTTCGTAAAGGCTTGTGTTTAAACACCACCCAAAAAAGTACCTATTTTACTACCAAAAAAATTCTAAACGGTTACCAAAATGGATAAATGGTCACCAAATAACGTTTCCAAAAATATTATTAGGTAAAACCATTTTTTCGTATTATCGACTACTAAAAAAATATATGGACGCCTTTAAAATACACTTTAGACCAAATATTATATATTGTCACTACTTAGATGTTACCAATTATGTAATACCATGACTCCTAATTTGGTCATTTTTGTTAGACTAAAAAAGCTAACGATCGCTAGAATATTTCCCAAATACCAATTAATATACTGGGGTTACCAAACGTACGTCGCTTATTTATTGTTATATGAATTTGTGTGTAACTCAGTAGTAAAATGTAAGCACGCAACATGCAGCAAGCATGGCTTCTGTCACGGCTCCGGCACTGCGGGGCTCCGGCGGTCCCATGCGAGCTTATCGTCGCAGATGGTTTTCACGCTCACCACCGCAGCTTCGGGCAGGCCGCCTCGCCCCTCCGCGCCTACGCGGTTTTGAATTGCACTCTAGGGGTAGGGCAGACAAGACTACGTGGAGTCGGTTTTGCAGCGATTCGTTTTCGTCACTAACTTTGATTTTGGTAGTAATATTAATCTTTTAGTTGGATAGAATTTGGTGACCATTAATCCATTTTGGGAACCAAAAATAATATTTGTGCGAGATTTGCGATTTTTCTGATGTTATTTTATTTTTTTTGGATCATAATATTATATACTTTAGTGCCCTTTTAATAAAGTCAATTTATTTTTTTTGGAGTTGTTTATTTTATTTGGTGCCTCAGCCTAGAGTCTTAAAAATATTTTTGGTGATCGCCTAAATTATACCCTTTCGTAAAAATGTCACTCACACACGCATGAGTATTGACGAGTTTTCCGGTGATGTCAGTACTGAGTGTCGTGCATCGAGCACATGCGTGTGTGAGTGACATTGTTACGAACGTTAATACGTAGCTTCACAACTGTTTACAAGAGAATATACATATTTAAACTGTGAATGTACCCTCCAGTTGTTTGTCGGTATAAATCATGACGGGATTTTCACTCTTGGCCGCCATATTGGATAGGACGTGTTACAGGTGAGGGGGGAACAAGTGTGGGTATTGTGAACTTTTAATGGTATGTTTTGGACGGTAGTTGTCGGGTTCGATGGCTGTTGTTGTTTAGATTTAAGTGTGGACATGTACCTAAATAGATCGAATAAAATATCTGTACAATAGAGGTAGTGAAGCGTGGGAGTTTTGGAGGCTGCCTTATGTATTTTTATGCCGATCAAAAAGTGATCACTTTTAGCTAGTTTAATTTTATACAATGTAGCAAATTAAGTGTTTACTTGCTCTGAGATTTATAAACAATCGACTCACCTTCCAAGATTTATTTACATTGAATTCACTTTATACTTCTTAGACAAAAAAAAAAACTAAAAAAAAATCGGTAAAAAAACTTTTAAGTTAAACGGTTTTATCTTATGTGCACTGAAAACTAGAAAATAAAAAAATAAATACTTACCTGTCAACCTACGTAGGTGGTCCCGGTCATATTAGACTAAAATAAAAACGTGGGGCCCATTAACTATTGCTGTAGTACTCTCTTCTAGAGGTATAATAGGTGTGGATTGCATCGACTTACTATAATCGTAACTGGAGATTTTGACAATCAATAATCAGCCGTAGCTCATGATCTACCAAAGTATAAAGATATGCTTTGCCATAGATAGGATTTCACAGGGGCCCACGTTTTTATTTTAGTCTAATATGACCGGGACCACCTACGTAGGTTGACAGGTAAGTATTTATTTTTTTATTTTCTAGTTTTCAGTGCACATAAGATAAAACCGTTTAACTTAAAAGTTTTTTTACCGATTTTTTATTTTCTAGTTTTTAGTATTTAATGAAAATGCCTACCGAATATTCCTCATTCTATCTAATTCATTTAGTGCATCATTATTACACGGTCTCTTACCTGACAATTTATTACAATCTAATTCCTCAATACATAGCCCTTCCAGATACTTTTTTTTTAACGACCCCAAAAATCATCACATAACCTCTCCTGCTGTGGGTCAGCAGCGGTGAGGGAGTGCCAGACTCTTGACTAAGAACCGTTTTGTTCCGTCGTAGGCCTTTTATGTACCAGGGCCGCGGTAACTCTTTCGAACAATCTCGCAGCCCAGGCAGGCCTTGGCCCTGTTGGGCCCCGCTGGAGTTACTGACAGTTTTCTACTTGTGAAGCCCTTTCATTTGATACCCATATTGGTGGGATTGATAAAAAATTGTTATCAGCCATTTGGTAGCGGCGGCCATCTTAGATTTCAATTTTGCATAGTAAATTGTATTCTACTTGTTGAGACCCATCAACATGGGTATCAAATGAACCTAAGTTATCCGCCATTTTGTAGAGGCCGCCATCTTGGATTTTAATTTTATATAGTACATTGTATTCTACTGGTTGAGAACTTTCATTTGATATCCATATTGATGGGATTGATAAAACCTACGTTATCCGCCATTTTGTAGCGGCCGCCATCTTGGATTTCAATTTTTTATAGTACATTGTATTCTGCTTGTTGAGCCCTTTCATTTGATACCGATATTGATGGGATTGATAAAACCTACGTTATCCGCCATCTTAGATTTCAATTTTGCATAGTAAATTGTATTCTACTTGTTGAGACCTTTCATTTGATACCCATGTTGATGGGATTTATAAAACCTAAGTTATCCGCCATTTTGTAGAGGCCGCCATCTTGGATTTTAATTTTATATAGTACATTGTATTCTACTGGTTGAGAACTTTCATTTGATACCCATATTAATGGGATTGATAAAACCTACGTTATCCGCCATTTTGTAGCGGCCGCCATCTTGGATTTCAATTTTTTATAGTATATTGTATTCTGCTTGTTGAGCCCTTTCATTTGATACCCATATTGATGGCATTGATAAAATCTGCGTTATCCGCCATTTTGTGCCGGCGGCCATATTGGATTTACAATGTTATTGATATTACTATATTGTATTGTCATCGGAATTGAAGGTGTGTACCAAATTTCAGATCAATCTGACAACAGGAAGATACTTAAATTTGAATTACTAAATTTGACCCAAGAAAGAATAAAACAAACAGGGTGAGCTAAATAAAACCGTTTAATAAAAAAGCGTTGTCTATACTATGTAAAATATATTCCAACCAAACAATTCTTCCAAAAATTATTCAAACTAACAAAACTAAAGTAATTTTCGTCTATTTTAAAATTCTGCAACACTACTTTCCGTTGCATATTCAATTCATACAGTGTGGAAGGTGCAATTTTCAGAATTACACGCTTTTGTGAGATCTACGGAATACCATCAGCAGAGGACGGGAGCAGCACTTTGAATATTTCAGATATTTTAGGATACAGTTAGTTCTCATTTTGGAGTAGAAATAAAACAACGTAAGGTTGTGTCGTCACTCGTTGGGACCCGCATTTGCGTGAATCTTTTGTGCAGTTTTCTGTGAAGAGTAGGTAATTTGTCAGAAGAATCGTAGCTACAAAACAACATAGAAAATCAAAATAATATGCTGTGAATTAAAGCAGATTTTTTTTAACGACGTTAAAAATCATCAAATAACCCCTCCCGCTGTGGGTTAGCAGCAGTGAGGGAGTGTCAGACTCTTACTGACTAAAAACCGTCGTGTTCCGTCGTAGGCCTTTTATGTACCAGGGTCGCGGTATCTCTCTCGAACAACCCACAGCCCTAGACACAACTTGAGGATTTTCTTCACCTAACCCATGAAATCACTTACCATTGAATCTATGTTTCAAAAATAAATAATTCAGATTTATCTAATCATTATTATTGTCTTAAAGCTTCAGTGATAATATTGGGGCAGTATTTTCAAATAACCAGACGTGATGAATACCTAGATGCTTTATTTAACAACCAAATTTTTAATAATAATAATTTTATTCAATACCAAAACTAGCTAGTCTTATTTATACTTCAAACGTTACTCTGTAGAACATCATACTGTAAGAATCTATTCTGAGAATAGCAATATAGTGCTGGCAAACAATTGAATGCGCAGTTTTGTGATTTGTTTGCACTCATGTGAATGTTGGAATATTGTACGTATCTATGTATGTTTATTAGCTCATGTTCTCGGAAGAGGCTACAAGTGGTATTTTCAGATGGAATATTATGGTGAGGTTCTACCCAAATGTTTCGCACTCATTACCCATTTACCTCGAAAACGGGTGACACGTTTAAGTAAGTATTTGAAGCTAGCTTTCAAGAATGTTCTCCATGCTATTTTTATGGAAATAAAAAAAACAATAAGCGTTTTCTCTAGCAAGTCAAGTCTGTGAAGTTTTGTATTGCGATATTATAGGAAAGCCATAGCGCAAGTTTTTAGCCTGCCCCAAAAGATTACTCAATGTTATCTACTAGTTCTCCAACTCATAGATTCGGTGATACAGCATTCACTATTTACAAAAGATACTAGTCAAACTGTAGAACATTTTAAGTACAATAGATCCAAATGTTAATTTTAAACATTGAAATACTTTCAATAGACGAACAAGACATTAACGAATTCCGATGTGTCTACTATTATAAACTTATATTAATCACAATAGACGGATATTATATAGTAAGCAATAGTGATTCGTATTGATTTCTACAATCGATTAGATCACAATATTATTGAATGGGAAGTACATTTTAATAACTACAAATATTGGTTTAACTACCAACTACATATATTGATTACTACTACTTACTAGCTGAATCCGGTTAGACTGGAAGCCGACCCCAACATAGTTGGGTAGAAAAGGCTCGGAGGATGATGATATATTGGTGTAACTACATTTTTAAACATGAACGGCTTCGTCAATGTTTTTGAGGATGTGAAATGCTGATTGTGTTACTACATCTGTCATTTGAACATCTTTGGCAATCGTTACGAGTAGGCAGAAGCCAGTTAGTCTGAAAACCGGTCTTACCTAGGGGTATTGGGTTGCCCGAGTAACTGGGTTGAGGATTCCAGATACGCAGTCGCTCCTCGTAAAACACTGGTACTGGGTTGTATCCAGTTACACTAGAAGCCGATCTCAACATAGTTGGGAAAAGACTAGGCAGAGGATGATGATGATGATATTATAAGGCATAGCTTTTAGAATCACTGATGATGGATTTTGTCTTCGACTTCGGTCTTTTTACGATATAAGCAAATAATATAGGGCTTCTTATATTATGTGTACATAAGCGTTCACTGAAACGACAGATTTTTCATACACCCTCTACTGCATACATACCTACCAAGTCCTGCAATTCACTACAGAACCAATACATCAAAAACTACGTATATAGAGGTACATAAAGTGAATAATATAAAAAGGCAAAGCCAGACGAAATCCGTCGGCCGTCGCGTTAATGTTTCAGTACAATCACTGACAACTCACTTATTCATGACTTGACGAGGTCGATACCTGATGGTAGATCTCATATGGGGTAACACCTCATAGTGGATGACGAATATTGGGGAAATTGAGGTTCTGTATTCAGTTTTTGTAAGGTATGTATGAAATTGACTTGTATTTAAGACAGCCAGTCGTCTCACCCGAATTGAAATACTCATCAAAATTTGATATTACAAAACTGCAGAGTTTGTTTGAGCGCTAATCTCTGGAGCGGCTGGACCGATTTTAGGAAAAAAAACAGTGGTAGACAGCTCATTTATTGAAGAGCACTATAGATTACATTTCGATAGGTTACTTTACTATAAGGTTATGAGTGTGCGGAGTAGTTCCCACGAGATACGGGTGAAACCGTTGGCAGAACTTAGTTATAAACGTAAGCTACTCAAAAACATTTATAATCCCAAAACCACAACACTCCAACCTCCATATCGCAACTACAAAAAGGTGCCACTCAACCAAGGCCCCTCACACGACTCGAACACTCCCCTTTTTGCCCACAACCCTTTACGTTCCAAGGGGGTCGGGAGGTCAACTTAGACTGGTACCTCATATAGGCTTTTGGGTATGCCATGAATGTGGTGTTTGAGATTTTTTGTAGCACCACACCTGTGGGAGAAGTCAAATAGATTGAGTTAGAATGGAAAGCATTCTTTATAAATTTTTCTGTGGACATTTCTCTTCTTGATTGGTGAACAGGGGACTTTAGTGTAGTAATTATGAATGGGTGTTGTTTTTGTTCTTAATCAGTATTTTGTAGCCGGGTAACTCGGTTGAGGAGGTCAGATAGGCAGTCGCTCCTTGTAAATCACTGGTACTCAGTTGCATCCGGTTAGACTGGAAGCCGACCCCAACATAATCGGGAAAAGGCTAGGCAGATTATGAATTGTGTATTCTATTTTGTTTAGCTAGAAGTAACATGGCTTTATGGAAATCACGAATATGAACTTTTACCCTCTTATCCAAAATGTCAATGTACTTAAGTGAATCACAATTCCAATATAAAGACGTTTTCCCCAATGTAGATAACAATACTAAATTAATTACATATTAAACATAATATTGTGCAGTCGTATTTTGACCTTTACGTAATAAGAGATAACCTCAAAATACCCACACAAAGTTTGACGCTGAAAAGGAAAACCAAATAAACAACTAATTATGTAAACTGCAATATAATATTACCAAATAAGTGCTAAAATTCCCACATTAAATGATGTTTAATCTACATACAAAATAAGGAAAGATGAGTGGAGTCGTGGAGAAGTCGTGGTGGCCTAGTGGGTAAAGGATCAACCTCCCAAGTATGAGGGCGCGGGTTCGATCCCAGGTCAGGCAAGTACCAATGCAACTTTTCTAAGTTTGTATGTACTTTCAAAGTATATCTTAGACACCATGGACTGTGTTTCGGATGGCACGTTAAACTGTAGGTCCCGGCTGTCACTAAACATCCTTGGCAGTCGTTACGGGTAGTCAGAAGCCAGTAAGTCTGACACCAGTCTAATCAAGGGGTATCGGGTTGCCCGGGTAACTGGGTTGAGGAGGTCAGATAGGCAGTCGCTTCTTGTAAAGCACTGGTACTCAGCTGAATCCGGTCAGACTGGAAGCCGACCCTAACATGATTGGGAAAAGGCTCGGAGGATGAAGGAAAGATGAGTGGAGTTACATAAAGCGGGTCAGACGCCTTGTCCTAGGTCAAATGCTACAAGTTACTAATGAAATAATAAGGCGTTCGAGGATCTTGACACATTTATCAACTCTTTTTAGTTTTATAAAAAATGGACGAGTTCCAAAGAAGGCATTCGGTGTACGTTCCTTGTCTCCCGATCACCAGCATTTTGGCGACGCTATCTTAGGAGATTTTCCATTATTTCATCTCCGTTCGTCATTTTGTTCTCCATAGTTTAACCATTTCAAAGTACCAAAGTGTAAATCCTTTATCCTATACTTGTAATTAATACTGAACCCACGTCATTCAAAACAATAGCTTCGTGAAACACGGCTTCAATCAACCGTATCATATCTCGAGGTCTAGAGCAATACTGATACCGTATCTCACCCGAATATGTTTGAGGCTTCTTAGTAAAAAGGGTCATTGCAAAAGTTCTAGTTTGAAATGTCCTTGAGAATAAACTTGGCGTTCACAACCAGTTTCCAAACGATGTAGACTCGATATGAATTTATGCCAGTCTTAAAATGTTGTTATACTAAATTTTTATGCGTTTAACATTAGCGTCTGTCTATGAATAATGTATGTATGTATATTATCCATATATTGTATATTTTTAAACCAACTATCCAAACCAAAACCTTGCACCTACCACTGCTATTTCTCCACCACCGTCGGTAGACTGGGAGAAAACGCCTAAGGCGTTAAGGGCCTATGCACACCACGTTTTTTAAACGCGCCGTCCGACGCGCGTTTGTAGCGATACAGACGCGATACGCACGCAAGACAGACGCAGCCTGTAGACCTTTGCACACCTGTATACATACAGACGCGCGTGTGTAGCGATACAGACGCGATGCAAACGCGCGTGTGTAGCGATGCAAACGCACGTTTGTATCGATACAGACGCGCCGGTGACGCGCGTTTGCATCGATACAAAGGACAACAAACTGCTCTGCAGGATAAAAACGCGCCAGCGACGGCGCGTTTAAAAAACGTGGTGTGCATAGGCCCTAAGTCCGCCATTGTACGAAATGTGCATTAAGTATAAATAAATAAATAATGTGTTCTAAGTGTGAGTTATTTCCACGTAATCTGCAAATAATGTTTTGATTAGGAAAGCAATAGGATAGTGTCATTGACCTTACACATAACAAGCACGGATAAAAAATAATGATGCATATTTACACATACAAGTATGAGTCACCCGCTTTCATGGAATAAAACATCTATACCTACTAGACAAATCGATGGACAGTCCATTGATATAGTTATCGGCACGAATCTTGAGCGCTGACCTTCATCTGCGCAGAAGTGATTTATTAGCAAACAACCAATCCCGAGTGACGGCTATGACGCGATGCGCTGCGGGCAAATCACCGCTTTACAACGCCTCCGCGCCTCACTCTCTCTCTTTCCTGCTATGCATCCCACATGGTGGTGGGGTCAGCTCTCCTTATTTTTCTTTTCCACTTCGCTCTATCCGTGACGTCGTTCTCGGACACGGGACACTCTTTCAAGTCTTTCGACACTACGTCCGGCCATCTCGTCTTGGGGCGCCCTCTCGATCTTCGACCGGGGATGGAAAGTTGCATACCACAAAAGGGACCCAATAAATATTACTTCTGCGCAGGCGAAGGACAGCGCTCAAGATTCGTGCCGATGATTACACCAATGTATAAAAATTTGCAGTGGTACTTCTATAAATTCTCTTGCACACTGCATGCTATTTTCCGCGAACAGTACATCTAAAGTGGCACATGTCTGCCATATTGATTACTAAACTAGGTATGTATCTGAATTATTTGGGGCGTCCCAGTTTCACTCTGTTGTAAATTAAAGCCTTGGATCTATATCTTAGCTAGCAATACCTGTAAGAGAATCATTAGGCACGTTTATTGAAGTTTGAAGACGTCATGATCATCGTCATAAGTAAGTTGGAGTCAGTACAACCGTTATGTACCTTCTTCTCGTGTCGTGTCTCTTGTTGTAATTTCCGTACTCTGTGTTGTAATTCGTATTTTTTTTTTATATCTATTTTTTTTTTTGTATTTTTCTCTTTTTCCTTGTGTCACTCGCGTGAATAAAACGTTTTTCTTTCTTTCTTCTTTCTTTCTTCTTTACAAAGTCGGACTTAGGCATCTTCCGTGGTATACCACTGATCTCAGTTTTCTGCTCTTGATAGCCAAACTTATGGGCTAGGTTTGACTTAAGACAGAGAATCTTCTAACTTAGAGCCCTTTTTCAGAAGACGTGAATCATCTTCAATACCTTTCCGCTATTCATGACACAGCGTCAAAAATCTTACTAACTAGAACCCACCCATATACCTTCTAGAGCCCTGTGATTCTTATAGATTCAAATATTCAATGGCTATCCTCACTTCTCATTTATTCTTTTAATCTGGAAATTCAAGATATTCTTAAACAACATTTACGCCATGACATTTACCAGTTTTCTCCCATTATTTCCTGTCTTTAGAACTTCGAGCCCTGCTGCTCGAAAACGCAGGAATACTCGAGTTTACAATGTGCAACGTAATGAAGAAGTATTTCTAAGGCTTTTCATCTGAGATTGCACTCTGCCATTTATTGTTTTAGACTTTCGTCGTGTACTACGGGTTCAGGATTCAGCTTTAAATTGCTGTAAAGTCAGGAAACCTTTGGAGTTTTCTACAAGACTTTTTATTTATTTACCCGTACAAAAACACCACCATACGTTACGAAAATATAACCAAATGCCATTAATCTATACTTCAGTCTATTACCTAATATGAAGCTAAAGAGTTTGTTGTTTAAGCGTACCAAGCTCAAGAACTATTGGTACGATTTGAAAAATAAATTTCTATGTTAGACAGCTGAGGCAAGTAGTTCCCACGGAACGTGGGTGAAACCGCCAGCGGAAGATAGTCACTCAATAAATTACTCAAAGCAGAATTATTAAGAACTTTAGTTATTAAAAAAAGCAATCATCTTATAAACACGGATGTCAGCAATATTCATACATACATATATCAAACCTTCTATATAATTTACAAAAGTGACTCCACAAACTTCAACACAGCACGTAAACACGAGAATCTTCTGCGAAAGTATAATTAGAATTAATTATATGAATATCACTCGTGTAAGCGCTTACTTAGTAACTCACAGACGTAAGTTTTCAGTTAAGTTACACGCTGAATTTGCTTACGATATCTACGTGACTTGATGGAAGTACGGTTGGTAAGTAAATTAATAAGTGTATTGAAATTCACATATGTATCTTATGGTTTAAGTGCTGGAGTGGAGACCACGGACTAGCAAACGCAGCGTAGGACGTCCACCAACGAGGTGGACAGACGACCTTATAAAGGTCGCCGGAAGACGCTGGATGCAGGTCGCTTCCAACAGGTATCTGTGGAGATCAAAGGGGGAGGCCTATGTTCAGCAGTGGACGTCCTATGGCTGAGATGATGATGATGATGATCTTATGGTTTTATTTAAACTATGAATAAATTCGCTAATGGGAGATCTTAATTCTTTCTCAAATTTCGAAACCATGTAATAAAAATAGCTGAAAACAATTTTTTTAGCGCTTTGTTAATGTATTGTTACCTACGATAAATTTAATTTCAAGTAAAAATAAAGCTTCGTTAAAAATATCCACCAAATATCTATCCTTCGTTAACAAATATTCACCAAATGAAAAATTTCAAAAATAATTCTACTTCTTTTAGTTATTTTAAACCCTCCGAGAAAATATACTCCCAAATAAATAAACAGCCATTAAAGATCGCAATTATACTCAATTTTAATTAATCTCAAAACCCTCATTAACCTTTTAGTCTGACAGTACAAGCGTGTACAAACCATTTATTTGCGTATTTGATGTTAGAACATATTTTCAATTAAAGCGGGGATCTAATTAAATCGCGAAAGTAGCCTGTTTTCGACTTGTACAACTTCGTCTGTACGTGGCAACATATGATGAGGCCAGTATACCCTGAACCCCCCATCCCCCCTCTTCAACCAACAATTACACCTAAAAGGGGTGAATCGCCTAACTTCCAGAGGTCACGTATCTTGGTCCTGTTACGATTTGGTGGGAATACAAACGATCCCACTTAAAAGTTTTATGGGTTCCGTATAAATTCCATTAACGTTTTATGGTTTTACATTTTAAACAGATGTTTTGTAGAAAATTTCGCGGGAACATCACGTTTCGCACTTACGGAGATTATACTTAAGAAGTTCGTTGGTACGCAACTAGAGGAAGTCTTAAGATTACTCAAAAGATTTCGAAAATTAAACCACCGCTTGCAAATTCTAGTGACCACCTAAACGATTAAAATTAAACTCTCTAAAAGAAACGTAACTCAAAAATATATTTATTCATCACAATCACTATGAATTCAATTCTTCACTAATCTAGGTTCTTCCTTGTCCTGTCCTTCTTCTTTGATCTCAAGAAACAGGACAGGGACAAAAAACAATAAACCATCAAACCAAACCACTCCTTTACGACTTCCTGAATTACACTTACAGGAACACAACTGCATGACACACGACACTGCCACAAACAATTCTTACAACTGCAATAGACACATCATCTGGTTACTTTATACTGTTTGCTCATAAAGAATTCTTCATATCGTGTTGTTTACCTGGACCAGTCATTGTGCTATATGTGGAACAACTCTTATTTTGTAAATAAACAACGCTTTGTTGTCTCCAAAGCGTGGTCACCGCAGTCGTTGGTTTGTTGCCGGTAGCAATGGACGGGAAAAAATTGACGATATTGTTATTAGTGCTCTCACCTGTTTTTATTGTGAGTATTTTTATTTTCTGGTTGTTTTTTGTGAATTAGGATAAGAGCTGCTGGAGAGTTAGATTAAGATTTATTTGATTGGATATATAAAAGCCATTGTTAGTACTATTTTAAGCGATAAGTGGTGTCGATGCACAACTGGAATCAAGTAGATTTCAAAATTCAAGATTGCATAGCAGCAACTCCCGGAAATCAGAACCAATCGATCTGTGTTTTAACATTTATATCCGTGTTTACATGATCCCATGGACCACTATTTCCAATAATCAACCAAGATAAATTATTTTCCCAAAATTATGATTTACATTCCCAAGATTTCGTGGTGGCCTAGTGGGTACAGGGGTAAAGAACCAACCTCTTGAGTATGTTGGTAGGGGTTCGATTCCGGTGTACCAATGTAACTTTTCTAAGTTTGTATGTACTTTTTAAGTATATCTTGGACACCAATGGCTGATAAAAAGGAAAACATCTTGAGGAAACCTGGGCTATTAAGTCTGAAATCACCAACCCGCATTGAGCAAGGGTGGTGATTAATGCTCAATCCTTCTCCGTGTGAGAGGAGGCCTGCGCCCAGCAGTGGGATAATAAACAGGCTGTAACTGTTACAACAACTATTTCCAATAATCAATTTCCCAAGATTATAATTTATAAGAATTTGCATGCATCCATTTTTCCTCCAGCTAGACGGCTGCTGGTGGTGTATTAAATCATTGTATAAAAATCTTGTGATTAATTTTGTGAACTTTACAGGCAGCATGGACCACATCCAGGGAGGACAGAAGAGAGGCTCGTGTGAACGAGCGCGACCCTCGGAGGACGGTGCACTACCACTCCAAGAGACATATGTTACCTGAGCCTGAATCCAAGAGGCGGGCTACCACGCCACGAGCTAGGGAGTTCAGGAAAAAGGTAAATAATTAACTTTTCTTATTATAGAGCAACTGTTTTCTGTTATTTCAAACTGACATCATGTCTTGTGAGTGTATGCGTGTTATGGTTTCAAATGTATATGTTTTTTTTTGTTTAAATAAATGATTCCATTCTATTCTATCGAGATAAATATTTATACTTCTACGATATGAACAAATACCAAGTGACATGTTTATGAGATCATTATTTTTTAACGGGTTGGCAAACAAAACATATGTACAATAACAGAATCGGTCACAACGTAGTAAAATATAAGTTCTAAATTAATGTGTACCTAACTCAAACGTTTCCTTTTCAGCCATCAGGACATTTAACACCTCTAGAAGAAGATGACATCGATAATGATGAGGTGATCTCCGTCGCCATTGGCCCTCCTCCCATCCGACCGAAATACGACAAGGTGCACTGGAAGCATCCTCCCAAGGCAGTCTCTCACAACGTCTCCAACGCAACAGCCACCAACCTGGTCAAGGACATCATCGTACAACTCGGCAGAGAATTCCTTTCACGACAAGTCAGCGAAGATTTTGTCTTCGGCCAGTACGTCGGCAATGCCATGAAGAACCTTACTGCAGATGTCAAACTAAGAATGCAACACGAAGTTCTAGAACTAATCGTCAAATATCAAAGACTCAGTAAAGGTGACGCCACAACAAGATCTGAAGAAAAAGTGACAAGTACCAATTCTTTGCCCATCTTAAAGGATATTAAGATGGAGAAAAAATTTACTAATGCCAACGAAACGGAGGATACGTGGCCAGATTTCTCGAATTTAGCTAAGATCGTTGGTTAATCTATGTCATATAATTTTGTAATTTGCGTATTTTTTGTTAATACATACGTTTTATTGTAAAAAGTGTTGTTTATTAGCGTGATTTTACCAAATAAAATAGACCGGATCTCGTAATCAAATACCTCTGTTAGCTTTATAGCAAAAATATAGGTAGGTATTAATATTTTGAGAGACTTACAGGAATTAGCAACATATTTTTACATCCAAACATTGCAGATCCACAAATAAGTTTTTCCCACGAAATAAAAATCAATTTCAGCTACATTCAAAATGAAAATTTCGAATCTGAAAACGTACAAATCAACTAATACCATTGAATGTTGTTTTCGTAGTAAGCTTTTCAATGGATTTCACGAAACGTTGTTTATTATGATAATCCTGTGTTGGTCAAAGGTCCTGCTTGAAAATTTTGTGTGTTCACCAACTGTCGTTATCCGACCACAGTGTTTGACTTTGTCCCGAGGGACTGGCCTGATCCCAGATTAAAGAAACAAAGGAGATATGCTAACAATGAACTTATGACTATCGTGAAGTATCTGAAAATGTTTGTATTTTTTAAGAGAAGCCATAGAGATATTACTGGCTTCAATATACATATTTTTTTGATAGATAGTACAGGATATTTTTTGCATTTTTTTATTATTTATTCCTTTAATTCAGGCAACTAGGGCCCATAGAAAATAAAATACACAAATAATTATTAACATTACAATTATAATAAACTAATACATACAAAAATAATAGCAAAAAAACAATTAAAATCTAAGCATAACTTAGAGTTCTGCTATTCAATTCATTCAACTTCACATATCGCCTAGTTATTCCTAAACAACAGTTTCCCTATTGTGTTTAGGATTGATGACAATTTATGTATTAAATTCTTATGTAGAAATGACGACACAGTACATTCAATTTCGAAACCACACCCTACTTTCAAAACTTTCTCAATCACCTCTAATTCTTCCTTCTTAACTTCTAACATCACGTCTCGATTTTCTTAAATCCTTACCTCACCTTGCCGTTGCGTACCAATGAAAACGTACCTAACTAGTGTAATCGCATTACCCTTAATAGGATTATAGCGACCGACTAGTGAACGAAAATGTTCTATCGCAACCATTTGGATTCTATACTGGGAATTTTGTTCTTTTGTTTTAGCTCGCTTTTGTTTTGGGATTTTGCTGGAACCGTATTTTAAGGAGATTTTCGTAATGCTGTTTAGGTTTTTTTTGGATGTGCGTTTTTGTTGTAGGAGTCATGCAACTGTGAAAGCTATTAATGGCTTTATATAAAACTAAATGTAGCTAAATTATTACCGACATGAATAGGCTTTCAAGGACCTACTTCAAAAATAAATGAGCCTCATTCTTATTATAATATGGGACTTGAAAGAAGGCCATAAAAAATACTCCGTTCAATGATATTTTCCAAGTGTTATTTTCTTTATATTTTCATTGATTAAGATACTGACCTCCATTCGCCTTCACCCCTGTGGGCACAAAGCCAAAAGGGTGTTCAACTGCCCGTGCAACGGAATAGGGAAAACCTAGTGGGTGTATATTGGCGAAATATAACATTATTTGTATTTCTGCTACCATTAATGTGAGTGTACAAGGCCATTTTATATGATGGATTGGGTGTGAAGAAATAATAATCCATTCATCATTTATTATTCTCTGTCCAACTACATCTATTATGTATGCATTGATTTGGATTTGGATATTTGCTGATTGTCTTTCAAGAACATGTAAAAAACTGCTGTATGAATATTTTGTTGGTGTAAACCACGAGTTAATCCCGGTTGTTTCAGACTTTTCAGAGTCATTGGTGATCTCTTAGCAATCTACTGCACTTATTATTAAACAAACATAACAATACTAACAAAACAATCACAGAACAATCAAAAGCATGATCTCACGTCATCACAATTCAGTGTAAATTAACACAGCAGCACTGAATTCAGGACTCGTCAGGTGTTTACATAATTACCGTTCCTTACATTTATGCAGGCGGACTCGAGTGGAGTGCTCTAACTAATGGCCTTATACCCCTGTTATTTTAAATTGCGACGTTCCCAAAGACAGAGGCGAAAATTGCACCAAATGCAAATTTCTATCCAGTCTAACTCCTTGTTTTAAAATTTTGGCGCTTAAATTTTGGGAGATGGTGATTTTTTTCGCGCGAACGAATACTTCAGCTGAGCCCTTTTGTGTGATAATGATATGAGAATTTGAATTAAAATAATTCAAGCGCCTCCTTTCGGCTTTTAGAGTTTTTGGACGCTGTATTTTTGGTGTGTAATAAGTTTTTTTTTGTTCGCTTTGCTTGTTGAGTAGTTTTATCGTGAATAGACTACTACATTATTGCTTCTAGCTGAAAGGTATTAAATAAATATTAAACAGTTCTATGAAACGTTAACGGAGCGTTCTTCACTCAAGCATCAAAAGCATAAATTCGCGCAACACAAACTTTACCTGGTACTATCTTAACGTAAGCTCTTAATTAGCTTAAAAACTTAATGATTCAATACTTGAATGCAGTTTACAAAAACAACATTTGCTAACAACAATGAGAGCTCTAAGTAGTTATTGACCCCTCCAGGTCAAATATCAGACTTTTTAATTTTTATATACACAAAGGACCAATCCAAAAAACTGGTCCTCCCATCCGAATATCATTGAATCGAACTAATTCATTCAACTTAGAAGTTTTGTCCTCCCAAACACAAATAATATAAGGATAATTACGTCCACTAGTAAAGTTTTGGATGCGGAACCCAAAAGTCTGATAAATAAATAATGAAGAGGGATAAGGAAAAGTTTGAGGTCCAAGATAAACAGATAGTGAGGGGATTAAAACACAAATTGAGACCCAAACGGAACATGTTGGACCTTCATTGATTCGGACCTCAGGCAAAGTTTTGAAGTTTTCGATTCTACCTGGATTAACTATCTTGAATCTACCTGCGTGATATATGGGATGGTGAGTCGAAGTTACATTTAACCTTTAATTTATTGCGCATTTCATCATCAATTCGAATTTCGAGTAGGCAACAATAATAAGAAATTAGAAATTCATAATAATGTCATCTACATAGAAATTTTCTAACTAACTTAGGGTGGAATTCCAGACTTACCGGATGCAGCCGAATACCAATGTTTTACAGGGACCAACTGCCTATCTGATCTCCTCAACCTAGATTCTCGAGCAACCCGATGTACATACCTATATTTTTTTATGATCATGGCAGGGAATGTACCTACTACGCAAAGAGTTTAAGGCCAAGGGAAGGGCAATGTAACAAAATCTAACCACAAAACCTATCACAGCAAAAATGACAACACATTTAAATCAAACGCCGACCAACCAACACCCATTTCCGAACCCCCCAAAACCTAAAAAGACCAAAAGAACAGACATAGCCACAAGAAAAACTAGTTACTCGTTTGTGGGTACACAAAGCTACAATATTCCGCTGCGTCCATTACCCGATTAGGGTTCCGTCGGCCGCGAGCACAGCTTTTAACACTTTGAATGCAACAAAGGAACCCTGATTTCGTTATAGTCAGTATTGTGTCTGTTGAATTTATTTCGTATTGTGGCTGGTTATTACGATGACAATCTTCGTTGTATGTTTTTTGTGTGGAAAATATTTACTTTACTGTTTTGTATTGGTAAATTGATATTGTGGTGCTGTTAAGGCGAGTGGTATCTTTTTCCGGTCGTGTCAGGTGAAGGAATAGGGAGTGCACCTGTTTCTATGCAAATGCTTGTGCAGTACAATCTGTACCGCGCTGCTGGCTGATGTCCTTATCTTGCCCGATAATCAGATAGGACATCATTATATAAATGGATTTCCCGGCTTCTTACTATCCGTAAGGACTGTCAAAATTGTTCAAATGACAGCCAGTACCTACCAGTATTGTTTTCCCTTATGATTGATCGACCCGTGCTTTGTTACTTGGCAACGAGCTAACATGAGTAACACAGCTGTCTAATGCACTTTAATTATATTAAAATAATATTATTATACCACAACTCATTGTTCGTAGGTAAATTAACAAAACTGAAAACATTAATTAAAACAATTCTCAAAACAAAATACGCGACTTTAATGAAGGGTCAAATTCTTCTCGTGTTTAATTCAGTTCAGTTTCAGTTTCTTCTTTATTCAGTGTCAATACTCATTAAAAGGCTTCTGTATACAATCCTTATGCATTTTATTTAATGTAAGTTAACACGTATCATGACTTTTCAATTACTTCATTAAAACGGACCAATTGGATGCTGGAGCTATGAATATTTTAATTTGGTCGGTGTTTACTTTATGGTAATGCTATATTTTCTTTATTTATCAGTTGATACGTATTGTAATTATTTGTAGATGAAATATTACTTTGTGTATTTATTGCATTTAAGCTGTACATATAAACCATTATTGAAGCATAAGCTATA
Organism: Helicoverpa zea; assembly: GCF_022581195.2. Classification (NCBI taxonomy): domain Eukaryota; kingdom Metazoa; phylum Arthropoda; class Insecta; order Lepidoptera; family Noctuidae; genus Helicoverpa; species Helicoverpa zea. The sequence goes on along the minus strand of NC_061460.1, from coordinate 1,816,585 downwards.
CCCCATCATCGTCACTATCCATACTCCTCTATCTACCATCGTCTTACAATCTTTTCAATCATATCGTCTTCCAGACCATCTACTTATCCACCGCTTCTTTGATCGTGACTGGCCACACACAATCCAAAAACACTGGGAGTTTGGGAGACTCAAAAAATCAAAAGTCATTTATTCAAAGTAGGCTGAAAATCAGCACTTTTTGAACATCAAATTTACAAAAGACAGCCCCAAAAACCCCAAAAAACCTTCACCACTTCCTATGTTTTTGCTGGGAAGAAGAAGTGGTGGAACAAACTCCCCAGACTATTAAAAATATCTACGCCCTACACTTTAACATTCAATATTAGGTACATGAAACTTGCCCAAACCATTCAGCCTAACCTATAAATAATCCACTTTCATAGCTTCACCAAATAAGCTTCCTATTTATAGCATTCCAAAAACAATGTTTGATCCATCCAAAGACCAAGCAGCATAATCTGTCCTAATTACAGTCTAAGTGTACGTGAGACCGGTTTTAAGGTCAGAGGCTCTAATTAGGGTCCTCCCAAACTTTTATAATTGGACTCTTAGCCTACCCTCGACTGTTAAGTTGAGGGTACACTGTCAACTCAAGGATTTATGGCGATTTATGTACTTGAAAATTGTATGGAAAGACCGACATTAAAATTTTGATCGTTGAATGGAAGGGTCGGGCTTCATTTTTCGTTATAATCTTAGGAGATTATGAACTTGAGGAGATCAATGTGTTTGTATGTACTCGTGGCCTTAGAGTGTTTGCGTTGCCGATCTTCTGAGAGTACTTATATGAAAATGAAATAAAACTGATAATTAAGGTATTATTGAAGTACAGTGAATTAATAAACTTCTATGACGCTATTTCAAAAATAGACCAATTGTAAAAATGCGATGATTGCCCTACGACTATTCTTGTATGTTTTTAAAAAAATCCACAGGTCAGATTAAAAAAATCGAAATCTATCTAGGTCAAAGTAGTTTGTATAGCCATAAAGTTCAGTCCTGACAATACAACCAACATTTAGTTCTGGAAAATTCTCAAGCTTAATTATTAAATGATCTTCATTATACTGAGTCCTTCTATCCAGTGTGTCCGCACCTCAAAGAAGGAATCCATTGTAATTAATCATGATTTATTAAAATTAATTCGCTCAATAAAGGTAATTAAGTCAGCGATGGAGGGACATCTCAGTAATCCTGCCGCCCTGGTAATCAGTGCCAAGCCCATTTATTGTTGTAAATGATTGATTTCTTGATGTATTTTGTTTATTTTGAAATCAGCGGTACTACCGATGATCAAAGTTTAGGAAGTATCTGTAAATAAACTTTTATCTAGGATTTGATAAGTACAACAATAACTACATCAGGTACCAATAATCTAGGACTAGAACAGAGTGAGTTACGTAACCCCTGAAATAATTCGAAATGACTGCAGTAGCCACTACGACATTCGCAGAGTCAAATACAATTTCAATGACCTGAATATTTAGCCGTTCTTCTATCAAAAGTGTATCAAGGATCTTTTATGTCGCTATGAACCCGAAAAATGAGAAAAATGACATATCAATCTCAGAAGCACACATTCCCAATAATAAGAACCATTTATGTCCATTTACAAACTCCAACCATTATATTCCTACACTATTCCGAAAGACTACTAACCCCCCCACTCCCTGATAACTATAACAACTAACATACAGCAAAAAGCATTTTCGCATCAAAACCAATGTTCCACAGAAGAGAATTTGATTTCGTACATAAAGAGATGCCTGCTATAAGGCCCGGGGCATAATTGCGCTCCCAGCTGACTATAAAATTGTGCCTAAAAGCAAATAGTAATAAAAAGAAAGAAAATTATCGTTTACACAGAAAGGTTCGCGGAGCATGAGAGTTGGGTGAGGTCCGAGTCTTAGCGAGTGATTGGAAAACATTACTTTTAGGAGCTTTAGCAAATACTGCTATACTATCCCTGACATAAAACAGCATATTTTCATCTGTGCCTGGGTAACAAATGAATTTATTCTTGGGATGACCTATCTATTATTGGGTTGTAAGAAATTTTGAAGAAACAGCCCGAAATGTGGAAGTAAATGGTGTGCCTGAGGGAAGTACGTGAATCGTCGACCTCGATTGGAACTCAACCAGTAGCGGTCCTTTTACATTTCCACGTCAGAGACCGTTAGGCTTATTTTAGCAAAGTCTAAACGGCTTCCTCGGTGATATAATCTGAACCCGCAGAGAAGAAGATTTTTTAAGTAAGTATACTCGCGCTCAGAGCCACCGCACCCAAACAGCATTCAGCCAAAAAACAACATCACTAAACCGTGTAATGTACTCAGTAAATTAATTTCTCCTCTCTAAAGATGTTACCCACCTTGAAAATACGGAAACCATTTTACCGAAGGGGTTTTTATAATGCCTTTTAAGATCGTTTGTTTTTTCCTTTAAGAGATAATAAGCGAGAAGATAAAAGCAATGTTGGTGGCCGTTAGCAACAAAGCAGCCGGACGATCTGTCAATTATTGGTGCATCTAGCAGACCGATTTCGCCCGGTCTGTTTTTAAAATGACGAGCCTATGGTGGATGGATAGCATGTAGTCATAAGAGTATAGCGCAGGGTTGCAATTTTGCAGATATTTTAATAATATAATAGATTCTTTGGTAAAGCGATTCTACCAAAAGAAACATGTTTTCTTTATAGCGATGGAGTCTTGACTTCAGATACTATTAATTAGGCAGATGTGAAGATCTACAGTTAACCGCAGCTATCTATGAAATCTAGGCCCCTTCAAGGATTACGTACCAAAGCCCTCTAAGCACGCCACTGATCGTACACATATGTGTTAATCAATCTCCTAATTGGCAGCAACAGTAATTACTACAAACCCCGAACAATACATCACAATCAAATACGTTGCTATTATCAGAGAACTAAAATTGAACTAAAATCTCTCTCTGATTCCCGCTATCAAATTGCAATTGAACAGTGAAAAGCCTACAATACGTCACCATCGACAGCTCATTCTCAATAGTCACGAAATAATAGCCCTGCAAATTTAAACGTGGACAACACAATTGAAAATGAACCCTATTTGTAAGGAGATACGATTGTTGATAGCCGCATGGAAAAAATTGTTCAGTGACATGAAACGTCCAGTGTAAAATGGACCCGTGGGCTTGGAGTTCTAGGTGTGAATGCAGGTCAAGTAAACTTGGCTGTTGGTAGCAACACATCACACGTCAGCGGAATCGCAACGCTGGACGAGAACAAAGTGCACGTAGTTAAAGCGGGTGCACAATAGCGCCATCTATATTGGCCGGTGCGAACCCCTCGTCTGCGATCCAAAATGGCGGCCGTGACGAGTTGTCAAAGCCTCGACACATTGTGACAGTGGGAATTACACAGTGTAGTTGTAGACAGAGGCGATTATAATACTCTACAAAGATATGAAGGTTTTTATCATTTTCATACTGTGCATCGTCAATACGAATAAAATTAACCTAAGGTACGATATACTTTTGAGGAGTCAATTCGATTCTGTTTCGTCTCCATCATCAGACCATCTAAACATCTTTGTTAATGAAGTGCGGTCAGATTAGCACATCAATATCAACTTCTTGCCCTATATTTTCCTCAATTTCTCAGGGTTTCCTTCAACATTCCTGACACGGGACCAAAGGGCATATCTTATAGAGAAAGAATTTTCCAAATTGGCTTAGGAGGCGTCTTCCAGAAATTGAGAAACAAGACAAAAAACAATTGAAATGAATTGAATTGAAGAATTGAAGATTTTGAGATCTGTTAAAAATAGGAACAGGGGTAAGTGGCTCGTTCACTTATGACTGTACCTTCAAAAAAACCTTATAATAAATGTAATCTCTATCGCAAACTACTCTGTGGAGCACCCACCTCTGCAAAATAAAACATCGGAAACAAAACTGTGTCAATATTCGTCACAAAGATCTATATCACTCTAATGGATTCACATTGTTACAATTGATGTAGGTACTTACCTGCCAGGACTTGAATGGAGGGTAGTATTGCGTTTATAGATTATAATAGTAAATATAAATTATTGATTATTTGTCATATTTTTTTCATAAAACGAAATACGTATTTTGATTTAATTTATTAGTTTAACAGCAGAACAAATAGAAAGAGATAGCATTTGTTTTCATTGACGAAGCGACACTACGCGCGTAATTTGTGAACCACGTTATGCAGAGTACAGCCAATGCTAATTTAACTTATTTACCGTCTCAAATTGAATCGACTGTTCCGGGGAACGAATTTTTTTCACTATTGTAATCAATAAACGCAATACTACCCCCCATTCAAGTCCTGGCAGGTAATAATAAAGCACCTTATATAGGCATGTACTTAACGAATCATTCTGTTTTTATACTGTTCCTAGTTCATCAATCTATGCTGAAGAGTTTCTTGTTTCCTTGTTTGAACGCGCTAATGTTAAGAATTGGTCTGATGTAAAATTCAATGATAGACAGCCTATTTATTGAAGAAGGTCAGAGACATTTTATGCGGTTGCGGGAAGTGATAGTAAAACCGCGGGCAGAAGCTAGTTATGATAATAAAGTTAACAAGAAAATAGGCCAAGTATTAGTATTAATGCAAAAAGTAAAACCATTACCTTAAGTTCTTAAAAAAGACCTAACTGACTCCACATTTTACTATCACAGTACTTTAAACTTTTTACTTAACCTTAGAGACAAGTAAATAATGATAGCCACTATGAGGAGCTCCAGAAAAATACTACAAACTTTTTAATACACTTAAGTAAGTATATTCTTTTACTAAAGTTTCAAGAGCTGTAGTTTCGTCTTATATAACAAAGAACTGCTATATTTTCTTCCAGATAGTTCTTTAGCCGACTTCGAAGTAAGAAGGGGTGTTAGGATTTTAGGTGCCTGTTTTATTTTACTGTTTTAACTACACACTTTAATTGGAAGAGGCTTCCAGCCTGACTGGATAGAGCTAAGTCCCAGTTTTTTTCAGTGAGAGAATGTCTATGTGCCTCCTATGTGTGTCCTAAGCCTGGGCAATACGAAACCCCTTGCAAAGGTTGGCTTTACTTGCTTCCTTAAAGACAGTGTTCGCCTTACAATATCTTGATAAAGAATAGCCTCAGAGCATCTATTTCCTTTCTAAAGTACTATTTTGAGGTTCAGTCGTACCAAGACATCTTAACAAACAAATAAAGCTTTCGAAATTCATAATATCCTAAAGATTTTAATCTCACCCAGTATAGAGAAGGGTTCGATATTAGTTCGGTACGGCAATAGCATCGTGCGGCGTATATTGGCGCCGAGCAAACACTCTGAGACAAAGCCGAGCGACAATATCCTGATACTCACAATCAGCTTCATATTGAGTTTTTAAACACTGTTCCAATATTTACTACTTATACAACATTCTTTTATTTACACAAAGATACTTAAACATTATTATGCAAACTTCATTCGAAATAATGGATCAAATGAAAAAAGGATTTTTAAAATCATTTGGTAAACGACGGAGGTATGAGCTACCAAATATAAAGAAACTACAAACATCTGAATTTATAAACCACCTTTTTGGGAAGTCGGTTAAAAATAATACTTAGAATAGTGTTTCTCCTCAACGCCGATTTTTTCTTTACTAGAGATGTGATATGTAGGCATTATAATAAAGATATTATACCACTACACAATACATACAGCCACACATCACTGCGTGGTCAATTGAACGATTTAATTACATATATTCTAAGGAAAAGCAATTAATATATTTGTTTAATTAAATACTTACCAATATTAATTAACTAAATAGGTACAGGTAACTCTTGAAACCTACAAAATTCCATAATGTAATGTTCCGCAGGATAAAGTGAGCATGTATTCTATTACATAGTACCAAATGTGTAGCAGTTTTATTTTAATATCTTCATCTCGTTTCACTCTCACCTAGAAAAAAGGTTTATTAGCCTTCCTTGATACATACTAAATAATTTTTCAAATCATTCCAGAAGTTTCTGAGATTAGCGCAACTCCGCAGCTATTCATCGCTTTTTCACTCATGTCTTTGGAGAACCAAATCTATTACCAGGCACAAATTATTTCTATCTACATAATTTCATTTAAATCGATTCAATAATTTAGACTTTAGCATTATAGCATCGGTAGTAGCGAGAACCAAAGCCAGTGACAACAGTATTCTGGAAACAGTGGCCGTGAGGGTGTTTTCCCCTTTGTTGAGACATTTTGTGGAGAGGATGGCCGCTTGAAAATCTTGTTTTTCATCCTCTGTACAAGATGACTCAAATTCTGTTTTTGTTATTTTTAATTTTGTATGTTCTAACACTAGATATGAGGTATATATATGCTACTAACATTATGGATTTTTTGTTATCCGATTTTTGAAAATAAAATTAAAATTATTAATAAAATGAGTAGGTTTATCTTTATGAATTTCAAATATATAAAATGAGTAGATAAGGGTAATGGATATGTCATTTAACTTATAAACCACAAACCAGTACCATCCCCTTTAAAATTATCCAAGAGGCAAGCTCAAAGTATCGTCTTACATACGAAAACTGGAGACATCGAACGGAATGATAAGGTAACGGGATACTCATTAAAAAGTTCCTTGTGGAAACCTCTCAGGAATTACACTTACATTGCTTGTTTAGCTCGTACGTTTTGGAAGCAAGCCAACGGAACGCGCCGATCACAACGCTGCGATGCTCATCATTTTACGTTTAGGGATGGGCAAGTTTTTTATCGATATAACTGCGGCGAGTTTCAATAACCAATCTATGTGTTTGCGGACGAGGTGGTAGGAATTTTACATTACTTGTATGGATGTTACTGTTACTGTTACAGCCTTTTCTTCATCGTCCCACTGCAGAGCACAGGCCTCCTCTCACACGGAGAAGGATTGATCATTAATCACCACGCTTGCTCAATGCAGGTTGGTGATTTCAGACTTTATAGTCCAGGTTTCCTCAAGATGTTTTCCTTCACTTTTTTATCAGCCATTGGTGTCCAAGATATACTTAGAAATACATACAAACTTAGAAAAGTTGCATTGGTACTTGCCTGTCCTGGAATCGAACCCGCGCCCTCATACTCGAGAGGTTGGTTCTTTACCCACTAGGCCACCACGACTTGTATGGGTGTTAATGTCAAAATTATGTATAGAGTAAGTCAACGAATAGATAGGTCATTGAAGTTAGTAGGTATTGCAGTGTGCTTAAAATTGAATACAAACAATATTGGAGAATGCGAATGCTTTTGCTTAACAAGTTAAAGGTTAACTTTGGATAGGATGTTTGGTCCGAAAATTGTTTAGTTTATTCATATTGCTGTGCATTTAAAAGTACCAAGATTTTAGTTTCATTTCCAGGAAAAAGAATATGAATTTTCAGAAAACAGGAAATCGGAGTCAGGTAGGTATTGGTCCTTGTGGACCACCAGTTCGGTTTCCGTAGGGGGCGCTCAACGGTGGACGCCATCATGCGCGTGAGAGCTCTCACGACGGGGGATGCTGTCTCCCGGGGGGGGGGTCGTCTTGGCGGTGTCTCTTGACATCGCCAACGCCTTCAACATCCTTCCCTGGAGTTGCATTAGGGAGGCACTCCGGTACGACCGGGTGCCGACCTACCTTCGTCGCGTGGTCGAGGCCTATCTGTCGGATAGGTCCATCATCTATCCTGGTCACAACGGGGAATGGAACCGGCGAGAGATGTCGTGCGGTGTTCCGCAGGGGTCGGTTCTGGGGCCGCTCTTGTGGAACATCGGCTACGACTGGGTGCTGCGCGCCGACCTCCCTAGCGGCATCAGCGTGGTCTGCTACGCTGACGACACGCTGGTTCTGGCACATGGGAGGTCGCACCAGGAGGCGGCCGACATAATGACGCGCGGGGTTGCGATAGTCATCGAGAGGATCCAGCTGCTGGGACTGGAGGTGGCCTTGCACAAATCCGAGGCCATGTGCTTTCATGGGCTTCGGAACGCGCCACCTTCAGGCTCCCAAGTCACGGTGGGGGGGGTTCCCATCGGCGTTGAGAGGGCGATGAAATACCTGGGACTCGTCCTCGACAGCCGGTGGAACTTCGTCGAGCATTTCCTACGTTTGGGCCCCAAACTGGAGAAGGCAGGTGCTGCATTCAGGCGGCTCCTGCCCAACCTGGGAGGCCCAAACGCCCCCTGCCGTAAACTCTACGCGGGAGTCTTGCGGTCCATGGCCCTTTACGGGACCCCGGTATAGGCACGTTCGGTACGGAAGCGGGCCGTACACTACCTGAACGTGCCCCAAAGGGTGATAGCCATCAGGCTAATCCGGGGGTACCGCACGATCTCCCGCGAAGCAGCTGGCCTACTAGCCGGACTGCCACCGTGGGATCTGGAGGCGAGAGTCTTCTTGCGCCTGTACGACTGGCGCGAGGAGGCTCAGCGCCGGGGGGAAAACTCGTTGCCGCGGCAAGTTGTCGCGCAGCGGGCGGAGCTCCGGCGCGATCTCATGGTGCAGGGCACGCCACCATCGTGGCGGTAAGTCCCCTCTTTGAGGAGCGGCTCGGGAGGAGTCATGCCGCCCTCACGTACCGCATGACGCAGGTCCTCACCGAACACGGTTGTTTCGGGAGGTACCTGCACCGCATCGGTCGTGAGGAGGCGCCCGGGTGTCACCATTGTGCGGACAGCCCCGAGGACACGGTGGACCACACAGTCCAGGTGTGCCCCGCATGGGAAGGGCACCGCCGGGTCCTCATCGAGGCTTTGGGCGGCGGCGACCTCTCGCGTCCGGCCCTGGTTCAGGCCATGGTCCGGGGCGAGAGGGAATGGGATGCCGTCGCCTCCTTCTGCGAAGCGATCATGCTCGAGAAGGAGGAGGCGGAACGCCAGAGAGTACGCACCTCTCATCCCGGCCCCCGCGCTGGACCAGGTAGACACCATGGGCGCCGGGTGTCGCGTGATGACTCCCGGCCACCGTAGGCGTGGGTCTGTGGGCGGTGAGTTCGAGTGGCTCATCGTCCCTCTGTCTGCTTAGACGACAGACCCGTGTCGACGGCGCGCGTTGTTCCACGCGCTCCTCAAAGAGATGTCAGCAACCCCAGCGGGGCCCAGCAGGGCCAAGGCCTGCCGGGGCTGCGGGTTGTTCGAAAGAGATACCGCGGCCCTGGTACATAAAAGGCCTATGACGGAACACGACGGTTTTTAGTCAGTAAGAGTCTGACACTCCCTCACCGCTGCTAACCCACAGCGGGAGGGGTCATTTGATGATTTTTGACGTCGGAAAAAAAAAATAATGTAGGTATTGGTAAATTGATCACTTGTTTGTTTAAAACAACCATACAAATCTAGTTAGAAACCACAAAAACTGAAAACAGAGTAACAGCATTATATGTATATTATTCATTTAATTGTTTACTTTTAGAAGGGTCCTGGAAAGTCCATTTCAATGTTAGAATATAGGCACCACAAGGATTAGTTACAACGGTCGTTCCATTACTTAACCTACGCTGTTTATTTGCCTGACTGTAAACATAAACTGAAGGAAAATAATGAAATTAATATTTGTAATAAAAGTGTGTATTTTATTAGCTGTCAAAATATCGGTAAAAAGAGACATCATCTATTTCATGTGGGAGTTTGAAAAAACTCGATATTTTTTCTTCGTTATATCGATATATTTGGACATCACTACCGCAGTGATGGCCTCGTCATGTGAAGAGCTCTCCACAGCTCGGTGGGAACGTTGTTATGTTAAAACTACCTCGACTGAGCACATCGTAGATCTATGATTAAAACATCACTAGTGAACTCGATATGTTAAAGTTGTTGTTCATTCTCATGCATAATAATAATTATATATGCTTTGTAAAAAATAAAAAATTACATACCTACTATGATAGATGACCAATTCGGCTAAAAATTGGTCATGAGGTAGCTTATACGGGAAACTTGTATCCCGATCTGAACGGGAAGTATTATATACTTATATGTAGTAGGTACCCGCAGGACGCAAATGAAACCGCTGGTTGAAGAGAAGTAAGAAATGTAAACAGATGCACTAAGTCGCGGCAGAATCCTGAAATAAGAAATACTCATAATAACATAACTCCGTTGATAAAAATCATATAATCCTTAATCTGATTTTTTTTTTGCCATGCATAAATATTTTCCCTGCATACATTTTACTACAATGGCCTAATAACTGCCTTAATTCCTCTTCTGAAGGAAAAGGTGGCTATTGCATGAATATCCATCCACCGCTTTGGATTCCAGTAACTTACCTATCTGTTGATTTGATTACTAGAGATAAGATTGTGACATTGTTAATGTCAGTCTTATCTCACAAGCACATACAGAAAGATAGTTATTAAAATCTCCGTTACTAGTTCACAATTACAGGCCACCTTTGTCATATAACCAAGTCCATATTACTAACGACCATTATGCTATTTCTAATCGTTTTGCAAATTACAATAATAAAACCGCACAAATAAATCATGGTTATAAATAATCTAATTACAGCAAAACAATAGAACAATTATTCCCGTTCATTTGTTAGGAAACAATTACTTGTTTTATAATGCTGTCGTGAACGTTTTTTTAGCTGAAACTAGTAAAAACAAACAGTCGAACTGAGTACCTCGTTTTTTGGGAGTAGTTTTTTTTTTTTATGGAATTAATACAGTTTTAGTTTGGCAATATGTATCACGTGTTAGCTGCAGTTTTAATTGGGTATGTAGAAATACATATTATTATTTTGAAAGTACACAGGCGGCCTACAGTTGTAAATTTTTTAAAGAAAATCTTGATTCCAATCATAGTTTTAGTCGGATTGATACCGGCTAATACCGTATCTTTGGAACGTGCTTGCTACCATTCTTCTTCATACTGATTTATGAACCCAAACAAACTATCGGCCGCCTAATAGTTTGCAGTATGAGGGTACTGACGAATTGCATTTTTCCTCCTCGCTTATAAAACATAATGAAATGAAACTAACTGCATGTGATGTTAGCCTATAAGGAATTGTTGCACTTGTATCAATGTGCTTTTTTATGTTAATTTGTCATGTAAATTGTTGGCTAACCTGAATAATTAAATAAATGATATAAAAATAATGTTAATATAAAATAAGCTGAGTTTTGTTCCCGAACTACTAACATTTTGATTTTGTAATTTCCCAGTATTATAAATAGAAATATATTATTAGTACAGGTAGTCACTATAAGTGTAAATAGGTACATATTATGTCAATTAGACATTAAGGAAAACACAGGTTATAATCATACAGAATTGCATAGTTTCCTTTTAGGGTATGATGTTGCATAATTTTTTGTGTCTGCCCAAAAATCCCAGTGAAGCCCTTTATCAATGTTAAGACTTAGAATTAAGGTACATAGACAGCTTCATCTGTGATTTGATTCGATGACTACAGCTTGGCCACCTCGGTATTGACACTCCAGTGGTCCACACAGGGAGCAGGGGTGAAAGGAGTGTCACTAATGATTTACCCAGACTGTAGGAAAGAACAAAAAATATTTATATAGTCGTACAAATGATGTCCTCCTAGCCGATTATCGGCCACAGCGGCTGTTCTCATATAAGAAGATCAGACAGCAGCGCAGGACATATTATTTGGGCAAACACAGGTGCACTTACTATTCCTTCGCTCTCATAGCCCGATTGGACGACAATCCGACACGACCGGAGAGAAATCAGGCGCAGGAGCGACTTCAGCGTTATCTCCGATGCATGCACAAATATGTAGCTTTAAATTCATAACAACTAAACACAGTGTAGGGTTACTGTAGTCTGTTATTTTGAGGAATAATCTTTTAATAATGAGTTGGTTCTGCTAATGAGCTAATAATAATAAGCCCCTTCTTAAACAAAATAGCAACTACGTAATGAATGACCTTCAAACTCCCTATTACAACGATGGTCACCCATCCACAGAGGAATGCAAAATCTTTGATCTGTCACCATCTTACTTAAATCAGTGAAAACTTTTCCAAAAAATTAAACCATCTACAATAAATATGCCTTCTCCTAAGTCTGACAAACACTATGCAGAAAACCGCATCAAAATCGGTTCAGCCAAACGTCAGATTATCACGCACAAACTTGCAGGCCAACCTCCTTTTTTAAGTCGGTTAAAAACACAAAAATAAATCACGTTTTTTGCTGCTTATCTCAAGAGATAACGAGAGACTTATTATTCTATAATTGCGTGTCAATCTATCATTCTCAGTTATGAGGTCGAATCATTCATTCTTCTTACATCACTAGTTAAATCGACAGTTCGTGAAATTGTGCTCATAGTTCTTACTAAGAAAAAAGTTTAAAAATAGATCCCGAGAAATCGTGTTCTTAGTTCTTGCTAAGAAAAAAGTAAAAAAAGAACCTAAAGAATTGAGAACCTCCTCCTTTTTGGGAAGTCAGTTAAAAGAACAATGAAGTGGTCAACAATATGTGTGTTTTTGTCCTGTGTTGGAGTGATCAGTGCGTCCTGGGAATTGGATCTGTTTTTGAATATGATTGAATGTAAGTATTACTTTTTTGCTATCATATGCACTTCTTTTTATTGTGACTGGATCTAAGTATAGGGAAGCTAGGCTGTGCTATAGTATTTTGGATGGCAAGTCATTGTGGCCTATGTATTATAAAAATTGTTAGTCAAAAAATGACAGTCCTTGGAATGTTATTAGCGCCTCGGTTATGAAACTTTCATTATAATCGAGCGAAATAAGGAGTCAAAAAAATCCAATATTCCATCAGTTACTCCATTAGTTACAGTTAGTGGGTTAAGCAGAGAAGAATGACAGCTGTCATTACAGACGAAACCCCGCAAATTATGTTCCTTCTTGTTCCATGATCGCGCTAACTCTCTCAAACGATCTCTTTCAAATCCCCATGACAATAATTTTGTGATTGACACTAATAATGATTTATTACACTAGTTTACAAAATCAAACTTTTTGCCTGTTGCCGTGGATTTAATGGTTGGTAACATTCACTTATGTTTAGTTTTTATTAATTACACCCGCAAAAATTTTTTTGTAGCTCGACTTTACTTGTTATTGACTTTCTCTTTTCTGAACCTTTTTCAGTCGCTAAAGTACGTATTTTAGTGTAATTATACAAATATGTGAAGTTTTTACAACATGAGTAGTTCAAGGAGGCGTTGTTTGAACAATCCAAACCATGTTTGTTACTTATGTGGAAAATATGTGTTTGAGAAGAGTAGAAATGTCATCAGAGACGCTTAAAAATACTTATTTTTTATATTTTGGAATGTTGTTGGATAAAAATGACAAATCTTGGGCTCCTGATCGTGTTTGTAAATCGTGCGTTGAATACTTAAGATTATGGAAAAGTGGTAAAAGAAGTACTTTTAAACTTAAAACACGAACTATTTGGAAATAATCGAAAAATCATCTCGACGACTCTTACTTTTGTAGCGTGAACATAAACAGCTTAAACACCAAAAATCGAGCTAAATGGCAAAACCGAAGTAGTACATGTGTTCAGCGTCCAGTGCAGCATTCACCTGAACTTTCAGAGAATAAAAATTATATTGAATTTTGAAAAATTATAATGAAAATTATGTTGAACTTGTCGAAGACCTGCTCTTACAATTAAGAGATATGGGATGCAATTTGAGCATAAACTCACTTCCTCTTCAGTCATCTGGACAGATTTCCGGAAAATTTAGGAGATATGAGCGAAGAGCAGGGAGAACGTACCTATGCATCAAGATTAACGTGTCATGGAAGAACGTTATCAGGGTTTCTGGGATTTAAATGATGTCTGACTATTGCTGGTCTCTGATACGCCATTTCCCAAAGTCTACACATAAGAGAAGAGCTTTAAAGTCAAGTTTTTTGGAACTTAACAATTAATATAATTTTTAAACAAATATTCTTTAAGGTAAATACACGTTTTTTCTCTTTAAACCGCACTTAGCTGTATCTCAAAAACTAGAGCTGATAAAAAAAAACTACTAATAGTTTCAAATATGGTTAAATATGAGTAGTCAACAACAGCTTAAAAAATCCCGGCAACAAATGTACTGTAAACTAGTGTTATAAATAGTAAATATTGTACTACATATATTTATAACTGTAGCAAAGGTCACGTTCACAGGCTATCGTAAATAAGATTAAAGTATCGTATATATAGAGCAGTGGTTTAAATATTGTCTACTAGACTGCGTGAGATAGGTTCCAATCATGCCGGTACAGATATGTAGTAGTATTGTTTCAGTATAAAATATAGGTTATTTAAGGTTACTTTGTTTCTTGTCGGGGAAACCCCGTTGCTATATTTTATACATTTCTTAATTTTGCCATGGATAAAAAAGGTCATTTTGTTTATCTGCACAAATTAACTCGGCCCTCAAAAAAAAATCTCGCAGTGACTACCTAAAATAAAGCAATAATTATTCTTTTCACAAAATCAATTTCATTTTCCTTAATTCAAACACGGATATTACCTACATCGTCGTGTTATGTATTGGTTTTACTAATGCGTTGTATACATTAAATAAATTAATTATTCGGTAGTTATTATTTTATAGATACCTATTATTATTTTATTACAGTTTATTTTGCATTAGGTAATAGATTTAACCCAATTCCAAACATTAAACAAAGCAAACAATTGCAAAAATAATTACTAGGTCAACGTATAAAAGTTTTTTATCGGTTCACGTAACAAACAAAGAAATAAAGAATCATTCATTTTACAATCTTCATCTAAGTTTTGATTTGATTTTTTGAATACATTGTTAGAAATAGATATGGCCCTTTGCAACAAGTTCGTAAAATAGGACTTACACATCTTAATCTAAAGCGATGCCGCTCAGTCTAGACAAACCCATTAACTGACTAATAATGGTACAATTTTTTTTAAAAAACTTATAAATAAAACCTGAAGGAGCCGAGAAACTACATATCTTCTACTTGAATGAAAAATCTTCTTTAACTTTGTGACATTTCTTCGTTGAGCTCGATGGTAGAACTGACAGATTAGTATGAAAAATCGAACTCTTTTATTTTGAAAGAATTTTAAATGTTTGTCCCCCTTTTGCACCAGCATTAAACAACCAACATTAAACAGATATACGAAAACTAACCTATAAACCTTGTCATTTTCAGGTGAACACAAGAGAAATCTGAATCTCGACGTCAGTGGAATCGACGTGTACTTCTATGACTTTCCCAACAACATCATCGTGCCATTCCCCATCACCAGCGCAGCCACAGGAATCCTCTCCTACACGAGACTCAACAAGAACCATAACTTCTTTATGTTCGTCGATGGCTTCAAGTCACATATGACCAAACTTACGACAATACAGATGAGAAACGCCTTCAAAAACTTCCCAAACAGCTACCTCATCATCATCGACCATTCCATCTACACCAACAGGATTGGCTTGAAAGTCAGTTTTGAAGAATCCGTGAAATACGTCTACGATATTGGTAAAGCTGTAGCCCAATTGTTGGTCAATCTCCACCAAGGAGGAATTTCACCCAAAAATGTACACTGCATTGGTCATAGCTTGGGAAGCCAAATGTTGGCGCATGTTGGTGAAATCTTCCACAACGCTACTGGTGAGAAAATTTCCAGAATAACAGCATTAGATCCGGCAGGACCGTGCTTTGCTAATAGTCCTGATGAAGACCAGATCAGATCAGGTGTAGCTGAATATGTCGAAGTATATCATTGTAATGCTGGTGAATTCGGGACATCAAGTATATTAGGTGATATTGACTTTTTTGTGAACAACGGTGTTTCGCAGCCAAAATGTACTGTATCTTGGCTACCTCCTTTGTTAAATACTCTTTTGGAGCCGAGATGTAGCCACAGAGCGTGTGTAGCTATGTGGACGGCGTCAATAGCTCACGGAGGGCAAACGGCGTATAAGTGTGATAATTTCTATGACTTTAGAGACGGAATATGTGCGCAGAACGAAACCACTCTTGGTGGTTTCTGGAACCCTGGTAACGCGACGGGAGTTTATTATTTCGCTTCTGAAGATTATGAATATAGTTAACTTTGTATTGATTAGAAATACTAGTGATAATTAATTTACTAAATTAGGTGAAATGGATTTGTATATATTTTATAGGGTGTTTGTGTGGAGTGATTTTACAAATAAGCAATGCTATTGATGTACACATATTATGTAAAATACATATTAATTAATAAGTTAGTAACTATTTTTAATTAAAATAATTTTAATATAAGATTCTGGTGTTTTGTTCGTACTTCTTATCGTGACTGACTTAGTAGATAGTAATAGTTGTAGACCAAAAACCTAGAAATGGAGATACTCAGTACAACGTTGTTCTTAGAAACCGACGCCATTTCTAAAGATATTTAATTTTTTGTTGTAAATAATTTTCTTCCTATCATTCATACCTGCATAATGTTATGTGTAGTTATAGATGCTACGAAGAATCTATCAACTGCTCAAAAAAAAATCTCGAAGTAGTTCCAACTAGATCAGACTAAAACCGCGGTAAATACCCAGTTCCATAGTAAGAATTTCCTTTCACTTGTTCTTCAAGTAGTTCACAGTCTAGGTCATTTATCTTAGCGGCAATTTATATAGACATTACCGCTTGTTAGCCAGATAAGGACTTATCAGTGATTGGTCGACGCTTCAACGTAAATAACTGTGATTCGCTGCTCAATGAGCCTGATATTGACGGTGGATTTTTAAAGAGGATCATTTTTTTTTCTTTTTTTTCAACTTTTTTTTTCTTTTTTTTTCTCACAGTGGATCGTAATATAAAATATATTGCATTGCATTCACATATAAAAAAATAAATCTATCAGATTAAAGTATTGTACCTACTTTCAATTTGCTAGTAAATAAATCAGTAGGTAATCATATATTAAGTATGTAGGGTATGTGACAGCCCACACATTACAACATCAGCCAAATTCATATTTAAATGACGGTCAGACGGCACAATCAAAAATACCGCGTCATCAGTTGCGTAACAAGTTAAACCAAGCGTGAGGAAAACAAAAAGATTTTGCTACGCTATCAGTTGAATAATATTTGTTTGGTATTTTGTAAACGTGGATACTTATATAACATCTGTTAAAATAACCTAGTGTCTTTAATCTATTGTTGCAAATATAACAAAGTGACTAATATAATCTTGCGTCTGTCACAAGGATTTAAGAGGTAGTACCTCATACAGCACTCTTACCTCTTTGGTCATTGTCACTTGCATTATTTCGCTCCGCATCTCTGTCCTAGAATACAAAAATAATGAAAATATTAATTATTTACGTGTTTTTAATGTGTTTTGGTTTTAATAGTGGGTCGCTGGAGAGATATGGGCCGCTTAACTTCGCTCTCAGAATGGTCAAGTGTGAGTATTTCATTCTTTTGTTTATATTTAAAAAGTATGTTATGATAATAAGTGGTTACGTGTTACATAAATGAAGTATCTTGTTGTAATACTTTTTATGCGTTTTGCTTTGAAGTAAATAATATTAGAGTATATTTATTATCGTGCTTAGTATTTTTTATGCAGACTTTGTTTGCTGTAACAAAAAACAAATGTTTTTTTTTTCTCAGTGTTACATGGTCCATTTATCGAGAGATATTTTTTTATAATTATATGTATTTTTTAAGCACTTTTGATGGAATTGAAATGTTTTTTATAACATTCGGTTAAATTATTTTGTTTGGAATTAAATTTTTATTTTCTTCCCAATGGATCCCAATTTTCTATATAATATATTATGTTAGCTAACATTATTATTTTACCAGAATTACACTAGGCAATGTGGTTACCCAACCACAGTAATTATTTGTATTTATTTTGTAATTATTGTTACGTTAATTCGAGCACGTAGTCAATTATGTATTTATAGTTTTCCCCATCCCGAGAGTACGGGATAAAGTCCATAAAGATTTTGACGAATTTTAAGAAAATACTTCACTTCAACGATGATTTTTGTGTTTTTTGTAAATTATCTAACTAATATTACTAAATACCATTTGTAGGACACATAATTCAAATTGTATTATTTTTGGAACTAATTCTATGGGATATCTATCCTGGATGTAAATGTAGATAAATAACTAAAGTAGTCCGCCTACAAGGTATCCATAACTGATCAGAATAACAAAAAGCATTTCCACCAATCATCAGCGGAATGGTTCTGAAACTGTTTCAAAATGATACTTTTAGGGAATAATAAAATAAATGTTATGTCATAATTCCCTTTTTCAATTTTCAGGTGAACACAGCAGAGACCTGAACCTCGATGTTAGTGGAGTCGACGTGTACTTCTACGACTTTCAAAATGGCGTCGTTGCAAGCTTCCCCATCAACGAAGCGGCCCAAGGAATCCTAGCTATAAAGAATCTCAACAAGGTCAAAAAATTCTTCATGTTCGTCGGAGGCTTCAAATCACACATAAATAAGAATACAGAGGAAAAAATCAGAGAGGCTTTCAAAGACTTCCCAAACAGCTACCTCATTATCATAGACCACTCAGCCTACACAAACGATAGACAGGGCAAGAAGAAAAGTTACGAACGCTCTGTCAAATACGTCTACTACATCGGCAAACAGTTGGCTCAAATGTTGGTCGGTCTCCACGAAGGAGGAATTTCACCAAAGAACATTCACTGCATTGGCCATAGTTTGGGCGGCCAAATATTGGGTCATGTTGGCCAGATTTACTTCGAAGCGACTGGTGAGAAAATTTCGAGGATAACGGCTTTAGATCCAGCTGGACCGTGTTTCTCAAACGCTTTAATACACGAACAGATCAGATCTGGTGTGGCTGAGTACGTGGAAGTATATCATTGTAACGCTGGTGGTTTAGGAACGACCAGTGTGTTGGGTGATGTAGACTTTTTCGTGAACAAAGGAGGTTCCCAACCCAATTGTGGGACTGTTTTAGTGCCTGGTATACTGGACTCTTCGTTATCAGCGAAGTGTAACCATAAGACGTGCGTCACAATGTGGACAGCCTCAGTCTCGCAGCCAGAGGGGTACAAGGCGTATAAGTGTGACAAGTATAAGCATTTCAAAGGGGGTATGTGTTCGTTGAACGATAGAGCTCTCGCTGGTTTCTGGAACCCTGGTAACGCTACGGGAGTTTACTACTTTTCTACTGAAGGTTATAATTTTAGTTAACCTAGTGCTGTGCTAGGTTAATCTTACTTTTCCTATATTAATAACCCCGTAGACTACTTTTAAGTATCTTGAACTAGTCGCCTTGTACGAAATGTACGTATTTAGATCAACATACGCGCTTATAACTTTGTAATAGGAGTAAAAATATCCTAAGAAGTTTACAATACCTATTTTTTGACGCGTTTTAGATAGTGTTTTTTTTTATTGTTTTACTAGGACAGTTTTTTTGTGTTGTAAATATCTATGTAAATACATAAAAATAATACCTATGTGATTTTTATGAGATTTATATTTACTTATTCATAATTGTAAAAGAATATTCCTACACTAATAATAATACGATGTTGTTTATAGTTTTAAACGTATTTTTTTTTATTGTTTAAAATATTTTTAGTTTAGTTTAAAATATTAGTTTAACAATAAATGAACACGATACAATATTTGGTTTTACTTTATTTTCCTGTAAAAAGTAAAAACAGAATTCAGAATATGAATAAATGGTGCGAAGTAACCATTCAAAACTGCATTGTGTATTTACTTTGGCACTAAAAATAAAGCCATGAAACTTGATTCCTAGTTGAACTTACTGCTTATTTACAAAGTTAGTCATCATATGCCTAGCCTTTTCGAAACTATGATGGGGTCGGGTTCCAGTCTTATCGGATGCAGTTGAGTGCTTACAAGGAGAGACTGCCAATCTGAACTCCTCAGCCCAGTTACTAGGACAACCCGGTCGGTACACCTTGATAAGACTGATTGTCAGCCTTTCTGATTCTACCCGTACACCTGCTAAAAATGTTTTGAAGTTTGTTCTAGAAGTTGAATTATGTTTAAAATTCGTCAGTTATAAATAAAACCAAAAATTTTACGATTTACTGCGGAGTGAAGTATACAAAGCAACCCTGACTTCCTCAACCAAGTAAAATCCCTTGGAAAGGCGCAACCAACTTTCTAAAGCTGACGCAATCTATTATTGCAAATTAAAAAGGCCTACAATATCTGAGAACAGGTGACTAAACGCACTCACGCACTGGTAAATCCGTAGAGTAATTAAAAAAAAAAACAGAATCTGGATAGACCAGTGATACGTCAGATATGAGTGACACATGTCTAATGAAAAAAGAGCGACTTCAGACTAGCAAATCAAGCATAAAATAAAGCCTAGTGGGTAAAGAACCACGTTGTTAAGGTTCGATTCTAGGCCAGGTATCAATGCCACTTTTCTAAGTGTGTATGTACTTTCTATGTATATCTTGGGCACCAACGGCTGATTAGAAGGTGAAGAAAAACATATCTAGGAAACCTGGACTATAAAGTCTGAAATCCCCAACCCTCATTGAGCAAGCGTGGTGATTAAAGCTCAATCCTTCTCCACGCGCGAGGAGGCCTGTGCCCAGCAGTGAGACGATGAAAAGGCTGATGATGAAATATCACGTCAAGTGCTTTATTTGCTGGTCTAAAAACGTCTCGTATCCATGGTAAACACTTATACAACAACAGTTGATCAACAATTTAGATGAGACTGCTGCATCGAGCAAGATCTTGTCGACTGCCGTTGTCAACTGTATCAACGTGTAGCGTTGATTATAAACAAAAGTTTACCATGAATGGGGCTTAGGTACAAGCTCGTTTTTTAAAACAACGTCCAGGTTCTGTCCACGCTCTGTTTTCTTCCTTCTCTCTCCTACAATTGTTATATGCTGTGCCCGACAGGGTCCATAATTGTGACTAAATTATTTATATACCAACAACCTGCATAAAGGACGAAGGGCGTTTTGGTACCCTGTCCAACAGTGTTGATTCTAGTACCATTGCGTAGGTCTTGGCAAGCCAAAAAATGTTTACTATGACGACTAGTCCCAATTCCTTGTCCATTTCGCGTGACATCGACTAATAGAATGTATAATGTTCATAAATCATCAACGTACCTAGATGTAGTTCTCAAATCCAACTGTATTGAATAAAAACTGGTAAAGTAACAAAAAAACAAGAATTTGGCCTTATTACAATGTTTGCCTGCCCACTGCTTTAAAAAAAGTCTGTGTGCAAACCTTTGCAGTTCACGCAGAATATAGCTTATGTATTTGATGAAAGTCTTTCAGTATTTACAATCAATTAATGTTTAATGATTATCGTGTTTTAATAACAGGTTTTTTTTTATTTCATATAATGTGTAGGTGCATGGAGCCAGTATGTTTAAAGATAGTATGTAACTAAAATGATTAGTTGTGTTTTCAGAAATGTTTTGAACTTTTGTCAAATCAGATGACGATTGTGTTTCCGTAGTATGACTCCATAGACTATTACAACCTTTAGATTATAATAGAGTGTATCTCAAACAATTTAAGATGTCTATTAACTGAGTTTAAAATTATTACACTGACGACATATGCCTCTTAATGAATTTGCATATATGGATGACATACTTGTTTCTATGTCGATTTAATTTTTATCGTTACTCGGATCGGACAGCTAATTGAGGCAAGCCCCATAGTTTTTATTATTGTTCACGTAAATACCTTTCTAATGATATATCATACGTTACTGTTGGAGCGGGTACCAAATCCCATACAAAGTGCCCATTGTCCTTTACAGGTTCTTTGAACGCACGTAGAAAACTAGACGAAGAAATTGTCATCAACCTAGCCTAGCTTTTTCCTTGCTAGGTATGTTGGAGTCGGCTTCCAGTCTAAATGTATTCAGCGGAGTACTAGTATTTTATATATAATTCTCTCTGTTCACGAATATTCTCTCTGTTTGAGTTTTTTATTTCAGTACTTCTTTTTCTTCACAATTAGTCCAGATGAAGTTCTCCTTTTCTTGGCTGGACTTACTATCCTAAAACTTGTATTCATCCTTTAAAATTAATTAAAGCATAAGCATAAGCATAATTAATAGCAGCATAAATGCAACCACAAAATGCACATGCGCGTAAAATATCTTATTTTCCTGCATTTCGGGGACGTAATCGTATTTTCCCATTGCCCCAAACAGGATAAATGAATTTGCAATATCCCATAAGAGTTAATATATGATAATGCTGCAATATATATAGTCCGAGCCTGCAGTCAAAAGTCACACTACTCTTCAAGTTGTGAACAGTACAGCATCTAGCCTTCCTAACTCTTTGGCTGTTTAGTATCCAACAGTAAAAATGTCATCGTTAACTTTAACTCTTCTTATAAGCTTCTGCTTTATTAGCAACGCCATGAGCGCTTCCATCACCAAAGCTACATACAAAACTATTATGGATTTGACACTGAAATGTAAGTACCTTCAACTTTTAAGACTATTTATAAGCTAGTTTGTGTTATATTTGTCACCTATTTTTTCCTCTTTTGACTTTTGATTTCATTTACTAATAAGAGAATCTTCTTCTCAGGTGGAAGTGACGATGAAATCAACAACCAGGACTTGGATGTCAGTGACATTGGTGTTTACTTCTATAACTACGAGGACAGCAGCAAGAACGTTCACAGGATGCCTATCAAGGATGCCGCTCAAAACATACTGATTAAAAACAAACTAGATAAATCTAAAAAATTCTTGGTTTTTGTCAGCGGTTTCAATACCAACGTTGGATTCAACGAAGCAACAAAAATCAGAAATCTTTTTATGAAAGAAAACAGCTATCTCATCATCCTTGATCATTCAAGTTACACCAACAAGGGCTCTATATATAACGCTAAATATGGCATGGCTGTTAAGCATGTGAAATCCATTGGCAAAAGATTGGCTCAACTGTTGGTAGACCTGTACAAAGGAGGAGTGCCAGCTCAAAAAATCCACGCCATGGGCCACAGTTTGGGAGGTCAAATCTTGGGGCATGTTGGTGCGAACTTCCACAAATCTACTGGAAAGAAAATTGCTCGAATTTCGTCTTTGGACCCTGCTGGGCCCTGTTTTTATACAAGACCAGCTGAAGAGCAAATCAGGTCGGGAGTGGCTGAGTATGTGGAAGTATACCATTGCAATTCTGGTATTTTTGGCACTAACAGCACTTTGGCAGATGTGGATTTCTTCATGAACGACGGTAAGAGTCAACCAGCTTGTGACGAAGAGACGGACGTGTTTCGTTGCAGCCATAATAAGTGTGTGGACATGTGGAAGCAATCCGTGCTTGACCCCAAAGCTTTTACTGCATACAAATGTGACAACTACGATGATTTCATAAAGAACAAATGCAAGGAGAGTACGACAACTGGATTTAGGAACCCTTTGAAAGCTAAGGGCCAATACTATTTTTCTACTAAAGGATTCGTGGGTCTGTGGTAAAGATCAAGAACTTTAATTTTAATGGTAACTTTGCTTTAATGGAACAAATAATGTATCCTGCTTTAATTTTGATATGGCTTTAATAATATTAGATTACACTTATACGTAGAGTGTTATGATGTGTGCTAGATTTTAAGTGGAAAACAAGTTCCTCAATTCTTTTTTTAATGTCAAATAAGTTAGAACTTACAAGATGCTTTGTACCTATATTACTTTAAATAAACAAAAATACTATCATAACTTTTGTTTTGATTAACGATATAAGAAATTGACTACCCGGACACTACACAGCCATACACACACAAACAGTCGGCCGGCCAGTTGATCCAACAGTAGACCAAATTTTTTTTAAAGAAAATCTTAATTCCATTCAAAGTTTTCACTCGATTTGATAAAGGCTAAATACCTAAAATAATATCTGTAATGTGCCTTCAACTATTCATCTTCATACTGATTTATGAACCCAGACAAACTATCGACAAACTAAAATTTTGCAGTGTTTGAAAGTGCTGATTTTTAGCCTACTTTGAATAAACACTTTTCGATTTTGACTTTCAATCATAGTAAGCCCAAATTCAGCACAGTAAACCTAAATACAATCTGATATCACAGCCTAGTTCCGAATAAAATGTGGAAAACACAAATAAAACAATAGAAATCTGTTCCAAGATATAACATCTGTTTCACAAAGACGTTGCCGCAGTCACCGGAGACCGCACCACGGTAAAGCTGTTTCAGACTAACAGCGTTAAAACGTTGCATTTTAACTTTTTTCACTGTCATACAACCTATTATTTTATTTTTAATACATTTAATTCCGACACAAAGGCCCGTATCAATCTAAACAATAATAAATTATAATAACATAATATGTGAAGGGTACAGTTCTAGAAGATTACCGGGTTGGTAAATTACTGGAATCATTTATGATTAAAATATTGCAAATTACAATGTTGTTAACTGACTACTTTTTGTTCAGGGCATCCCCATTTAGCGATATATTAAATATTACTACTTTGTCGTATAACGAAGTGTTAAAGGTTATAGAGATATGAATTTATCTATAACATGAACAACATATTATTATGTTTTTTATATCACTTATTTATTACCCCCGTCATAACATTAACAAAGCTGCTGTATTCCATTTTTCTTCAACTTTTACCTTCAAAGAGGCTATTTATATTCTAAAAAAGCAATATAAAACAAAATATGACAATAATCCTAATATTGATAAAAAAAGGAGGGATGTCGCCTTTTAAGCTGTCAGTTTATCAAGTCGTTAAAACGGTTCGTATACTTTTTTAATTTCTCAAACAAACTAAATTCAACACTCCACTATTATAAGAAAAAACCTTACACCAAGCACGATCTTGTCACAAAAACGCAGCGTAAATTCCGTGTGAAAGGCTCTAATATGCACTTAGCGCCTAGACACGACAGCTACACACTACACTTTTCTTAAAGGAAAGCTTTTGTTTTAAAAAATGACATTATTCCTCTTTCACTCCAGAGAATGGACAGATTGCACTCCGTATGGAGGCGACAAGAATATTTTATGTACGCCATAAAAATTCTTGGGTAATATTTCTGTTAAAATAAAATGTGCTTTGTTGTTTTTTGTGCCTGGTCTTTTTTAAGGGGAGCTCGTGGTAAAGTAGAAGCCACGTGGTTTAATAGGTAGGATCTATCGATTGGTGCATCGGTCAGTGGATGGTTGACCATCAAGAAGTCTGACAACCAGTCTTGCCAAGGAGTTATTCGGGTAATTGGGTTGAGGAGGTCAGATATGTGGCTCCATGTAAAACATTAGCAAGCAACTAAATCCAGTTTGGCTTGAACCCGACCCCAATATATTTGGATAAGGGCTACCCAGATGATGTTAGATGATTGGAATCTATGATAATTTCTGTATTATACCTAATAGAAGTACATCTGGACACCTTTGACCACCGATGCTCTAATATGAGATTGATTACCTATAAATATTTTTATAGAAGCTCTGAAGTTAACTAGTATTTTTAGCTTATTATCACACTAAAACTATTTTGAAGTTATGCTTTTCCACTACAACTCAAAGCGTTCCATTTCATATTTGAGCAGCAGCAATCTAAATTAAAATCAAGCTCAAACTGGAACCAGTTTTTACAATAGACAGACATAGCTACCAAAATGCGTGCGCACCAACTATTTCAATTGACTGAAGTCTACACAAAGCCTACCACAGATATTCAAGTTTGTGCAATAACTGTGGAATGTGGCAACTATCTTTAATTTAATGGAATATCTGAAAACTGTTGGAATGTACATTTGATCTTAGGGTGGTTTGTACATTAACTTTCATATTAAGCATTTATTAAAGACGAGGTTGTGAACGCGGTTTCACCCGAATTTAGATAAATTCATAGACTGTGTAGCGGTGCTTGAGGACGCGGTTTCACCTGCGTTTAAATACATTAATCATCTGCCTAGCATTTTTTTAACTATGATAGGGTTGTCTTCTTGTCTAAACGGATGCAGCTGATTACCAGTGTTTTAGGCGCGACTGCCTATCTGACCTCCTCTGCCCAGTTACCCTGAACCCAACGCTTCAAGGTAAGACTGGTTGTCAGACTTACTGGCTAGTGACCCGTAACGACTGCCAAAGATATTCAATGACCGCTGGGGCCTACAGTTTGTCGTGCTTACGAAAACATGATGCGATCTACAGCAGCAAATACTTAATAATAAATAACTCCCAATTTATCAAACACGCTGTATTTTCTTCTTAGTATTTCACAAACCGCAAAACGTTTAATGGTTCGTTATTAAGAGGTTGTTTAATTACTTTTTTTCTCTAAAAGCACTTATATTTGCTGCCTTTAAGTAGGTATTCCTTTCATTAGCCAAGATGGGAATATATTTTTTATGGTAAATAGTCCTTGTTAGCCTCGCAATTAAGATACGCGTTTAAAATGTCTGTCATTGTTATTTTTAATTTGTTTTAGAAAACACTTTTAGTCAAACTGATGAGGAAATATTATAAACGCTTTTATTTTCTCGACATGCCGTTTTTTGTGATATCTTAAGATTTTAATTTATAGGTATGATTCACTTTAATAATTCCTGAAATATCAAAAGGCTAAATACTGCAACTTAAAGAAGACGGAAAATTCATACAGTTCTAGCATTTCACACATTCTTTTGAGCGCAACTTAAAATAGATACAGGACATCTTACAAATTTTGTTCCCGTTTTTAACTAGCGGCAATAAATGTACAGACAAAAGTATCAATTAAAACAACACTGTATTCTTAATTAAAGGAATGCTTTTATGAAAACAATATTTTTACTTAATAGTCATAAAATTTGAATTACGTCGGACATTTTGAGGGCGTTTCGTAATAAATACTGCTTAATGTCTTTACTCCGAGGCATTGTTATGTTAAGCTGGGTACTCATTAGCGAACTGTATCTGTAAATGTCTTTTGTATCTTACGTAGTTAGCTGGTGTATATCTCAAGTAGGTACTGTAGAACAGTCAGAAACTTTTTAGTCTTTATTCGGTGTTTGGTCCCTGGCTGGACAACCATTTTAATATGTTCGAATTACATTAGGTTTTTGATACTGAGGTTGTCACTTCTCTCCCAATCCTAAAAATAAATATAAAGTTAAAGTTATTGAAGATCTTTTATTTAAATATATCAAAGATCCCGGTCCGAGCGCGCTACGCGCTACAGTACCATCTTTTTATCATGGCGAAATCCTCATGGACTATCCTTCACCTGGGGTCGGCGGAGTGGTGTGCAGGACTCTAAAAACGATGACTATGCGGTCAGAAACCGACGATTGTACGAAAACTCTGACGCTAGAAATTATTAGGTTACTAAGACTGCAGCCTAGACTAGATATGGCTGATGGCAGCTCTTTTTTTTGTAAAATAATAAAAATTAAATGTTTAAATTGTAATAGGCAGTTATGTTGCTAGGAAGTTTGTTCATTACCGTTTCTTCTTCCCAGCGTTAACTAACTAGGAAGTGGTGAAAGGGGTTTTTGGGTGCTAATTTAAGTAGCCTAATTTCAATAAACATATTTGACTTCGACTTTGAATACCAGGTCAATGAGTACCATCCTTTAGATTGTATTACTTGGCAAATTGACCCGTTACAAGTTTACAGTATATGAGAAGATATTGGTGTTACCAGGGTAATACAGCAGTAGGGGGTTAATGAGAATAATGGTTATTACCCTCGTTTGTTTTAACTATTATAGGGTTCTACATAAATATACGTATCATACTTTAGGTGTAGTATCAGGCTGCGGGATTGTTCGAAAGAGTTACCGCGGCCATGGTACATAAGAAGGAACATGGTGAGTTTTAGTCAGTGAGAGTCTGATACTGCCTCACTCTGCACCCACAGAGAGTGGGGTCATTTGATGATTTCCAATAAAAAAGGGATAGTTTAATGAACCTTTTTTTTAAATCACGACAGTAAAATGTTGTTTTTTTAACGTATTTACATACTTTTGTCTGACATCGAACTGTCCAAATAAACGTTTCATTGCAGCTATAAGGTATTGTCATGAACCAACCTTTTATTTACTTCGAGGTTTAATTTACGTTTCACAGGTATTGGTAGAGCGCGGATTTAACACGCAATTGAACATTAAGTCCTCGCCAAACTTTTTGTCATCACGGCACATTTTGCGAGTGGCTGAGCAGAAACCACTTTTGGATATCAGCGAGTGTTAATTTTTTTATTTAATAAGTACAGTGATGGGGGTGCTTGTATGGACGCAGGCGTACTTGTGCTCGGAATTTAGTTACAAACCGCTATCAAGTTTTGGGAAAACTGTATCAAATCTATCAATCTTTTCAAAGATCTCCATCTTCCTAATTCTCAACAAGTACCAATTGTAATAGGGGTCGGAGCAGCATGTCTACTTCTTTCATACTCGTCTATCTGACGTCCTCTCTTAAGCAACAATCTCTCCAACCATATCGTTCTTCATACCTTCCATCGTTTCTTTGGTCCCCTTCCTGTGTATCCATCCACGTCCACACCCAAGATCTCTTAACAAACAAGCATTGAAAATACTCTTCTTCACAGCATTTCCCTCCAAAATAAAAAGCACATACATACATAAAGAGGCCTGCATAATGCAAGACCAGACTTTAGTACTGCAATTCCTACAGGTATATTTAAAAGACATTTACCGGTGGCTTTGAAAAACGGTGCAGCGTCGTCATAACCTCTTTGCAGCTGGTATAACCTACTGGCAGGTAGCCAACACACGTAGGAGCTGTTTTACTAGTAGTTTATTATTCAAGTTGTTTCATAAAATATTAGCGCAAGATTTAGAATGTGAGCCTTCTTTATAGGCCGTTGGGTAATGGGCCGTGTAAACAGTGGTGGGATAGTTATTAAGTATAGTTCGGCCATTCAGAGAATGCGTTCCTGACACGTCGCGATTGAACTGACGACGTAACTTTGCAATGGCGTTGCAGTTACGATAAAAATATTTTTGCTGGTTGTTTACCGTTTTAACAATTGAGGAGCATTAAAACAACATTATTATATCAATAATCAATGAATGTTATTATCGTCGTCAGTTCAATCGCGACGTGTCAGGAACGCATTCTCTGAATGGCCGAACTATAGTGGATTTTCGCGGTGAGTGGGGAATTTGTTGATTTTTAGGAAGCCTTATTCGTCTGAGGAAAGTTGTAGGTTCAGGTTAGTTTGGAGTTTAACACCCCTATCAGGCTTTATACAAAGTCTGCAATAATTAAAAATATTTGCTGATATCTATGTATATGAATGACAGTCGAAACCCTCAATTTTACGTGGCTTCCGAAACACGGAGGAACTCGAAATGATATAGATGATCATCTATCTACCAATAGCTCCAAGAGTTGCAATGGACCCTAAAGCATTTCAGTTAGTAACGAGCTCTCCTGCAAAAAAATCAAAAGTCATTTATTCAAACTTGGCTGCAAAACAGCACTTTTCGAACGTCAAAAAAAATAAATTTACAAAAGACAGCCCCCAAAACGCCCACCCTTCACCACTTCCTATGTGTTTTTGCTGGGAAGAAGAAGTGGCGCAACAAACTCCCCAGCAACACATGTCTGTCTGTTCGGTTAGAACATTGTTTGATATGTACATTTGTATACAATTTAATTTGTATATTACAAAAGAGGACAATACAGTAAAAATAATTTATACACCACATGCTAGCTAGCACTCACCCTACATACCTTAACTAACTCAAGCATTGAATATGTTTGATGAACAGAAAATTATAGCCTCCAAATATTTACACTTAATAGAATATCAGGGAGTGCCCACCTACATGTGCTATTCTTTTGTAAACTATTAAATTAGTAAATTAGACCGCTCAGCCAGAACATATGTAAAATAAAAAGAGTTTACAAATAAAAACAAAAAAACTAATATATAGTCAGTAAGACGACCTGGCACCACAAGCAGCACCCGTTCACGAGCATAACGCGAGGATCAGCCATCGCCCCCCTCGCACATTTTTGAGGGAGGGAGGCAACCCGACCGCCGACGCTACCGCAAGCAGTGCCGTCTAAGGGAGCATGACGTACTCACTGCTACACAACTCAATATCAAGATTAAATTATCAGTTCCCGCTAAGTAGTATTATTTACTAAAATCCAAAACAGAAAATTAATACAAAGAATGTATCTTGTCAATAATGTAAAAACATTAAAAAATAATAATTGAATAATAAATAAAAATAAAATAAATGTCATTGAGTCAAGAGATTGAATGGGAGAAATTTAAATTATCTAAATAATATAGCTAATATAGCTGTCTTGCGTTCATCATGGCGACCAACTATTTTTATCATTCAAATAATCATTGATGGTGTAATATGCCTTTTTTATAAGAACAGCCTTAATTTGTTCTTTGAATTTATTAAACGGCGGCAGTTCTTGTAAGGTCAAAGGAAGCTTATTATAAAAACGAATACCTAAACCCAGAAATGTGTCATGCACTTTATGAAGCCAGTGATAGGGTACACACAGTTTTGCTTATTTCTAGTATTAATGCTATGGACTTCACTTTTTTTGGTATATAAATGTAGGTTCTGTCTAATATACATAATGTTGGCAAAGATGAACTGTGATGCTACAGTGAGAATACCAATTTCTTTAAACAACTCTCTGAGGGAAGTTCTGGTACCTAACTTGTATATAGCACTAATAGCACGTTTTTGTATAATAAATATATTCTCTATATCAGCGGCTTTGCCCCACAACAAAATACCGTAGGACATGACGCAGTGAAAATAGCTGAAATACACTAATCGCGCAGTGTCGACGTCAGTGAACTGTCTAACTTTTCTGACGGCATAGGCAGCAGAACTAAGCCTTCCCGCGAGGCTAGAAATATGTGAACCCCACTGAAGTTTTGTATCACCTGTTATACCCAAAAACACGGTAGATGCAACGGTTTGAAGAACCTCGTTGTTTAGGATAACATTAGGACCTAGGTTTTTTACATTAGGCAAAGTGAACTTAATGCATTTTGTTTTTTTAGCATTTAGTACTAAATTGTTTGTTGTAAACCAGTGCGTAACTGTTGAGAGTGCACTGTTTACGTCGTCAAATTGCTCTCTATTTCTCTTATCTGCAAATAATACAACATCGCAGATATTTTTGAGGTGGTAAGGTAAATCATTAATGTACACTAAGAATAAGAATGGCCCTAATATTGACAAAACCTCTTATTAAATACCTCTATAATCTTCGACACTAACCAATCAACAGAACAATAAGACTAATTAATTTTTCCCTTAGCAAAGCAAGCAGATGTGCGCACAACATAGGCCGGGGGTACACTGTGTGATAGTCCGAATCAAACCACGTTCCGTTTTAAGCTGCATTACGTGATCTCGACAGTCTGTTGCTCCCAGGGTTTGTCGGGTATGTGGTGCAAGTTAGAAAAGTTTGGTGTTAGAATGTGTTAGAGCTTTTTTGTTGATTGTGTGTAAGGAAGTTTAGTTTTCTTTCAGTTCTCAATAAACCGATTCGAAAAATATAGTCGCTATCAGCGACTACATTTCATCAACATTTAAACAACATTCACATTCATCAACATTTACATTTAATCATGCATAATTTAGACCACTCCACGAAGTTCGAAAACCAACTGAACTTTGAGAGTCGTGAAGCTGGACTTCAAATCGTTTGTAGTAGGTACATGTCCCGACTGAATACATCGACATGATATGTTCAAGAAATGATTCTGGCCGAAGGCTTTCACAACACTTTCTTCGCTTTCTTTATCAATAAAATCTTCACGGCTATTCAATAAACCCTGTGGCTTACTTTATTCCAAAGACGATGTGTTTTCCTAAAAATACATAGTGTATTAAATAAAACTTTTTATAAAAAAATAAAACCGACTCCCAAAAACTCCTGAAAAGCAAAAAAAGACTATTCTTAGGTGCATCGGCCTAGAAGTCAGTATCTAATGGATGTACCTGAGTTTATACGCATCGCGTACTAGCGTTGACATCGGACGCGCCTGCACCGTACGCAGAAATTATTATTTATAATTTCGGCCGAGCGCGGCGTCAGCCGTCGCCGCATATTTTTTGCACACCATGCGTTCGGAAGAACTTGTGGCGAACGAGGTCCTGGCGTTCCTGCAGTACCAGCTGGACGTCATGGATGAGGTCAGTGTGACCCAGATCTGCACCTCAAACTTCACTGAGGCGGAGATACGCAGCGCCAAGACGCTGCTGTACGAGACGCTGCTTATGGCAGATCGAATGCCGTCCCGCAGGAGGGATGAAAAGGGAGAGAGGAGTCTCCAAGACATGATTAAAGTGCTGAAGGAGACCGACCCAGACGACGTACCAACTTTCGTGGCAAAGGATTTGCGCAAGCTGCCCCCGGTCACGTTTGACCACGTCGACGTCACCAGGCTCCTAAAGGACATCACTAGCATGAGGTCTAGCCTGGTCGAGCTGCAGTTGAAGCTGGAAGCATCGCAATCTACCATTAGTGATCTACGCAGTGAAGTAACAGAATTACGAAACACTGTAAGTAGGTCACTCGCGCCTGCCAACAGCGACAACACACGCCACGGACAGGCCAACGCATCGCCGAGCGCCGCGTCAGCAATAGTGCACTCGTCGCCGGTCGCCGTCACTGCAAGCGATGCTAAACTGTGCCCCGCCCCCTCCGCGTCTCCTGTCGTCGGGACGCCGATGAATGTAAGCACGTCGAAGCCTAGACGTGTTTACTCGGCTGCCGTAAAGCAAATTCCCGTTCAACGGCAACCTAAGGCTATTGTGGGAACTCAGAGTTACCCTGAAGTAACCCAAGGAACGGTTCATCCTGAACCAACCAAAGGGAAGGCTGATGCAGATGGTTTCATAAGGGTGGAGAGGAAGAAGAAGAAGCCATCAAGTCGGAATCAATGCGGAACTGCATTGACGGGTCCAAACATGCTGCTGCGCCCCGCTATTCCTACGACGCGGTTGTATGTTTCGCGATTACATCACTCCACGAAGGTCGAGGAGATCGTGGAGTATATTCGAGTGAAGACCAACTGGACTTTGAGAGTCGAGAAGTTAGAGTCGAGTCATAACACGAACTTTAAATCGTTTGTGGTACGTGTGCCGACTCAGCATCTCGACTTGTTTCAAGAACAGTTCTGGCCGAAGGGTGTCGTGTTCCGGCGATTCCGCGGGAGGTTACGCGACACCACGAAGTGTAACACGAGACCGCTTACTCGTGTCAATACGTAGCTTGTAGTTGTTTTTATTTTTGTATGTATTAGTTTATAAGTATTGATATGTCATTTATATGTATTGTGTATTGTATTTGCTATGGGCCCTAGTTGCCTGAAATAAAGGAACAAATAAATAAATAAATAAAATATACGCCACCGACTTACCGACACCGACTGACCGAAAACGTTTTTTTTATTTTAAGCTTTTCAGTGACAAGCATAGTTGTCACTATCCGCATAAGTTAGCATAAGAAGCAGAAGTTCTCATCAATACGAATAATATAAGCCCAAACACGAGGTAGTTTACGTATTCAGTTGTCGAGTACCCTCGACCTTCTCTGATCTCCATCATCAGGTCAGCTCCAAACCTTCACTGATGCAAAGGTCTCGTCAATACGAATAATATAAGCCCAAACACGAGGCAGTTTACACAGTCAGTAGTCGAGTTCCCTCGACCTTTTCTGGTCTCCATCATCAGGTCAGCTTCAAACCTTTACCATTGCATAGTGTTATCAGACATACGCCTTAGTGTCAAGTTTTTACCCTACGTATGCCTACAATTTTTGAAAGTTGCCCTCGATTTCTCAGGGTTTCCATCATCAGATTCTGACCTGATGATTATGGGACCACCTGGGAGGTTAACCCTATCGAACAAAAAAAAAATTGTAAATCGGTCCAGGTGTCTTCGAGTAATCGGTGAACATACATAAAAAAAGAACCCGACGAATTGAGAACCTCCTCCTTTTTGGGAAGTTGGTTAAAAAATAAATAACTTACAAAAACAATTCCACCTTTCTCTTGCACCACGTAAAATAAATATGAGCTAGGTATAACGGCGTCAGAAAGCTCTTTAGACACTGACAGAGATTTCTCGCAGAACGTGATGCTAATTCTTATAAGAGCGACAACGTGACAGATTTGCTTCTCACGGTGAAACAATAAGTGATATGAATTTATGTAATGTATGTTGTAGATTTAATTGTTTCGAGGAGGTAGGGAACTTTATGAGCAGATAAAACAACTTTAGTCTACTATATGTAGTCTAAAAGACACTAAGTGGTTGATAAGGCTTAGAAGACTCCTGAGATACTGCAAGATTTAATGATTAATATAGATATTAGGTGGGAAATTGAACACGTAGGAATGAATGAAGCCATCTTTTGTTTTAGTTTCAGTTAAACACGATCTTAACAGTGTATTGGCAATAGCAAACACTGTTTTAATCAGTGTGATATAAGTAGCTATACAAACGCTCACCCAATATATATATTTTTTTGTAATTTCTCGATATATCTTCAATATAGTAAGTATACGTTATACTAATCTACATCTACACAATTCTATTTCCATTCGCAGAAGATATAATATCTTCATCAGTGCGTACGCGCCGCTTCCAGCGCAACGAAGCGCGTGAGTCGCTCAACCGCCGAGCGCGCTCAATTTACCGGTCCGATGTTTTTCCACCCTGTACATAAAACAGATGTATTGGAAAAGGTTCAGTTGGTACCTGTTGAAAATTGAAAGTAGAAGTAGAGAAGTAGAAAATTGAAAGTTCTTTTAATTATCACCTGATTAAATAAAAAGTGAGTAGTTTTGAAAGAAGCCACGACCGGGAAGCTGTTGTTTCTTCCGATTAAAAAAAATTCCGAGATATTTCATGGTCGAGCAGATGCATTGGTCCCGTTGGGTTGGTCAGGTCACTCAGTTACTTCTATAGGTCTGCGCATAATATGCTTGGTTGATGGAATGTTCTGAGCGGTTTTGAGAACAGTCACCGCAAACGTTTTTGACTACGGGTTCTGGCAGAAAGGCAGATTATCGACGAGGTGACATTTCTATCTAAATATATTATAAGTACTCAAGAAAAATCTTGAAATTCGATTATCTTGAAAAGGGTTATGTTTTGCCCAGTGTATCCCATGGTCAAATTTGTACGTATTGACCTATACTATCACCTCATGAAAGGATTCGCTCTAGTTACAAGTAACCCTGTATATCTGGGCCTAGGAATATATGGACCTATACGAAAACTCTCTTTTTAATAAAATATCATTTTCTTGTACCTGTAATTTTTTACTGTAACTTCTTTAACTCTCATAGAATGGGGTTTCCACCCTTCAGATATTTTTCCACATCCACACGCGTCGCGTATTTCACACAACGCTAACTGAATTAAATCCACCGCAGTGCTGTGGGTTTTTATAGAAAAGCTTTATGGGGTGACAAAAATTAAATAAAGAGTAAAGTGGAGGGAAATATTATTGGAGTAATTTTGTCCATAAGTTATTCAGTCCAATGCCATACGCGGTCGAGTACGGACGCGTTTGCGCTGCACTGTATGAATTTTAAATTCGCGAATTGCGCGGCTATAGCCGCTGCCCGGTTTTCGCTATGAGTGCACAAACGCTCATAGCCAACGAAGTGTTGGCATTTATTAAACATGCCATCGACTACATGGACGAGGTTAGCATCTTGCAGATCTGCAAGACCTCGTTCAAGGAAGATGAAATTAGCAGTGCTAAATTGCTGCTTTTCACGACGCTTGGCAAAGTTAGCCAGATGCCGTCTCGTCGAAGGGATGGCACAGAGAAGAGTCTCCAAGACATCGTCACGCTGTTGAAGGAGACCGACCCGGACGACGTGCCCGATTTCGTGGCGAAGGACCTGCACAAGCTTCCTCCCGTCACGTTCGACCACGTAGATGTCACCAGGCTGCTGAAGGACATTACACTCCTGAAGCAAAGCCAGGCCGAGATGCAGCATCAGCTGGAGGTGTCCAACAACACCATCAGTGATCTACGGGCAGAATTAGTAGCATTGCGCAATGTAATTTCTGCAAGTAGGTCACCTACCGACGGCGACAGAAATGTGAACACGCGTCGCGGGGCGCAAAATGCCTCCATCTGCAGTTTCGAGTCGGCGGGCTCGAATGCGTCACCTACTGCCGAGAATGCATGCGTTGCAACGTGTGCCGCCGCCGTCCCTGCCTCGACATCGGTAGAGACGATGACTCGTGTAGGTTCGTCAACCCCTAAACGAGCCTACGCAGCAATTGTAGACGCTAAGAAGCCTGTTGAGCCACAAAACTCGCAGGTTAAAATAGCGGAAACCATAAAAGGGGGTAAGAAGAGCCGATCGAAACCAAACCAGGTTTTGAGAAGGCAGGTCGACACGTGCGACAAGGATGGTTTCGTCA
The DNA here is from genome assembly GCF_022581195.2 of Helicoverpa zea. NCBI lineage: Eukaryota > Metazoa > Arthropoda > Insecta > Lepidoptera > Noctuidae > Helicoverpa > Helicoverpa zea. The sequence continues at coordinate 1,780,142 of NC_061460.1, read as the reverse complement.
AGGTCGAGAAGAGGAAGAAAAAGAAACCTCCTTGTCGGAACCAGTGTGGTACTGCGCTGGCGGGGCCCAATATGCTGCTGCGTCCAGCTATTCCGACGACGCAGCTGTACGTGTCCAGGCTGCACCATTCCACGAAGGTTGAGGAGGTCGTGGAATATCTGCGCGTGAAGACCAGCTGGACCTTGAGGGTCGTGCGGTTGGAACCGCGTCACAACACAAATTTTAACTCGTTCGTGGTGCGTGTTCCGACACAAGGTCTCGAGAAGGTCCTCAAGGAAGATTTTTGGCCGAAGGGTGTTCTGTACCGCCGGTTTCGTGGCCGGCTACGTGACACCAGTCAGCGTAACACGACGCCGACACATCGTGTGCATTAGTTTTAAGAATATTTGTTATGTATTTATAGTATGTTTATGTTTTTATAGATATAGTATTGTATATATATATTGATATGGTGAATTTTTATGTATTAGTTTATAAGTATTGTAATGTACGATATATGTGTATTTGTATTTTTATGGGCCCTAGTTGCCTGAAATAAAGGAATAAATAAAATAAATAAATAAAAAATATTCAGGAACCTAACCTATTAAATTCTAAATAATTTGTATTAATGAACTGGTTGTTCCTTTTTCGTACTAATACTCAAGTTTACATTATTTATTTTGCACATTTTCATACTTTTATTATTGTTTTGTATCATCGCCAACTATTTCAATTGTATTGACTAGCCAAGCTTCTTTTCTTCCTAAGGTTACCACAATCGCTAAAAATAACCTGTAAACCTAAGTCTAAAATTATTTGCCACAGCATCACTCTATTGATATTTTTAGTCATCATTAGTACTCGAATCTTCTGTTAAGCCTCAATAAATGTACCGCTACCAATCTATATTCAACCTTAATCCTATCCCACTTAAGTCCATTGTAGTACTATCACAGCTTCCGCATTCATCTCCCAGTCATCAGTCAATTCAATTGTGAGACAAGCGAGCGAATCGATTTAATCCTTTACGTTAAGCTAACTAACGTAATTCACAGTCGTCTAACTGAGTGAAGCTAACGAGCATGGTAAAAGAAACGTAATGATATATTAACCTTTTGTAAAAGATAGTGATGTTTACTTGAAGAGGTGGTAAGGTATTTTTATTTGTGCTCCTTAATTGAATCAGGTGTGTGAAAAGAAACGTCTCTGAAGTCCATGCAAAAAGCTCTCTCCTTTTGTACTTAAAACACAGTGTAGACTATTTAATATTAATGCTATATATTGTTAGCGTAAAACAATAACGCAACAGCGTTTTATGCATTTGCACGTAATTCAATTTTGAATGTCAAAAATTGCAGACAGACACAAAAAAACGCTTATCCCCACTCCGATATGTTTTTGCTAGATACAAGAAATGGCGCGAACAACATCGCAAACTCAATAATAACACGAAAACAATTTAAATAACATAAACAAACAACAAACAAAAACAATCCAATACTAAATAATGTCAACACCAAACACCCCGTAATGAGCTTTTTAATTAAAATTGTAAACACAAGAAATAAAAATCTAATTATCCGTACTGTTTAGCTATAAACAACCGGTCGAAAACCTCTAATCGTCCTGCGGTTTCAACCGGGTATCATTAACCGGACCGTCCGGTAATGAGCACCGGTAATGACTAGACGTATGTAGTTTATCTTTGTGTTTGATTTTAAACAGGGTTTCGGGTATTTATTTTGCCCGACCGGTAATTACCGGTTGGGTAGGTAAGTTTGCCTACCCGGGTTAGAACAAATATGTGCATTTGAGGTAGTTGTTTAATTATGTGCTCTTGGTAGCAACTAATGAACTCGTGACTAAGTAAAAGCTGCTTAGATGAAAAGGTTAGGCACCGCTTATTGCCGTCAGTCCGTGGCTGAATATGTCATGAACAGTTCCTCCGTACTTCTAAAAGTAAGTTAAATTCATGCATGCATGTATTCTTTGGAATTTTTTACAGGTGAGCAGAGCCAAAATGGCTGACAACTATTCCTAAAGGATTTTGGTTATGGGTTACTCAGATTCAAGAGGTCAGATAAGCAGCTCCTTCTTGTTTTACATAGCGTAGTATGCTACGCGTTGGGTATGTGTCAGAAACTGCTAGCGCCACCGCCTACTATTACCTAAAAACGTTTAAAATGTTGATGAGTTAGGAATGAACTATACCTAATACTATTAATTCCAGTTCTATCCTAGGTTTATTTATAAAGCAAAAAAAATACTCTTAATGAGCGCACAAACAAACAGTTTACAGTACAACTAAATACAGTTTAATTATCACTATTAGGACAAACGATGGGAGAGCTCGCTAATGATCATGTAATTAACTTAATTTGATCGTTACGTTTTTGGGTGTTTTCCACCGGATAATGCCGGCTGTGATGGGCTGCTTTTCAATGGGAATGGTGGTAGGAATTTGTTTGTTTATGGCATTTTTAAAAGGGGAACAGGAATTTGGTATTATTTAGTGAGCAATTTGCTGGAGTGTAAAAAGTTGCACATATATAAATATTTAGGCACTTATTTTGATTATTTTTGTGTTTACACATAAAAAATTGGTTAGAAATCAGTGTCTGACAATATTATATATTAGTTAGTACAGCCTGAAATTATTTTAGTTCAATAAACATTTCATTACGTCGATCGCAATGAAAATTACCAATTTGAATTCACACAAAACAAAATAATAAGGCTTTTTAATTAGAAAAGTATCAATTTAATTTGGAATTATACACATTATGGTCATATAATCCTATTTTAGCATATCAAATCCAATATAGACAATCAAATGAATTAATATGGTAATGGAAAATTTCATATAACAAGCTTTTCACCACAAAACGTGTTTGTAAAACAATTTTAATCATATCAATAGGTTTCTATGAAATTATAGTTTGTATTAAAAGTAATTAGTATTACTGTTTTGTAATAAAATAAATAAATAATAATTTTAAAAAAAATGTAATATCTGTATAATACAGTAATATCTGTCTCTGTGAAGCGGTTAGTGATATTATGGTAATTAATATTGTTTTTTGTTTGTATCGAATTTACAAATTAATATAACATATGTAGTTGTATCTAGCGAAATAAAGTCGAAGTGGCCTAGTGGGCAAAGAACCAACTCTCGAGTATAAGGGCGCGGGTTCGATTCCAAGTCAGGTGAGTACTAATGCAACTTTTCTAAGCTTGTATGTACTTTCTAAGTATATCTTAGACACCAATGGCTGATAAAAAGGTGAAGGAAAACATCTTGATTAAACCTGGACTACATAGTCAGTAATCACCAATCCGCATTGAGCAAGCGTGGTGATTAATGCTCAACCCTTCTCCGTGTGAGAGGAGGCCTGTGCCCAGCAGTGGGATGATAAAAAGGCTGTAACTGTAACAGTATTTAGCGAAACTATCGAAGTCCCATGTTGTTCTAGACTTCTTTATCTATTTGCAAAAAGATATAAATACAGTATCCCACCGGTATCGGCAACATGATCCAAGCTCAGGGCCCCACAGAGAGAAAGCTCCTGACGTACTGTATCCAGAAATACCGCTTTCTGCAACAAACACTTAATCCAACCTTCTATAGAGAGCCTTTTTCAATTTGAGTCGAGGCTCTTGGTTATTAAGCCATTAGCTAAATCGACCATCGGCACAATTAATTCAAAATCTACGTGCCACATGATAGAAACTCATGAAAGCTGAAAAAGAAATAAGAATTCGGCGTCTTAATATGTTATCTTTTCCGCAATTTCACCAGCATTTTTTAACATGCGGAATGCCTAAGGTCAAAAACATATTCCAAGGCCGCATGTCGACCATTGAAGGTTCCGAAACAATGTATAAAAAGCTATTGTCAACTCCCTTTATTAAAAGAAAATGTAAAGGAGGTTTTATTAAAACTTCTTTGTCCCTCTTTCTTATTAAAGCAATAAAGTAACAATGTGGAAAATCAAGGTCAAGGTCATTTTATATTTAAAGGAAATTATGACCTAATTCAAAGATATGGTTTGACCCGCCTCTCGTTGTAACTTCCTGCACCCTGACAAGAAATGCCTATCTGCAAACGCAATAAACTCCTTATATGTATTTGCATCATTAAAAGGTTTTATCAACGGCGGATCCAGGGGGTAGGTCACAAGGTCATGACCCCCCCCTGGGCCAGGTTCAGGACCAATAATTGAAATGGTTAAACACGATGTTTTCAGTTTTTGTTATAAGATAATTTTTATTCCGAGTGAATAGGTAGATACCTACATAGTTACAGGTAGAGTAGTTTTGCTGAAGAATTCGTGCTCGCAACGCTCACTCTCTATTCTTTATTTACTCTTTATCCGTACCCAAAAGGAGGAAACGGGATCCTGTTACTAAGAATCCGCTGTCCGGGTTGTCTACATTACATGCTGTATCTCATGCAGGGCCGTCTTAACCTATGGTGCAGGGTGTGCGAATAACCCGGGCGCCTCGGTCTCAGGGGCGCCGCGGGACGCCCCACCACCAGGAAATTTCGAAGAAATTACACCCGTTCGATAAGGAAGTTCCACATTGTATCATGATACTGACAAAAAAGTCGCCTTCGCTTTGTTGGATCGATCATTTTGATTATTTTTAACTTTTAACATCCTTCAACTAAGTGAAAAAATTCTAGCTCGCTACGCTCGTGAGTAAATGACTGTCTGTACTGTATTTCTGATTATTTATTATTTTTAATGACGCACCGAATCAACGAACACAAATGGCACTCTCTCTAATCACGGTTCCTTTTTATTTGTACGTAATTCCCAGTCTGATTTGTGAGTCTTCAAACAAATAATTCAAAAAAGTTCGCGCTCGCTGCGCTCGCGGCTACTTGTTGCTTTACAATGTATTTAATCAGGTGCTTTTGTGTCGTAGGTTCAAAAAATTTCGCGCTCGCTTCGCTCGCGCAATATCATATATACCTTGCTTTGATAACTTCATAAGTCAAATATAACAAAAAAAAATATTAATGGAGTCCTCAAAAACAAAACAGTTTGCGCTTCCGACTGCTTGTTACTTTACAGCGCTTTTTAAAACTTATGAACTTTTTGTGTCCCAAAATTAAAAAAATTTGCGCGCTCGCTTCGCTCGCGCTCATTTTTACAATAACGTAGTCCTGTCTCGACTTTCATAACTTAAATCTGGCCAACAGTTTGAGCCTACAATGATTCGGAAACATTTTTATAAGTCCTTTACCTACCAAAAAAGTGACTTTCGTTCGAACGTTCTTATTTATATTCCTTTTGATTTTGAGTAGTACATATTGTATGTACTACTCAAAATCTTTCAATAGATACATAAGTGGCGCTTGGGTGATGATTGCACCGAGGCGCTACATGAGCTAGAGACGGCCTTGATCTCATGAACCCTTACCAATAGTAAGACAATTGAAGTTTTCACAGAAAATGTTTTACTGTTGCTGCAATAAAAAAAACGTACGCGCCCTTTTCTACGTACACAATACTTTTCAAACGTTTAGTCTTCAACCTGAAAAAATTCTCGCGCTTGCTATGATCGCACTTTCTTGTATTTGTGCTGTCTATTTGTTATACAGCAAGAAAGCGTTTTCATCTACTTTTAGTCCTCGAACTGAAAAAAAATTTTCGCGGTCGCGTAGCGCGCGCTTTTTCAATTTCACGTCTGTGATTATGTCCAAGAAAAAGCGTTCGCTCAGCTCGGACCATTTTCTACATAAAAACACTTTTTTAACCTTAGTCCTCGACCTGAACAAAAATTTTCGCGCTCGCGTCGCTCGCGCTTTTTTGTTTGGCAAGTGTGTAGTAGAAATACGAGAAATTGCGCTCACTCTGCTCGGGCCATTTTCTACATGAAAACACTTTTCTTCACATTCGTAAAAATTTCGAGCTCGCTACGATCGCGCTTATTGTATTTATACTACTACTTTTAATATTAACAGATCTATACGCTACAATATAATATTTTTTGTGACTTGACCACGACTTTGTGACCCCCCCCTGGTGCCGAAGCTGGATCCGCCCTTGGGTTTTATAACCAAAATAATGGCATAAAATTATACAATTTATGTCTTGTTTTGAGTCATACGAAAGTTTATAATTTTCCTAGGAAAATGAACTTGTAGTTCTTGTTATTTTCCGGTGACAGATCTACCTAACCGGTTTAATAAATATTTCAAGCTTTAATTCGGGTATGAAAAATAGTTGAATACGGGACGCGGGAAACCGCGATAACTAGCTGACAAGTATATAATGCACACCCATTTACTTCTAATACAATTCATATACAAAATTACAATAGACCCTTTTAATGGATGCGCGATATTCACACATTGTGTATCAATTTATGTGTTCATTATTAGCTAAACAATACCTTTCATTGTCATCTATTATACCTCGTAATAGGGTGCCTCCCTTTAATTATATTTCAGGCGAAAATAAAAACTTTTGTTCGAAAACGAAGGATGAAAGGCTTATTATTAAAGTAAATTGATAATGGGTGCTTATAAGAGCTTCATAATAATACTCGTGTACCGCAAAAATAAAAGGTCACCTATTTAATTAAATTTTCTTTTAGATATTTATTTCAAAAAAAATTAAGTTACCCATACATATGTATCATTCGCCTAGCCATTTCCCAACATGTTGTGGTCGGCTTCTAATCTAACCGAACTTTATTGCAAACCACTTGGTCAGACTTTTTGGCGTCTGACTACCCGTAACAACTGCAAACAAAGATATTCAACACTGCTCCCAATTTCTCAAATACAATACATCAAAATTAATTACAGAATACTCATTAAAAGCAATATAATAAGCAAAAAGTTCACAATACTATGAAAAATGACTTGACAAAAGCTCACTCGTGGAAACCATCATTAGTGCACAGACTCATTATGTAACTACTGCAGTAACAAACTGCATATAGGAATGCATTCGGGTAAAGACGTGAACATGGTGGGACCTGTAAGTCGATTCTATAAAATTCAGACAACAACTCGCATTTCACTTCGCTATTCACTCTCACTTCGCATTCGGTTCAAAACGTTCTAAAAGTCATCTCATACTTTATCTGTCAAAATCTCGAGTTTAATTCAGTTCAACTCGCAAACACGCTCGCAAGAGTAACGCTAGTGTAGTTTGAGAATGCCAATCACGAAACTCACGGCGGATTAAGATGCGAAATTAAGAATGAAGTCTTACAGAATCACACCACTGATTTTATATTTCTAAGTAACTAATAGAAAATAATTAACATACTTTAGGTTTTTTATGATAAAAAGTGCAAATATGATACAAATGAGATCTTATCCTCTTAGTTTATCTTGAACATAACAAAGGTATAATAATCATGAATAAGCCGAAATATCTCAAATCGCCAATCCGCGTCAGAAGCTACCAGGCGGATATAATAAAACTTTGACATTACTTGGCACTTATTTGACATTACTTTGACTTGTTAAGTGATTTATACCTGTACTAACTCGGATGAAACCAACTCATATCATTATAAACATGCACCAGTTTCACTCGCATCCCATTAGAAATCCTCCCAGCACTCAGCGTAAAATTAGCCTATAACCTTTCTACGATTCCTGGGCTATCTAACACTTAAAGATTATTCAAAACGATCCAATAATAGGCATGATGACAGTAATCAAAAATCATTAAAATAATATATTTATTAAATTAAACTTGAAGCTTGGAATATAAAACGCGCATTGTTTTCTTTATTAATAATGTGATTAATATGTATTTTTATAAAATAAAATTACGAAATAAGGCAATCCGCCATGATATCTTGAACACCAATCAGAGCTCGTGACGTCATCTCTCAAAACAACTCGCGCGAAAGCGCGCGAACGTCACATTTCGTTATTGTGAACTTCCACTGCGATCTTTGTTTTTAATTAATTAATTGTTTATAACACGAGTTATGGAGCCCGGATTTATCAAGGCAAACAGCGCTAATTTGCCTAGAATTGATATCATAATGCTGGGAGAGTTTTTGGCATCACATAAAGATTTTTGTTCAGCTGAATTTAGAAATGTTAAAACTTCCATGTAAGTATACTAGTTTAATTAAAAAAACTTCTATGTTAGAATCTAGAGAACTATGTAATGACTTACATCAAAGTGATCTTCACAAAAATAAAGTTGTACACTGGGCAATATTGCTTTTGAATCTCGCCTTGCAAGTTTAAGCCACTTGTTTCGTATATTTTTATTGTGAGGAACGTACACAAATAACTTATCAGGAGTTGTTTTGGATGTGTTCTTACACTGGGGGACCCCACAAAACCTATGCACTTTCGAATTCATATTTAATAACACAAAAAACTTAATTATTGCACGAGCGTTGTTTACTTGCGTCTTGTAATTTCAGTCGTGACGTCACAAGTGACGACATGACACTGACAAGCGTTTTCGCGCCGGATTCAAAGCGGACAGAGAAAAATGCAATTATTTGATAAAAAAACTTCGCATTTTCTTAAAATTAATAATTTTTCATATAAAATAGACGTATGCCTACATCATACAAAGGAATTTAAAAATTTGTCATCATGCCTATTCCTGATCAGCCTTCAGCTTTATAATATTTGTATAGATTTCTTACTTCTAATCTCCCCACTCAGAGACATTTAATGGTTACTTAAGCCATTCCTTAGTAAAGGATTTGTATGACATTCCGTCACTAAGGAGTGACTTAAGTAATCATTAAATGTCTCTGAGTGGGGAGGTAAGTGTGTTTAGAGCCTTAGTAGCAACCTCGCCCGTTAAGGAAGACAGCACATAAATTGTAGCGCACATGCATTACTGCTAATGTGTTCTAGAAAATAATTGAGTGCCTTGCATCGACTTTGTTGCCGCTACGAACGTTGCTTGCTTAAATCAGTAAGGATGCATTGTAGTGCAGAAAATGCTACGGAATATTCGATTATTTAATTAATATAAGAGAATAGTGATCAAAATGATAGTTAAGATTCACTCTAACTTCTCGAGTGAGCTGCAGGTTTAATCACCTAACAAGATCTGTGAGTGTTTGAACTTCACCTAATCTAATGTAAATTATAAGCACACTCACTCTTATCACGTCAAAATTGTACTGCTAAGTTGGTCCAATGATAGAAAAGATTAAAATTCTTCTGCTTTATCAAAATCTGAACGAATAAACTGATTAACCCTGCTGCATCAGAAAGTATGTTACGTTCCTTGAAGTCTATCATTGATGCGGGATTTTCAATGTTGTTTTTATTATTTATTCTCCACCCATTTCCACTAACAATCTTTCACCAATAAACGTAATACAAAATCCAACTAAATGTTCACTCATTCCCTTTCGACATACTCGTAAAAACATCCTTCGAAATCGGAACATCAGACAAAGCATTCAACTTTAAACTGCAGGACAAAAAAAGGGAACACAAAATAAAACAAAAACCAGCAAAACAAAAACAACCTAGAATCGCAGTAAAAAAAAAAACAAACTAGAATCGCAGCAAAATGGAAACTTTCGTCGCAGTTTAAATGGGAAATAGTATTTTTACGAAGTTTCGACAGTGGTAACCGAGCAGAATTGTATCAACTGTACAAGTTCAGCCCGCGGTTTGTGGTCGAAACGTGGCCTCTACTGTGTGTTCGAGTTGCGATATTTATTTAGCCCTTTTTCAAAAACGTACATAATGTTCCTTATGAAGTTGGGTGTTAGTCATTTTGTGCTAAGATACGTTTCTTTATATCCGATTGCGCCAGAAGAAGGGTTACCTATGTAATTTAGCACAGTTGAACCAAAAAATGTTTGGCTAAAAAGAAATTAATCTTAGAAATATATAATCTCTTTTGATTATAGAGAGATACCTCGTGGAGAATAAATCAAGAAAAACAGAATTTATTTTGAATTCGAGCCTTATACCTGCGTAGTTCACATGAAAACAGACTTTAAATTCTGCGTACCCAATCAAAGAAAAACACCTCAATAATGAACAGGAGCTACGAGCCATATTCCGATCATTAAGCCTGCCTCAATTGGTCTCTCTTGATCAAAGGAAGCGATTATCCAATGAGAGCCAGTAGTATTACTTTACGTTGCAGGTCAAGTGAACGAGCTCACGTAATTGTACAACTCACTGTTTTTGCTATAAATTCACTGAAAAATAGGTCAATTGAGGCGTTATTTTTACTTTTATTTTGTCAACAAATTTCGCAATACTATATTTACCCGCGTCTTGACTCGCGTGCTGTGGAAACTACTGCCCGAACCGGGATAAAATAGAGCCTACTAAATGTGTTAATCGCGAAAACTGTTGGAAAGCTAAACAGCTGAACAAACAAACAATAAAATGATTCCTGTTTGTATAGAAATATAGATTCCGAAATTATTAGAGCCTATTATTTTTCCAATATGAAATCGCATACCTGCAATTTATTGCTATTGGAACGGTTAAGGCGCTTTCTGGGTATCGACATTTTGTACCTACTTAACGTTTTGAACGTTTTATGTAAATATACCTACGTGGAAATAAATCTGATGACTGAAAGGTATTGAATTTTATGTTTCTGCCATTTTTATGTAAACTATTAATCGTTATATCTATATTTCGCAGCTATTCATTTATAAAGTACTTACTCGCTGTTTTCCACGGTTTTACATACCCCCGTTTTCAAAAGAACTTCTCTTGCACCCAGTTAAAAATTGCTTAAGTTATTACTTACCGCTCAGTTTTTTACATAAGTAATACATAGTAGAGATTGCATGAAGAAGAAACGACAACACATATAGGTACAATTCCAATTGTACATCTAATACCATTAGTTTCACGTAATCCCATTACTAAACGAGCAGAATTAGGTACCTAACCTATTCAGAACTTTTTTTCTCCCTTTCCACATTACCTATAAACCAAGCACTTCTTTCAAGTCAATTCGCAGATACTTCAAGTCCAAACGCAACCAATATCCTTTTTGTACCGAAGGACCGTTCCCCCCAAAAAGGGTACCACACAAACCCTTCCTAAACACCATAATTCTATCCGAAAAATCCAATTCTTTCGCAAATGTCTCCGAAAAAAACAAATAAGGGTGCTCTTACACATTTTTCAAGGGGAACATTATGTGCCCCATACAGATATATCTTGCTCACACCATAAGAACGAGTTGAGTTATGGCGTACCATCATTTCTTCTTATTGCAAATGTCTTTATGGATGATTATAAATTGAATGTGATACGTCACACACGTGTTAGGAAGGTGTGGGTACACCTTTAGTGGTTTTGTCCTATTGTTTATTTAAGATGTTTTGTTTCCAGAACTATAAGAATATTGCAAGAAATTGCGGCATAATTTTTCAGTCAACAGACGTCATTATTTTTATAACGTGTTAGGAAGTAAAAGTTTTATATACTTAAAACAAACTCAAAAACAAATGACAAAAGTGTGTGTAAAGAGAAGTTACTTACCTACATTATTTTACTGTACTTCCCCGGTATCTATAGAAACAGAACAACAAAGGCAGGCCAACCACTTTTTCCTGTGATGTCGTAACCAAGTAGCCAAGTAGGCTAGAACAGTCTTGTACTTAATGATATGCGTAACTTTAAGGAAAACATGATTCATGGAAAATAGCAGAATTTAGCAAAATACACACGTAGCAAATAAATAATATTAATAATTAAAAAAAAAAAAAAAACACATTCAGGCATTACAATAGTTCATCGTTAATATTATATATCTGTGGAGGCTTGTTATTAGCAACTGGAAAATATATTTTTGTTACATATTATGTTATTAGTCTGTAAGCCTTCTTAAAAAAAAAAAAAAAAAAAAAAAAAAAAAAAAAAAAAAAAAAAAAAAAAAAAATTAAGATGTTACAAACTCCATGTATTGTCTTCGACATAAAACTATGACTTTTCTGTCTATCACTTCTATTATAACTTTGCCAGGAACTTCGAAGCATAGAAATAATATAGATATTACATCTATGCTTCGAAGTTAGGCATTGTTATCTCGCCCCTACCTGTTAATGTTTTGACTTTTGTTAAGATACTAGCGAATTTCAGAGCTGCAAAGTAATTTGACGAGTTTAACTATTCAACTGCTTATCTCCAATAGTGGGTACATCACCATATTTCTAGGATATTTGTTTATTTACTCACGATCTTAACAAGTTGAGGTAAATACGTGTATGGTTATCATGTTATTACTAATTACTTAACCAAGGTAATTAAACAAATAAGGCCAACTGTGGCTGTGGTTTTTATTTAACAATATACTTTCCTTATAAATTAAACACGGTAACACTGAAGTATTATAGGATTTATGCCTATTATGCTACGCATTCTATTATGTACACCCAATGTATTATGCTGAACAAAACATTGCTTTGGCAATTATGCATAGTTCAATCAAAACATTGTCTATTGTCGTTCAATACAAACGCTTTTGAATGCCAATCAAACCATACAACATTTCATTCTTAACTAACAAATGTTTATTCACACCAAACCAAAATTGAACCTTAAGCTCTTAGAGATAGAGTCCAAATTTGCACGCACAATTACATCTAGTCTACAGATTACTCAATTCCATACATTTCTGTGGACACATAAAACACGCCAGTAGCGTTACCAGGGTTATTATATCCTGCTATCGTCACTTCATTGGCTGCACACTTACCATCGTGGTAGTGATCATAAGAATCACAAGCCCACGCTAAGAATCCATTCTGTAAATGCACAGACATTGAGTAATATCTCACACACGCTTTATGACTGCACTTGGCCGCATCGCTTTCTCCTTTGCCTGGTATATAACCTTCGTGGCAAGAAGGTTGCTTGTTACCTTTTTTGTTGAAGAAGAAATCTATGTCAGCCAGTACGGCAGTCGTGCCCAAACCACCAGCATTACAATGGTAGACTTCTACGTATTGAGCTACACCAGATCTGATTTGGTATTCGATAAAACTGTTGGCAAAACAAGGCCCAGCTGGATCTAAGCCAGTGATCCTCCATACTTTTTCATTGGTCAGTTCAAAGTATTTAGTACCAGTATACCCAAGCATTTGACTGCCTAAACTATGGCCGATACAATGGATTTTATTTGAAGGAAACCCTTTCGCATGTAACCCAGCCAAGAACTTTCCAAGGGCTGTTCCTATGTAGTACGCCATTTTGACTGATCTTTCGTAACTGGCAATCTTGCCACCTTTGCTTGAAGTGTAGGCCGAATGGTCTACTATGATGAGGTATATATCTGGTAAGGTACTAAAAGCTTGTCGGAGTAAGTCTTCAGTGTTTTTATTGATATGTGACTTGTAGCCTGGGACGAAGAAGACCAGTTTTCTAGTGACGTCTAAATTGTAGCTGGATGTGATTCCTTCTACGGCGCTGTCTATGGGGAATGTCAAGTTGAAGTTGTTTTTAAAGTCGTAGAAGAAGATTTGTGCCTCGCTGATGCCATAGTCCAGGGTTTTGTCGTGATCACCTGGAAATTAGAACAAGATAATATTAGGACACTTCTAGATGAGATGAAATTATAACAATGTATTTTACTCGACCTAATGATAGATATAGGGACAATCAGTCACGCAACATAAGTAATTCCCCTGGTTTATAAAACCTTTAAGTCACAGTTGTAGTAATTTTCCTGTTCATACCTTAAAGAATACTCAAAGAAATATAACTTGATCAAAATTTTTATTTTACTTCCTACTACCAATGATCCCATTGCATTTTTTTTATAGGCCTTAAAGGAGTAACGTGCCTAATTCAGTTTAGTCATAATTTCCTTCACGTCATATTTATCCCATTTCTCATTATTATTTTCTGCTACTATTCCTCAATAAATGAAATTCCCATGACGTGTTGTGCGTCATAGAGTTACCCATAGGACAGGTCATCCTTCACTTACGATGTCAACAATTTTCATGAGTAGGACTACCTACATGCAATTTCCTATCATTATTAAATTATCTAAATTATGCATAATACGTACCTATAGCCAACATACTTGTAAGATTGATATCAAATACGTAGGTGTATGTTTACAAATGACCCTTGCCTATATCATAGGCCTTAAAAAAAGGTGGAAGCTTTGGGCGAATTCAGGAAGATTGAATGCAATTTTTAAGATGGGATCTACATATATTCGGATATCATGGACTGCCAAAGATTTTCGAAACTGATGGATGTTATTCAAATTATTTGTTAATTTTATATTTTTTAAATATTCAAGGGCCTTCAAACTATACCTGTAGGAACTTTCGTATACGATTACCAAACCAGTTTTCAAGTTAAACAGGCTCTTTGAAAGATAAAATAAATTGCGGCCAGGGGTCGACCACTGACTTTAGTTCTTAAAACAGGCATCCACACATTTGTTTGAACAGTATCATCTCCCGAGCCATTTTTTTTTTTCTTTTTAATTTGTTATATCCTCCGAGCCTTTTTTTACAACCATGTTGGGGTCGCCTTCCAGTCTAACCGGGTTCAGCTGAGTACCAGTGCTTTACAAGAAGCGACTGCCTATCTGACCTCCTCAACCCTGTTAAGTACCCGGGCAACCCGATACCCCTTGATTAGACTGGTGTCAGAATTACTGGCTTCTGACTACCCGTAACGACTGTCAAGGATGTTCAATGACAGCTGGGACCTACAGTTTAACGTGCCATCCGAAATACAGTCAATGGTGTTTAAGATTTACTTAGAAAGTACATACAAACTTAGAAAAGTTGCATTGGTACTTGCCTGACCTGGGATCAAACCTGCGCCCTCATACTTGAGAGGTTGGTCCTTTACCCACTAGGCCACCACGACCTCTCAATTTAATTTGCTCGTACAGTTACTGTCAAAAAAACTTTACATCATCCGCCCAGCCTTTTCCAACTATGTTGGTGTCCGCTTCCAGGCGACTGCCTATCTTTCCTTCTCAACCCAATAACCTGAGCAACCTAATTTAGAAGGGTTGTCATCAGTAATGACTACCAAAGGTGTTCAAATGACAACCGGGATCTTTAGAAACACTTTATAAACAGTTCTACTCTCAGTCGCGTAAAAATCTGATCTGTCAGGTCAGGTTATCTGCAGTGTTGTATTTTAGATACTGAGTTTCATGAGTTTGTTTATAAAAGTTATGTAGCTGGGTATTAAAATAATTTCTAGGAATATTTGGAACCATATTTATTTTTTAGGGTTTTCAATAATAATAAGCATACATGCTTCCTACACAGTTCTTTTCAAACTTTCTTATCTTAAAATTCATATCTTATATTAAATACCCATGAAATACCCATTACTACTACTACTACTTTAGACATGGCAAAATGCAAGAAATATTAAGGTTGTCTGGCTGGGTTTGTATTTAAAATGCAAGGTTAAACAATCAATGCCAACTAGAAACGGCAATATTTAACTTTAGACATATCTAACAATAAATAAATAAATAAAATCAACAACTGTAGAACAAGAAACATACCTATAAGGAAGTTACAAAAGCATGTGACTGAATAAACAGTTAAATCAGCTGATCTTTGAATTATGGGCACCGTTATCCAAATTGTAAAAGGTCCATATAAGGAATATAAGGTAATTGACCTCCAACAACTATTTACCAACAAAACAAAATAAATAAAAAATATGATGTCACTTACATGTTATCCAGTCAGAATATAATAATGCTTTAAATGCTCCACCATATCCACTAGCTAAAATCGCACTCAAAACAAAACAAAATAAATAAAAATTCATTGTCGATAACCTTTGCGTCCGTCTTGGTCGGCGGTCGGACGACAAATGACATGACACACGTGGATAATCGAACGCTTTAATAGATCATGCGCGCACGCCGCGTACGGAAAAACAAAGTCAATTGATCATTTTCATTGAGCATTTAACTCACCGGAGACGCTATGAACACAAAATGGAAAAATATCTGCCGTAGCATTTATTTTCGATCCAGGTTCAGATCCAACCTTTGACAAATGGTGTGGACACCATGCGATATATGGCTGAAAATTCACAAACATACATTAACATTCTGGGATATCAGGAACGTAGTACATTAGGGAGTACTTAAGGAAAGGTAAGGGAATAAATACGTAGCGGGAGTATATCGGGTGTGTCGTCCATAATCACATTAAATGAAATGCGTTAATATACTGGTTAATATATGTCGATTAACACAAAGATAAAAGAAAAATACGTAAAAATAAAAAAAAAATATTTTTTCAAACAAAGTAAATGGAATAAAAATGTATAGCCCTAGCGGAGCCCTACACACGATGGGCGTCACTAAACTAGGCTATTTAACGAATGGAAACCACTGGATACTGTTTGAGTTTAAGTTTATTTCAAAGAAAACACGAAACGAAACAGTTATACAGTTGGACAACAACCACGAACGTTACAAAACTAACTAATGAACTAAACCCTGAGTTGAAACAATGGGGCGAGCGTATTCAACTACATGACGAGACTCAAGCGAGGCGCATCCGACGCGCACTCGCGGCACACGCTTCTTGCTCACTGTCGGCGTGAGCGGCTGCGCGATGTCGCGTCCCCTTCCACGCGCCCTCTTGCGGCGCGTGTAACTAACTAACAGGGCGGCAAATACATGCGCGACATACAGCCACACGCTATAAATGTGCAAAAATTAGAACACCATATAAAAGTCAGTCATTACAAACAACTGAAATTCTCCCTTGAAAACTGACAGCTGTCAACTGATCAAAACATACGATACTCCTAACTTTATCTCTGCTTTACACATGATGTTGTAAATTATAAAAACGAAAAATGACTCCTGTGGTTAAACCACTGAATGGATTAGGTTATTTTTTTTACAATTCGCCATAGAATATCATAAAGACACACCCGATATATGAAGAGTTCATGAGAGAATACATGAGGGGTAGTACATAAGGCATTACATAGGAGTAGTGCTTACACAAGGATGTAAAGAAGGAAGCATATAAAGGTACATAGAAAGACTACTACTACAATAATTAAGTATGTAGGGGAAGTACATAAAATTATGAGCAGAAGGCATAGGTACCTATGTACTTGCATCTTTCGAGATTGCACGACAACGACGTCTCCAATTGATTAACTTATCTAAGTTTTCATTAGCTACATCTTCAATTGGAGTATGGGAATAACATGATTCGTTTGTTTTCTGAGTTATCGGATGTTCGATAAGGAATTTAGAGTTATTATCTTTATGAGATGAGTCAATTTGAATGAGTAATGTTTTGTTATGTAAATCACCTCACCTGTGATTGTTATGGTAGGTATATAAACGTATGTGAAGGTCAGAAGTGTTTATAAGGTTGGATATGATAAGGTATTATAATGTCCTTTCATATTATGGTGTAATATTCTTCACTCATATAGAAAGCTTTATGATGGTATTACCTACCTATGGTATTGCTTAGTCACTTACTGAAACTGCTTTTAAACGATTCAACTCGTCATAAGTACCTATATTTGCAATTTTCTCTGCACTAGTGGTAATTAACCATTCTAAGCCTCCTTAATTAACCGCCAATTTAAGATTCTAAAAGTGGCATAAACACAGTAAAAAATTATAGGTATCAGAATACGCAATTAAACTTAGATACGGCACCTAACAAGCTATGAAGTTGGCAAATGGCTTCAATTTCGTAAAGGATGAACATGGTGAGCCAAAATACACATCTTCATGGCCACCTAGATAAAAATGCCTCCAGAAAAAAAGGGCAACTTTAACGCAACGCCAAATAAAATTGTTTTATTTCTATTAAGCGTGATCTCAGAACAAAACGCCGGAACAATTTCCTCTGAAGTGCTAATTAACTCACCTTGGTACTTAGTTAGACAACGAAGTTTTTAATTGAGTCTAGTCGATCCGCAAACTGGGGTAACTGGGATTGACTCGTTGACTTGTGAATTACTTTATAAGTCACCTAAGAGTTTGTTAGTAGGAATTTGTGTTTGTTAAGCTGTTTTTCGGGTGTTTACTGCAACATTTATATAGCTCTGGGTACACATTTAGTATTTAAGACAAGTATTTAGGCCCATTTCCGCGACTTGTCACTAAATAAACGAGCTTCAAACCACCTCTCGAACAAAGTCAACGGTTTACCTAAATCGTCCTATAATGAGTTGGCTGTAGTTATCTCACATGTCAATTTAAAACTATTCCTTTAACCATTTCCGCTAAGTTATATTTTACTAGTTGCTTCGGTGGTTTCACCAATATTCTGAGCTCAGTATAAGACTTTAAGCGCCCTGACCACTTATCCCATTATGTTCTTCCCCAGTTATTTTGCTCATATCCATCTCTGATAGCATTTCACTCCTCCTCTTCAGAATGATTATTTTGTAGGAACTCGGGGTGAAGACATTCGATCTTCGGTTGTATCCTAACATAACCGTTTCAGAGTTTCTGAAATAAAACGCCTCTGGACCTTTTAACTTTCAGTTTATTGTCATATAATCTGACGAAGACGGACCTTGAAAATATTTAAATATAACTATAGGTAGATTATTTTTTTCATCCGTTAACATATATTATTTTAATAACGGTTCTTGTTTATTAATACTTAGTTATGTCAGGATAAAAATATCGGGTGTGTCGTTCATAATCACATTAAATTCTATCATATGTACTTCATGATATTCTATAGCGAATTGTAAAAAAAATAACATAATCCATTCAGTGGTTTAGCCACAGGACTCATTTTTCGTTTTCATAATTTACAACATCATGTGTAAAGCAGAGATAAAGTTAGGAGTATTGAATGTTTTGATCAGTTGACAGTCTGTTGACTGTCAGTTTTCAAGGGAGAATTT
Source organism: Helicoverpa zea (assembly GCF_022581195.2). Classification (NCBI taxonomy): domain Eukaryota; kingdom Metazoa; phylum Arthropoda; class Insecta; order Lepidoptera; family Noctuidae; genus Helicoverpa; species Helicoverpa zea. The sequence continues at coordinate 1,761,304 of NC_061460.1, read as the reverse complement.
CAGCTGTTTGTAATGACTGACTTCTATATGGTGTTCTAATTTTCGCACATTTTTATTCTATTTAGTTTGTTTGAAAAATGTTTTTTTTATTTTTACGTATTTTTCTTTTTTCTTTGTGTTAATCAACATATATTAACCAGAATATTAACGCATTTCATTTAATGTGATTATGAATGACACACCCGATATAACATTGTGATCCACTGACTAACTTATAACGTCCTATGTGACAACAATAACGGAATTCAAGGTCTTATACGACATAGGACAGAGCTATGTCCATTCCATTGTTAACATAATACCTGTATTTTCCCATACTTACATACCTGCGAATATCATAAGATTATGAATGCGTTACGAAAAATGTAAAGATGGATGCCACGAAGAGATTCGAAAAATATAAAATGTTTTTCAGCTCCCGGCTTTAGGTATCTAAAAGGTAAAACGGGACCTTATAACTAAGACTCCGCTGTCCGTCTGTCCATCCATCTGCCTCCAGGCCCCAGGCTGTATCTCAAGAACCGTGATAGCTAGACAGTTGAAATTGACCGACTCGCACTTGGCCGCTTTTTGATACTTCACATCAATTGTTGGTTTGACTCAGACTTAGCTCGTTTTAGAATTATCAGTACCAAGGACATTTGGGGAACTGTATGGAATAAAACCATGAAATAATACTAGATATTAATTTCAGTACACATTTATTTCTACTTATAATAATGCATCGGTTATTGATATGAAATGTCTACAATGACTGTAAGTGAAGTGTGCGTTTTCAACATTTATTTATACGAAGTTTTGCAAATTCGTTACTGAAGATACTCCATAGTGGTAAATTAGTTAAATATATTATCGGTAAGTTCAATGAATATGAATTATCATGATAGATATGGTTCAAAATTTTGTTCTATGATTTTTTTATTTCTACTAAGTTACTTAGAAACACTATAATACACATAGAAATAGCATAAATTCACGTTTTGCTCATAATTGGGTATCGAACCCAGAAGATATTCTACGGTCGCACTAGCGACCAATAGGCCTTTTGGTTAAAATTGAAATAAATACAATATTTTATAACACGAAGCTGCATAGTATATACAAAGTTATAAGTTACGTATAGACATAACGAAAAGTAACTTTCAAAACACTTTAATTACATTTAAGATAAAACAACGGTTTTAAATAAAATAAACAATGTGACTCACAATTAGGGCTGCCAGATGGCCGGGAAATCCGTGATTGTCCAGGAATTACTAGTCTTGTCCCGTGTCCAGGAATTGCATATTTTAGTCCCGGATTTTCGAATACCGTCATACACTAGCTTTCTTCATTTTGATAATAGTAGCAGGCCGCTTCCCTTCCTTTATTACCCCGCTGCATTGCAATTCTTCGTTTTAAAGAGCCCAGATTTCACAAGTCCTTTGAAAGGACTGCAAAAACAGTCTTCAAACATGCGAATTCTGAATAAAGGCAAAAATTATAGATAGGTATTCTAATTTTTCATATTTTTTTCGTAATCCTCGAATTGTCCCGAAATCGAAATACCTGAATCTGGCAACCCTACTCACAATACAGGTATGCATAAAAATTGTTCAGATTGTGAAAAATATAGAATACAATACACAAAAAATTACATAGTGCCAAAACAAAAATAAAATGAGATCAGCAAAACTCATTCCCTTATATCCCAAAAGATGACATTTACAATTCGATATTATTTGATGTCTCATACTAATCCCATCATTTCTAGTAACCAAGTACAGTTCCCGCCAAACCTTTTTGTCGCCTAGGTACAGTAGACTGCACATTAGTGGTAACTGTCATGCTGCGGGTTGTTCGAAAGAGATACCGCGGCCCTGGTACATAAAAGGCCTATGACGGAACACGACGGTTTTTAGTCAGTAAGAGTCTGACACTCCCTCACCGCTGCTAACCCACAGCGGGAGGGGTCATTTGATGATTTTTGATGTCGGAAAAAAAAAAAAAAAAAAAGTGGTAACTGTCATGCACCTTAACTCAATAGTAATAAGCACGATTTACCTATAAAACTGTTACCACTGACCTGAAGTTGACTGTACATTTCGTCGGGATCTGTGCAAAATCCTATTTTTGGATACTTTTTCTCGGAATATAGTTGACGACCGCCATAGTGCGAGAACTATATAAACTATATAGTCAACTGTTTTACAGCAAGATACGCTCTTTGGTAATCACAATCAGTCTTCACATACATTATCCTTTACATTAAATATTTTACCTAAACACCATCACAATAAGGTACATTTTCCTTCAAAAATCAGTCTCAAGCTAATTCCTTTCCATCCTCTTATAATATTTTTCTTCAGTCCTGCTTTACCGAAAGCAAAAGATGACTTAATTAAATAAAAAAATGCACTTATATTCATAGAAAATATTTACAAGTAAACACGTAGGTTTCATTAATTAATATACCCGTAGTAGGTACTATAGTGATATTAGAAAAAATTACATCATTCGAAATTGAGCTTTGTAATATTTCTACATAAATAACTATATCAAAGATATACAGATAAAATGGCCCACGAAAGTCGGTAGTATATAGCTTTAAATCTTATTGTAGTATATAGCTTTAATATTAACAAAGCGACATGTATTAGGTCAAGTCAGCTACAAAGATCCTAAAATCTCAAATTCAAAGCTCTGTTTTTTCTTCATTCGTAATAGTTGCTCAGGTCTTTGGTAAATCAGAACTTTTATTGCTGCTTTCATGTTGATATCTTCCCATAAAATTCGGTAATATTCACATATGTTTAGGTATTTACCACAAGGGTATTAAAATTCAAAATTCGAGAGAAAATTAGGGCTCTACTCCACATCGATTTTAAGCCTATGTTCAAACCAAACTGACTGTGAGCCGCCGAATAAGAGCAAACATACACAATTTATTTTTCTCTAATCTGAGCGCAAAAGCCGTTTTTATCCTCTAGAGCGGCAAAGTGATTTGAATTTAGAACACCGTGTGCAATACTCCATTTGTGACAATCTTGATAAGACTTTTCAAACAAATACATATTAAACAAATAAACTACTGTTTAAAATAATGATTCAACTAATCAAGTATTTTTTATTATTGTTTTTAGATCGATTTTAACCTGATTTTATTTTTAAACTGTGTTTTTAACTAATTAAACTTAAATAGGTACTTCTTTTTAATTTGATACTCCTATGTGCACGCCATTTTCTTTTTTTGCATTTAGTAATATCCTCGATGAGTTGGGATGAAAAGTTACGTGTTGCACTCGAGTGCAAAGATTTTCACCTTGTGCTCTTTTGATTCCATCGCTATCGCTCGATATTCTAATTTTTGAATCCTTCGCTTGCTCGGCCATCTAAATTGAGCTCGCGGATAAAATGCAACTTTGCACTCTTGTATAACAATTAACTATTATTTCCATACTTATTCACTTTTCCATTCACATCACACCGACTATATGCATAGACGCTGACATTCGGCGGCTGACAGTCAGTTTGGTTTGAACTCGCCAAATAAAGGTACTCTTAATTAAGTTGGTTTAACACTGGCATCAGAAACAGATCTTTCTCGAGAAACCTCATACACTCTAGTAAGTTTAGCTATAAGAGGTTCTACGTGAGTTTCAAGCCATTCATCTCGGCTTCGCTCGCCCGTGATTTGTATGAGACGGTCTGATAGCTCGGCCTTTAGTACCGAAAGTTCTGTTAGTATTCTGAAAAGAATAAATTAATTATTAAACACTGAAAGCTGAAAATTTGCGAGGAAATAATTTGAAATTAATTTTACAAATTCAAAAAATCAGAATATAATAAACCTATCTATGTCATGGGTCTCTTTGTTTCAGAAGGATGACATGAAATGATGATTTCCGGCTGTCATTTGAAAGTCTTTGGCAGTCGTTATGGATAGTTAGAAGCCTGACCAAGACTGGTTTTCTTACTAAAAGATATCGGGTTTTCGGTTAACTGGGTTGAGGAGGTCAGATAGGCAGTCGCTCCTTGTAAAGCACTGGTACTCGGCTGAATCCGGTGACACTAGCATCCAACCCCGATATAATTTTAAAAGGAAAAGGCTAGGCAGATGATGAAACTATAAACATAGTACTTACTGTTGTGTAGCGACCGCAATGCCTTCCACATGCACAGGTATCGTGTACTTGTGTGATATCTGCCACGGATTCAACCAAGTGTTGATCCTGAAATAACATGACATAAACATTCTTATTATTTAAATAAAACTACTTTTACGGATTTTATCGCGTTATATTAATATTATTTAATCCCGACGTTTCGGATCCTTTACAGCATCCATGGTCACGGGCAGACTAAGGTGTTGGTCGTCTTGATATATTAGTTACAAACAGCTACCCTACATTTTGTTGATTATTATTGACAATCCGATTCACGCAAAACGAGCTCACTGTATCCATAGGTCGAGCAGTTGTAGGCTTGGATTTTGATTTAATAGTTTCTATGATGGGATTCCAAGCAGGTGGTATGCACCAGCCATCTTCTCTATTGAAATTTGGATGTTTTTTAATTTCAATAGCCTCGCGAATCATCCTAGGTAGGAATCGGTTTTCTCTTGCAAGGACTTGTGGTTTATCAAATCTGATGTAATGCTGGGCCTTATCTAGTGTGTGTTCACAAACTGCTGACTGTCTGGAACGGCGGTGTTTGACATCGGCGATGTGTTCTTTTACGCGGGTCCCTATGCTAAATAAATAATAAAAATAAATAATAAATAATTTAAATATGTGAAATTAAAAAACATCCAAATTTCAATAGAGAAGATGGCTGGTGCATATTACCTGCTTGGAATCCCATCATAGAAACTATTAAATCAAAATCCAAGCCTACAACTGCTCGACCTATGGATACAGTGAGCTCGTTTTGCGTGAATCGGATTGTCAATAATAATCAACAAAATGTAGGGTAGCTGTTTGTAACTAATATATCAAGACGATCAACACCTTAGTCTGCCCGTGACCATGGATGCTGTAAAGGATCCGAAACGTCGGGATTAAATAATATTAATATAACGCGATAAAATCCGTAAAAGTAGTTTTATTTAAATGTCTAATATTCGCGTAAGTGTCAGAAATCAACATTGTTATTATTATCATAATAAAATTAAATGCATAATTATGCTGTATGGTTTATTAGAATAATACAAGACATAAATACTTGAGAGAAATAAGACCTAGGTTTAGACAAAATTATCCAAGCAGGGAACCGGTAGGAATTAGAGAAATAAGAAAGGACAAAAGAACATGTCCAAGAAAATATTTTCTTAGATCACTAGGAATTGCTTTTCAAATAAAGTTTAAAAAGAAGTTATTAGCATTGATTCAAAAAATTCAAATAAATGTCACACTTTTACAGGCAGTTTCTTCATCAAAAGTAAAAGCCAGTAATGTCATCATGAAGTAAAAGTAACGGTCAAATCATTGATATACGAGAAACCCAAGATGCACACTCAACGTCTCAAAAACGTCCTCACAAAATGAGCGCAACATTCAAAATTGTGCGCTCATTTTCTTTGTCCTAGCCGACCACTTCGGTCGTAAAATTGTATTGCTTTAACTACAGTGCGTTGTAATAACGACTTTGAGCAATTCGCGTAAAGTTGAACTTGCAATAACGTATGCTTGTACCTTACAGAAAGAGACAGAATTAATGTTCGAGGACACTTTCGAGCGTTACTTTTATTCGAGACTATGCATCTTGGGTTTCTGAATATCAATGGGTCAAATTCGTTTTTTCTATTTGTTTTGCTGTTACTTTAGCCTTGAAAAAACGAATTTGACTGTTACTTTTGATGAAGAAACTGGCTGTTAGCCGACTAAAGATATGAATAAATCTTATATAATTCTTTAAAAAAATATATTTTGTAACGCGACAAACAAGACAACGCGCCGGCGCCCCTCCCGCGCATACCAAGCGATGCACCGAGTCCCCGCCTGCCCGCACACCGCATCCCCGCCGTGGCCGTGGTCGCCTATAAAACACCGCGCAGTCACCAGCAACAGCAGTTCACGTTCGGCACGCTCCGGGTACTCTTCGTATCGACCTAGGTCGGTCAGGAGTGCCTCGCTTCTTGCTGGACTTGGACTGGCTGGTGTATTGATTGTTTGGCTGTGTTAGCGCCGCTAGCGGCCTGCAGCCCTTACAGACTTACACCACGCCCTAGGGCATTCCGCGATAGCTAGCCAAACTATTTCGTTGTTAGATCTTTAGCACCAGAATTGTATTAAAGTAACGCTATTCTTTTAACTATTTCATGTACCTATGTGTAAAGACGAGTACTTCAATAAACCTTTGTTCTTTTTTGCATTGTGGGTTTCGTATTTTTATCTCTTTACACACATTCCCCGTTACAATTTTATAAATTAATATAAACTCACAAATCGCTGTTTAGCAGCGAAAGACATCGTTCCCGGATGAATATAAAGGTGTGCACACACCGCGCCAACTCCTCGCCCGGCCACTCTTCCGGAGGCAGGACTTCATTTAGGATCTTAGCTGTAAACATATACATTCATTTTATAGAAATAAAAGAATGATATTTAATAAGTATTTAAGTACCTACCTATGTCTTCAGGATTGAATTTTAAGCAGTGCGCAAAAAACTGGCGGTTCAGAATCAATAACAGAACATATTTGCATCACCGGTGAAATTATTAACTTCTGGCCACAGGACGTGGTGTTCCGTCGCTTCCGCGGATAAGTACCACAGGTTCGTATAGTGATAGAGTACATAGTGAAGTGTTACTAACATAGATTCAAATCAAATCACTCTTTCACTCTAACGGCCCTTTCACACGGCAGTCCAGTTTTTTGCAGGATACCGTTTTTTGCAGGATCCCGTTTGATCGCAAAAGATATTACGACGGGAACAGCAATTTGCAGGATCCTGCATGCGGTTTGCTCGTGTGAACACTAGCATATAATATCTTTTGCGATCAAACGGGATCCTGCAAAAAACGGTATCCTGCAAAAAACTGGACTGCCGTGTGAAAGGGCCGTAAGGTTGGTTGCAAGAGAACCGAAACCTGCCTGGGTTAAGCTTGCCGTTGTGCATAATCTCTCTGTTGCCAGTGTGTCAAAATGTATTTATGTGTGAAATAAAGAATAATAATTTATTAATAGATTTAAGTTTTTATATACTAACAATGTCTGTCTTTTGTAAATTTGACGTTCAAAAAGTGCTGATTTTCAGCCTACTTTGAATAAATGACTTTTGATTTTGATCTATGGGCCAATGCAGCATGAAAATGAAGGCTCACTGACTTGCGGCGCGTGCGGCCGCGTCAGCTCGCGAGCGGTGCGGAGTCGCCGCGACAGCGCCGCACTTACTGACACCAAAACACAACTCTACATCTAAAAAACTAGCCAAGTGAGAGTCGGACTGGCACACGAAGGGTTCCGTATTATTATTTATAAACGTTCCACGTTTGTTGTATGGGAGCCCCCCGAAATATTTATTTTATTATAGTTTTTAATATTTGTTGTTATAGCGGCAACATAAATACATCATCTGTGAAAATTTCAATTCTCTAACTATCACGGTTTATGAGATACAGCCTGGTGACAGAAGGACGGATGGACGGACAGAGAAGCGAAAACAATAGGGTCCTGTTTTACCCTTTGGGTACGGAACCCTAATATACGTATCTATAAAACTTACTAGCTTCTGTCCACGGTTTCACTCGCGTCCCGGATGGGGAAAAAAACTATCATATGTCCTTTTCCCGGGTCTAAACTTCGTCTCCTGCAATTTTTAACGGTTCAGCCATTCTTTAGTTATAAAATGTGTAACTAACACGACTTTCTTTTACATACAATATAGATTTAACTATAAGTTGACAAAGTTTGCGCACTGAATAAAATACAATCTTGTATATAGATACATATCATGCATTTGATAAAAATAGTCTTGTAATGAGGGTTTTCTAAAATGGCGTCCACGAGGTGGCAGCACTGAGTCGTCAGGTCCAGGTAACTGTCAAAGTGCTTATCTTTACTATGAATAGTGAACGATTTTAGTTTTTTTTTTATTTTATAATTAAAGCACTGCATTGTTTTACTATTGAGGTTGAGTAAATAAAAAAAACTAAATCATATTGTGTTAACAAATTTTTCAACAAGCTTTTCCTTAGTACCAGTGACTTTTGTACCCTCTCTCTTAGCTCAATTTTTAGTTCGGAAACCTTATTCTGACCGTAGTCCATAATAAAATCAATAACACTTCCAATATAACAGAATTTCAATAAACAATAAGTTCGGACCCTACAATTCCATACTATTTGACAGCTGTTTGGACCTGACGCATACGAAGCGCCGCCTGGCAGCAGAAAAAGTATCGAAAACCCTCATTAATTATGTACAATTTAAATATAAAATATGGAAAATGTACATGCTCAAAATATGTACCTACCTCTGTAAAAGTCTACAACTATAACACTTCAATGAGTATCTCTAAGCATAGGTATATAGAAGAAGAAGGATAAAAACAACACAAACAAACACATAAACTATATTATGCATACAAATTATATCGGGTGTGTCGTACCTAATCACATTAAATCTATCTATAATCATATAGATACTTTATGAATTTTTTACAATACTTTTGCTTAATTCTAAATAAGTGCTGATTGCTGATGCATGATTTGCCTGAAATAGGTAAAACCTGTGTCTCAGGCATTCAGGTATCAAAACCGACATAAAATCTAAAAAGTCAAACCTACCAAAAATTCTATTATCAAATACGATAGGGCTCTTGAGACTTTCTGTTTTCCTGCTTTCAATCGTAGTGCCATTTGACGTACAAAATAAATAACATCGAGTAATTGTATCATGCATTAGGTAAATAAGAAATATTAATACTAAAAGAAACAAGATCCTATAATTTGCCTATAAGCGAAATAAATAATACGTCTATTAATTACCATTAATTAATGCATTTTATCATTCAGCATTACATAAAAAAAACCTATTTATTAAGACTAAAATGATTTCCGAATACAACATAATCATGCATATAAAATTATAACCGATACTCTACTAAATTGATAGCACATCAAAAACGGCTGAAGCAAAATTGATGCACCTGGATCAAAGTAGTAGGTAAGCACAGAGACGGGCTTCTTTCGAAATAAACGCTTCGTTATGAATCGGGCGTACCCTGTCGGACCAAACAGAGTACAAAGTATGTCGTTTTGACATAAATTATACATAATCTATACTAATATTATAAAACTGGGCCCGATTCTGCTAAGTTAATAATGTCAAAATTGTATAGAAATTGAATCGCAATAGCAGTTTTAACTATAGCGGGCATTCTGCTACTAATATAAGACCAATAGTATTCCAATGACATTCGATTAGTTTGCGATTGGTCTGCCATTTGTAGTTAGCACGGTAGTTTGCTCTACAATAATATTGTAATCGTAAATAATTTGCAGACGATTCATAATTAAATCACAGAAACGGATAAAAACGATTTAAGAGAAAAAATTGAGGTAAAAAAATCTTTAAAAACAAGCTTTTATTTAAATGCGCTAAAAATAAAAAAATAAACTTTTACTGTAACTTTACTGATTTAAGTTTTAAAAGCTTGTCGCGAGATTTAAGTACTCGTATTTACTTTCTTAGTAAAATCGCGACAAGCTTTTAAAACATAAATCAGTAAAGTTACAGTAAAAGTTTATTTTTTTTATTTTTAGCGCATTTAAATAAAAGCTTGTTTTTAAAGATTTTTTTACCTCAAATTATTTTATACTTTTTAGTTTTGATTTGGTAAAGTGCACTTTATTTTACTTGCCTGTCATTGGATACCCATATGGATGGGATTGAAAAAAATAGGTTATTAAATTCTTGACCGTTATTTGAAGCTTACTAGTTTGAGATAGGCACCTACGTGTTTTCCGCTTTTATCTCCGTCCTTTTCTACCCCATATCTTGCATCTCTCTCGCACACCGACCAGTTTCACTCCCCACCAGGCAGGAGGCGACGAGTGTTCTCGGCGGCCACAGTTCGTCATTGGCGTCTTGTTTTCCGCCCGAGAAGGTTGTCTAACCAACCGCTGTAGTATTTCGTTGAAAAATAAACTCAGTGCTCTCGCAGAACACAGGTGAGTTTATAATATTTTTTATACAATTTGTTAACGGTTTTACCGTTCGATATTCGATTTTGCGAAATCAAGTGTTAATATTTTGTACATCTACCCCTTTTTTGTCACGAGTTTCTTCCGTGTACTTTTTTTTCAGTAATTTGTTTTCAGAATGAGTGACTTATAAAGCAAATACAGATGCGGTAAATAATAAAGCTACCACAGCCCGTGCACGTGACTATGGAAAAGAAAGCAAGCCCGAAGTTCCTAAGGCACCTGTGGCCCTAGTTCAATCCTGCAAGGCGTTCAACGGTTTGACAAAAAAGAATGGTGTGAGGTGCGGTCCAACCAGCATCTCCTTAGTTCGGACTGATCACTACCGCACTTGAAGAGGGCTGATGGTGTCAAGAAAGCTTTTCGGCCTTGAAAGACTTGGTACGCTCCCCTCGGACTACCAGTAAGTCTGTTAGCCACCTCCCATGGGGGTCGGCTCATTATCACGGCGTGTGATGGTTTTCGGCCTTGAAAGACTTGGTACGCTCCCCTCGGACTGCCAGTAAGTCTGTTAGCCACCCCCCGTAGGGGTCGGCTCATTATCTCGGCGTGTGATGCTTTTCGGCCTTGAAAGACTTGGTACGCTCCCCTCGGACTGCCAGTAAGTCTGTTAGCCACCCCCCGTAGGGGTCGGCTCATTATCTCGGCGTGTGATGCTTTTCGGCCTTGAAAGACTTGGTACGCTCCGCCTAGGACTGCCAGTAAGTATGTTAGCCACCCCCCACAGGGGTTGGCTCATTTTCACGGACCCGCGCAGGGTACCAATCTTGCATGTTGCGAGACGCAGCATCATTACAAAGTGGGGACCAGTAAGTATACTAGCCACCCCACAGGGGTCGTTTCATTATCACGGACCCGCGCAGGGTACCAATCTTGCATTTTGCGAGTCGCAGCATCATTACAAAGCAGGGACCAGTAAGTATACTAGCCACCCCCCGCAGGGGTCGGCTCATTATCACGGACCCTCGCAGGGTACCAATCATGCATGTTGCGGGTCGTACCATCATTGCAATCTACCCTCGCAGGGTGGCTTTTTGGATCGACTTTCGAAGAGTCGCCATTATAACCTTCCCTCGAAGGGAAATGGTAATCACACTCACGCTGAATGGCGTGTGACGCAAAACTCTAAAAGCTCCCTTGGGATATCACGAGTAAATTACAATAGGAACCATGTCCAACAGAGGAAACAGAAAGCGTCCAGGACCGCAGGCGGACTTTGATGCGTCCAACAAGGCACGTAAGTTATGACTTTCCAGGCGGGTTGCCTAACATTATATCAAGACCAATGGAAAGAAATGGGAGCTCCGCCTTTCTTGTCAAAAATAATAACTGGGTATCGCATACCATTGGCCAAGAGCCACCTTTGATAGATAATGCCAGATTTGACCAGAGAGTCCAAAGAGATGGATGTCGTCATATCCCAAATGATAAAACAAAAAGTTCTATTGATAGCTGCAAATTCTGCCAGCTTTCTTTCCAATATGTTTCTTGTGCCCAAAAGGCGACGGAAAGAACCGTCCAATACTCAATCTCAAGGTTCTCAACAAGTTCATAATTACGGAACCCTTCAGTTTAATAAATGTTTTTCGGGTGCTAGAGTTTCTTCAGAAAGACGAATGGCTGTGCAAGTGGATCTCGCCCAGGCTTACTTCTACCTTCCGGTAGCCGGAGGTCACAGACATGTTCTTCGACTAGTATACAGAAGAAGACTGCTTCAGATTACGTGCCTACCATTTGGCTTAAGCACGGCACCCAAGACCTTCGCCACAGTGACCAATTTGGGTGGCTCAAACTTTGAAAACTCAAGGGTTACTTATAATTGTGTATCTCGATTTTCTGGTGGCTCACCAAGATATATTTGCCTACTTTGGGATCATTTGCACCACGTTTTGGATGGCAAGTGAATAAATCGCAAGCATTATCAACAAGATAATGACAAAACGCACTACGTGACAAACAGCACGACAAACTTAGAAGACCTGCATAGCTTGATAGGACTTTTAAACTTCGCAAGTTTTCGTTGTTCCATACGGCAGACTGCATTACCGGGCTCTCCTCACTTTCCTCAATGCAGTGTTGAACAGCAATCTATACCTACCCTATTCATGGAACCGTGAGCGAAACGGTGAACAAACCATAAAAAGGGTTCTTATAAGTCACGATTGAAGTAATGATCATATTTTATAAAAATAACTACGAAAGTAATATACTGACAACATTAGAAATGATATTTTAGAACGATGTCTGTGGAACTTATGCAATCTTTTCAAACTTATTTGAAATCAAATATGTATAATAAAGGCCGTAAATTATTTTCTTAATTTTAATGAAATATGTAGTAAATCGTTTACATGTAAAATGAACCTAGAAGTCTTGACTGTCATACATAGAACCCTACTTAATTGAAGACCACGATACTAAGAACATTTTACATAAAAATGTGACGTTTTTGTCATCGGTCGGGTTATACCCACCATTTTGAAAAAGTGTCATTCTTTGGTTACATTGTGGGCTCACGGCTCGGTGAATGGAGTATAGCAATGTTGAACCTACCAGCAGATGCCTTAGCAGATCTAAAGTGGTGGCTGGTCAGCTGCCACCAAACCTTGGATATTCATTCGCCACTTCCCTGTCACCTTATAACCACGGACGCCTCCGATGTAGGATGGGGGCACAACTGAACGGAACTCCCGTAATGGGTTCATGGAACGAGAGAGAAAAAGGCTTTCACTGCGATCTGAAAGAGATGCTTGCAGTATTAACTGGAAAATCACGGCAAGTTGCTAAAGAGATCAACAGCCATTTTTCAATGCAAAAATGGGACTGTGGTGTCATATCTAAGAAATCAAGGTGGCACCCGATCAAGGAGCCTACCGAACTTGACGTACAGAGTATTCAGTTATCTTGAGCTGTATCAAATCTATCACGTCGTGAATCATATACCAGCCCTATTCAACAGTCAGGCAGACCATCTCTCCCGACACAAACCTCCACCGGAGTGGCATCTTGTATCAGCAGTGGACCTACTTGCCTCGAAGCGAGCCCAGGGACACATAGTTGTGTACTACGTGCCCCTAGATCTGAAGGACCCGAAAGCGGGGTTCCACGATGCCTTTTTCTCAAGTTTTGACTTACCCGCTAGCATGGGTATTACCGCCACCTTACCTTATACCGTAGGTCCTCAGTCATCTCAATTCAGGAACGGGAGTTAATCTCATAGTAGTTCCTTCGGTGGCACCAGGTATTTTGGCGAGCAGATTTGAAGTCCCGATCATTAGCAGTACCCTACACACTGATGAACCTCGAGCAGAAACCGATAGACACAGCAACGGGGATACCCCCTGCCAAGGTCAGGGAAATGGGGGGGGAGAGGGACAAGGAGTCTCTCCGACTGAAGTCTTCTTCAATCCACACGCAACACTTATCAATCAGCTTGGAGTCGATGGTTAAATTGGGGCGAAAAGTATGAAATTGGATCCTATGAATCCTTGAATCCCTATTTGGACCTATACTTACCCAATTTTTAGCAGACTTACACATAGTAAATAAACTAACATACAATACTATTTTATTACACAAGTCAGTTATAGCTACACTATGCAATGCAGAAACCACTGGAGAGCTAGGTTCACACGTTCTAGTCGGACACAATTTAAAATCAATAGCGCTGAGCAAACCTGTTCCCCGGGAAGCCGTCCATCTGGAATAATGACCAATTGGTAACCTACTTAAGTGCAGTAAACGTAGACGAGAATAATCCATTTGCAACTTCCAGGCACACTGCTGCTCTTTCTTTTGCTAGCTTGTTTCGGAAAGGCGAGTCCATGATCTTTCCTTGCTTGCAATAGTCCCAGAACATTTCAAAAACAACAAAGATAATTTAATCTTATGGCCAGTCTTTGGCTCTAAGACCGACAGTTCTAGTCATAGGCAGTCGGGTTGTTGTTTGATGGATAATCAGGAAAATATAAATCTAAGTCCAGTGTATTGGGTCAGAAAGACTAAAGCCTTGTTAGAAGATAGACGGACATCGGCTAATTCCTTAAATTTATTTATATCCGTTAGAGGCCAACCAAAGGCAGGCACCCGAACGATGATGCGGGTGGATTAAGACATTGTTAAAAGAGGCAGGAATAACTACAACCCCAGGAAGCTTCCACTCGGCGGTAGCGTCAAAATCTGTGTTGACAATATACTTTTGGACGATATATTAGCAAAGGGTAATTGGCGATCAGGCAATACATTTGCCCATTTTTACAGAAGGGAAAGATACCCACTAAATAGAAGTAGCAAGTTATCTCGATTATTTAATTAATCCAGCTGATTAATGTCTATATTTTTGTTACTATTGTTATTAAGAAGTATCGCAATGTTTTAGTTAATTACTATTAGAAAATGAAATCAATTTTGCTTTTGTTCTTGCATCTCTCTTTTAATTTTTATTACTCATCCTTCGAGCCCATTTCCCAACTATGTTGGGGTCGGCTTCCAGTCTAACAGGATGTAGCTGAGTACCAGTACCAGTTAACTTTGATTACATTAGTATTCCAGGACGCAATACACATACTTACATGTGATTACTCGTGTACCTAAGTACCTATTTACATACACAATTTCATTGTGCTTTTGCTCACATTGGCGTCCACTTCCACCAGGCGATAACAAACACGTCTCAAACTAGTAAGCTTCAAATAACGGTCAAGAATTTAATAGCAGCGTTTTACCTGAAATAAAACGCATATTAAATACTTACCTTATTTGAAGCTTACATTTTAATTTCTGCCTGGTGTTTTCGACTCAATGACGAACTGTGGCCGCCGAGAACACTCGTCGCCTCCTGCCTGGTGGGGAGTGAAACTGGTCGGTGTGCGAGAGAGATGCAAGATATGGGGTAGAAAAGGACGGAGATAAAAGCGGAAAACACGTAGGTGCCTATCTCAAACTAGTAAGCTTCAAATAAGGTAAGTATTTAATATGCGTTTTATTTCAGGTAAAACGCTGCTATTCACCATTTTGTAGCGGCTGCCATCTTGGATTTTTATTTCGTAAAGTGCAATGTGTTCTACTAGTCAATCCCTTTCATTTGATACCCATATTGTATAGGTACTTTAAAAATAACTAGTCCGCCATCTTGTATATTTAGCCATGTTGGATTTAGGATAACGTCACATAGCTTAACATGCATGAAGAAAGTTTAGCTTGGCGCGATGGTGACCGAGCGCACTTTCCTACTAGTTATAGGATATGGTAAAAGTTAAAGTCTTGGATTATAAAGGAATTAGCTATATTAATTCACTATATCACTTAGTAACAAGAAATGGTAAAAAATATATAAACTTATACACAATTATTGGTAAAATATGGTAAAATGGTATGGTATGGTTATGGTAATGAGAACGTGTTGTCTCTCTGACGAGATCTTGGTGCGAACTGCCCCACATTTCGGTAAAACGAGCGAATGTGGATATTTGCCTTCTAAGCAATTATGCATTTTCGCTGAGTGTTCGATTTAAACTCGAACAATGCATTGTCATCCAAACTAAACATGTATGCAAAATTGCAGCTCAATCGGTTGAGGGCAAGTGCTTTAAAATTGAGTTGTAAAATTCCACCCGAACACACATAGTTACATACATACATACATACATTGCAAGTTAAATAAAAGCTTGTAAAAAGCTTGTAAAAATAGCGGAATGCCACATACGCTTCGATCGTAATTGGATCTCAGTAAAATTAGTAGAAACGCGCCCGTGTTCCGATTTGAAAAATTCTTTCAGTTTTAGATAGTCCATTTGTCGAGGAAGGATGTAGGCTATACTTTGTATCCGGGTTCATGCAGAGGTTCCCACGGGATGCGGATGAAACCGCTGGCAGACGCTAGTTAGCTTACACGTTTAGTTCCTAACATTTTGTTTAGGTTATGGTTTTAGTAGTGTCCATCTACTCCTAGTATCCATCTATTAAAGTATTAATAAAACCCATTGTGCATCATCATTCTCATCATCATCCTCCTGCCCTTATCCCAATTTTTATACCATAAAACCATTTGTGCAATTTAAACAAGGCATTAACTTACTAAGTAATGTTCCCTCTCTCAAAATAATACCACTCGGTTAGACTGGTGTCAGATTTACTGGCTTCTGACTACCCGTAACGACTTCCAAAGATGTACCATCCGAAACACAGTCATTGGTGTCTAAGATATTCTTATGCCGGAACCACACTTCGCTATGCGTTATTTGTTATGCGACTACGCTGTATTCGCTCAAATATTTGTTGTTATGTGAGCGAACAACAAACAAGGCAATCACATTTCGTACCGTTGTGCTTATTTGCTATTTGCGGGCAAATATAGTAAATATAGACGAACGAACCCTCCAAACTTCGTCGTATGTATAGCGAAGTGTGGTTCCGGCGTTAGAAAGTACATATATAAACTTGGAAAATATATAAAGTTATAAATAAAATAATGAATGAAGTAATAATAATAATGATTGAGTACATACTGGCGGGCAGGCCGTGCGCGAGGCAGAGGATGCGCAGGCAGCTGGCGAGGCACGGCAGCGACACCGGGAGCAGCTCGCATAGTGTCGCGTAGTGGTCGTATCTGTACACAATCATTATTTTAAAACGACTACAAAAGGTAAATATTTCAATAAACTAACCAAAGCTTTAAAAAATAATGAAAATTAATGACTTACCGATGCCACTGACAAAGGTTTAAAAAGTAAATTAAAATTGGTTCTGAGAAATAGTAACAGGATTTTGAATTCTAATCACCATAGACGGATAGTTCTCGCCAAGCTTTTAATGATTCGGACCCTTACGAATTGCGTTACGTTGAGCAGAAATCGTTTTTAGGAGGATGGGCCAAATATGCATACTGTTGGTCGGAATTTAATTGCAGACCGCCATTTGACTTTTGCGAAAACTGTATGCAAATTATCAATTGACTTACTGAGCGGATTTAACTGACGCATATTGTTAACATATATTCTTGATTTACCATATTCCTGACCAGAAATGTACAGCTTTATCCAATTTTGCTAGACATTTTCGAAGGTAAAACCGTCCTCAACAAAGAGTTCATGATAAAGACATTAAAGTTCAATTCAATACCTGGACCATCCAGTGAGTATGATGCCCTGGAACTTAATGCGGTCGGCGTAATCCTTGAACTGAGTCGCCCACGCCTCCTGGTTCGTGATGTAGCGGGTCACTGGGGAAAGTATCTGGAAATAAGAGTTAAAGAAATATATAAATAATCTGTTTAAAAATACTTAAATATGAAAAGCCATACCACTCACTGATTAAATACGGAAAATCGCAAGAACTATAATTGGAATGTATGTTCCTATACTATGGTTTAGAATAGAAAGATCAGCTAAGAACGGATTTTACAACACTCCTAATCTCAGAATGCTAAGTCAATGAGCTACTGAAATGATGTGAAAAAATATTTCAGTGTTACACAGCCCGTTTATCGCGGAAGGCTAGATGCGCAGATTAGGTACTGAAACCGCGCGGAACAGCTACTCATATAATATTAAAACTGCATAACCTGACTGCTACCATTAGCTCCTTTAAACGCAGACCCGCCCCACAGCTTCGGGAACAGCCTGGCATAAGTATCCCACAGTTCCTTCTTAATGTTAAACGAGTCACTCGGGTTGTAGTGCCAGAACACCGGCTCTACTAGCTCTCCTAGTTCATATTCTGAAATTAACAATATATATAATGAGTGAGAAAGAAATGTATACTAAAAACGTACTTGACATGGTTAAATTCAATCTAACCGCCTTTACATATTGGCGTATTTTCTCCCAGCGGAAAACCGCCAATCTAGGACTTAAATGTCACCCAAGTTTAATCAAATCAGGGAAAATAAAAAGGCAGCTTATTTAAACTACATATTTTCGTATAATATTTATCCAAAATCAATATAAAATAAAAAAAAACATTTATTCAAACTTGGCTGCAAGACAGCACTTTTTGAACGTCAGGAATTTCCAAAACGCCCACCCTTCACCACTTTCTATGTGTTTTTGCTAGGAAGAAGTGGCGCAACAAACTCTAAGCATGCTCAGCAACACATTTCTGTCTGTAGGTTAGCGGAACCTTAAACATTGTTTGATATGTAAATTTGTATACAATGTAATTTGTATATTACAATAGAGGACAATATGCAATATTTACATAAAATTACAGTAAAAATGATTTATACACCACATGCTAGCTAGCACTGACCCTACATGCCTTAACTAACTCAAGCATTGAAAAAGTTTGATGAAAAGAAAATTATAGCCTCCAATTATTTACCTACTCTAACTACTAACGATAGGTTATAAAGGAGTGCCCACCTACAAGTGCTATTCCTTTGTAAACTACTAAATTAGTAAATTACCGCTCAGCCAGAATATAAGTAAAATAAAAAGAGTTTACAAAATTAAAAAATTCTATAAAGTAAACTTAGTTTTTTATTCAAGTTAATGTGTCTTTCATCATATTTCAACTGCAAAAATGGCGTTGAAAAAAATGCCCACAGCTAAAAGAGTTGAAATACTCGGATGTAACGAAGTTGTTATATTTCCTTTACCTTTCAGCACCTCTGGGTTCATAGTCCTCATCATATCGTCCCACATAAGCACCTTCATATCAGGTCTCTTCTCTTTGATGTACAAGATTCACATGGTCCAAGTATAGTGAAGGGTTGCCATACAGACCCTTAAGAATACTTTATAAACACAAGCAGCCTTAATACAAAAACTTAAACATCTATTGAACACTTGTCTAAAAAAAGTGTGGCTGCAAAAGGGATATTATTTCAACTGCATAATCTGTAACTTTTTTAGAAAAGTGTCCAAAAGACGTTTAAAAGTTTTTATGGTACGATGGTAATCTTTTACCTTTCAGCATCTCTGGGTTCATGGTCCTCATCATATCGTCCCACATTAGAACCTTGATATCAGGTCTCTTCTCTTTGATGTACAAGACTAGATCCTTCACATGGTCCAAGTATAGTGAGGGGTTGCCATGCTTGTGGCTCGCAGCTTTCTCCCGACACGTGGGGCAGAGTGCCCAGTACCATACCTGGAATTGAATAGAAGTTAATTTTTATTTCTGTTGGAATTATGTTCTCAATATTATTATCGTTCTGTTGTGTAAGTAATTAGGAAAATTGAAAATCGCTGTTAGCGATAGACTAGTAGAGTTTGTGAATAGAGCAGTCATTTTGGAGGACATAGATATAGAAATATTGATTTCTGATATTATTTTCAATTGCCTTTGAATTCAGAATGTTACTAGCTAGTCTACAAAGGGACGCCTTAGTTTGCCAGTGATTATAGTTCGGCCATTCAGAGAATGCGTTCCTGACACGTCGCGATTGAACTGACGACGTAACTTTGCAATGGCGTTGCAGTTACGATAAAAATATTTTTGCTGGTTGTTTACCGTTTTAACAATTGAGGAGCATTAAAACAACATTATTATATCAATAATCAATGAATGTAGTTACGTCGTCAGTTCAATCGCGACGTGTCAGGAACGCATTCTCTGAATGGCCGAACTATAATCAACTGCGGAAGGTAGAACTAGAAGAAAGGAGAAGGTGAAACTAAGAGACTCCTAAGTTTCACTGAATTACCTTCCGCAAATGGATAAAAAGTAGCTTAGGAATTTGTTATTCTGATATGTAGGTAAGCTACATGTCTGCTAAGTTTCATAGAAATCCATATAGTAGTTGTTTTCATGGATCATCACATAATATGTACATACAAACTTTCGCATTAGTATATACTTATAATATTAGTAAAAATAAATGGACTGTTGGAAAATAAACAACAATGTCCTTACCTCATCAGCCCCAATATGCAGGTACTTAGCATCCGGCTGCGCCTCCAACACTTGGTCTATGATCTCCCTCACTAACGCTTGAGATTGAGGCTTGGTCGGGCACAGAACTGACGGTGAGCGCTCATTCTCTCTGAGGTCACGGAACGCTTGGTGTTTTAGCACAAACTCCATGTGCCCTATTGTTTGGATTAGTTGGATCTGTAAGTATATTTTTATTAGGATTACTTTAGGAAATGTTAATTGTCATCGCGAATAAGAAACAAAGCAGAAAAGACAATTTCTCACAGAAAATATAATGAAACCAAATAATATAGATCAGATAGGTAACTACTTCATTCAAAAACCTACAGCTTTTTCATTCAGCTGCATCCAATAACAGTCACACTAAATTAGAAGCCTTCTTACCAAGTAACAGCTGAATAATTACATTGGATTTTTGCAAGGCATGTCCCACAAATAGCGCATAAGGAATGCCTCGGCTTGAGGTGTGCATGTTGAAATATTATACCTACATAATGATTGACACAACATCATCATTTGCAGTGCATGCCTCAAAAAGTCTGGATATTACTTTATACTTACAGCCTCCATCTCACAATCCCTAGCCATCTGCAGTATCTGCATGACTTCGTCCATGCTGTACATGTTGTCTCCGCCACTGTTGGTCACACTACCAATGTCGGCTAAGTTTCCTGTGTATGGGAATGTGTCTTCCCATTCGAGGAGTATGCCGTCAGCTCCCCATGTTCTCATAAGTACCATTACCTAGTAAAGAAAATATTGGGTCACTGGGTCATCTTAGTTTGAATAAAGAGAACCTGAAGATCAGACTAACTATTGTTGTTTTGTCAGTGACTGAACATTGGTTCACTCAGAAACAATAATTTTACAACCATTCCTGAACAATCCTTTCCAAACTAATAATATAAATTCATAGTTAGTAATAATTTAGCACAGAACCGGGATTATCCCTAGGTAGATTGCTCTAGTGTTTGCAGGGATCATGGTCAATCTTGTGTCCCGACTCCATTACAGTTGTCTCAAAAGGGCTTCAACGTTTAGGCTTTAGCCCCATGGTAGCCTTCCAAAAATTACGGGACCTTATAGTCCCTCTAGTCTGGTAAAGACATACAAATAAATACTTATAATTTTCACTACAACGCCAAGACCAGAAAGATGCAGATGGGACTATGTGAAACAGCTTCAGCATAATCTTTTTTCAGAGAGCTAGTCTATGAGCTATTCATCAACACTTTTTTACAATAAATATATTAAAATTTTACAATTGACAATCTTACCTTCTCCAGATATTCCACTCTCAATGGAGCACCCTTCAAATCCAAATGCACTATTCTAGAACCAACACAATATTCGTCAGACAGTAAAATACTAAAGATGTTTTATTTTCAAATAACTATGAAATTGAAACCTTATATTAATTCGTACTAATAACAAGGAGCAATAAGCTTAGTAAAGATGTTATTTACCTCTTCATTTTTAATTAAATTCTCTTAAATTCGTTGTTTTTACAATGAGAATATTAAAAATTTGTTTGCACTAAGAATTGTTATCATTATACAATTTTTCGGCCTGAATTTACCATCACAAGACACATATATGAATATGAATGTTGAAATAGTTATATATTAATATCGTTTGATCACTTAATTTAACGATTAAAAAGATACATTTCCGAATAGGTAGCGAATATTTTCAATTTTTCACCATTCAGCCAGCAATCAAAGCAATATTATTGATTTTCTTATCTATGACACTGACATGACAGAGACAAAATGACATTTACAAAAAATGTTGTCATATTAGAAATGTTTCCACATTTAAAGGTACAATTGTACGAATAAGTGTAATAAGTATAAGTAATTATTATTGTTACAGGGGGCACCGGGTATATTTTTTACGAGAAGCTGCAGCGTTATATTATTACATTGTGCCATTCTACGTGACGCGGAGCATATCGCATGTCACTTATTATGTCTTTTACTATGAAGGCAGCACTTAGTCACAACCTCTTCACACTGGCTAATGTGGCCTTCGCAATTCTACGAAGTTGTTGAACAAATGTTCCGCATCGTCTACATAAGCAAAAGGTAGAATTTGATTGATAGATATGGAGGATTGATGGTAGGTGTCATCTACAGGTACTAAAATGAAAATAAAATCAAACACAACATCAGATAGCAAAGTTCATTTTTTAATAGATCATACATAATAACATACGTAGGAAGTTTACATTCTAAGTAAGTAGACAAAACTTATTACCTAAAATACTTTCAAAATTTTATAATAAAAAATAAATTCATTATTACCTTGATCGGTGTTTCAAAATGGCAAGTATACATTAGACGAAAGTATCAGGCACTCTGTTTATTTTAAAATAACATAATAATCTAAGAAAAACATACGATTCCTTATAAAAAGAAAACACTATAATAACTAGGGTCTTTTGTAAATAACTACGTGTAGAAAGGTATTATCGATTATTTTCTGGGATACAAAATTGTTAGGCATAATATAGTGCCTGCTTAAACTAATTACTATGTAGTAAGTGAACTATATTATAAAGGCACACACAGTATTTAACCTCTAAAATATAAAGGAATACTATATCTCCCCAGGAGACTTTTTAAAGCAAGGAAATAAATAACATACGAATGAGTACGTACTACATGTTAATATGATTACAATTTCTAGAAAAAAAATCACCACTTCACACTCACTTTTGCTAATTAAAGAAGAAGGTACGTTATCAGGGATAACTATTTTATTTAACTACAGTCAAAAAATATGTATATAATGTATTAAGTTACGTTCACTAGTTTAAGATAGTTGAAATAAATATAATATACTACATAAAATAAAGGCATAAAAGTAAATTAGTTTAAAAACGTACGAATTTTCACATTTTATATAAATTGTATAATTATTATCTACATAAAAGTATGTAAGTGTACATAAATAACTAAAAATACCTCAATATATGAATAAATTACGCAATCAATTATACATTTTATAAATAGTATTATAAAAAAAACGTATACCTAAGCATGTAGGTATGCAGGTATCGTTCAAAAAAGGATTAATTATATTTCTAACGCCTAAGTAACACCGAAAAGCTTTTAAAAGAATATTTTAGTGGGCAATGATGATCTTCACTCCTGGATCGGGTTCACCAGCGACGTCCTTAGCCAGAGGTGCGTTGCCACAAATACGGAAGTTCTCAGTGTACGGTATTACACCGACCAAGAAGCCAGATATTATGACCCACAAGCCTGCTACGTAGAATGCCGCATCCCAGTGGCCTGTGACGTCTCTCAAGGCACCTGCAATGAGAAACAAAAATGGTGTTGTATTAAATTCTATTAAACACAAAGCTTATACATAAGATACTTGAGGAGAATAATTGAAGTAAACATCCTGTATGTTTAAAGGAAGCATTCAATGGAGTAATGTTAAGTGTTTCGATTGTTATCTGTCAATCAAACTGGGTTAATATTTCAAGTAGGTAAGTACTTAATCCCTGTACATGGATGAAAAGTAAGTGCCTTTGATCAAGTGTTCAATCGATGATGTGTACAGCATATTGCAACCAATCAACCAAAATAATTCCGGAATTCGTATTCCAGCTTTGTAAACATGCAGTTTAATCAATGTTTTGTTAATAGTTTCTATTCAAAGCTCGCTTTACGGCTAGGTACTTGCCTAGTTCAGTTATTACCAATAGCAAAAACAGTTCAAAGAGGGCAATGACCATTGCATTTTCAGGATATGTTCCTAACAGCTACTGGAACACGATGTTTCTTTCATGCATTATTTCAGCAGAAAGGAAAACATTGATGAAGGAGACATTGACATGAAAAGAGCTATGGTTTATACAAACAACCTTTGTTTTCATAAACACTACAGATTATGGCTAAGTTTACGACTGCTCACACTACATTTTACGATTGTAGGTACCGCAACTGATGCGATAAAAACTACATTATTTATTCTCCCTTAGAAACTTATTGAAACTCTTTACATGCTCACGACACAGTAATTATTAGTAAACATAATATGCCATGATTATTTTGTACCACAATATTCAGTGGAATTAGACACGAACGGAACAGTTGTTGATAA
Organism: Helicoverpa zea; assembly: GCF_022581195.2. Lineage (NCBI taxonomy): Eukaryota > Metazoa > Arthropoda > Insecta > Lepidoptera > Noctuidae > Helicoverpa > Helicoverpa zea. The sequence continues at coordinate 1,737,122 of NC_061460.1, read as the reverse complement.
ATTCAAACCATTTCTGCGAGCCAACTGCGGTAACTGAACACTGATGTTTGAAAAACAATGAGCCGGTCAATGCATCGATTTGTTACTACGTGAACACCGTTATTGCGAATACATAAACGATATTATGCATGTGTCATGATTTAGGCATCTTTGAACTCTACGCAATATCTTCTTTTTCTTACAAGATATATTATATGAATGTTATACAAGCTGTTGATTTGCATTTGTGCCATAGTTCAGGAGGAGGACATACAATACGTATATAATCGATTGGAATTACAGTAGATGGGAAATAACTAATATGCACTGCTTTTTTTGTCATTGTAATGTCGTGCTATTTCAGAAGTAATCCAATTTTATGAATGAAATTTATGAGTGATCGTTGCGTATGCTTTGTGTTTGCGTTTGTGTGAGGGCGCAGCACGGTTTTAAGGTCATTAACACACGCGCCAAGTTTAAATAAGGCTAGATGACATTTGCAGAATTCGGAAAAAAAATTAAAGAAAAAAAATTACGTACCAATTTTTTTATTGATTTGGGTCGAGAATCATTAGCATAATTACCTCCTTGAATATGGCACGGATGCAAATCAACAGCTTGTATAGTGTTAAATGATGAATTTAATACAGCTACTTACCAGCCATAGGCGGTCCAATAAGATGTCCAATGCCCTGACTCAGTAGCACCAATCCGTAAGCCATTGTGAATCTTTCCAAAGCAATCAATTCCACTAAAATACTCGGCGTGTAAGAATAGGAGCTTGAAAACATGAGTCCAAACATAACAGCATTTAGTGCTAATATGTAGAAACTGTACGGGGCTTCAGGGTCCATCACACGAATTAACACAGGGAACAGGATAATCGTTACGCCACATAATATAAGGCAGATTGCGTAAGTTTTCGTAACATTCACCCATGGAAGATCTCCCATCCACCCCAGGCCAACCTGAAAAACAAATGAAGATTTTTAGATCATCATAATAAACAATACAATTTCGTAGCTTTAAATGTGAATACTTACAATACCAATAATAGTAGCAACACCAAACACACTCAGCATCCAAGAGCCATGAACTTCGGAGTATCCACTCATCAGCATAAAGTTGGAGATATAGAAGTAAGGCACGATGAACCAGATGAACAGCACGAGGGTCGATAGGTTCATCATCAGGAAATGGAACTCGGTGAACATGTTGAAATCGAATGTTTTGTTGATCGTATCCAGTAAGCGTTTGCCCCAGGTCTGAAAATATTAAAATATACGTTAACTTTATCATAAAATAACTGCTAATTTTCCTAAAGTTTCATATAAAACTTAATGCAAAGAAAGCCATGAAAAAAGATATGAAAAATTACCTTTTCTTCCTCCACGGACCACATCGAATTCCTGTAAATATCAGGGCACGAAGAAGCTCGCAGTTTGTATTTAGCAATGTTCATCATAGCACCACGATGCATAATAGAATTACGATGCACCCTGATGCCTCTCAAGTAGTGATGATCAGTCACAAATTGCTTCGTCCACCAGTCCTGACGTGGTTGGATCACAGCTGGCTTGTTCTCAGGTATCGGCTGCAATAACTTCTCCCTAACTTGATCTAATTTCGTCTCAAATTCCTTTTTCTTCTCTTTTTTGTTGAGTTTCAATTTCATTGACATCTTAATCGGTTTTGTTTTCGAATTCTCTGCTGCCGGTTCTACGTTCAATTTCTGTTCTGAAGAGCTCCTCAATGCGAGTAACGATGGGTAATTTTGCAATATGATGTTGTAGAGCTTCTTATTGGTTGTCAGTTGGTCTAATACTTCTGCAGGCACCTGAAATGTATAAATAAAGTTGATTACCTTGTCGTGATAAAACAATTACAGTAGAAAGAATGATTTACTAAATAATTATATTACCTTTTCACTTTGTCTCAAGAACGTCGGCAGATTGATGACTGAACTAACTTTATGATATTGTGACATATCAGCATTTCTCTTAGTTGCTGCTTCCAAGTCTTCAGCTTCGGCAATAGAAGCCACTAATGTTGTGAGTATATATTCAGGCGTTTCACCACTCTTCATCAACGTCTTCAATTCTTCAGCTCCGGGATACACAGATTCTCCACCTCCAGATTTTGCTGAGATAGACATAGAACTAGATGCTCTCTTCGACTTATTCAATTTCCTCTGTTTCTTCTGCTCTAATATTAACCATTCGGGATCTCTCATGACAGCACCACACACACACACATTAAGTACAGTACCAGCTAACAGTAATAACGTTCCTCTCCAACCAAACTCTTCCAGTAAATAAGTCGTAAGTGGGGAGTAAATGAATGTTCCAAAACCAACTCCACATGATCCTAATCCAACGGCTAAGTTACGACGTTTCTCAAACCAGTAAGCGATGGACACTACAGCAGTTACGTACAGCAAGCCCGTACCAAGGCCAGCCATGATACCGTAAGTTACATACAATACTTCAACAGAATTACTATACGAAGCAGCTACGAATCCTATCGTTGAAGCTACACCACCCACAATTGTCATACTTCTGCATCCATATCGATCTACCAAAGCACTCATAATAGGTCCAGCTATCAACGGTACAGAGATAAACAGACTTCCAATCAAAGAAGTTTTGGCTTCACTGGTTTCAAAAAAGATGACGAACTTGTCGTGCATTAAGCCATAAGAAAAGGCCAATCCATCAGCTACAGTGGCGATGAGGAAGGATGCGGCTACGACTACCCATCCCCAACCACCGTCAGGTATCTGAGGCACTGGATCTTGTGGTGGCTTGCTGGAACAAATACTGTCATTGTCCCCAAGACCAAAGAACTTAACACCTTCATTAGTTGAAACAGCATCATCATCACTCTTCGAATCTTTATGATAACCTACAGAAAGATGGTTATCCTTAGCATTATCCGTTTTTATAGAATTTACAGTATCTAAATCATCTTTCGGCTTTCCCACATCTCTCACTTCATTTTTATCATCATTCACTCCATCTATATACTTGAAATCATTAGTCCTCTGAAGGAGTGGAGACGTAGTCTTCTCCTCTTCAGACGGTACTTTATGTTCATACTTGCTAGAAGGATCTTTCCCTGGAATTCCATTTGCATGCGCTCTTTGTGATTCCATTAGTCTTTTAGACGATCTCTTCTTAAGTACGGTGCTAAGTACGTACTCTGTTTTCGATAAATCAGTCCTCTAACGGACGTCGTGAACACTACCAGAATTGGATTAACAATCCAATTAGAGAAATCTTCTACGTCGAAGAAATCGTTAGTTCTCTTGACCAATGTCTTAATCTTGGGTCTCTAGCCGAATAGCGGCAAAGTCTCTTCGAGATACAAAGTGTTAGGGCGCAAGGGTTGTAGCTTGTCGAGTACATCAAGGACCGGCTAGTCCTCGATTTCACACTTTTGAAAAATTCACTTTCTATATTGTCACACGTTCGTCCCGTGAACGTCGTGTACCTTCTTGACATTAATTAAAGTTTTGAAACTTGAAATATTTGCAACATTTCAAATTCGTCAGCGACAGGGTTGAAACTGCAACAAAAGAAAAAAAAACGTTAATTTGTGAATTATCAGCATGAGAGGAAATTATTGTTCAGAATATGGCAATTAACAGGAGATACTTTTTTAACGATGGTTACATTGGATGACACTATGATAAAAAACTAACTGGCAACTTTTACATGAATGGGGATATTGTCGCCAAAAATTCCAGGTCAGGCAAGTACCAATGCAGCTTTTCTAAGTTTGTATGTACTTTCTAAGTATATCTTAGACACTAATGACTGTGTTTCGGATGGCACGTTAAACTGTAGGTCCCGGCTGTCATTGAACATCCTTGACAGTCGTTACGGGTAGTCAGAAGCCAGTAAGTCTGACACCAGTCTAACCAAGGGGTATTGGGTTGCCCGGGTAACTAGATTGAGGAGGTCAGATAGGCAGTCGCTTCTTGTAAAGCACTGGTACTCAGCTGAATCCGATTAGACTGGAAGCCGACCCCAAAATAGTTGGGAATAAGGCTCGGAGGATGATGGATATTGTCGCCAAAAACACAAACGCTTGAATATGATTCTTTTTGATATTCATAAAATTGTAAATAAACAAAATTTTGCCAACAGCACTTCTGCATAATAAATAACCATTAGATATTAAAATGTAAATTATTCCCAGAATCTGTGCTAAAAAAGCATTTTGTCACACGAATAAAACTCATTATGTGGACGCACCCACATTACACATTAACCTTAAAAGAAGATTTATTATAATGTTATAAAATGTCTGGCTTCGTGTGTATCTAAGTAATGATGCCTACTGCTTAAAATTACAATAAGTACCTAACTATAGATCTACAATGAGGTGAAGGTCACATGAATATTGAGTAGGTACCTTCCTAGGTACTTTTTAACCCAAAAAGGAGGAGTTTGTCCTACAAAAAATCGCTCCGATTATCTGGCCTACAAAAAGTCTTAGCATAAAATGCAAAGATTCGTCAATTGATGTTTACATGACGTGTAAGGACAGAAGGCCTAAGTAAACTCACATGTAAAGGGATACCTATGACAAATTGGTAGGAGTATGTCACAAAGCAATTTCTTCATTACTTTAACCTATTTAGCAAATGGTGCCATTAGCCCAAAGACTATCATAGAATTTAGGCGAATGGCGGCACGACGAAACGAGCCTAGTTGAAGATACCATATGGAATTGATACTTTTAATTTATAGCATAGCTGAGTAGTTATTGGTAAGAGAGTATTCCCAAAAATGCTTATTGATAATAATGGTTATTTGTAAAGTGACAGCTGATTTTTTTTTGTAGATCCAGCTAATCTTATTTAGGTAGGTAACAATTCTGGTGGTCTACGTATTTTCTTATGTCGTGTCGTATAATATTATCGTAGTGTTGAAGTGGGCTTGCAGTTGCATACAGACAGTGAACCTCTTCCTTTTATAGAAAAAGTGTAAAATTAGATGTCATTTCCAGAACAAATTCTCAACTCCATCATTGAATGTCACCAAGCCAGACAGACAAACGTTATCAACTGAGTCACGCGTCACCAATGTTTGCAGTTCATACAACTATCATTATCATGCCAGATAACGATAGCTCCCTGTGTACTTAACATTCAGGCAAAATTTCACCAACAACATAAACGACCGTTTCCTTAAAACAACTCTTCACTTTGAAAATTATACAGTGACGTTAAGCTGTAGGTAGGTCCCGGCTGTCATTTAACATCTTTGACAGTCGCTACGGGTAGTAAAGTAGTAATAAGCCAGTAAGTCTGACACCAGTCTTACCAAGGGGTATTGGTTTGCCCGGGTAACTGGGTTGAAGAGGCCAGATATGCAGTCGCTCTTTGTAAAACACTGGTAGCTAACATCTGGTTGGACTCCTTCCCTGGACTTGAAGCCGGTCCTAACTTAGTTTGGAAAAGGCTCAGGAGACTATCAGTTGTTTGAAAACTGTCGTTTATGTTGTCGGTGCACTTCGGCGTAAGTAGTTCTGTAGTGTTGCTGTTTGCCTTCATCATGTCGATAATGTTATATCTGCTTTAGACAGCTGTTTTAGTTGTTAGGCTGTAAAACATTTAAACATGGGATTTTCTAAGACAATTGCGCCAGTATTTCCTCATAACAAGGTAGATATTGAGTTCCTTTAACGGTTAAGTCTACAACAACGATCTGAACTAAAATTGCGGATAGAATCATATTATCAGTATCACAGAACCAGGGCTACATAATCTGTAGTAGGTAACAGACTCTTGCCACTTGAACACTTGGAACATAAGTATGGAGTGTACTACAAAACGAACATACCAAATCAAATGAACCAAAAGGCCCATGTTATTATAGTTCGGCCATTCAGAGAATGCGTTCCTGACACGTCGCGATTGAACTGACGACGTAACTTTGCAATGGCGTTGCAGTTACGATAAAAATATTTTTGCTGGTTGTTTACCGTTTTAACAATTGAGGAGCATTAAAACAACATTATTATATCAATAATCAATGAATGTAGTTACGTCGTCAGTTCAATCGCGACGTGTCAGGAACGCATTCTCTGAATGGCCGAACTATAGTAAAAACCTCACTATAAATGGCGAACGAGGACTATACTCTGGATCACGCGACCCTTCCCTTGAGGACGTGTGCTAATTAGGCCAGTTGACCAGATTGATGGATCGCCCTTGAGGCGAAACCGTTGAATGGATACGTTATGGGGAACTGTCACGAAATTGACGCGTTAGCTATACCTACGTCTATTCATGTCGGTTTCCTGTCTGTTAATTATTTACTCTTCTCACTGCATTTTTTGGCAAAAAACAACATTTTGCTAAAAAAAGACTAGACCCTCATGGCTCACTTTATGAATCTGACAATGCTGGCATAGTAGTAATCTTGCTTCAATGCGGATTTCAAGAGATTCATCCTCTATAGAGATTCATTGATAATAATCTTCACAATACTTAGGACCGGATATCATCAGAATTGAACGATTAAAATCAACCAATTTGGAACTTTGAAAGAACGTAATCTGCACATTTAGCGTATAATATGGCCGATCAATGATTGTTACGCGAATATGTTAAAGGAATTGTAATTTCAAAAAAACTTCTAAGTATTATTATGTAAACTGTGCGTATCCTGTACACGGCCGAACTAATTTGTTCAGTCAGTTCGTTTCAAAAATTACATAGGTAAATGTATGTCAGACTGTTGGGTTTCCAGATACGTGTCCTAATTCCTCTTAATTGCTTTATAGGTAACTCATTTGATTGCCTACGTGTCATTGCTTCTTCTCATCACTGCTTTCTGTTTAGACTGTACTGAACCTATGTACTCATGTAAGTATCTTATATGCTTTACGATAAAACGCCTGCACATAAATTTATTCCCAGGTCAGAGTTGATACAACATACAAGAGTACAGCATGTACAATGTTCAATAACAATAATTCATTAACAGATATACCAGTCAATATATTTCCAGTGCCTACAATAGGCATGATGACAAATTTTTAAATTCCTTAGTATGATGTAGCTATACGTCTATTTTATATGAAAAATTATTAATTTTAAGAAAATGCGAAGTTTTTTTTATCAAATAATTGCATTTTTCTCTGTCCACTTTGAATCCAGCGCGAAAACGCTTGTCAGTGTCATGTCGTCACTTGTGACGTCACGACTGAAATTACAAGACGCAAGTAAACAACGCTCGTGCAATAATTAAGTTTTTTGTGTTATTAAATATGAATTCGAAAGGGCATAGGTGTTGTGGGGTCCCCCAGTGTAAGAACACATCCAAAACAACTCCTGATAAGTTATTTGTGTACGTTCCTCACAATAAAAAAATACGAAACAAGTGGCTTAAACTTGCAAAGCGAGATTCAAAAGCAATATTGCCCAGGGTACAACTTTATTTTTGTGAAGATCACTTTGATGTAAGTTATTACATAGTTCTCTAGATTCTAGCATAGTTTATAATGTAAATAACTATTTCGAGGTTAGGTTTCATCTCTCATTGTTTTTTAATTAAACTAGTATACTTACATGGAAGTTTTAACATTTCTAAATTCAGCTGAACAAAAATCTTTATTTGATGCCAAAAACTTTCCCAGCATTATGATATCAATTCTAGGCAAATTAGCGCTGTTTGCCTTGATAAATCCGGGCTCCATAACTCGTGTTATAAACAATTAATTAATTAAAAACAAAGATCGCAGTGGAAGTTCACAATAACGAAATGTGACGTTCTCGCGCTTTCGCGCGAGTTGTTTTCAGAGATGACGTCACGAGCTCTGATTGGTGTTCAAGATATCATGGCGGATTGCCTTATTTCGTAATTTTATTTTATAAAAATACATATTAATCACATTATTAATAAAGAAAACAATGCGCGTTTTATATTCCAAGCTTCAAGTTTAATTTAATAAATATATTATTTTAATGATTTTTGATTACTGTCATCATGCCTATTGTAACGCATGTATGTTTGTATTCATTAAAAAGTAAACTATGTAACTAAGGATGAATAAAAAAGCATTTTTATTTTACTATGTCGTTGATATTTTATCATTAGGTACGTTTAACAACGTTTTTATTTAATTAACAATCATTACAGAATTAAATAATAACTACCTAGGTACAAGACTTATTAGTTTACAAGTACCTATGTAACATGAAATAAATAAGTACAAGTTTTCTTCATTTCGTAAGTAAATATAATTAATTCTTGCACAAGAAGTCAAAAAACGAATACCTAGCTATGTACCTAATTTCAATAAATCTAGATTCAGTTTTACTACCTTTCTCAGGCTTGAATAAACTTTATCAAACAATATCATGTAACAAAACCTCTTTTCTATTAAAAATATTTTGCGTACATAAAGGCCCATTTTTCACTTATTAATTTTAATTACCTATGAAAGCAGAAAGTGTAATAAACGACCGTTGACAGTCGGCCTCGAGGGGTCAAGGTGAATCGATTCATTAGTGACAAGATTCGACCTTGATTTCGCGATTCCCAAAATAAACTGGTATTCCGTATCTATCTACTTAATCTAATTAAGAACCTATACAAATACGATGGTTTTTTCCAACAATAAAGGTGATACATATAATTTTTTCTAAGACCTTTAGTCCTTTCAAATTAGAGCTACTTTTTAGGAGAACATGGAGGAAAAATAAGCAAAATTTGTTGCCACGACAACACCGCAAGGTAGGTAAATAGGCATAAGTAAGACGTTTTGAAGTATCTTCAATTGTTTTCCATTAATCGATTTCACGAGAAATGAAATCGTCAATGTAATCAATCGTTTGAATTCTTCGAACTGCGCGGACGCACGTCATTCAATCATTGCTCCTTATGGAAAAGCTTGCCAATTAAATGCAGTTGCACCATCAATGGTATCGAATAAACAATTCTAGTGAATAGAAACCTTTAGGTGTAGCTGTTTAACTTAGGATATACTATACTATGTTTATGAGGTTGAAAAAAACCTTCCGTCAGTTGCACAAAGCTCCATTCCATTAAGTTAAAGCTTCTTTAAATCTATTGCTGAGTCTTTCTTTGTCAACAAGATAAAAAGTCAGCAATAGATTTTATAACTTTAATGGAGCTTTGTGCAACTGATGGTTAGCCTGGCAACATTTAAGAAATGTTGTGTATTTAAAATACAGCGAAATAATAATGAGTAATTGGTAGATATTATTCTTAGTTCTGCTTCTAACACAAAACTTTTCCACTGTATAATAATAAAATTCATAACAAGCTCACGGGCAAATAAACCATTGGCGCACCTAAATATTTTTCAACAAAACTTTTTTTACCAGCCATATCTATATCTATCAATCTCGTAAAAACTACAATATACAAATGTGTTTTAAAAACAGAACAACATCCGATCATTTTTTTTTTTAATAACGTAAGATCAGATAAAAAAAGTGAGTAATTGGCTGCGTTCCAGAATAAAGAAAAAATGTCTTGCGCTCGAGGACAACAGCTCATATTCTTTCAATGATTATAATCTTATTGTTGATAAATGTTCTATATGCGGCCTTTTTTTCAATGGCACTTTTAAAATCATAAAGTATTCGAATATAATTAAAATGCATTCTGTTTTAATGGCGATTTGAATATTGCGTAAAAATATTACAACTACTGATGTATAGATATTTATATACAGTAGCTAAAGTTTCTTCAATTACTATATATATCTTCCCTACACAGACATTTTATTGAAACATATATCCTTCACTAGGCCGTCCATATATCTCTGTTTAGTACCCACGATACACCAACATGCAGCCAGCGTGCAAACCGTCTCGTCTGTCTGTCGCCGTGCAGTTTCCCATGGGAAGTGAACCGGGTTTATCCCCGATCACTGATACATATCTCACTCAGGACATTTGCATGAAGACAGACTGGCTTTTAACTCTAGGAATTGATAGACTGGATACATATTTATGGGGCCGTTCAACTTTATTTTCATGTTATAAATACTTAGGTAAATAAATGTGTCTATGGTCTCTTTATTTTTCTTAATAAACCGGCTAATCTTAAAGTCCAATTATTTACTTAATCTAAGACTGTGCAAATGTACAAGCACTTACACAATTAGTGTGAATGTTAAGTTTTACTTATGGCTTAACGCTCAAGTAGTAATCTTTCATAATATGGCCATCTTTCATACTTTATAGTAATGGAGACGATAAAATCTTATGTGATGAGCGAATTTTTATTTATTTTTACTAAGCTTTTTTTATTTTTGCAACAAAAAAAAACATAATATAAGTTCTATTTGTTTGTTTTAGTATAATTATTTGTAGTAACAAGGTACAAGTCTGCCTTCAACATTATGGTAATCGATGAGATCGTTAAGGTGGCAACACTGACGTCACAGAAGGACAATAGGGTGACTGCATCACTCGATATAGGATCCAGTACCTTGTACTTAAGCACCTTGCAGAAACGTGATAAATATACAAAAGTACCTGACAGACATACATACATAACAGATGCATCATGAAGTCATTGAAAAGAAAAACATTTTATGCGGAAAAAAATTGAGAATAGTGAAGTGAAAAGAGGCACAAACTGTGTATCCGAAAATCCGCAGATAAAACAAAAAAAAAAAAAAAACAATTCAAAAATCGTACCCCAAAAAAGGACAACATTCTAAATTCAAGTATGACGATAGTATCACTTTTTATGCGCCTTCAGAAACCCTTTGGACGTTCTGGAATATTCCACGCAAACATTCCTATAGAGTTGACTGTTTTGTTTTGTTGAACTTTTACTTTGTTCTAGTTGTGGATATAAACCACAGCTGTGTTGGTAGTTTACCTTAACCTTACCCAATATGACATAGTTATCGGTTTGCAGGTAACAGATGTTTGTTTGGACTTGAAATCTGCTAGAAGAGGTCAATGTTGCGTATTTACAGAGTGTACATAGCCAAAACGCATCCATAGGAAACTGCTCGCTGATATTTTGTAATGCTGTTTTTTAATTTGTGATTTCAAAGTATACACGAATTTTGCGTACTGCTCGCGTATAATTCGTAGCTTAGACGTACACATGCATCATTCCAATTTATACACGGTCAAATTTAACTATACAAAATTTATATTAGGTAAAGCATTAAATAAAAATGACTTTGAATCTGAGTTTGTTTATTAAAAATGCTAATTAAACAAAAATGTATGTTGCCTTCTAAATTATTAAGTCAGCCACAATTAACGAGCATCTAAATAATACTATCTTAGCCACTATAGTTATCTTCTAAATAAACCACTCTAAATACAACTCAGCATGATGGTTATTTTTTAGCATCTTTTGTAGCAGGCATTCTGACAGTAAACTTCTAAAATACTATTAAATGACATCATAAAATATATTTAATTAGCTTCTAATTTTTTAACTCAGTACGTTTAAAATGTAAGCAAGCAACATGCAGCAAGCATAGCTTCTGTCACGGCTCCGGTGCTGCGGGGCTCCGGCGGTCGCATGCGAGCTTATCGTCGCAGATGGTTTTCACGCTCACCACCGCAGCTTCGGCTTGCTGGCCGGCTCTGCCGGCCAGCCTCAGCCGCGTCGGCGGGCGTTAAAACTACCTGCGCTTCAGCTCGCAGGCCGCCTCGCCCCTCCGCGCCTACGCGGTTTTGAATTGCACTCTAGGGGTAGGGCAGACAAGACTACGTGGAGTCGGTTTTGCAGCGATTCGTTTTCGTCACTAACTTCAATTTTTAATACAATGTTTTTTAATTGAACGAGCATTATTAATATTTAAATTAACATTAAATGCTAGGTCGTGTTTTAATCAAATGGCGAGCATGCAACTGCTCGCGAATAGATTGGAATCGTAAAGTTTTTCGCGCCTATTCCAATGTATACACGATTAGTTTGCATGCGGACTAGCACTGTATATTATGGAACAAAGCAAGATACTTTGGCCACTACAAAATATATGTGAGTATTTGCGTACTGCTGCTGTATACATCGGAAGACTTTGTATAAAAAGTGAATTCCAATCTATTCGCGACTAGTTTCACACGCTTGCGTACTAGCCATGTATATACTGTAAATACGCGTCAATGTTTCCTATAAGATCGATAGGGTGAATTGAAGATAATATTTATAGAGGTAAATATGCAAAAGAAATATGAAAAAGGCTTTTAGTAGGTCATATCTTTTACTACAAAAAACAACAGCATTCCGAATTCCGTTGCCACCTGATCAATTTATATTTTTACCCTAGCATCAGCTATTTTTACGCGATACACGTACGCCTACATGCAACGATAAGAAAGAAAGTACAGGGAGATTTTTTCTATAGAATTGAATAAAATACTTATTTAAAGTCATTCTCAATAGTATGAGCATACCTATCGCTCTGCTACTTGGCGGCATATAATACTTCTCCATACTCTTTCAATTAACCTCAAACTTAATCCTATCATTGAATTAAAGAGATTTTCTCAAAAGATAGAAACCTCAAACAGGTCTAAACAGCAATTTTCTCGTATTCGCTAAATGAGGATGTTTACCGAGTCGGCCGCTGTGAGCCTATCCCAACCGCTCCAGTTTTGACTGTAAGCGACCGGTATGCGGTAATCGCTGAGAAATACGCAATACGCATCATTGACTGTTGACACGAATTGTGAACTTCATCCTGCGGTGGTGTATGGTGTTAACTTGCTTTTTAATGGGAAGAAGTACCTATATTTTGCGCGCCTGGCCTGGCTTGGTGAGACAAATACAGCTAAATGAGTGTCTAAAACAGTGCTTTTACCACATTTTTATTATAATGCTTAGGAAAATTTACTATACGGATGTCCTTAACTTCTATGCATAAGCAGTGCAGTTTTTGTGACTTGCTCTTCTTCAATCTTAATCATCCAAGAAACATTTGTTGCACGCTCGAGAGCCGAAGAGAGTTCTCGAACCTTTTTTGTAGCTAACTATCAATGAAATGAAGGTCATTGCCTACACTGGCGCCAATAACCTAATAGATCACAATCACAGTTATGCAATTCACCAAGATAAAAGTAATTCATCATTTACTTGATATCTTACAATAACAATACATGACTATCGGACAATATAGCTGACCGATTTGACTTCATGATAAAGTATTGAGTCACGTGAGAATATTAGTAAACAATTTTTGATTATCAACAGATAATATATTTTACGTAACAGGCATTAGGAAAATAGGTATCTGAGATTAATTCTGACTCATCATATGCCTGGAAAGTTCCGAAACTGTTTTGTTGGAGTCTAGTTGTAAACGACTGCCTATCTGACTGATCACCACAACTGGTTAGTAAGACTTCACAGAATAAAATCATGTAATTTAACATTAATTCAACATTTAAGTTTGTTTTTTTGTTGATAATCACACAAATTCAAGTCGCATGTTTCTGTAAACAGCACGAAACGGATATAAACGATAAACATCATACCTAAGCAAATGAATGATGTGTGAAATAACAAGAATTGCTAATTTCGGAACAGAAACGCTTAGTACATTCTGTATTTGATTAAGGAATTTGTACGAAAGGATACATTTTTTATAATCCCCACGTGCCCAAACATGTGCTGTTGTTGTCCTTCTATCAAGATTGTCCTTAGAACTGTCGAGTACCTAGAGAACCTATCCTTCGTTATTTAATGATAGTATTTATTTAGGTCTTCTATTCTTCTTTTACCCGTATGCCGAGAAGGCTTACGTTTCAGAAGGTATCCGGTCTAAATCATTAATTTAAAAATAAAGAATTGTAAGCAAACATTGTAGAAATAATCGCAAATTGGTACCGTACCACATGAGTACTTGAAAACGATACTACTACAAATAAATTACAAACAACGATAAATTACAACGTACAATTCTCTGTCGACCTTACAAAGGACACGTATTTTATATAATAAATAAAATACCTATCTAGGAAAAACTGTGCCTGACCTCGATATAATAAACGTTCATAGTTAACTGTTCTCTCAATAATTTTATATATTTTTTTCTAAAATATATGCTTGGCAATGCACTATAGGAGTGTTATATACTTTTATTAATTATTCTGCAATTAGGAAATATCGTAATTATGTGTGATCCTCATTTTTCACAAGATCAATTTGGTTGTTTCAAAATTATGGTCCAGTCAAGGCACATTGATATCTATCCAATTGGTGAGCGTTTGCTTAAAAATCTACTTAGAAAAATACTAGCAGTGGTAATTACCATTTACTAGTAATCCATTGTCTTGACAAGAAATCTTTACAAACCGGTCGGTAACAGATAATGAAATTAAAAAAAATATACAATTATCCGCTTCGGAGAAAAAAATATCGGATGCAAACATTGATTGTCACAACACTATACAATAAAGGCGTTTCCATACTTGGCATTTTCATATTTGATCCATTTCTTGTTCCACCTATTCGATAGGAAAATTAGGTTGTTGGATAATGTCTTGTCAATTTTAAATTGGACATCTAGCAAAACAAATTGAAACTTGTTATTCAAACAAAATTGTAAGAGAATAAATAAATATTTCTGAATAATCTTGCTGCCTACCTACTGTATCTATTTTAAAACGTTAATGGCCTTACTACAAAAACTTTAACCACTGTTTTACACTTGTCTAAAATAAATGTGGCTCCAAAATGAACCATATGTCAACGTCATAATTTGACATTTTTTTAGACATGTCTTAAACTGACGTTAAAAAGTTTTTGTGGTAAGACGGTAAGAATTTACGAACACGTCGCAAAACCGACTGGGCGGCCAGACAGACGATTTTTTTCGCACATTTTTTACCTGTTTTGGTAGTGCCTCAAATAATCCGTAACTAAGATCGTTAGAAGATAAAAATAAACGTTGAACGTTACGAATCGATTTTTTGTGGGATTTCCCGTTTCCTAGACCAAAGCAAATAAAGTTTTTTGCCAACTTATTATTGTTAAAGTTCATTCAGATTTACAACTTCGCAAGATCATCGTGACTGTCAAAGGATATTTAGGTT
This sequence comes from Helicoverpa zea, assembly GCF_022581195.2. Classification (NCBI taxonomy): domain Eukaryota; kingdom Metazoa; phylum Arthropoda; class Insecta; order Lepidoptera; family Noctuidae; genus Helicoverpa; species Helicoverpa zea. Next base: position 1,722,082 of record NC_061460.1, on the reverse strand, counting down.
TTTGTCAAGTAAATAAATAAGTATATCTATCTATTATTATCACATTGGTCTAAATTCAATTCATTGGTCAATTTTGTATAACATATGTATGCTAGTTTTAAGGTATTTATCTATGGGCCTTTGATGCCTGATAATAAAGATGATTTCATTTGATTTCATTTGATTTAAATACCCACATTGAAAACCAATGTCACAGGTTATTTTCTAAATAGGACAAGAATATACCAGAAATAATAAATATTAGTCACTGTAGGCAAAATATAGGGTCAACGAAGCAAGAAATCATAGCTGTGGACACATAGAGTATTGCCAGCATCGAAAACCTATTTCGTTTGGCACAAGACAGTCATAAATTCTAGCTGACATAAGCACTAAAGCCGAGAAAACCAACAAAAGAAACAGAACTTAACGTCCCTCAATTACGTTTTGCTAAATAACAAAACTATACCTAGTAAAACCCTTTCATTTTGATTACAAACAATAAAAAGATACGTATGTCAACGACACCATTATTTTTCCTACAAAAATAGCTCAAAAATCTCCTACAATACATTATGAGACGTGAAATAGCTAGAACATTATTTTTTTAAATTTAGCGAAGAGACGTAGGTAACGAGAGTTATCGAAAACAAGATAAAAAATAATACTTATCTTCAATCATTCTTCAAAAACAATTGATGCGAACTTTCGAGGTGCGTAGTAAGTAAATAAACAAATGTGAATCATAACCATTTAGAAAAATAAATAAATAAATACGGAATCAAAATTCCGTAGCAGTATAATCATAGATTGTGGTTCAGGAATCGATTCAACCAATCGAGAGAATTGCATTGGATCGCTCCAGTTTGGAACACCGCAAAGAGTTGTATACCGCAATTTTCCACATATTTCCAGTAAATATTCAAGTGATAGTAGAAAGAGGCCATGTGGCCCAAAGTTTGGCGACAACTACTTATACTAAGCTCATACCTCTTTTTGTAACAGAACTATACCTGTGTTATCACACCATAGCAAAGCCGCAATCAACTTTCAATAAAAGACTATAACCATGTTGCTTTAGAAAGCAAATTAATAACCAGTTTCCTTTATCGACTTATGTGAAACCAATACCATACTTATCAATTCAATGGCATAGTAGGGCTTCATCTCACTTCTTGTGCCATACAAGAGGAATTATTTGATAATTTTTCCTCATTTATTCTCATTTGCCTTTCTAGTGACAAAAAAAGCAGTATGAACTAGTAAAGAGTTTCGTTCCTCCTTCATACTCTATGGCACACTATCGACACGAACAAATCAACATTGAAACATAAAACTTTGGTACCACAAACAAATTGGCATCGCATGTTTCCTCTCACGTGCGATATCTCATGTTTACTGGAACCACTAGTGCCAAATGACGTCACATGTCGCGTCTCAGCTATTTCCGAATTTCTCCTTGAGACTGCCCGTGCCGTCAGATGTACCAAAAATGTGGGTTTCACAGCTTTACGTAGTTACACTGATTTACGACGAGTTATTATGAGACACTGTTTCTATTTTGTGAAACGGAACGGCGTGTATATAGTAGTCCAATGATGACGTAAAGTAACGTATATTTTTTTATAACACGCGTCAGAGTTGCCAGGAGATAAAAAGTGTTTTGACGTATTTTTCCTACTGATAAGTACGCAACTAAATTACTGTAACTCCACTTCCCACCAACCTCGATGTGAATAGGTTTCCCTTCGGATTATATTCAATTGAATAAAATCATAAAAAGATAAACTAGTTCATTTTCTGTGCATTCAAGCTGTGAATGTAATAGACAATATTCATAGATAATTTGTAGAAAATAGTAGTAATATAACTGGGTAATCTGTGTGGTTTTCTGAACAATATAGGTAAACTAGTAACGTTTCAAAATGTAATAGCTTACAAATGCGACAAATATGCATAGTATTTATGTTATTTTTTCCTGTAACCTATGTTAAGGTTATTTTCTAGAGGAAAAAATAATACTATTGCACTAACATTGTCTATGACTAATCAAATTATGCATTGTTGATCTTCGAAATCATTTTTCTCCCTACGCATATACTATCGGCTGTCCTTGGCACTCGTTACGGGTAGTCAGAAGCCAGGAAGTCTGACACCAGTCTAACCAAGGGGTATTGGGTTACCCGGGTAACTGGGTTGAGAGGGTCAGATAGGCAGTCGCTCCTTGTAAAGCACTGGTACTCAGCTGAATCCAGTAAAACTGGAAGCCGACCCCAACATATGTAGTTGGGAAAAAGGCTCGGAGGATAATGATATACTATCTTTACTTCAGTTACCATAGTATACGTCTTTTACAAATTCTATTTGCATAACATGAACGTTTAATTACTGGAAACATGACGAAGTAACTATTCGCAGTTTATTGCCCATAATGTTTATTCATTAAAGTTAGCTTTATTCATGAGACTGGCATATTAATCTCAGTTATGCTAATACAGATATTCTAAGAAAGAAATGGTAAAATTATACAAACGATTATGCATCTTATCTCCGTTGCCTAAGGCTGTTATTAAGTTTACTCTGACTTAGGTAACTCCACCCTTTCATAAATACATATTTCATACATGCATAGCAGCTGTAAAATTTTTCATTTGAGCCAATAATGCTTGCATACTTCTGGCGCACCCTTTGGTCGGTTAGCCCTGTTTCTAATTCTCTACTAAGTACCCACAAACTATCTAGACACACGGCAGTGTGTCCGCCAAGTTCGAGCAAAAAAAGCGACACACCGGCCGTGGGTTATATTACATGAACCATTTCGGGCCAAATTCGACCCCCCTGTAACTCAAAATCTATTTTATTTACGCATATCAAATTTCTAGTATCTATTGAGACCCCCTCACTTATCTAAAATACAAAATTTCATTAATATACCTATTGTAGGTCTTGAGATATTGACGTCAGAAAATCGCTATTTTTACTATACACTCACTGACTGACTGATTCACTGACTCACTCATCAAAAACCTAGACCACTTCCAATGGTCGTATTGACTTGAAATTTGGCATGGAGGTAGGTCTTTATGTCAAGGTAAAGGGAAAAATCTGAAAATGGCCAAGTGTGAGTCGGTTTCAAAATAATGAAGGTGTTTTATACCCGGTGTAAATTTATACCCCTAAGGAACTAAAACGAACTAAATTTATCTATATTTATATAATATATCTTCGAATGGTTTGTATTTAGTTTAGTTAGAAGTAAAATAGTGTAGTTAGAAGTAAAATAAAAATCTGAAAACGGCCAAGTGTGAATCACTTTCGAAAATAACGAATGTGTAACTTTGATCCACGAACATAATATATGATAACATGTCATGTCAGTCAGTTGGTAAATCTAGTCCATTTAGTTAATCTAGTTCATTTCTTTGTAAGAAACATAGTGCATATTAAAAAATCTAAAAGATAGTATAAATGAGACATTCCTCTAACTAACTTCATCATAAGAAAAAAATAAAATAAACAACCTTACAAAAATAAATGAAATCCCACCCAAAACAAAAATGTGAAAGACTGCCAAGTTCGATAATATGGGAATGCTTCGCCTATAAAAGAAGTGAGATCTGAATAAGTACCAAGTTCCATACACATACCTCAGTTAAAAATAGTTACTTTTTAATGATGTTACTTGGCAAGTTTTAATAGAAAATTAAATACTTGATTCATTGCGTTTAGTATGTTTATAACAAGGTGTATGAAAACCTGCCAAGTAACATCATTAAAAAGTAACTATTTTTAACTGAGGTATGTGTATGGAACTTGGTACTTATTCAGATCTCACTTCTTTTATAGGCGAAGCATTCCCATATTATCGAACTTGGCAGTCTTTCACATTTTTGTTTTGGGTGGGTTTTTACTATCGTTTTAGTTATTTTATTAGGTAGGTCCCTCCCTGTGTTAATTAAATAGTTAAACAAATATGTTGCTGTCTTCCAAAGACACAGCACTTAGGGACCTAAATCAATACAAAGTGTACAGTCAAAAACAACCTAATTTAGTGGAATTCGGTATTTTAGATGTAATTTGGTACGATCACAGAAAAATAATGATTAAGAGATAGTTTACATAAGAGTAAACTGCATATACCTACCACATGAAGTTTAGGGAAAATCGCTGGACAAACCTAGTCAATTTACGAAATGTGAGTATGTTTCCTAAACCACTGTTGTTGTTCACAAAGATGAAGCCACAGTCCAACGAACAATGAAGGTTTGTCAGCAAATCGTCTAAGCATTTCAACACATCGCCTGCCTAGGACAACGAGGCATTGTTCTGGAAAATAAACACTATAATATTATGTACCCGAGCTTAGTTCCTATAAACAAGAAACGTTAATTTCTGTTTCACTGGTCATTAATATGAACTTAGTACATAAGTATTTTTCAATGTGAACCTCACTTTGAAAAGCTCATTATGGAAAACTTTCTACTACTTGATAGACGTTATGTATTCTGGATTTCAATGTATTTTTTTTATATGAAACATACCCATATTTTACATTACCTACCTATTGAAAATTCTACATCAATTAAAATATTGTTACATAGCTTTGCCAAAACAAAGCCTTTAAACTGTATCAGATTTAAAGCAATGAAGAATCCAGACTGCTAATTAAGTGAGCAATCCATCCAATTAGCAATAAACCAACTGTGACTAAAAGATCAATTGTGCCAATCACTCATAAGTCCCCAAGAAACAAGGGTGTCTCATATTTAGCGTGTCTACCAAGTAACGTCTATGTCTGAAGAGATTCCTCATGTCAAGTCGTTCCTATTTTCTTTTTACAGAAGTCATAAAAGAGCACTTAGGATATAAGTTTATGGAAAATACAAGTTGATGTGACTAATTGTTTATTTTAGTTTGCGCAAAAATCGACAGAATCGGAAAAAGTACTCTTTGCGCAGATGTGGATAACCGTGAAAATTGGCAAACTTCGTTCGACTGAAACGTCGACACAAAGAAAGAAGAAAGATTTTTTTGTGATTTTAGTAATTTTGCCTAATCCTAACTTTTACGTTGTCTGGATTTAAACCATCATAAATTCTTAACATAGCCTATTTTATATTATGGTAGATGGTACATTACAATCCGGTTTAATTATCAACAAGATAAGAAACGGCGGTAAAACGAATTTCCTCGAAATACAAATAAGAGGTAAAGCCATAGACTTTACATTCTGAGAAACTGAAGGCCAACACATGTCTACGATCAGATGTTATTCTATTTTTATGAGGCAAAGGCGTCCATTTGACTGCCTCTACCAATTGTTCAATTAGAATATAGTGTAGGGCTGCGCTGAAACGTTTTTCTTCTTAGTTACCAAAGGATTATTCATTTCAACCATTCAATTGTTTTCTTTATAACTTTTGCATTCGTTGCTCAAATTCACATTATAGTATCTATGCCTTAAGCTCCTTATATCCTTCATTTATTAATACTTACCAACCTAAGGAATCTTTCAATATTCAGTTCAATAGACCTGCGCAAAAAATGCTTTACCAACGCTTAACGTAATTATTATCTTACTCTATTCTATTTACCTCGAGTAGTGGAAAATAAGCTTACCTATAGGATTACCTATCTTTTCAAGAAATAGGTATTTAGCACATAAAATCAAAAGGTTAAATGTGATATAATTAACCAAGATTCATAATTTTGACCACAAAGTTACATACTTAGTTACAAAAATACACGCTATTCTATTAAGATTCACTATCTTAAGCTAAAGCAATTCTAGTTAAAAGCCATCGACAGTAGCGCCATCCCTGAATTGTAATGGTAACAATAAACGTTTGTTAGCGCGCAAAGTGATCCAGACGGAATTGATCCAACTCCATTCAATTAACGGGTACAGTTACTTTCCAGAACTTTCTGAATACATCACTTGTAGATGTACGTTGCTAAGTGTGTTTATGTCAAATTGTCTTGTCGTTAAAAGCTGTTATGTAAGTAGAAACATCTGTTTTAGAAACGAATACAGCGGAATAAACTGTAGTTAATGTTAAAAATGAAGACATGAATAAATAGCGACCTAAAACACTACGACAATAAGGGCAAATTTTTAGTTGAAACAAAAGTTTCTTATAATCCGATTTGAATATCAGAAAGGAGGAGAAGAAAGCAGAAAGGAAAGGTGGAGATTCACAATAGCAAAGCTGAGTGTGATTGCAAGTTATCTTATAAACGTAACTAACCACAGGCCGTCCATCCGAAACCAAACAGTTACCAACTATATTCGTCAAATCCTCACAAAACATAGAAACAGATAATTAAATAAAGGCCATTCATATCTTCCGTTGACAGCCTAAGATTGAATCTAACAATAACATTGTCTAACTTCGAATTAGTGTCACAAAGCATGAGGAATTATGAAAGACTGCGGCAAATCGTTTCAATTTGAATTGAATGCGTAGAATTGGTTTCTAAACGCTTGTCTTACTTATATCAGTATACGTCTGTAACTAATTCTACTTCGTGTTTTGATTCTGTGATTTTAATTACGAACCGACAAGTAGGTAGATGATTGAAAAAGCTGGTCAATTGGCCATTTATTGACGTACTTTTTGGAGTTAGGCAACGAATACTAGTATTGAAGAACACGTTCGATTCCCGCGGTTTCACCCACGTCCCGTGGGAACTACTGCCCGTGCCGGAATAAAATATAGCCAGAAAGTTAGTCAGAAAGAAGATGAAGAAGAAGAAGCGTGGTGATTAATGCTCAATCCTTATCCGTGTGAGAGGAGGCCTGTGCCCAGCAGTGGAACGATAAAAAGGCTGCAACAGTAACAGTCAGAAAGAATGTAGATTTCCAACAGTGGAAGACTTTTTTAAATTGGTTCAGTAGTATCTGGGCCTTTGGGATAAAAACAAACAAAAAAATGTTGGCTCTTTATTATATTACTATAGATAAAAGAAAAATAATAAAGCAATGAATGCTATTGGCAAATAAAAGCGTTCATTTCATGGTCATATGGCCATAGATTATGGCCCATAAAGTTCTCATCCATCATCGTATAATCGGCGATTGAAGGAGCGGCTTCATTGGAGCTATATTCCAATCCAGTAGAATTTATTTTTATTTGTGCTGGCAACTTTGAAAAAAATAAAAGAAAAGATTTTGCAGATACGTTACTTTAGTCCCATATTATTAGTTTGTTTTACGCATTAAGTACGTTCGCTAGACATAATTTTAAGGTTTATTTTTTTATATTTTCTGTACAAAATGACGTATAAATAGCTCCTTCAATAGTTTTCGTTTAATGGTAAAATGTCGTAACTCGGCGTTTTTAATGAAATTACAATTTGTCTCCAACAATAGAAGTACCTAGAAACTAGGTTTCATTCAATGCCTAAGTACTTTACTCATTTATATTTATAGGTTTTCCTCATATGAATATTATTTTACTTACAAACTAAGTACATAGTCAGACTATTTACAACAGTAACCAATCACATCATTATATAGGTTAAGCCAATTGAGTATTGCCAAGTAATGAAATTCTACTAAAATGGTAGGTTAACTGACCTAGATGTCCCAGTATTCAGGAACAGCACGGGATTGAACCTGCAAATAAAAAAAATAACAATAAGTAAACCTTTTCTAGGAATTGTTTGTTGTGGTTTTTAGGCATTTCCTGATACAGGGCCGAGGGAAGGTCCGATAGCGTTCCGGGGCCCTGTTATAATGGGCTCCAGAAGAAACATGGTGGAATTTAGGCAGTAAATCTGACACTCCCTCACGCTGCACACCCAAAGCGGGAGGGGTCATCTGTTGATATCCCACATAAAATTGGTGTTTTCTAATACCTAAATAACCTGGGAATATTAATTTGATGAATAATTGATGAATAGGTTACTTCTACGCAAGAGATCTCCAGTTCCAATCTCTTACCGTCGCGTCAACGTAACAAATTAAAAAAAGGATTCCAAATACGTATTAGCACTTCACACATAAAATAAATTATTAATACATAACAATAGTACATACGTCTTTTATCGTATATAAATAATGAGGTAAAAAGTCGTACATATCGCGAACAACGACAATAACTAATTGTTCTCTTATCATTATGCTTTATGTGCACTCACGATGAACACTAAAACATATTGATGTGTCATGTTTGTGCAAAAATATATCTTAATATAATTGTAATAACTTAGGAACCTGGATATTCATTCAATGCAATTAAACATACATTTTTTCTTTGATTATATAATTGTCCTACTACCTAAAGTTTTTCGATCTGTTCCCATGTCACATCCTGCTTTCTTGTTATGGTTACTCTACCAAAAAGATCTATGATGAGTAAGTCATCTTAAAATTATCACTCACTTAATTGAATACTATTAGCGCTTTATAGGACATTGTTAGTCGCCCTTATAAGCTAAAATCAGCCTATCTTCGGTCTAACTAACACATCGAATTTCATTCTACAGTTTTTCGGAAGCATGTAAACTTTAAAAATTCCAAAAAATAATTAAAAAACATTTCTCAAAACACAAAAAAGGTTATCGATATTTTTTAAATGGTACGGGTTACGCGGGTCACGAATACGAATTCGCGATGCGATCTTCGAAATTCAAAAACACCGCCACAGCTAAAACCTGTACCGTACAAATACGTGTGCAGAATACCAGTTTGCCAAGGACTCGTGTCAGTACTTTTCCACTCTGTTGCATTACATCACAGAAGCTAGGTTCAATGACCTGAGCCTGTTGGACCGCTTGTAAGCATGGTGTGCATATAATATAATTTGCTCGAGGTCAGAAGAAAGTGATTTGATTCGGTTTTTGTATTGGAAATCCCGTATTGAATGAATGGAGGAAAAAACATGAAGTAAGTACATAGAACATCTTTAAAACTTTGAACGTCTATTTATTTGATCCTTTGTTATGAGTTTTTATAACTCATGAACTTGCTTGTCAACTATTATTTTGCAATAATATATGCATAGAAACATCACAATAAAATAAGAAAGAAACCTTCTCTTCTAGGGAAGTCGGTAAAAAAATAGAATCGTAGTACATAAGAAACGTTTTCCCGTAGTTTTGATTTCTAAAACAATAAAAATAATACTTAAGGTTTAATTAAATAAAACCTCCTTGCAAAGGTCAGAGAAGATTGCCTTCTGGTTTAAGTATCGCAGTTTATCGATTTCCGCACGGAACTGAATTGCAATAACTCTTATGAATTTATCAGTGGTGAATATTCTTTCCGGGTTTTGATTGCACTGAGAAACAAAACTAAAGGCAGGTTTGCAAAGATAAACCTTAAGGCACAGAACGTCCTCTGCTGAACGATGAAGGCCCTATTGATTTCTTAAAGGACTGGTTGGTAGCAACTCTTACTCCCGAGGGAAATAAGCTTATTTCCACGATCGGATAAAAAGTCGCCTATATCCTTTCTCAAGCTCTAATTTACTCGTGTAAGTTCTGAATCTCACTCATAACAATGTGTTGATTTAACGTGAAAGAACGATAGAAGGACAGGCAGAGTTACTTTCTCATTCATAATAATTAATTAGTAAGGACAGGGTAAAAAACCTTCCAAGAACAGTATTTTTGCGCAATACCAAAGAAATAAATCACAAACTTACAAGGAAGCCATAGAGCACGAGATGATTAGAAGGTGCAGTTGCCTAATGACATATCATTTGTTTGGAATGAGGACCGGTTTTACCTACTATGCAATACCTACGTAGTGCAATTTTATGCACGCATTCTAGACTATTCTGACGAATCTAGATTTAAATCTGATATCTTTGTGAACATGATCAAATTCTGCAATGGTCGAACGGTAAAAAGTTGAGCGAGTATTTGGATGTGAGTGTGGAATTTTCAGAATACCTACTACTTACCAGTAGTAGGTATTCTGAATTCCCTAAGCAGAATGATATGAAAAGATATGAAAAGGTAAGTCAAGAATTTACCCATCAGAAAAGCGTGCCAGAATGACGGGAATAAATAGATAGAGCATTCGTATAAGGGTGCTAAGCCACTTAAGTTGCTCTTCATAAATAATCGTCAACATATCGATATAGTAAAATAACTCGAGCTCATCCTCCTTCCCTTATTTATCGAAATTTTATTTCAGCACAGCACAAAAATTTGTATAAATAACAACAACATAAATAATAATATGTCGAATTCCAATTGGAGATTTCTTCCATTCATTAACAAATAACCTCGTCTACCTAGACAGATGTACAGTTACCTACCATAGAAAATGAAGACATACAGAACCTTCGAGAACATAACAGTAAAAGCTTTAGGCTTTCACTTTCCGATGCGCCTTTGTCGAATACATAATTATTAAACCAGTATTGTTTGCTGACCTACTAGTATAATAATCAAGATATGTATCTGCTAGCTGTGCCCCGTAGTTTTACCCACTTCCCGCAACAGGGTAAAAACTAGAAAGTCCTTCCTCAGGGTTGAACTGAACTTTATGAATATGAATATAATTGACGCCATAATTAATTGGAATTAGAGAAGCACTAACTATGCCTGCAGAACCACTTCCCACAACCGAGCATAAAAGGTAGCCGATTTAATTTTTCAGGCTCTTACCGAACTGTATGACTATGAGTAAATATGTATGTTATACCCTTCCTTAAATTTTATGAAGAACCCCTAAGGAATCTTCATCAATCACTAAAGTCAATGAGATAAAGCCAGTAAATGCATCAATGACGGTCAACACAAAAAATAAGACAAAAAACTTGCTCATTGACGATATTTTTAAACGGTTTTTTTATTTCTATTTTTATAAATTACTAATAGACAAACTAGTTGCTACTTCGCTTTAATAGATCAATTACCAGATTGATGAATTGCAAACCATTCACATCTAGGTAAACGTCTACGTTTTTTGCGGTACAAAATTCAACTTTATCAGCTACAAAAATAGGTCCAAACTCGCATAGCACTTAAAATACGGACATCGTCGAAAAAAAATGCGCTTGTCCCTGCTATTGAACTTGGAGCTTTATCTATGGTATAATAAGGTCGATAATCGTTTGTTTACAACTTGTTCTGGTTACGATCAAAGAGCAAAATAGGCATTATTGCTATTAGATAAGGCCGCACGTGTGTCTTCGAGATCACGTTCGTACAAACAGTATTTACATATTATGTTAGGTTATGTATAGTTAGCGCCAAGTTTATCGATGTGGTTAATGGCTAATTTATTATTACGCCAATCTCACGGTTTTATTGTAGAAGGAATTGCTTACAGAAGTGAATTTAATCTGTTGCTATGCAGCGCGAATATACCTTGATATGAAAGTAGATAAGAAGGGTCAGTGTCACATCTGGTTTTATTCTTAATCTTGGTAGATGTAAGAAAAAAAATATTTTTCATTTTTTTGTTAATGCCGTTATGTCCTAGCCATTATGTAGCAAGACATTAAAAATTCGAATTAGGTTTTCAGGTTGGCTGTCATCAAATCGTTTATCGAAATGATAGATAGGGGGTTTTCCATCAATCTGATCACTGAACACTTTTAGATAAAATAGGTAACATGACACATAGATTTATTGTGGATAGATAAAAGCTTGATAGGAACCTACGAAGCCTTTTATATCCCATTATGATTATTATCTATTTGACTATAAGCAGAAGTAGAGAGTGACGTTTGCATTCGTAATCCGACAAATACAGACGGGCTCAACAAAGCAACTTAAAATAGCATAATTAACAATTTTTTATTGTGACCTAGTACTAGAAACAACGTTTTTGTTGTGAAATTATACAGTTTTTGTTACAAATATGGTCAAAAAGTGATTATCTACAATTATGGATAGCAGCCCATCTCATCGTGGCGGACTGCCGTATCACTCTTCATCACCAGCAGTAGCATCATCCAATAGTCGAGCACAGGATGAAACAGTTGAAGTTCTTTCTACCCCTGAAATTCAATCCTGGATGTCTAGCATTGAACAGTGCCTGAATGAGGTATCGATAACGGTTTCGGAAGGCAAGATGAATTCCGAACAAAAACAAAGAGTTACTAGCCTTTGTCGCAAAGTGGGACACGGAGTTTCTCAAATGGCTGTGCAATATCAGTCATTAAAACATAAAGCCATACAGAACTACACCACCCTGCAAACGTTTAAGGAAAATCAAGACCTCGCCATTAGTTTGACTGAGATCAAGCAGAAACTACAAGAGACTCTCATCAAACCAAAATCGGAAAGAACTTCCTTCGCAGACATGGCAAAGGGTACAAAAAGCCTTATTCGGCCTCAAGCAACTAGCTCAGTTGCGATATATCCTAGTGACCATACCAAGACTAGTGAAGAGACCAAAAGTTTTGTCCAAAAAATTGTATGCCCTGAGGAAATGAAATTGAAGGTACATGGACTTCGGAAAATAAGAAATGGAGGTGTTATCATAAGCACGGAGACCAAGGATGACATTCTAAAATTGAAGCAGACTGTCGAGCGCTCCACGTCTGCATTTACTGTGAGTGAACCTCAGAAGCGGAAGCCCCGTATTATAATTATTGGGGTACCTACTGATATGGCAGAGAAAGAAGTATTTAGATGTATTTACGAACAAAATATCGTCGACAAACTTCCAACATTGACAAAGGATACATTTTTGACCTCATGTAAATTAAGCCATAAGTCAGGAAAAAGGGATGCTGACAGCTGCAACTACATCGTTGAAGTACCAGCCAGCGTCCGGAAAGCACTAGTGACTCAGAATAGACTTTACATAAACTGGACGTCGTGCCCGGTACATGATTTCACCCTTGTGACTCGGTGCTTCAAGTGTCAGCAGTATGGTCATGCATCCAAGACTTGCAAATCTGCTACCTCTACTTGTGGCCACTGTGGAGGAGAAGGACACGCGACTCAAGAGTGCTCTTCAAAGGAAGAACCGCCAAAATGTGCAACCTGTAAGCGCTATAAAAAACCCCACAATCACAAGACGGGAGATTCCGAATGCCCTGCTAGAAAAGCCGCTGAGTATAGGTACATCAACTCCGTAGACTATAAAGGCGTCTGATAGCGTCAAACTCTAGATAATATTTAGCTATAATCATTTTTACACATTATATAATTTCATATTTTACTTAGGGTTAATGGATTACTGATTATTTTTAGGCCCGCATATTCACACTCAAATATTGTAGGTACTCAATATGTATATTTTAATTAGTATGTAAGCATTATAACAAACATGTGTAACACTGTATTTGTCACATTGACCTAGTTTTTAGTTACTATAGCAATTTATTGTTAATTCGCTATAAATATTATAATAAGCACTTTTACGCCCGAGACACAGGTTTTTACCTAGTTCGGGCAAATTATACATCAGCACTTTTTAGAATTAGCAAAATGTTGTAAAATTATGTTCAAAGTGAAGTAATAAACAATTTATTTATTTATTTATATTTATTATTTAGAACAAGTGTCCACTTTTAGCAGAAGGACAAGACATAAACGAATAATGTGTCGATTATCGCATAACCATTTTATTCGAATAGCCACAAAAAATAAATAACATCAAAATGGGCTATTTTCAATTAAATATTGAAACAAAATATGTTCTGCCTATCATTGATGAAAATACATAAAATTATTTCTCGCACAGGGCAACCAAATTCTCAAATGATTACTATTGTGCTAAAAGGGTTCACCAAACCACTAAAGCCTTGAACCCTCTTCCAAATGACAAAAATCTCAAATGCATACGCTGCATACGCACGCAATGGTCTGTCGTATTAGTATTACATTGATATGTTATGTCTATGTCCTTGTGACTGTCGCTAGGTCATAAAGGTCCTTCCCACCGATGCACGTACCTACTGCAAAGATATGATGCGCTGCATCTGTTTTTGGTATGTGCAAACCATTTTTAACGTAAGCCACGGGCATTAAAGATCACTTTGATTAAAAGTATAGGTACAGCATGTTTGTAGGAATAGGTAGGAATATTTGTTAGCCTCCGTGTTTGGGTGTGCTAGTCGATATTTACTCAATCGCATTTTTGATGAGATATGCAAGGCAAACTTAAACTTGTATGTCTTTTAGGGATTAAATCATGAGACTAATAGGTAATAGCTTATTATTCAAACACTAAGTTATTCAGTACCAGGTAAAAGAGTTATAGATAAAGGTAAGTATGTAAATAGGAAGCTTCTGAGAAACAGAGGATTAAGGGAATCCCCATTGTTATAGGTAAAAGGTATTTAAAACGAATTGCTTGACCAGTTACTTTAAATTTCCCAAATAGGAAACCAAAACATAGAAAATTAGAACATAATTGTATAAAATCACAGCATTCCTCAGTCAAACATTTCGTGCACTTATTGCCCGACATATTTTCTTGTGACACGACTCTTATGACTGGCGTGGCATATTAATTTACCTCTACAACAGACGTGAGTAACATTGATTAGTTTATGTTATATTTTATGTTTTGCCTACGAGACTTGGGCTACTTGACATGCGTGTGACGACGCTTTCAAAAGGTAATCCGTCAACTGGCTTAACATATTTTTTTCTTCTAAATCAGTACAAGATATTCAAATATCTTCATTATCACATGAACGTGTATTAAGGGCAGTTTATATTGTTGGACATTGGTCTTACTACAAAAACTTAAACATGTGTCAAACACTTGTCTAAAAAAAGTGTGGCTGCAAAATGGACCTTATTTCAACGTCATAATTTGTCATTTTTTAGACAAGTGATAAACTGACGTTTAAAAGTCTTTCTGGTAAGACGGTGTAAGTTGTTTTTGTCTTATATTCTGCTATTTATAATTAATATATATCTGTCTGTACATATCTGCTCTATCTGCTGCTAGATACTTTCCTCACAATACTAGAAGAGCCGTTTTGGAGACATTTTATAATTTAGCACCTTACTGTAAAATATTTTTGTTTAACTAGGTACGAAGTAAGTAATCTAATAAGTAAGTTTTTCAAAGGTCTCAATAATTCTCCAACTGCTAAAAAACAAAAAACATCTAGTATTATATCTGGTAAATTGCTGCTGAACTTCACGAACTTCCTTCACCACTAGCTGACGTCACCATCCAATACGATATCAGGTCTCGGATCCAACTGAGCAAGGCTTGTTTATCAAAACACGAAGCCAATTATTTTTATCGCTTCAGATGCGGGTTTCTGGCGATGTTCGTATTTCACCACACTTCTGAACACCGTATGGTATATATTATTTACGTTTGCAAGTAATTAAACCACAGACACTGCTAAATACTAAATAACAGATGGAAAATTTTGGTTGTGTAAAGAATGTGGTGATCCTGGAACTGTAAGGAGATGTAAATCAGCTAAAGGCATGAGCAATGTCATTCTAATCACGCAAAATCATACAGTAAGCACCATAGTGTATTTAGATAGGGAAATACTAGTAGTGACAGGAGAATAGTAGACAATAGAATAGACAGTTGATGGTATGCCATTCAAATCCAAAAAGAATTAGGTTGACCGATTGATGTGAAAATCTTTTTAAGAGCAGAAATTTATTTAAAGCCTAAGCACACGATCATTGTAACCACTCCAAAAATCCCTATCTGACACAATGGCCTAACAAATGTAGGTAGATACATTGTTCTTGAAACACCGAAGCACCACAAGTGTAACTACAATATTACCGGTAAGAATTAGCCGACTCGTGCCATGGTCGGGGATGTAGCACTGTATAGAACTGGTATATACCACCTCACTACGAGACCTAATGGATCTTCTGGAAAGTTCTAAACGGACAGAGTCTGTCGTCAATCATTATGTGGAAGAGTGAGTGCAAAGAAACGGGCTAAACAAACTTAATGTGTTTTTAAATAAAAATCGATGATAAAACTTTGAATTTTAACTAGTAAAGAGTAATTGAATTGTTGATTCGTATATTTGATTTATGAAAAGTAATATAAGAAGAACGAGTTACCTAATTCTAAGTAGCAAAGAAGTTAAAAATCTAATAAAATCAATCGAAACCCATCAGAAGACTTGTATTAAATACATAATGGAAGTACAATGTCTAAAAGAGCAATGACATAGGTCACAGCGCCATACCTAGTCATGTAAGTGCAGATGACGTCATTACGTTACTAAATACATACATACATGCATGTTTGCAGGTCTGGAGAGCATGCATTTGTGACTCACGCAGGATATTTACACATTACAGTCCATATTTATCTGTATCCTCGTATATTAGGTATATGCAAAGAATTATGGCTGGGAAACTTTAAAACACATTTCATTAACACACGTTCCTGCATTATCTCCCGTATGTTTCTCATCATCATTTGCTTGACCTTTTCCTATATTATCAAATGGGTTCAGCACAGCATGTCTTTTTCTTCCAAAGTTTCCTAATTGAGACATCTAAGACTTCTTACAGCCATATCGTCCTCACTCAATCCTTCAATTGTTCTATATCCATCGATATCAATACTTAAAACCTTCCGTGTGTTCTTATAGTTACTTAAATTGTATTAGGTAATTCGAATAAGCCCTAGCAACACCAGGTGTGTGTATTGTGTCCTAAGACACGAAGACTGTTATATGAGTAAAGATTGTTTGTAACTTTATGCCTTGTGACACAAAAAAGTTTGCAAATATCAAACTGATACCTTGCATACACTGCTGGTGAGTTACATTTCGCCAATAAAGACCCTTCAAATCTTAACGAAAGAAGAATATTTTCGCATAACAACCGAATTTTCAATACAGAATTCCGTCAGCTGCATCTCTTTTTTCACACCATAAACAACTCTAGCACTATAAACTTATACATCAACACATAAAGCCTAATATAGATTTACTACAGACAAAATCCCTGGCCTACATACACAGAGAACTTTACACACACATGCAAACACCAGTCTCCCGTAAACTGACGTAGAAATACAGAACAAATCACATATGCTACATACTAGAGATGGGCTTAATAAAATGTTTATTCGAATTATTCGAGTGAAAAAAGATTATTCAAAATTCTGGTTCTTCCAACCTGATAGATGTGTTGCTAGGGAGTTTGTTCCACCACTTCTTCTTACCAGCAAAAACACATAGGAAGTGGTGAAGGGCGGGCGTTTTGAGGCTGTCTTTTTTTTATTTTTGAAGTTCGAAAAGTGCTGATTTATCAGCCTAATTTGAATAAACGATTTTGAGATTTTTTTCATTTACCTGTTTTGACCTATTTGATAATATAAAAATAGCAGCATTCATTTATCACAAATTAAATTACAAAACAATAACAACTTACCTACAATCAATTAATCGTATAATCAATTACGTACATTCATATTATCGGTCAGAAATTCAGTCGAATTCATTTATCACGTTCTTTTACAATCGTACAACACTACTTACCTCCTGCAATATCTAAATATACTAGCTAAGCGCCCCGACCACGTCTACGCTGACGTCAGAAAGATTTAAAAATAAACTTAGAATATACGAAACTCCTTTGACTAACGAGACAATGAAATACAAACACACTTTACTTATAAAAAGTTTTGAGGCCGGTTTGAAATGATAAATAGCGATTCAGAAACGGAACGGAGTTATTCAACTAGTTTGTACAAATTCGTCTTAGAATGTATTCAGCAGTTTTATAATACGTAGACGAAAGGTTAAGTATCTTGTTAAATACCCAGTTATAACTAAAAAGTTTCTCCATAAGTGCCTAGGTGTAGGCACAATAGTACTAGGAGTGCACTCATTATGAAGAGGTATTTATTTACTCTCGAGCAAAGCGTCAAACGTCCTAACCACGTCTGGCAGCCTGGTATTTACGTTACTGCACAAGGAGTACACATCAAATCACAGGCCTTCATGAGGCCCTGGTACTTTGCCAAGATATACAGCGATAAATATAATTAAATTAACCAAATACTTGCGCAATTGCTACTTGCAATATTTAGCAGATTTTGGTTAAAATTTTGTGCCAAGAGTTGTTTGAGTCAGATGTGGATACTTTCAATACTATGGGATAGAACTGGCCCTACCTATCGTCCATTGAACCATTCTACCCCTGGCAGCAATATAAGAGAATTTGCAAATATTATTTATTCAACAGAGTCTAGGTACTTTAAAAAAAAATAAGTAGATATATCAGGCAGTTGCCCTAACATTAATAATATTATACAATTCTATGAGATGATATTAAATAAAACATGAATGAAAGGACACGGTTGACCTTGATGCTACACAAGTGTTTGAAAAGACTTCAATAACAAGAGCCTGTATGGAAATACATAATGATAGTTTTTATCTCGGCCGTAGTTACTTAGACCATATTCAATCTAAAGAACCTCATTCATTTAGAATCCTATTCTATTATCCTTTCATTAGTTTGCAAGGGTGAGCCAATAGAACCCCTTTTGCAGGTATTGAAAAATTCAGGAAGAGTACCTATATAGAGTTTCAGAGATTTGAACAATTCTACTTTTAGATCTTTAGCACTAAATAAATGTGGCGATCCTTGGGGGAAGCCTTTGTCCAGTAATGGACTTCTTTTAGCTGAGACAACGACTAGACAGGCAGAAATACCCTTTGCTTGCGAAAACACGAGTAATAATAAAACTTGGTAACATCTTACGACGTTTAAAACGAAAAACATACAAAAAAGTCACATTTGTCTTATTTCAAGCTAAACCCACAAAACTGGTTGGAGTACCTATACCTGTTTCACATTAAAAACATTGCAAAAACAATTCTCAATGACCTCTAAAAATTGATAAGAGATCGAAAGGAAATTACTTTGTAAACATGATTTTTTTGCCAGAAACGAACGAGAAGTAAGTATAATAGAATAGTGTTGGATTATCCTGGAACAATAGACCACAAGACCTTCTAGAAAAATCCCGAAATCCTTCTTAATAAGCCAATAGAATAAAACTCAAGATGTTCTTTAATTTCATTGTCTGTTGTCACGCAAACTTGTATCCTACGAAAACCTTATAAAAAGTTTGTAAACACTTTTTTGTCTAGATTAATGGATACAGTTTGTTTTGGCTAGACTCGTCTGCTCAACTCTTGGCGCTATTCCCACATCAACGTTTCCATTTTCAACGCATTCCTTATTATCGTCACAGTTTTGGAACATCATTGACACCTACTGCACCGTTGCACGTCTTTTATGAGCCTTATTACGGCTTCATTACTGCTTATTTACCTATATCAACTTCATTTTCCTATTCAGCAATATTCCTTATGTATTTATTTAAGTTTGTACAGTTAACCATAAGGTGACTTATTGTTTTAAGTTCTAGTGTTCATCAACCACCTACTTCTCATCCCTATAAGATCTGCCCAACAATATTCAATCGATTATCCTACATCAAAACCTAATCCCCAACTCGTGATTTATCGATCTACAAGACCGAATCACTACAGTCAATATTCTACAGATCGAATGAACCATGTCGTAAATCTATAACGTGTTTGAAAGCAGAGCCGGGTCGCGAACGGCCGGTGAATAAACTCGCTTGCAGGTAGCTATGGAAACTTCCAGAACATTGTATGAAACGTTCGAAGGAACAAAGGGATTGTTGGTTCGTAAGGAACCTTCGGTCGACTGGTTAGTACCGTAAGGTTTGACGACGGTGTCTAGAGAAACAATGACAAGAATATAACCGGGTTTCTTTGTCTTTGGGCTTTCATCTTCGATAATTTTATTCTAGTTTTGCAACTGTGATATGTAGGCTATCGTCTATCGCCTTTTTGACAGTTATGAAATAAAACAAAGAAAGTAGAATACAATATTTTAGATGCCCTAATAAAACAAAACTTTCCCGTAATAAATAATTTGAAGTCTCCAATCTGTATGTATACCAATCATTCAATAGTCTACATACAAACGCATTAGCTTTGTGTATAACTAAGAATCTAGTGATTTCAGTAATGTATCAATCTCTAGATTTACTTAGGTACTTGAGATAGAATTTTGGCTTGAGCGCCACAGGTGCAATTTCAAATTCGTCTCTCTAGTAAGCAAATCAACATATCTGCCTATCCTTCTTCCAAATCAACATAGCCATCTATAGATGGGTTATTGAAATCCACCATAAAATGCCCTGTTCTTGAACAACCAGCTGCAAGTTCATGTTTTATCTAGGAAAGAATGATAGGTGCACACGCGCACCTAACTCTGGATTTCACACAATCATTGATAACACTATCTTATCAAGTATTGTTTTTCCGATAGCGTTTTATGAATTTATACGGCTCGTCTGTTTTATCTGTGTGCATCTTTACTGGGTTTTATGGGCACAACTGACGTAATTGGATGAATTGTGAGTATCTGAATGAACACAATTTAACTGGAACCTTTCATTGAACACAACTTAATAAGAAGCATGACACGGGGTCCATATCAGTAACTAAATTCTGTGCTAAACACTGATTTTCAGTAACTACGTATTGAGGTAACATACACATTTAAGCGCATATTTAATTAATTCAAAGTGAAAAACTCTGCAAAATTACTTTTAGAATTGAAAGATACGTTTCAGCAACTTTGAACATAGGAAGGAAATGATAACTACATAATAAGGATACCAAGAGGAATTCGTTCTTCAGAAAAAAAAAATCGAAAAGACACTTAAGTAAACCGGAATAGTGAAAAATTAAAAGAATAGGTACTAACAAACCACAGTTTCAATTTACTCCAGTGACAAAAATCTAGGGAAGGCATAAAGAATCGTTCTATTTTTATCCAGTTAGTATTGAGGTTGACCCCAACCTACTTGGTCAAGGCTAGGCCGTTGACGGGATCGTCTAGGTCAATTTTGACTTAGAGATTTATAACATTATATTTATCTTCAATACCAGAACTTTACACGACTCCTTCCGAAGGTAAAAGAAAAAAGCCATTTCTAAAATTCCCTGACTGATCAAAGTGTGTTGCAGGCATTATGAAGAAATTGGACAGAACTTCGGCAAGGCATATAACTTTTCCGAGCAAAGTACGTAAAAGAAAATGTATTGGTAATCTTCTTTAATTATTATTATAATTTAATTATAATAAATACTTTGATGAATTCTGATGTCTCTGCATTAATTGCAAATTGTTCTCGCTTTACCTACAAAGTTAAAAACAAAGGAATTCATTTAGTTGTACCTGTGTAACCTATTGAGTTAGGAGAAAATTATAAAACCTACCATGAAGGTTTTTATACATGAATGAACTGTTATTGAAAATATTTTATAGGTAGGTACTTACTGGCAAAAGTGCCTGATATGTAAATACCTAGGTACCTACCAGTACTGGGATTGAGCAAGGTCGTTGTTCTTTTCCTTATAGCTATTTTAATACATAGGTCAACAGGTTTCAGTCAAGTTTCTATTGCTTGGATAATCCACACTAACAAAGCGTTTATTTACTCAATCCTTATCCCACAGGAAGCATCTGGTTTCAATATAATTGTGAATTTGTGTATAAAAAAAAAATATTTGTAAAAACTTAAAAAAGCAAAGAGTTACGACAATATTTTTATCACTTCAATTTAGCTATAATTTTTTTTTTCTACGAAAATATAAAAACGAGCCTGCATCAAAACACGCATAATTATGATGAGAAAGCCATAAATAACCAATAAATCATCATTTATTAGTCATGAAAATATTTGTGTCTCTTATTCGATTCGAAGCCGCTACACGCATTCAGTAGTCAATCTTTTTAACCACTGTGCCAACTATGCCGACCATCGTCATAAAATTACTAATACAAAAGGAATTCGCTTACACATAGGAAATTATATCATTAAAAGTAGGTTTAAATAAGTTCAATGAATACCTAATATTTATTTACAAAAACTTATATAAAATGCTGAATTTTAATTTTAAGAACGAGGCATGTTCTTCAAATTGTTTTTTTTTTACGTAAAACTTGCTCCTCAGATCACAGTTTTCCGAAAATGTTTCCATACATGTTTCATGAGAGAGAACGTAGGTACCTAATTGATTTCAGATACGGAATATTTCATGATTCATGTACATTTTATGAGTCACATATAGTCACTTTATGACTGACTAGCTTTTGCCCGCGACTTCTTTCGCGTGGAATAGTAACTCCCGGTAGATTTTTGGTTTGACCAATAGGTGGCGCTATATGTCCGGAATAAATTTTATTTTTATATTTTTTTGTAATAAAAACTATCCTATGTCCTTTCTCAAGTTTCAAACTATATCTGTACCAAATTTCACACAAATCGATTCAGTAGTTTAGGCGTGAAGAAAAGACAGACAGACAGACAGACAGACAGACAGACAGAAAGACAGACAGACAGAGTTACTTTCTCATTTATAATATTAGTTAGGATTAGGATTCCTTGAAAACTGTCAAGAGCTATATTAAGAGCTGCTTTCAGAACAAGATAGGCGGGATATTACGGGTTTTTTGTTAATCGTCGTCTCGTATGTTTGCATGTCATTGCTTTGTGTAAATACTACGATAATGGAGGCAATTAACCTTATCAAGTAATTGGTTTTAATTAAGATGTACAATTAGATACAGTTAATGTCAGGTTTTGCTTTAAATTGTGAAACAAACTGTCATAAAGCACCGCGAAGGTCACCTAACTCCTATATTGTTTACATAACTGTATTCCGGTCAGTGAGACGTTCAAATTACAGATTACCGAGGCCCTGACTCATTGACTTATATTTTTACTTTACCGCGGCCGTTGACCTCACCAATAAGTTCAAACGCCTCAGGAAAGTAAGTGCAAAACACAATATAGCGATAAGGAGATAACGAGCAACACAAACGGTAGCTTTTTAACACAATCCGACAATAATATCAGAGTAAACTGCATGAAATAAACCCTCAAACGTTCGAATTATGCTAAAATGTACAAACGCACATCGGACGTTCATTCATGAATTCCATGACGCAAGTGCGTTCAAAAACATAAATGAAATATGCAATTTAGCACCTAATACACTAATAATAAGTTATAAAATAACTGTACTTACCACGTTATGCTTTGTAACACAGAGCACACACAATCAGCTGTTCACAATGCGAAAAATTCACTCAATATTTTTGTAAATAAGGCAAGCACGTGCGGCCGGCTTGGCAGGCAAAACACATCTGGACAGTTAGTTTAGGTCGCCGCTCGAGGCGAGACGCGGGCAGCCGCGCCTCTAGCCACAACACCGCATTTTTAAAACACAAATACAAAATCGCTTTCCAAAAAAAAAAACCTTTTTTGAAAATCCGCACTCAAAAAACGCCCTCACACTTCGGCGTTTCCACTTAGAGTGCTATCATTCACGTTAATTATACTGTTTACACAGCAACAGATAAATGCTTATTTAACTTTAACATCCAGATAGATAACAGTGGAATTTTACATAATATTTTTTTGTTTGTACGTATGCAAATAGAGTTTTTTTCTTTCAAAACTTCAATGTGACGGGCGGAGTCATTGTCTGATCGCCAAGGTTACGTTATGTAGGTTTTAATCTGATTTTCAGATTATGAAGTCTTTTTATTTACTTTGGGCAATACAAAAATAATATAAAAAATAACAGATTACTGAGCTGTTATAGGTACACAAGCGTAACTACGAAGAACACAATAAAAACTAATTTGTTTGACAGAGAACATCAAGATAATTGGTTCATTAACTGCAACTGTGTTATTCATTAACAGAGCTCATCTTACGGAAAAACGCATACAAATAATTAACATAATATCACCTGCTGTACCTACGGTGATACCTTCCGTATTTACACACAGGTACCAATGAGTGTGAAATAAATTAATTTCAATAATAGGTACTGAAGTATATTTATTCCCAAATCATTTACCTACAGAAACAAGGAACACTTTACTTTGATCAATTCTTGTTATGATGAAGTTCTAACCTAGGACTCGTAACGGTTACATTAGAGTCCCCAACTTTAACAGCCCTTAGCAGACCGCATCTTCGCCCTTCTATAACGTTTTATTTAAGAGTCTTGCAAAATGGACAAACTTTTTAACTAAAAACCAGCACACTAATAAGAAACATTATATCATCTTTGCTATGTTTGGAGAATAGGCAACGGCTTAAAACAAAATAGTGTTTATCACATGGCGCTTAAATGACAATCATGAAATAACCTGTTAACATTAGGCAATTACAATTAAAAACACGTTATCAATCATATATCATGCAATACATATAAAAATGTATTTATTTATTACGATATTCTACCGGGGGTCACGTTCATTCTTATTTGCACTGTCAAGTCAATTATCGTTGTGTGCCAATTAAACAATTTCATGATAATGCCTCTCTATTCAGTATTTACCTACAAACGCACTTGTAGATAAAGCTAAATGCATGAACGGCACGTTTTAATTAAACTACCGGTATTGTCTACTTTTGAGTTCGTTTACCAGGTTTTGATTCTTAGAAGAAATTTCCAAAACCTTCGCCGTCTTGTCAAGTCTCGCTTCCTGGTCATAAGGGCTGTTCATGACTTTTGCAGCCCCACAATTCTTCTTACTTACAGATTGCAGTTGCAGCAAAGATTACTAGGTGCAGGTAATTTAAATGGGAGCAATGTAGCTCTTGAAATTACAAGCCTGGTGACCCATGTGAGAATAAGTCATATAAATAAAATCCGATAATAATGAAAGCAAGAGTCTCACTCATCCATTCAATGAAAGCAGTAAGTAGTTTAAAAGCCCTAATCTGATTAACTGTTCGGCCATTCAGAGAATGCGTTCCTGACACGTCGCGATTGAACTGACGACGTAATAACATTCATTGATTATTGATATAATAATGTTGTTTTAATGCTCCTCAATTGTTAAAACGGTAAACAACCAGCAAAAATATTTTTATCGTAACTGCAACGCCATTGCAAAGTTACGTCGTCAGTTCAATCGCGACGTGTCAGGAACGCATTCTCTGAATGGCCGAACTATAACCCCACTAATACTGACGATATATTCTAAGAATCAGAAGTACCAAGTTATTTGTCAATTTCACCATCTATTACGGTTCTGATTAAGTATGTATTGTTATTCAAACTGTGTTACTTCTACGAAAAGTTTGTAACATGACTCTGGCCCGAACTCTTTGACGTCGACTTTATTTAGTGTAACTCGTGTTTCGAAATGAAATTTTTGGATATGTTTTGTTTAGGTTGAAGAATTCGCTGAGGAGTCATTCTTGGAACGGAATTTTCCATGATTGTAATCAGCGGAATGGTTTGAATGTCACTCACGTACTGCTTCTCCATAAAATCTCAGCTCAAAAAATGTGGTTTTATCGTCTTTTTCTCAGCCGTAGGACGTTAATGCTAATCTACTAAAAGCAAGTTGCGTCTAATCTTCTTCCTTGATTGCGCCAAGCTCCCATGGAGCTACTCCGCAGACCCAGATAAAAAGAAGCCTACATCAGCTTTCCTCGATAAATGTGGCTAGTGGCTAAGTATCTATCACTGAAATATTTTCTCAAAACGGTTCTTAAACTTCGAATTCATACCACGGCGCTAGTTTTTTTCAGTTCCTAGGGCCCTTGAGAGGACCCCTATGTCTTACGTATGGTTAGTGAATAGGGTGATGACGACGATGTTTTCAAAAACAATTCATCGGATTATTTGACTCCTGTACCATGTCATGGAGGTTTTTCGAAAGATAACGAGATTAACTTTAATTTCTTTTTTATAAATGCATATTATAAAGATAACGAAAGACTGCAGTTTAAGTTTGGGATATTATAAATTGCATA
The DNA here is from genome assembly GCF_022581195.2 of Helicoverpa zea. Classification (NCBI taxonomy): domain Eukaryota; kingdom Metazoa; phylum Arthropoda; class Insecta; order Lepidoptera; family Noctuidae; genus Helicoverpa; species Helicoverpa zea. Next base: position 1,696,323 of record NC_061460.1, on the reverse strand, counting down.
TCAAATAAATAATCGCCTATCAATAAATACTCATCATTTATATTCTTTTTTACATCAAATAACTTACTTCACTACAAATAAACTAAATGTTTAACAAAACTCAAACTGCAGATAATTCGAAATTATACATCAATATGACATTACTTTTTTCCTTATAATGCAATACAGTTAAATTTATTCTTGTACAAAAATACTACATACAAGCATTAAATACTGACTGCACAGCAAATTTTCCATATTTCATAGCAAAATAACTATCCCAGTAGCATATTAACCAGTAAGTACAACAAAACCTGTTCATCATATTTGTCTTAATTTTCAATAAGCCATGCTCGGCAAATTTAATGATTATTATAACAAAAAAACCCTGTCACATTGCATTATTTCTAAAAGCAGAACAAATTAACTGAAATCTCATTCAGCGTACTATGAAGATGGTAGAATTTTATTTAGATTCAATTTATTTAGCAAATTGCCAATTATAACCTTCAATTAAAAAAAAACGTTGTTTTAAAAATTGAAGCTAGTAACGAAAACGAATCGCTGCAAAACCGACTCCACGTAGTCTTGTTTGCCCTACCCCTAGAGTGCAATTCAAAACCGCGTAGGCGTGGAGGGGCGAGGCGGCCTGCGAGCTGAGGTGCAGGTAGTTTTAACGCTCGCCGACGCGGCTGAGGCTGGCCGGCCCTGCCGGCCAGCAAGCCGAAGCTGCGGTGGTGAGCGTGAAAACCATCTGCGACGATAAGCTCGCATGGGACCGCCGGAACCACGAAGCGCCGGAGCCGTGCCAGAAGCCATGCTTGCTGCATGTTGCATGCTTACTTCCATGTTGCATGCCTGCTTACATGCTGCATGCCTGCTTGCATGCTGCATGCCTGCTTGCATGCTTCAGGCTTGTTTGCATGCTTCTTACAGGAAAATGAAAATTCCAAAACTATGCCAAAAGATGATTCTGACTATAAACATTCTGAAATATGATAGTTCTGCCTTTTAATGGCTACTTATATGAAATGTATGCCAAAAGGAAGTACTGACAATGACTGAAAATGCACCTGCCCCATTTTTTTTAAGAACTATATGTGCAAGCATATCATCGGACTTGCGATCCGACTCAAGTACGTGGCGCCATCTGTAGAAGCTAAAAATGTGCCTATTGGGCAAAAAAAATAAATAAATCACTGGCTTTAATAATTCAATAAATTACAATTTTGTATTTAATTTTATATTTTTTTGCTGATATCATTATGTGGGAATTAATAAATAATAAGATGAGTGTGACCAATAAAATGCTGTTTTATTCAGAAAAACTGCTGTAAATAATATAAAAATAGAAGCTATATTTAAAAGAAAAAGAGTTAACATGTATAATGTGCATTAAGATTGTTAGCTGTGCATTGATGAAAAAGCTTTTGCTTTAGGAAAAATCGCTGTACGCTGCGAAAATAAATTGTAGTGTGTTTAGTAATATTTTGAGTTGAATATTTTGCTGTGCAATCAGTAATTTTGATGGAAATTCGGAATCTTATTGCATAGAAAAAGGATATTTTTTGATTTGCGTTTAAATACTACCCTTTAAGTTTTATTTGTTACCACATTACGATGTTTATTTTGTCTGGTTAAAACAAGTTCAAGAGCAAAGTATTTGGCTGCCTTTTTGTTCTCAAAAAGTCCCTTTTCCAGAAACAAAAAATGTATAGATACTAAATAAATAATAAATAATGTCGGGACACCTTTTCACACACGGTTGGTTAGCCCCATGGTAAGTTATTAATTAACTTGTGTTATGGGTGCTAACACAACTGATAAACTACATATAGCTACACATATACATATTTATAAATACATATTGTAACACCCAGACCACGATCAACAAGCATGCTCATCACACAAATGTCGACCGAACCGGGAATCGAACCCGGGACCTCAGATTCGGCAGTCCGGCTTGGTGACCATTGCGCCATAGAGGTCGACAAATATACTAGGTAATGCGTTTTATATTACATGCGTGACATTGAATTTTCTAGTAAACAACATGCACGTCTTTCACACAAACTCATTGCGTACTTTTTAACCGTGTTCCCAAAAAGGAGTAGATTTTTAATTCGTGGGAATCTTTTGAATTGTTAGTTTATGTTCACCGTTTGCCTACAGGTTTTTGCAATTTCAACTTAGTTTACTTATAATTTCATTTATATCACGTTCGTTCATATTAGATAAAGTAAAAAATGTTACAGTTTTATAAGATCAGTAATTATTAGAAGAGATGTACAAATAAAATACACAAATCCAATAAATAATTTAATAACATTTGATTAAATACAGAATAATATAACATGATCAAAACCTGTTAGTTCTTAAACCTACCTTAAATTATTCGGAAAGATATCAATATCGTATATTGTAATATCTTTCCATTGTGCATATAAACGTGTTACAGAAATAGGTATAATTTGTTCGAAATTAGGTACAAATTATGCTATATTGTGCTCTATCTACAAATTTTCTTACTCTATGTTTTTTAGACCAAGAGCTGTAAGTATGAATTTATGAAATCATTCATATTATGTCGCTTATTCAGAAGAAAAACGTTTTCATATTTTTTTTAGAAAATTTTGTTGTTTGAGGTTATTCATCCGGTTATTTACTTATTTTATATATTTTTGTAAAGAGTTTTTGGAGAATAAAAAAAATGCCAAGGTCACGTACATGTAAAGATGACTCTTTTTGACGTTTTTCTTTTACAAAATTTAACAAGTAAAAGTTAATTAAAAAGTTACAATAATCATTTATATTATCTCGGTATTGGTAAAAATGTTAAATTACATATTTCTTACTGTATAAAGTGTGGAATGGTTATATTCTTCAAAATACTATTAGGTATATAATATAGTACAGTACGTTATACAGATAATGGCACATTAGTTCTAATTAATCATCGGTTATTTTATTGAATATTGGTAGAAAAAAAAACAGACGTTAAGCCTATTTCTATATGTTTTTTTTCCAGATAAATAAGAAATACTTTTTTCTAATATAAATAATGAACGAGTTCACATTTCAAAACCAACTGACTGTTAACTGAATTTCCTATACTTATATGTTTTTTTTTATTTAAGATTACGAATAAATAAATCACAGTTCAAAAAAGATCAATTCTTAATAGATGACTCGTTGCTTAAACACGCGCTCCACATTACAAGGCGGATTATCTTAATTGCTTTAAATTGATGTTTAATTAAAATAAATGGACCAATTGACAGACGCGCCTTCAATTGACTAATAAATTGAAATAATTTTTAAATCATCATCTGCCTAGTCTTTTTCCCAAGTATTTTGGGGTTGGCTACCAATGTAATTGTAAGCAGCTGAGTACAAGTTTTACCAGAGTAGGAGTACTGCCTATCCGACCTCCTCAACCCAGTTACCCGGGCAACCCAATACCCAATGAGTAAAATAATTTTCAAAGCGTTCACAAATTTTTTAATACACTAAGTTTATTTTATGTGTGTTAGAAATCAGATACTTCTTCGTTATTATTGATACAAATTGTAACAGCTGATAAAATAGTAAGTGCTTATATTGATTAAAAATGTATTTATTTTGCTAAGTTATATTTAAGTAAAATACAATTTGATAGTGATTTTTTTCATAAGTTGGTAGATATATAGGCACGTTTTTTTTACCATAATAGTCGAAAGACTACAAATAACTAATAGTTTCTAATTAAAATTAATAATTGTGATCTAAAAATTCGTGACTTATTAACTTAAGTGACTCAAGTCCAAAAATTCTTACTAAATAAATTAATTCCTACAAAAACATAACAACTTCGAATAGGAAGATCAATTACTATCAAAATTAATTTTATATGTAATACATATATAACTAGAGGGGTAAATAGTCTTAAAATACTATAACTTTATATTTATATTATAATATGGGAACCATTATGTTAGATAAATCGTTATAATATTTGATTAAGAGATGATTACATTTTAAAAAAGTCTGGCTCTCAGACTATATGCAATTTTATTCTTTTCATACTTGCTGGTAGTTGCATCTTTAAAAATCGTTTTCAGTCATTAATCTATTTTGTCCTTGGGAAGTTTTCGAAGCTAAGCTATAGATTCGTTTCAAGCTTCGAGTGCATTTAGGATGAGTTGCACCATTTTAATCGGCGATTTGACCTCTGGTAATCGGTATACCTACATGCGCAACTGGATGAGTGGATTATTAATTGTTGTTTACTAATTTACAATTGTTACTACTGCCTACCTCTTCTCCTTACATACTTGCAATGTGTTATTGACGATAGGTAGCTCTACTATGCAGGTTAATTCTTGTTGATCAATAGAAAAAATCATGAAGTTTCCTTGCATATTCTACAAGATCTATATATGTACATATAATCGTGCATCTAATTGAACTTTTTGGAATGCAAACCAACCCAAGAGTTCAACACCCCTTAAGCCATGCTGATATCATCAGCGACAGCATGTCTGATCTGGTAGCTCCTGACCGGCTGGATGAGAGATATGAGCATCCCGGACACCATGATGAATCCTCCAGCGAGGTAGAACGACAGCTCCCACGAGAATGTAACGTCGTAGATGAAGCCTGGAAGGAATAATTTTATCATATGGGTTGTTTTGGATGTCGAATGATCAGTGTAAGAAGAATCCGTCGTAAAAATCAGCTTGCAGAGTCATAGGACCAATTATTTAACTTGCAAGTACATAGCAGTTATATTAATTTTATAGAGTACCTATTTATGTAGGTAAGAATTTACAAAAGTGCGTATTTATACAGGATAGAATTTTATGTTTGCCTTGCCTTTTTCTGATTCAGTAAATAGGGCTGCAATATTACACGAATGTACGGTTAGGGAGAAGCCTAAAGATGGGACAAAATATTTATAATGATTAGCCATTAGTCATGAGCCATTAGTCTTACCTGATAACGGTGGTCCAATCAAATGACCGATACCCTGAGCGAGCAACACCAATCCATAAGCCGATGTAAAGTCATCCAACGATACCAGTTTCACCAACAGACTAGGTGTGAAAGTATATGATGCTGCGAAAAATAGGCCAAAAGCTGCTGAAGCAGAGGCTAAGAGCCAGTAGTTCAGTGCTGCAGCCCTTGGGATGGCAGCCACAGAAGCGCCGCAGAGGACCAGACATACGGCATATAGGCCTCCGATGGAAACTTGGGGGAAGTCGCCTATCCAGCCGAGGCCGACCTGGAAAAGATAGTATGATATTCAGTAAGACAAGCTATGGTAAATTCAAGACTAGACATGCAATAAAAACTATTGGTATACACACATAAACCTTGCCCTCCAATTTATTTGGAACGTCTGACTGTCTGCCATTATTTACAATCCAATTAGGGTGTAACGCACGGGGCCGGCCGTATTATAACTATTTCATCTCTAAGAACAAATCTCTTTGTTTTCTGAAGCAAGGATTTTCAAGGATGGATCTCAAAATGATCATGATTTTTATACCTATTTCTACAATTACATATGAAAACTTTGAATTCTCTCAGTGTCAACATCGAAACTAAAACAAACAGCGCCACGATTTCACGTAAATAATAAAATACATTTAGAAATCCACAACGGCATTTTGGCACAAGCCGCGTCCCCAGACATTTGGAAACTGGATATTATCTATTTCTGTCCACCGAAGTTATGTCAAATCACCTCGGGTTTCGTGAACCTTGGAGAGGAACCAGACCGAGATAGAAGTCTCGTGATTCACAAGTGTAGGAAGGGAGATGAGCACCATTTTGGACGGAAGATATTTGTCAGACATGTCTGGAAACTGCCAAATAGTTGTATAGTGTAATAGGTGTGATGGCCTTGATACTTGGATGCTTGATGTACTTTCGAGAGGAAAAGGATTCTACAGGGATAGAAAGTTAATGACATTATTTTAGAGCTAATAAATGCTTCCTTGGTGGAACGACGGCTAGAAGTAATAACATGTTTGAGATTCTAGTTAAATCGTAAGGTGGGGTAGTCTTTACATCAACTTTATCGAAGTAAATGATATTAAATAGTAAAATTGTAGTTTTAAGATTACGAAATTATTGAAAATATTTCAAAACGCTTTGGAATTTATCTCCAGCACTCGTTGGTGAATTTCCAGAAACACTGACTTTATACGAATCACTGTGACAAGGCAATGAACTAGATATTTTATATTGTTCATCGATCATTAAGTTTTTGGCGCTAACTTGGAATTTTAATAGAAGTAGCTTAGTTAAAGAAACGAAAGTTTTTTGATTGTTATTCTACATGAAAGCCAAATCAGTTTGGCAACATACCAGATTTTTTTAAATTGTTTACCTTCTCAATCCAGTTACCCCGGCAACACGATACATGACTTTTAACTATCCGATTTCAATACCAGACTACTTTGAGCCATTCGCAGCTATACTTTCAAATTATCCGAAAAGAAAGTTGAGTTTTTGAGTTGTCAACTCTATACTCACCATTCCAATAGTATTAGTAATCCCGATCAAGCTCAACATCCCAGCGCTGTCATCTTCACTGTAGCCACTATCTAACATATGTTCAGCGAGATAGAAGTATGGCACTATGAACCAGATGAATAGTATGATGGTGCCCAAACAGAGGAGGTTGAAGGTCATTCGCTTGAAGAGGGTCACGTTGAACATGTCGGCGAGGCAGCTGACACAGTCATCGTACCAGTTCTGGAAAATATAAGTTAGTAGTTAGCAGAGTATTTGAATTTAAGAGGTAAATAAAGAACGGTTGAATACTGAAACGCCACTCGATTATAAATAGGTGCTGGTCAAACAATTCTTACACTTACTTACGTTAATTCTGCAAGAGAAATACTGATAACTAAGACAGTAAGTAACGTTTTAGTAATATCGCTTACTTTTTATAGTCATGCTTTTTTTAGGTAAGTAATCCCTTTCATTTATTTAGATCACATTAAGTCTGGTTAGTAAAGAATGAATGAATAAGGGGAGACCATACGGCACTAGTTTCAAAATATAAAGTTATGGCATACTTACATGAAATAAATCTCTTGGAAATAAATCTTGGAATAAATAATATCAAAATAAAAAAAACTCATACCTCTTCCTTCTCATCGATGGTAATCATAGAGTTCTTAAATATATCTGGGCAGGACGATGCCTTCAACCTGTACCTCTTTATATTCAACATGGCATTTCTATGGCTAATAGAATTCAAGGGCATCTTCAAATCCTTTAAGTAATGATGGTTCACCGACAGCTGTTTCTTTAACCAATCTTTCCTATTCTCCTTACTATCTTGTTTCACCATTTCTTTATCATCCCGGGTTTCTGAATGAGCCTTTCTAATAACTCTCTTCTCTGGATTCTTAAGTTCATATTTGTCTGAAGTTTTATCGTTGTTCTGATATTTTTCTGAATTCGTTCGTTGTAGTGTATGTTTCGTAAATTTGACGATTGGAGGGTCATTGGATTCGTTGCTCGGTTCTCTTGGTGGTGTCTTTTTGGTTCTGTTTATGGCGAAAGATGGGTACTTCACTTCGATGCCGTAGTCTCTGCTCGTTTTCTTGACTAGTGTGTCTAGTGTTCCCATGGATACCTGGAATTATATACAGAATAGTGTTACGAAAGTTGTTGAAACGATGATCTTTAGCCATCGTTTGATGCATAAATTACTACGTGAATAACTATAATATACTTACTAATTAAAAATGTAACATGAATTTAATTTAATTAATATTTTATGAAAGAAAAAAAATAAGGTATAAAAAATGCCTGCAGCCTATGAGATGAATAAACTATGTATCTACCGATATCGAACATATCTATTTATGACCATAAAATTTTGACACATTTGATCTCTGCTCCCACGATTACGGGATAAGTTATCATGACGAGATTATATTTTTAGTATTTAAGTGTTAATAGGATCATAATAATATATTATGTCATGTGCAATTCACCATAATGTGACTACGTTAACGGTATAGTTTTCCGATATTAGCTGTTTTCTTATTAAACTGAATAAGCTCACTCACCACAAATATTTAGGTCTTAAAAACTGTGTAACTGTGATAATTAATCAGAAGGGATTAATGAATCGTTAGGAATGAACTCCATTACGCTGTTCGAAGCTCCAATTGTAATTAAAAGGTGAACACATAAATACCACATCGAAAGCTAAAACCGTAGGGACATTAGATTGATGAACTCCTCTTTGTAAATTAGAAAAAAAGTTAAAGAACTCATACCTTGTCGCTATAAGTAAGATAAGTTGGCAAGTTCTCCACGGACTGCGACTTGCGTTTCACTTGCTTACTCTTCTTGAGCTTCATAATATTCTGGTGACGTTTGATGCTTTCTGCTTCTTGCTTTATCACCTTTTCAGGAGACACCCCCCTTCGAATCAGCCCGCCCATACTCTTGCCTCGTGTTGGAGCATCAAAATCAAACACATAGGGATTGGAAATTGACGCTGAAGATGAATGTCTGGACTTATCGTCTTCTTTCTTCAGTTTTCCTTCATCTCTGCTACTCCTCTGTCGTTTTTGCTCTAATGTCCACCATTCAGGATCTCTCATAACACATCCACATACACAAAGATTCAACAGCGTCCCAGAAAGCAAGAGGATTGTTCCTCTCCAACCATATTCTTCTATGAAATATTGAGTCATTGGTGCGTAGACGAAGGTCCCAACGCCTGTACCACAAGCTCCTAAACCCACAGCCAAGTTCCTTTTCTTTTCAAACCAGTAGGCTATTGATACAACAGCTGTGACATACACAAGCCCGAGACCCAAACCAGCTATAACTCCAAATGTAATCATCATCATTTCGAGAGTTGTTGAAATCGATGCTAAAACGAATCCCAATGTCGATATAATGCCACCGAGAATTGTCATGCTTCGACATCCATATCTGTCTACTAAAGCACTCATTACAGGTCCTGAGAGAAGCGGTACGGCAATGAATAAACTCCCGATCCATGCAGTTGTAGATTTACTAGCTTCGAATTCTTGTAGAAACTCGATGTACAGTAAGCCAAAGGAGAAACTGATTCCATCTGCTATCATGGATATTATGAAAGATGACAGTACAACCACCCATCCCCATCCACCATCGGGGATTTTAACTTCGTCTTTTTTGGACTTTTCTTTGTCCTTGATTTTAATTTCGATGTCTCGATCAGCAGGATTCTCTGTTATTTTCACATGATTTGCTTTCGGCTTGTTCAGTAAAGCTGTAACTTCCTCATTTAGGATTGGATTCTTTCTTGCTTGAATGGTTGGGAGCCGTTCCCTAGTGCTAAATTCTAAGTCAGGGCTTGAGAATGAATTGGTGCCAACACTTGTAGTATCATCTTCCTCGCCTTTACATATTCCTGACGTGGATTCAGACAGTAGGGACTCTCTAACAGCATTTTCTCGTACGAGTTCCTTATTCTTCGGAGTCCTGCTAGTTCTCAAAATAACTGGTTCCCAATCTTGTTCCATTTTAAATTTTGTACTACAAATAATACCTTGGAAAAAATACTGGCAGTTTATGGGGTGAAAGCTTCAATTTAGGTTCTTAATCTTGGGTCTCGGGCGGAATATCGACTGGCCTGACGGGCCACACTGTTGAGTTTCAATGTGTTTGGCTTGTTTTGACCGGACACCATTAAGAACCGGGGAAAGACCGTGTGTTCAGTTTCGGCGCCCATACACGCGTGTTGACGGCGAGTGGCGCGATTGTGCGCCACAACTTGACAACTCGTTAACGCGAAGTTAGTGGACTAGTTTGAATCTGGAAAGAGACAAGAAAATTATATGATAAATAAACATTAACTACGGAAAACCCAGTCAAAATATTTGAATGAAGGCGACCTTCATATTTTTTTATGTAACTTTAGAAATGCATAATAAGAATACTCACTTTAGACTTGAGAACATTTGAGAGGTCTTTTTTCACAGAGAAAAAAATAAGCTTATGCCCATTACACTAAGGGAAACCAAACTTGAACTATCTATTCGGCAGTCTGGTATCGTAAATAATCCATCACCTTGGTCGTATCATTAGAAATAAGCGAATGATTAATTTTCACGGACCAGAGTCTGCGGGTTTTAATTAATAATCAAGTTCGATAAACTATGGGAAAGGTCACGATCAAGGTAAAATTTATTTTTTTCTTCAGTAGTACCTACCGTACGATCAATTAAACATTACAATGAACCTCCGTCTATCTACAAACTTTTAAAATTAGTTAGATCTCCACCCCCAAAACCTCTTACATACATAAAATTTCAGAAAATAAGGAATTCGATTTTTGTCGTCGAGGCAATCAATAAATCATAATAGGTATCATATCATACCGTCATCATCCTCCGAGCCATTTTCCCAACTATGTTAGGGTCGGCTTCCAGTCAAACCGGATTCAGCTGAGTACCAGTGCTTTACAAGAAGCGACTGCCTATCTGACCTCTTCAACTCAGTTAGGTATCATATCATACCATGAGTACTAATCCATATTTCCTTAAAATACTTATTTATTATAACAGGGCCAGCTATTCTAATTCTTGGTAATATCTTAAACTAATCTAGTAAAGTGAGCGAGGGTGAGGTTTGTTTACCTCGCGGAGGTCACAGGGAAATATATTACGTATAATAGCTTCGTATCTATTATGTAAAGATTGAAATAGTAAATGGTGGAACAATTTCATGTTGTAAATGGATCCGAAAAGGTCTTTAGTCGTAAAAATATAGAGGGAGGCACGCATTCGCGATCTTCCGTAAAATCTCCATTTACAAAATAACATTATGTGTGTATTTACTAATTTTATAAATAATGTAGATGACATGGAAACAGTCCATTGTTTTTTAAAGAGTCGCCCAAAGGTCTGGACTGGATTTTCAGAATTAATTTGAGAAAATGCATTTTCACGCAAAAGTTGCCTCATTATGCCTATAAAATAAAATAAATTGTCTTAATCATTTGCTTAAAATATGAGTTTTTTATATCAGCTGCCATTCAAGGACTATACACCTACCTACACCATATTTCTTAATTAGGCGGCAGACATGCACACAGTTATGTTCACAATAATGTGCTAATTTTCATACATACCTAAGTGAAGAATAATTTTCCTAATAGGCAAAATGAAATATTTAATTAAAAGAACTATGATTCTGATTGTACCTAGAAAGATGTTGTTTCCCATTGAAGATGAAGCACAATATTTATTTTCACAACCTTCCGCAATAGGCGGGAAACAATTTAGCTGAGATTCTGAACGCCACCATATTGTTCCAAATTCAAAATCCTCACATTACAGTCACCATAGAGTAGCATTTACAAAAAAAGTCTTCACTCACCTGCATAAAACCTTCAAGGGAAATATGTAGTACAGACGAGCACTCAAAACGGTATCCCAGGTCTATATACGACCGGCACGAGACGACGATCGATATGGGGTGGCCAGGGTGGCGCCTCCATAGACTCCACCAGCTACCCTGACCTCCCACACCCCTCGCCTCAACAAGGACGAGAGGATCACAAGGAGGTTTTGTTACCTAAGTGAGAGACCAAGTTAAACTGGCACTGTCTAGCTAAAGCCTCGTTACGTAGCCGTGACGTCACAAAAATATATTGCGTTAATATGCATGAAGTTAGAATGTTGTTTCTTGAATCATTTTAAAAGTGATTAGTTAATTTATTGTTAGTGTTTTGCGTCACAAGAACTTCTATATCGGGGCGCCGTTGTTAGCAACATTTTTTAATTAATATCGATTCAGTTATGTGTAGCTAAGTACCTAATGCATTTCATCAACCTTGACTTTCTATATTTAAGTCAGCGATGTTTCCTAGTATTATGTTTTTCACCCCTTTTATACTTATGGCCACAGTGGGTAGATACCTACCTAGGTATTCTTTATCATGACTTATAGTAATTAATATAGCAAAGTTTACACGTGTAATGAAAATTTTATTATGTCGGCTAATTTTAATCAAGCTACGTGGAGTACCTAGTTCTCTCGGGATGTGAGTATAACGAAAACCAAACCCTATTACCATATGGGTTCTTGCATCTTACTTAGCATGAATACAAAATACTTAAGCGCCTAAAAATTTTAAGAGCAAACATTCTTCATACAACTCGTTACTTGTCTTAATAATTCAGGCTCTCCACCGGGTCTACAGAACTTTATTATATTCTTAACTCCTTGTATCTGTACATAAAGACGTAAAACATTTGACGTAAAAGAAGACAGATCCCTCGAGGGTGATTTACTTAATAGTCTGCCAACATACGAGTGTAGGTAGAACATATTGTTAAAATGTGCTCCTCGTGGAAAAGTTCCACTTGACTTGGTATGTCGACCTACTGGAACTGACAAGGACAGGCCGGTAATAGGGGCCTGATATTTATTTTTATAGTTCATGGTAGTTAAGTGTGTGGTACCCATGTGGTACCTAGGTGTTTTCTAAATTCGAACTCTTTGGCTTTTGTGTTAATCCAGCAAGCCCGTTGCAGTGTTAAATGACTATCTACTTACGGCTTGATTTAATAATAAGATCCGCAACAAATTATGCATATCAAAAGCAAAAGTAAAACATACCTACTGATATAGAATGTCTGTGATTTAGTTAAAAAAGGGAAAAAATAATAATAGGTAAGCAAATTGCGCTTAAAATAACGTTTGCTATAAGAAAGATTTAAGGCGGTAAAGGAAGAAAAATTACACAAATCATAAAATAAAACATCTCATACGTATGGAAAGTGTAATTAAAAATATAGATGTTTTGTCATTATTTTCTGTGTTATTACTTTGCAGACGTCCATTATGGTAATAACCTCATTTCTGTACTATCATTAACATTATCTTTGACCCCAGTATTCCCTCGACAACTGATATTTATTTTTTCGATACATATCTATACTAATATTATAAAGCTGAAGAGTTTGTTTGTTTGTTTGTTTAAACGCGCTAATCTCAGGAACTACTGGTCCGATTTGAAAATTTCTTTCAGTGTTAGATAGCCCATTTATCGAGGAAGGTTATAGGCTACTTTTTATCCCGGTACGGGAAGTAGTTCCCACGGGATGCGGGTGAAACCGCTGGCAGAAGCTAGTATTATATAAACTAGCCTTTTCCCGCTGCGGCACATGTGAGTGCCCCTGAGGATACTGCTTCAGCACTCTGAATAGAGATAGGTATCGAAAGTCCCACCTTTCCTTTTTTCACCATTTTGTAACATCAGATACCTAAGGATTAGAAAGTTATGATTTAAAAAACACATTTACATTTAAATAACTAGGTGAAAGCAGCATCGAAGGTGAAGTTTAGTTAGTTCTATTTCATTTCAATGGCCGTTAACAGGAATACATTGTCCAAGTAATTCATTCTATCATAAAACAACACCATTCCATGAAGAAAGGTAAAACTATTGTTTGTTTGCAATAAAGGAAAAGCTTCTTTCAATAAAGTGTTCATTAGTGAAAAGAAAATGTTTGCCATTAAAACGTACCATGGTCTTCTAAGGTCAAGGAGAAAAGTCAACTAGGAAGCGGCTACCATAGACATAATATTAGTAAACAGGACTGCGCATATAAACCCAAAAAACGAGCCGAGTGAAACAGTTAGTACGGAGGCTGTCTGTCCCTTTCTAATAGGGTGACTATGAGATTAAACTAAGTGAGACAAATCCGAATATGCTAAGATTATTAAACGCAGATTGGTATTGAAGTTTTAACTTACGCAGTTTGTGACCTTAAGATACTTATGAAGGCTTTTAATAATTAGCGGGAATTAGCAGTATAAAAGCAGGAAGATTCGAAGTGAAGACTGTTTTTTTTTGTATTTCTACTTCATATATAGACTGCTGAGCCATTTATGTCGCCTTTCTTCATTTTTTGGGAAGCTATAACAATAGTACAACAGTTTTAAAATCCATCACCCATATTTTCACTCATTACAAGAATTCATGGGCACCCTAGTTGTTTGGTTTACGAAAATGTTATTATTAGCTAACCTGTGGAACGATATATTGCAACCACCATAGGATTCACTTTCACAAGTATAAACACAAAACTTTTTCACCATTTAAATAGTTTAAATCGATTTAATACAAAAAATATAAACAAAATTTTAAATGCTGATTACGCGCCAAGAATGTTCAGGGTTACCGCAAGAAAAAAAAAAAAAAAAAAAAACAAAATAAAAATTTATGTTGTTTATGTTTTAAGAATATTATATTATTTAAGAATATTTATATAAATAATTTATTCGTATAATAAATTAATGCGATTTTTATTAATTGGTTGACTTACAATTGTTAAAATAAGATAAAAATATATGTGATTCAATTGTTTTTTTGGGAAGACAAAACTGTTGACCACAACATTTTTTTATGCTGGCAAGGTGTTAGAAAGAGACAAACGGCCTCCGTTCTAACTATCCCTCTCGGCTCGGATTTGCCTCTGTGTATTATGCAACAAATTTAGTACCTTATTGCGTTGGAATAGAGTTCATTTTCGTAAATATGTATTTTGAGCGTGCGCAATCTTGTTTATTATATTACATCTATGGCGGCTACTTAAGCGTACACCATAATTATAGTGACTATAGTCTGTTTTTTAATCTCGTAGACTAAATTGACACTTACAAAATGTCAAACTTTCTAATAATTTTGCTAGCTCTGTGGTGCAGTGTTGTACTTACGATACCGGTTCGTTGAATCGTAACTTTTTATCTATAATAGACGAATTTAATATTCATTCAAAGTTTTATATTTAAAATTCACGTACGTACACATGGCTGTACGACGTGCTACAAACTGCCAGGGATATCTGACCACGCAAAGCCATGCGTAATCATCAAGGATAAGCCCATTATTTCAGGATGACTTATTGTAAAAAGTTACGATTCAACGAACCGGTATCGTAAGTACAACACTGCACCACAGAGCTAGCAAAATTATTAGAAAGTTTGACATTTTGCAAGTGTCAATTTAGTCTACGAGATTAAAAAACAGACTATAAGTAATGTTAAATTACTTTTGAAATTTAGATAACCATGACAATAACAAAAAATATACACATATAAGTTGCTTTTTTTTCCTTTATTAAGTACCATGTATAAAATTAATAATAATATTCTTTTAGCCCAGAAACTTATTTATGAACGCAATCCAAAAAAAAGCTTTTATGAACGCATCACTAAAAAAAAGTTGCAAGACTAAAAAAAATAGTTCAGAAAGGAATATAGTGTGAAATTAATGTTTTTAAAATACACAATTATATTTTGAATATGTGTTGCTTTGACGTTATGTGTTTTTTTACCTACTTACGAACTTTATTTATCTCAGTACTTTAATTTAAATTCAGTAGAATCTGAAAATATTTTTGGTGTAGAAATGCCGCTTTTCAAACTGGCAACATTGGCACCGTTCTTTTTCTCTGTGAGTGTTGGAGACACGTGCGTCGTTTACGGCGAAATCTCTAAAATAATTCAAAATGACTGAAGGAACAGCAACAATTCGCACGCGCAAATTCATGACCAACAGGTAAATGTGGGAAACTTACGGTTTCAAAGTTGTACGAGTTAAAATAGTGCCGGAAAGTGGTTGCCTCGCCATGACAGGTTATGTGTGACAACGTTTTTGGTATTTTGTAGATTGTTGGCGCGCAAGCAGATGGTATGCGATGTCCTCCACCCAGGCAAGCCCACCGTCAGCAAAACTGAGATCCGCGAGAAGTTGGCGAAGATGTACAAGGTGACGCCCGATGTTGTGTTCGTGTTCGGATTCAAGACCAACTTCGGCGGTGGCAAGTCCACTGGCTTCGCCCTCATCTACGACACACTGGACTTGGCCAAGAAGTTCGAGCCTAAGCACAGGCTAGCCCGCCACGGTCTGTACGAAAAGAAGAGGCCCACACGCAAGCAGCGTAAGGAACGTAAGAACAGGATGAAGAAGGTGCGTGGTACCAAGAAATCTAAAGTAGGAGCGGCCGCCAAGAAGTGATGTGACGGTTAGGACTGTAAGTTACTAATAAAATCCAAAAAAACCTATGTTGTTGTTGTATTTCTTGATATATCTTCATCCAGTGTTGGAACAGTGACATTTGCAAAGTGAGGTTAGTTTTTGCTAATCAAGGCATCTGTATTTCGGCCAAATAAAGTAACTATGCAGTGTATGCCAGTAGCGTCTATTGTCTAGTTGGATCTAATTATGAGTCTCTCACTATATTTGCATTATTGATGTTAGGTCCAAATATAAAGAAAACAAGGTTTTTGACATATTATCATAATTTATTTCAAGTCTATAGATCTTACATTCTAAAGTTCTTCTAAACAAACAAGACACCTGTAGTCAGATGATGCAAAATAAGTCAACTCCCTCCACACAAATATTAATTTATAAACATAAATTTTCAGTCCAGACGCTAAATATTCAATTTGTAAAAGGTTGCTTACAACAATATATTAACTGTTGTTGCAGTAATAACTTTCTGATGCAATTTTCGATATAATTTAATTAACTGAACTTTCTACAAATAAATTTTTGCATCCCATACAATAAGCAAATATTTCACATGCTCAAAATACGGCCCGAGTTCTCGGTCGACATAAACACCAATTTCCTTGCAACAACTGCATACTATGAATTTTCACATCCAAGTTATAAAGTATACAGTTTTAAGAAAATCTGATGTTTATGTTGTTTGTGAACTTTGGCTTTAGTCACATTCAGTGATGCAGTCAATCTCTTCACAGCTGCTTAGGTATTACATGCAGTAGATCATGTTAAGTTCTCCTGTTGTTGTCGTAAGTATGTTGGAGTTACTCCTGATCGCAACCTGGGCCTGTTGTGGACTCTTCGCTCATGGCGGCATATCATCTTTCTGAAAAGATAATGGAAGTTTGGTTTGTTGTAAGCATTGGTAAAACATTAAGTCATGTTATATAGCTACATACATGATGATGGTGGGCCATTTTTTTTAAGTTAGAAATAGCAGTTTTAGATCACAGACAGTTTAAATCATGTAGAAAACTGAAACTGAGCAGCGTGACTGACTGGAAGTGGACTTAAAAAAATGAGACATTTACTGTTCCTATTGCTATTACATGGTAGTGCATTTATTTATCTTTCAACATATCATTTATATTTTTAAATATTAAATTATAAAAAATAAAATAATAAAACATTTAAAAATATAAACTATCTACTATAACTATTACATTATTATTAAAGGGCAAGGTTACTGACCTATGCTAAGGGGTTTGAACAAACTTACCTGGTAGAAAAGGCTTTCCCACATGAGTTACAAATATGTGGCTTTGCTGAACTGTGTTGAGTTGCTTGATGATTTTGTAGAGCCTGTGGAAGTATTCTTTAGTTAATTTATAATTGTAGATACAACAGGATTGTTTGTTGCCAGTAGAATTTATATTTTCAAACCTGCTTTAGTTATTCTTCTTTATATGCGAAAAAACTGATTATTTACTGAATATCCGTAGTAAATGGGTATAGGTATGTATTCAATGCAATGTATTGCAAATTATGCACCCCTTTTTCTTCAGTGGATAGATGTCATGTCAGATAATTATCTTGGCACACTTGTTAGTTGCATAACTAGACTTGGTGGTCTTAATTCTATTCAAGAAGAGACCTACACAATTTAAATGAAAATAGGTTTTATCATTTACTTATTATAAAATCCTCACCTCCTTGAACCTAAAGCTCCTTTCACACAACTCACAATGAAACGCCGGCGGCAAATGCCTGCGTTTATGCGACGCTAGATTGGACGAGTTGAAGAATGTAGCCGCGCAGTGTGTGCAGGACAGCGGCCGCTCGCCCGAGTGCGAGCGCGAGTGCACCACCAGTGCGTACTTAGTGCGAGCGCGGTACGCGCAACTAGAGCACGAGTACTGCAGCTCGCCCGTGTGTATTAGCCTTTATAAAGAAAAGGTTAATGTTGTCTCCATGAGAGCTAGGTATTTTAAATTGAAATGTCTTTATACGAGAAACATATACCTACAATGGCATTAAAATGTTCATCAGTCAAATGAATTAACTATGATTTCAATTCACACTGGCAAAGTTATTTGGAATGAGCTTTACATTCTATATCTTACATACCTATGCCTTTTTAACCTAGTCATGGACTTGAGCTCCAGGCCGCAAGTTTCACATACAAAACTCTTGTTATCACTACGGCAAGTCGGCAACGCCTCATGTTCTGTGAACGCCTCCTAAAATAAAAGGGAGGTGGTATTATTAGCAATGGGCATTAGGTACGTACATGGTTATGTGAAAGTTAAGGACTTGGTCATATTATTGGTATTATTCTCCAGGAGGTAACTCATTACTAAGTAACAGCTGCTCTGGTTGACCGATCTTAAGCTCAAGCAATGCTTGGCACAGTGAATCCAATCCATAGAAGGATGACCATCTGGACGTGACAAGATGGTCCGTGTTTTGGAAAGTAGGTCACATGTTGTAGAGGCATGGAGGTGCACTGGTACTAAGCTGCATCCGATTATTTACATCTTGTATTGTTGTTTGATACCATCACTAGAGTTATAAACATACATACCCACACTAACCTGACTAACAAAAGTCTGTCTACATTTTCCACAGGCCCATTCCCTCACGATTTTCGCGCCTCTTTTTATGAAATACCCGCCGTGATGTCTGGTAACTTTCATGTCACTTTCTGGCGTAATGCGACTCACTGCAAAATATGAAAAAAAAAAAATTTAGCTTACATACGATTTTTTTCATTTTTGCATAGTGAAGCACAGTTACAACTCGTTGCTATTTAATTTTGATAGGCGGTACATTATGTTAGCGTTTAGGGGCTGGCCATGGACAGAATAGCGCAGCACAGCGTACATAAGCGACAAAGAAATATAAATTAAATAATAGCCCAAAAATATGAATTTCAATGTTTATGTATTTAATACAAAAACAGAAACCTGCTACCTTGCATGTTCAATTATATTCCCATACTAAAAGGATTTTTTTACTATTTCCACTATGCCCTGCCGTCAATTTCAATAGAAGCTGACCCTCAGAGCCGCATTTAATGCTATATAAACTGAATTATTCTTCTGTTTTCTTTTGACTTCATCATAATCGCTCTTGAATGTGAATCTTAGTTCATACTTACAATAAATTATAAGATAAAAAATAAGTATACCCATTTCAAGTTCCTGATGTAGCCTCCATTGAGAGACCTCAGCGGTTTCTTTCAGCTTCACAGCACTTTTCAGCACAACTTCACATGCTCGACAAATGTGTTGAGGCTTGCCATCATTTTCTTCTACCTTGAATATCAGAACTGCTTTAAAAAGGCCTGTTTTAATTGGAACCACTTTTACTTTTTACCATGCTAGAGGCTTT
This sequence comes from Helicoverpa zea, assembly GCF_022581195.2. Classification (NCBI taxonomy): domain Eukaryota; kingdom Metazoa; phylum Arthropoda; class Insecta; order Lepidoptera; family Noctuidae; genus Helicoverpa; species Helicoverpa zea. The sequence goes on along the minus strand of NC_061460.1, from coordinate 1,676,918 downwards.
TATTTTATAAAACACTGACTTATAGTTTGGATTCCACAGATTCTGACTATTTTCATAGGTATCAGGTTAGAAACGATTACACTGGTCAACTCAATTTTTGTTTTCTGATTTTTTTTTTACTGTTATTGGATGTTTATATAGCCCTGAGTATGTAAAAAAATACTAGGAGATTGATAACAGCTTTACTTTTTTTAATATACAGTTTTATTATTTTAACTAAAAAATACAAGAAAATTAATACATATGGTAACAAAATACCTATTCAACACTATCAAATGATCTTTTATAAGATTTCCTTGAATGGACGACTTTAGGTAGATCTCGTTTCAAACTCCAGCGATAGTCTGCCATCATATGGGATCCCACCTTCCCTGATAACGCTCTTCCATTGTCCGAATATCCTGGTGAAATCTTTCACCCTGCTTCTCACCCAGATTTTGTGGGAATCGGTCTAAATGAGAGTCCAGGAAGTGGATTTCTAAGCTCATGTGACACCCTAGCACTTGCAAGTTCGATAGCATGCACTCAACAAGCTCGACATAGTCGTCAGATTTCTTGTTACCTAGGAAATTACTCATAACCAAAACAAATGAGTCTCGTGATTTCAATTGGGGTCGTTGAGCAGAAAATAAGTTGGGATATACCACTTACTTCGATTTCCCATGGCTTGTCCAAGATTACACAATTTTATTTTAAAGTTTTGATGATACGCAGTTTTCACAAATTCAGACATAGGTTTTCAATATTTTTCAAATATATATTTGCCACAAATGTAGCAAAAACAATTTGGATTTAGCGCACAACATCTTCTTGACGTAGCCATATTGTAAACAACAATAAATTATAATGGCTTATGTTTAACTGATCGCCAGATATAGTAACAAATAGCAGACAAAAATAGTAAATGATCACCAAAATGAAACTCGCATTTTAATGTAAAACTATAACCAAAGTTTTAACACTTTTCTATCCTATTTAAGTGAAATTACTCCAAAATAAATCATTGTTATCCCAAAAGTAGTAAATGATCATCAAAATTATACTAGCGTTTTAATATAAAATGATAATCAAAGTTTTTACATCTTGCTATCCTGTTTAAGTAAACTGACTCCAAAAAAATAAGTTCGGCCTGATACAATTAATGTAATAAGATTATGGGGACCCTTTTCCTGCACTAGGGTGGAAAATTGTCTATTGCATGCCTCTAACTGAACAGTGCGATAAGAGTGTGTTTTCGAGGGAGTGTATTGAGAAACACATTCTTCTTCTTCTTTCTCCTGCCCTGTTCCCAATTTTACTTGGGGTTGGTGCAATATGTCATTTTCTTCCATTTTCCCCTGTCACTCGTCATACTGACACTCACGCATGCATTGCAAGCCGGACACATAACTTAATATGGCATCATAATACTTTATTTGGTAATAAGCCTACATTTTATGGCAATCACAGTGACTTATTTAGACAAAAATAATACATTAATTTGGTCGTCAAGAGTTGGTGATCATTTACTAAATTTGGTGGTCGAATACAATTTAAAGTGAGGTCGTGACTAAAATAGCTGGTACTATTACATTTTTAGACTTTATTTTTCTGGTGTTCAGTAGATATTTCTGGTTACAAAACTAAGGGTATCAAAGCATTTTATGGTGGTCATTATATTTGTTCCCAATTATAATTAAGGTTTTGTTTTCACAAGGCTACTTTGATTTCCTAGATAAAAAGTTTCATTAGCTTTCCTCAATAAATGGACTACAACTCAAAAGCAGGTTATGCAGCTTAAAATATAGTTAAGTATTAATAAAACAATTAAATAAGTGTGTAAAGAAGTACAGTGAGTAGTAGTTTTATTAAGTTATTACCAAAATTTAAGGTTTGAACTTGTATTGTATAAGTTAATTTATTGAAAGGGCTAGCTGGTTCCTGCAGTTCCACACTGTCTCGGAGGAACTACTTACTGCACCAAGATAAAAAGTAGCCTATTCTCTCAGGTTTTAGACTGTGATTCCCAAACAAAGCAGTTGTTGCATGAAAGCCAGAAGGACAGGACTCCGCCCCTAAGACAACCCACTGACCGAGTTATTTTCACATTTATATTTATTGATGAAAAGATTACCTGTACATGTAATATTTGCCTGATCCCTGCTACAATGTCAAAGTCTTGACTGCTAAATATCTTCTTGCAGCCTACTTTTAGGCACAGTCTACAAATATTCTTATTTTCTTGGGCTTTCAGCACCTTTCTTAGAGAACTGGAATCAGGAAGGTGTGTTTCTATCAGTGTCCCATGTATTTTAAGGTGGTTGGACGTTTCAAATGAATGAAATGAAATATTGAAAGTGTATTTCAGTGTAAGTATAAATGAATGGGAACTCGCATGGTGATTCACCATCAGCCTATTTTTATTGTTGCATGCCAAGACACAGGCCTCCACTCATAGTATACCGAGGAGAAATGAGATACTAACTGATAAAAGTTATAAGATTTTAATACACCAAAACTTACGTTAAGGCCTTATATGATTTCTCCATGTTGTTAGCTTTAAGCCATTTAATTTTGTCAAATTCACTTTTGCTTAACTTAACTGACGCCAGTTTTTGAACTAATAGTGTGGAGGACATGATATTTTGCTTCGTTTCAACTTGTTTTCTTTAAAAAACGATTTTTAGATTTGTTTATTATCAGCCAGACCATAGAGCCAGACATTGACAGACATTGATAGAGTAATAGAGTTGTCGCCACCGGCGAGTTGGCGCCGCGGCGCCTTACGTTTGTGATAGTGGTCTTTGTCTATGACTAAACCTCCAGCATAGACATAATATAGTAAACAGGACTGCGCACTTTTAACCAAAAAATGAGCCGAGTGAAATAGTTAGTACGGAGGCCGTCTGTCCCTTTCTAATAGGGTGACTATGAAATTAAGCTATGTGAGACCAATCCGACTTTGCTAAGATTATTAAACACAGATTGGTATTGAAGTTTTAACACTTCAATTAACTTACGCAGTTTGTGACCTTAAAATACTAATATAGGCTTTTAATAATTAGCGGGAATTAGCAGTAATAAAAACGGGAAGATTCGAAGTGCAGACTGATTTTTTTGTATTTTTGCTTCACATATAGACTGCTGAGCCATTTATATCGCCTTTCTACATTTTTTTGGGAAGCTATAACAATAGTACAACAGTTTTAAAATCCATCACCCATATTTTGACTCATTACAAGAATTCATGGGCAGTTGTTTGATTTACGAAAATGTTTTTAGTGCATTTATTTATCTTTCAACATATCATTTATATTTTTAAATATTAGATTAAAAAAAAAAAACATTTAAAAATATAAAAAATAGAATTTACGAAAATGTTATTATTAGCTTACCTGTGGAACGATATATTGCAACCACCATAGGATTCACTTTCACAAGTATAAAAGCAACACTTTTTCACCATTTTAATAGTTTCAATTGATTTAATACAAAAAAATATAAACAAAAATTTAAATGCTGATTACGCGCCAAGAATGTTCAGGGTTACCACTAGAAAATAAAAAAAGCAAAATAAAAATTTATGTTGTTTATGTTTTAAGAATAAATACGAATAAATTAATGTGATTGTTATTAATTTGTTGACTTACAATTGTTAAAATAAGATAATTTTTTTTTTCTATTGTTTTTTGGGCAAAAAAAAATGTTCATCATCATCATCATCATCATCATCTCAGCCATAGGACGTCCACTGCTGAACATAGGCCTCCCCCTTTGATCTCCACAGATACCTGTTGGAAGCGACCTGCATCCAGCGTCTTCCGGCGATCTTTATAAGGTCGTCTGTCCACCTCGTTGGTGGACGTCCTACGCTGCGCTTGCTAGTTGATCACTAAAAAACTGTTGATCACAACATTTTTTTATGCTGGCAAGGTGTTAGAAAGAGACAAACGGCCTCCGTTCTAACTATCCCTCTCGGCTCGGATTTGCCTCTGTGTATTATGCAACCAATTTAGTACCTTATTACGTTGGAATAGAGTTCATTTTCGTAAATATATATTTTGAGAGTGCGCAATCTTGTTTATAGTATATTACATCTATGACCTCCAGTCACTGTAGAAAAAGTTTTTTTAGGATCATAGACAGCCCTTAGGTCTTACGAAGTCTTAAATATTATACAGTACGAAATAAGCAATGCAACCAAAAAAGTCATTTATGTTTTTATTGAGTTTTATTGAACACGTATAAAAGCACGTAGGTACAAAAAATATCTCTGAAACTGAAGGTGGACACTAAAATTTCCTACGATCCAAATTCTTCTCCGTACATCTCGTATATTGTTGGACAATGCTCCTGAGCCATCTTCGCATACGGCGAATCTTTTTCTATTTCCATATTAAAAGTTAGTTTGTTCCAGAAATGATGAGTGTAGGCATTGTCAACGTTATGCAACTCTCCTGTTTTGAAATATTCATCCTTCCTTGAATAATGAAGCGGATAGAAATATTCTGGGCCGTACACTTCGAGACCTGAAAATATAAGATAGTAGAATAATTGTTACAAAACAACCATAGCTTCGAATAAGGCTTCTATCCTTGGGGATGGCTGAAAAACTGTTGAGATTGTACTACTAACCTTGACACGTGTTCGCTGACCAATCTGCTAAGTTAGGAGTATCGCAGAGTTTATGGAGCACTCTCGTTATGGCACCGGGACCATTATGAATCCAGATATCTGGTCTGTAGGTTGTTTTAACCTCACTGAAAGAAATAATTAAAGGAGATAAATTATTTACTTTATCCTCGCACCGGTATAGATACCTACCCTATATGTAATTATACTCATGAGTTGACTAGGTATATATATTTATTATATTCTTAATGTTAGACGGCCCCTAAACATTGTGAAATAAATATTTTTCATACGGTAAACTGTGCACAATAATACGTACCTATTGCACAGTTTAATTGATAGTCTGAGGGCCTCTTTTATACAATATATATGTACCTAATGCTTTTAATTATATGAAAAAATATTAATAGAGCTGAGGAGTTTGTTTTATTGAAATAATTTATACGGGACACGACTAAAATCACGGGAAAGACCATGATAGCAATGACATATTTATTAGTTATTTTAAACTAAAGCTTGTTTTGTCATTTTTGAGAACACCTTCCTTTCGTTTTGGACTCCAGTCAATTCACCAAAGTTCTTAAAAAATAACATTTCTTCAACCATAGAGTTTGCCTAGAGGATCGAGCGAGGGAAAACAATTTGAAACAAAGTTTGGCGCCGTTTTGTTCAATATCTTTTACATTTTCAAAAAGTCCTTGTTTAATTTCAAATGCAAATAATGTAAGTTTAATTAGATGGTAAGTACTACGTAACCAACTTTTATTTGTTTCTTAACATTTTGATGCCTAGCTAGCGGCATCATAATCTTTGTAAAAAATATGAGTAAAAAGGAGGCGGCGGGCGTGCCGGCCCGACTGAAAAAAATCAGCAATGTACTATTTAAAAGCTATTTATAATCCGACAACTTGCCCACAAGTTGAAGGAACAAAGTTTAATTTATACCTAACTATTTATCACATATCTAAATCTCAAACAATTGTAACTAAAAATAATATTGACTTTGTGAAGGCCGCTAACGATAACGTTTAATTGTTCAATTGGATTAGTTAAGTATCTTTAAATGTTGAACACGAAAAGGATATGTCGATTTATATCTGTCTGTATGGCTTATCATGTTTATTTTTATTTGTCATTGATATTTGTGTGCATAGCAGTTCTGGATTTATGTAGGTACAGGCCATGTCACAGGGGCGGCAGATTTCAGGAGATAAAAGTAAAAAAAAGGTCCCCCTGGCCTATGGAAAATTATTATTTTTAATGTAAGGTTTGTACATCATCATCATCCTCCGAGCTTTTTCCCAACTATGTTGGGGTCGGCTTCCAGTCTAACCGGATTCAGCTGAGTACCAGTGCTTTACAAGAAGCGACTGCCTATCTGACCTCCTCAACCCAGTTACCCAGGCAACCCGATACCCCTTGATTAGACTGGTGTCAGACTTACTAGCTTCTGACTACCCGTAACGACTACCAAGGATGTCCAATGACAGCCGGGACCTACAGTTTAACGTGCCATCCGAAACACAGTCATTTGGTGTCTAAGCTATACTTAGAAAGTACATACAAACTTAGAAAAGTTGCATTGGTACTTGCCTGACTTGGAATTGAACCCGCGCCCTCATACTCGAGAGGTTGGTTCTTTGCCCACTAGGCCACCACGACTTTTTCATGTAAGGTTTGTACATGGGGCGGCGGAAATAAAGTAGCCTACACCCATTAAAAACATAAATCCGGCACTGGTACATAGACAGTTAAGTGCAGTAAAACGTTAGGGCGGAAACAATTTTTCTGGCTTTCGTCATAATTAATTTTCAGATTGATTTAAGATGCTGAAATCAAAACGCTCGTATTTCTATAGGTATACTAGGTACTATCTAAGTAATTTCTATTAACGATCGTGTGTTGTGTTGACTAAAGATGGATAAAATAACTGGATCTATTTTGTTTCGCGATTAGAGATTGTTCGACTCAATACAATTTATACGGAGCTAATGTCAAAAAGCAATCTCTAATCGCAAATGTACAGATTGGTCGGTTATTGTAACAGTCACAGTCACAGTTAGTCAACACAGAAATCAGAATAAACGATTCTGAAATAAAACTGCTCGTGTTTCTATAAGTACCTACCTCTCTACGTATACGTGGGGGAATGTTCTATGTACGTGGATATCTACATTTCTTTTAGTCAGCACCTTGTCAACACAGATTAATCCATTTCATACGATAAATTGGTAGGTACCTAATTATCGTGCCAAATCGATTAACTACCAATTTTCGGGTAAACGAGTAGGTACCTACAATCAGATGGCATGGTTACTGTATAATATCAAAGCCGTTTTCCCGCGGTTTCACCCGCGTCCCGAGGAAATTACTGCCTATACCGGGATAAAATATAGCCTATGTTACTCGGGAAGAGTGTAGCTTTCCAACAGAGAAAGGATTTTTAAAATCGGTCTAGTACCTAGTTTTTGATCTATCCATTACAGACAAACAAAAATGCATTTTTTCCATTAGTATTGTGTGTGCGGATTCCTCTATTATGTTAGTTTAGATTAATGACACCGAATTAATAAGGGCCTGCGCATAGGTACCAGGGGCCCGATTCTCCTAAGTTAATAATGTCAAAACCGAATAGAAATCGAATCGCAATATGATCGCAATAGCAGTTTTAACACCATATCGGGCATTCTGCTACTAATAAAAGACCAATCGTATTCGATTGACATTTGATTGGTGTGCGATTGGTCTGGTATTTTGGTGATTTTGGTCTATACGGTAGTTTGTTGTAGGTACAATCATTTTGCAATCGTAAATCATTTGCAGACAAAATGGTTCATTATTGAATGACAGAAAAGGATAAAAACGTTTATTTCAAAGAAAAAATAGCGGAATGCCACATACGCTTCAATCGTAATCGAGTCGGGATTGGATCTCAGTCGAATCGAGTCGAACGTGAATCGTATGTCGCTTAAGTAAACTTAAGAGAATCGGGCCCCCGGTTTTTGTTCTGTTGTTAACTTTTGCATCGACACACAGCATTGGGTGTGTATTGATACGCGAGGTATCAAATCGGTGACGTCAGAGAGGCAAAATTATTTAACATGAACTGGAATACCAGGATGATTGATGATTGCAACTTGATGACCGTTGACCGTGACAACGTTAACGGAATGACTATCTGCATTGTTATTAGGTTTCTATTCTATTTTACCCATCTTTATTGTGTTTTGAGCATTATTATTCTAATGACAAATGAACATGTTGCATATTTAAATAACGTCACATTATATCGCGAACTGCGTCTCTCGGATTAGTAGCTTAGGGTAACTTAGATCCTGAGAAATTCCTCTAATCCTAAACGCCAAAGGTACAAAAATAGGTGTTTCATTAGCCTATGTGAAATGGGTGTCAAGTACATTCTTATAATTGGTAGCTAGAACTATTTTATATCTATCAACTTATCGATTTGCTATTTGCCCAAGTTTTCGACATAAAACTTACTTGATAATAGCATCAGCGAGTTTTCTTCCCAAGTGATCCATAGAAATAGCGATAGCTGCAGCATTCACCAAGCCACTGTCTTCCTTTGCTGCCCAATTGTGTCCCAGAGGCGTCAGGGATCTGACAACCATCATATCTGTATCCAAATACACCCCTCCCCACTTGTACAATGTTAAATATCTAAGGACATCAGAAGTATGTTCCACCCGCCACTTGCTCGCTTTGAAAGGCTCGCTCTCTACCATTGCTTCCAAAGGAGTCTTTTTGGCGTAGTCAGTAATGTGCACCCTAGCGAATTTCACGTTCGGCAACAGTCGTAGTTTTGCAATGCAGCTCCTTTGGTAGACGAAGTCGCTGACTGGTGCACTGAACATCACATAGACTTGTCTTCTCGGGTGAGCTCTTGCTGCTGACTCGACGGCACAAGCTTGACGAGAGTCCAGCCCGCCACGACATGAAGTCTCGTGAAAAAATATGGAGTTAGCTCGCGGGGAAAAACTTGCGTCCTCAGCCGACGGCAGTGCATCGCCCTCATCCACGTAATGGCATGATATATTATTATCAGCCGCTTCTAAGTGCATGATAAAAGGTTGTGTGTTCGACATATTTTTCAGGTTAACATAATAAATAGTTATACCACTAAAAACAATAAAAGTAATCAATACGATCACATTTTTTCTTATAAAGAAGTTTTTCTTTTGACTTTTAGACGAGTACATATTTCAACATTTCCCGTGTTATTAACACGAGAGTTTGAAAACGGAAACTTTTAACTGAACATTATCGAATTTAGATAGTGATCGCGTTTTAGTTATAACACGAGATTGCGATACAGATTGTAACTATGATCTAAAGACAGACACTGTCGTAGGATTATGTTACACGTCTGTTGGGTGGACAGTAAAATAGCGATTTATATGTTTTTATCATGCCTTCTAAGTTACAAGCGTTCACCGAAAATCACGCCCAACATCTCTTATAAAATAATTCAATTCACAAGTTCTCTGTTTCGCGTTGGTTCCATATTAAGGAAAAAATAAAGATTAACTGTTGCCGAACTATTGAAAGTACCTACCTAAGCATTTTTTATTCTGTGTAATCTAAAAAGGTGTAGCTGCGTGTGGCTAATTTCTAATTTCAGAAGAAAACTCCAATTATTTTCAGTCCAGATGAAAAACTCAATTTTTAATTTGTCGCTTTACGCGATTTTTCGTACTCTATATCCATGACATTACAGCTACCTACAAAATGCAATACTGCGGAAAATACTTAAATAGGTAGGTACTTTTCATATAAATAAAAAAACTAGCTTCCGCTAGCGGTGTTACCTACTTCTTGAGGTAACTCTTGGTCTCTGGAAAAAATAACACTATTATTATTCTGATGCCTACCTATAAATTATGTTACATAGTCACGTCATATTCAATAACTTTCGCGCTTGATAACTAATATATGTCACCGGAAAATAACAAGATCCGTAAGTTTATCAATTTACTAGGAAGTTTATAAACTTTCGTAAGATTCTAAACGGGAGATAAATTGTTTTATTTTACGTCCACATTTTCGTAAATATATATACCTTAGTAAGAATGTGATACACGTACGAATTAATTTACTTTTTCCCTTATTAGGCCGCAAAGTTTTACGACTTTATACGAATAAACAGTACTTATCGATTTTGCTAAGAAATAATTAAATGATTAATGATCCGGCCACGATGTTAACACTGTTTTAAAGAATAATAGTGAAATTAAACTCAAAGTACATAAACATGTATTTTCAGGGTCTTCGTATAGGGTGCAAATATAAATACTACATTCTCATTTGGTACGGTGTAATTTTTTATTTTGCATTTATTTGGTACTGTTGGAATATACATGGCAAATATAACTATAAATACGTTGAACATGCGACGTGGTGGAAGACGGAAGCAGTCGAGGAACCGTGCCATGTATCCAGGGAGAATGATGTTCTTGAACTCGTAACTGAGAAAACGAAAATACCTTTGAAGTTTGAACTCCATATTTTTCCACCACACGTCCTGTACGATTGATTTATCGCCACGTCAAGCATGTGCAATAGAGTCGGCAGCTAAAACAAACCCTGAACGTCAAATTAACGTCCTATTCATTTCATCAATAGAAGAAGACACCGTAAGAAATGGCAGCCTCAGCACAATTCTAGATAAATATAAAAATGTGAAACTAAGAAGAGTGCTTATTTCAGATTATGCAAGTAGGACACCTCTAGAGTCCACTGTAGCGAACATTAGTGTTGATAATGATATGTTGTTCGCACAAATGTCGAAAATAATGAAATACCTGACGTTGTATAAGTACAGCGGGATTTATTTAAGTTTCGATGTGATTGTGGCCAGGAACTTAGATTTGCGGCCCAATTGGGTAGTTAAAAGTAGTCCAGCGTCGTTGTCGGCAGATATGTTTGCATTTTCCAACAATACAGTTGGAAGGAAGCTAGCTAATGGCGCTATGGGGTATGTGTATTTTTCTTTTGAGTCGAGCATGTCTTTTTACCGTTTGTAGTTCATTAAACTCTGTTCCTAAAGATACGTTTGCTTTTTGCTCAGATTTTTAAAGAGTGAATTATTAAACAAGGAGCTGGATTTCTGGAGCTATAATGGGCCATCTGCGTTAACTCACTTGCTGTCTAGGTGGTGTACCACGGATCAAGTGGAGCAGATGACGTCGAATGTATGCCAAGGTATCTGTTATAATAGGGTTCATCCACGGGTTCATCATATCCGCGTTAATGGAATACTTCAGCTAATTTTACTGTTGATTGATATCCAAACGAGATCCAATTACGATTGAAGCGTATGTGGCATTCCGTATCAAACCAATGAAATGTCATTGGAATACGATTGGTCTTATATCCGTTAGCAGAATGTCTGCTAAGGTTAAAACTGCTATTGAGATTACATTGTAGGTATTCCAATTATCACATTATTACATTAGCAGAATCAGGCCCCAGGGATTTAACAGAGATCCTTCCAGTCTTTCCCGTTGTAGTTCGTACCCCAGGAGAGCAATTAATATCTAATATTAGAAACCATTTTCCTATTACAGATATCGCAGTACATGATCCAAAAATGTTCTACCCAATAGATTTCCATGACAGAAAACAATATTTTGAAAATGTTGACTGGGAAGAATGGAAAAAGAAGGAAATCTACACTTATTTCATATATGAGCAATTTACCAAATATAGTCTGGTACCACCATTGTCTCTTTATGGGAGGATTGCTAATGAGTATTGTCCACTGACCTACGAACGATATACTGATAATGGTTTATGGTATTATATGTAGATATAATAAAATCATAAATATAAAATAATGATGGGTCAGCCCTCTTAGCCAACGGGTCTGTCTACATTTGTAAATGAATAAAATAAAAAAAATCTATGGAATTCAAAATTTCGATACTAGGAACACATCTTGGCTAACGAAACAGAAATAAGATAGTTGTAATAAAATTGACATATTTGTGTATTTAGCTTTTATTTGTTTCAACATTTCTAGGAACTAAATGTGACTTACAGCCAGTTTCTTCATCAAAAGTTAAAGCCAAAGTAAAAGTCAAAGTAATGTCTAAAGTAAAAGTAACGGTCAAATTCAATTTTTCTATTAGTTTTGCTGTCACTTTAGCCTTGAAAAAACGAATTTGACCGTTACTTTTACTTTAGACATTACTTTAACTTTAACTTTTGATGAAGAAACTGGCCGTTAGTTGCTAAAACTGCAAAATAAGTGGGTTTTTTTATTAAAAGTCGTTTCTGCTTATAACTTGCACCAGAATATAATCCATAATGTGCATTACTATATTTATAATGCTTTCATTATCATTAATGGACGACTGGTGCACGACTATGATAATAATATAGGAACACTCACTATCACGGTGTACCTAACTGATGATGTTGTCGAAATAAAGGCTCTTTACAGTCCTGGTCATGATAATAAAAAAAATGGCAGGTAAAATCTATAGCGTATTGAATAATTAATATATTACGGTAGGTTAGATGTAGCAAATTGTGTCTTCTAGCTAATCTTGAATGGATGTAGGTGATTATGAAGTTAACTTATTTTGGAAAATGGCAGATACATAAGTGTGCTGAAGTTTATTACTTTGTTGTACCATGCCAATCTCAGCAACTATAGGTTCGATTTGAAAAGAAGAACAGTCTTCACACGCACACAGTGTAAATTCTTACAGTGTAGAAAGGCTAGGCTACACGGAATGCGGGTGAAACCGCTAAAGATAGTCATAGATATCAGAATGATCATCGTTCGTACCTAATCAGTAATAGGTACTTAGTCTATATCCTGTGCTAATGATCACTTTTTGAAATCATAACAAAACAGCGTCAAGCTCTGAATGAGTTGTCGTGACTTCCTACGCGGGTAGTTACAGGCATATTATAGTGGCATTTACTATTTAATTCTTCGAAAACATTTCCTGACAATCATGTCCTCTAAGCATTATGTAATAAAGGCGAGATTGGTGTGCAGCACTGTGACACAAATATTTCTTCTCACCAGTGTGTCCACCGCCGACTAATTGAAAAACGTTCAGACATTTCTAAATAGGTATGTACAAAACTTGTAAATTAAGTACATACAAGGTGCCTATTGTTTAGCAATCACTGATAAAAACTTTGTTAAACATAATCCACTTAAGACTAGTATTGTTCATGTGATATTGAACAACTTTGATCGTTTTGATAACAATAGAGATATTGTTGTAAAATCATTCAGCATTCAGGCAGGAAGGCATTCGGCATTTTTGCAATATTTTTTGAATACTTATAATTTTTGTGTGCGTTCGCGCAGCGGAATGTTGTTGAATTTAAAGATTTTAATTATGCAGATAATTAGTGTAAGACGTCCTATAATTGTGTATGGTAAATAAAAATTTGTGTATGCAGCCATTGTGGAGAAATTCACCAAAAACAGATTCCGCTGGGCGAACGTTGGCGAACGTTGTCCTGGCGGAACTTTTTTTAATCCATAGACTTTAGAAGAAAAGAGATGTGTCCGAAAATTAGTGTGTATTTGTGTATAATTGATTATGTATGAATGAAATCAGTGCATGCACAAACTTCGGAGAAATTCAAGTTTCCGCTACGCGAACATTTGGCCATTAGCTAGTTTTCATATAAAGCGCTTACATAGAGAGCTGTAGATTTTTACATACGTTGTTTTGAATTTGTTTATATTTGTTTAAAAACAGATTTAGAAAAAGTCGTAGGGTTTAAAAGATAAAAATATAAACGTAAAATACACTTATTAGGTCTTAGTTCTTAAAGTATGCAGTTTGGGGTCTAGATTTTCACGTTTACACAAACCTTGTAAGTGTCTCCAACATGTTGCCAAGTATCAATGATGTTCCGTTAGTAATTAAAAAGTTATAGGATATTTTACCATGAATAGATCACTGTTTACAAAGCAGTCGAATATCACGACGTTCTAAAGGAATTGCATGGTAAAATGTATGCCAATAATTAGTTTAATCATTCAACTATTCACTTGCAAAATTTCATGTCATTAAATTCAGTAATTAAAGAAAGACAATTATAATACTGACGGAGCATCGAAACCCTACATAATCCGACCAAGTTCGGTTAGCTACAAAAAAGCGGCCGTGCCATATGTCTAAGAAACGTTCTTAACTTGGAAGGTTAGTATATTTATTAATATGGTACAGTTGCGTACACAAGCGTTAGGAAAAAATAAAACAATTTTATTTCTTGAATGAAAATTATTTTTTTAATAATGACGCCACTATCTACGACATTTTAGTTAAAATACGTAACGTTTATTAACGTTATTTTTAATCACGTAGTTAAGCAATTTATGTAAGTAATAATAATAAAAATATTTTTGTACACGGATATTTAAATAGAGAAGTACTTGTTAATTGTAAAATGTAATATTGTATGTATTGTAGTATGTATGTATTTAAGTATGTATGTATACTGTATATTTATTATTATTCATATATTGTAAATATATATATATTTTTGTGTTCTTTGTTGACAATATTTTTAACAAAAACTTTGCACCTACCACAGCTTTTTCTCCACCACCCAAAGGTAGACTGGCAGAAAACGCCTATGGCGTTAAGTCCGCCTTGTACGAAATGTGCAGAAGCATTAAATAAATAAATAAATAAATAAATAATTGAAAATTTATTTTTATCGTAGATAGAGTCATTATTATTTAAAAAATATTTTTCAATCAAGAAATACAATTGTTTTATTTTTTCCTAAAGCTTGTGTACGCAACTGTACCATATTAATAAATACTAACCTACCAAGTTAAGAACGTTGCTTAGACATATGGCACGGCCGCTTTTTTGTAGCTAACCGAACTTGGTCGGATTATGTAGGGTTTCGATGCTCCGTCAGTATTATAATTGTCTTTCTTTAATTACTGAATTTAATGACATGAAATTTTGCAAGTGAATAGTTGAATGATTAAACTAATTATTGGCATACATTTTACCATGCAATTCCTTTAGAACGTCGTGATATTCGACTGCTTTGTAAACAGTGATCTATTCATGGTAAAATATCCTATAACTTTTTAATTACTAACGGAACATCATTGATACTTGGCAACATGTTGGAGACACTTACAAGGTTTGTGTAAACGTGAAAATCTAGACCCCAAACTGCATACTTTGAGAACTAAGACCTAATAAGTGTATTTTACGTTTATATTTTTATCTTTTAAACCCTACGACTTTTTCTAAATCTGTTTTTTAAACAAATATAAACAAATTCAAAACAACGTATGTAAAAATCTACAGCTCTCTATGTAAGCGCTTTATATGAAAACTAGCTAATGGCCAAACGTTCGCGTAGCGGAAACTTGAATTTCTCCGAAGTTTATGCATGCACTGATTTCATTCATACATAATCAATTATACACAAATACACACTAATTTTCGGACACATCTCTTTTCTTCTAAAGTCTATGGATTAAAAAAAGTTCCGCCAGGACAACGTTCGCCAACGTTCGCCCAGCGGAATCTGTTTTTGGTGAATTTCTCCACAATGGCTGCATACACAAATTTTTATTTACCATGCACAATTATAGGACGTCTTACACTAATTATCTGCATAATTAAAATCTTTAAATTCAACAACATTCCGCTGCGCGAACGCACACATAATTTTTTGGACATATCCATTGCCTATAGGTGTAACACTAACAATAGTGCTTGATCGTGGTAGAAGTGCGTTAGAAGATCAGGGGCCCGATTCTCCTAAGTTAATAATGTCAAAATCGAATAGAAATCGAATCGCAATATGATCGCAATAGCAGTTTTAACCATATCGGGCATTCTGCTACTAATAAAAGACCAATCGTATTCGATTGACATTTGATTGGTGTGCGATTGGTCTGCTGTTTTGGTAATTTTGGCCTATACGGTAGTTTGCTGTACAATCATTTTGCAATCGTAAATCATTTGCAGACAAAATGATTCATTATTGAATGACAGAAAAGGATAAAAACGTTTATTTCAAAGAAAAAATAGCGGAATGCCACATGCGCTTCAATCGTAATCGAGTCGGGATCGGATCTCAGTCGAATCGAGTCGAACGTGAATCGTATGTCGCTTAAGTAAAATTAGGAGAATCGGGCCCCAGTAGTGGTGATGGACAATTCCAAGCCACCGCTTTCCCTTCGTCTAGCTGAGGCTATTATTGGTTGGCTGTTCCTATTTTAATCGACGCTCCCACTGTCACAGCTACACAAAGACTTGCTTGGATTGCTCTCTTTCACTTACATTCTGAAGCTGACAATGGAATCTACTTCATATATTTACAAGTTAAGTTCATCGCGGTACAATAGATAAATTGAAGGACAATATTTTTTAGCCAGAGCCTCGTTGTTTTGATACATATAATGCTCATCATAGTTATACATAATATCACTAAGAGCATTCCATATTCGAAACGAGTAATTTGGTTGATAGGTCGCTATTTTAAATTCACGTGACCACAAAATGTTTCTAATCGGGAAAAACTTCTCGTACGGCAGGATTCCAATATCTGAAAAGAATTAAGGAAAAAAATTAAGGGGATTATTAATATGTATTTTCTTGCTCATGGTTTCACCTAAGTGTGACTTATTGGGAACTACATCGCGCACCTAAATGAATGCCTGGTGTAGGTCGCAGACTTAATATTTTTTTCAAATCGAACTAGTAGTTAGTGAGATTAGCTCGTTCAAGCAAACAAACACTTCAGCTTTATAATATTAGTAGGTTATGTAGACGTGTTAAGGCGCCGTAAATTAAAAATTAAAGATTTTTACCTACACAGGTGTCCCAATGTATCCTTTTTGGGCAAATTCGTTGAATCGCTCTTCTAATAGGTATCTCACCGGTACTGTACGACTCGTTAGGTTTGTAGGTTTTCTTTATTTCCCTAAAAACAAATAATAATAAATAATCAATTTTCCAATCAGCTACTGTTCTATATTAAGATTTTTTGAGAAATTATTTATAATTTATTGGGAATTTCCACCTCAAACGCCTATGGAGTTTGATGACAGTTAATTTAGATAACTCTAGTGTATATGGTTACTTACTCTAGTATAGCTTTTGTTATATTCCGTCCAACTTCATTTGCGGCAAACGACATAATTCCAGTCGCCACATACGTATCGTACTGTTGCACAATCCAGTTCGGTGGCAAGTTCTGCAAAGATTTTATCATAATCATGTCAGTTTCGACACATATACCACCCCATTTATAAAGCGTCAATATTTTCAGCATATCTGCAGCGTACTGCATACGAAATATGCTTCCTTTTAAATTGTTTAGTATAGACTGCACGGCTGTCCCTTTGGAATATTCAGAAATGTTGATTCTCAGGAACTTGACGTTGGGGAATTCGCGGAGTTTCGCAAGGCAGCTTGCCTTCAGCGTGTCTTCGGCAACTGGCGAGCTGAATAGTACATAGACATCTTGTCGAGGGTGTACCCTGGCTGCTGATTCTACCGAACAAGCTTGTCGTGGAGTTAGACCACCAATGTGCGAAGTATCATGAAAGTATATTGAATTACTTTTCGGAGCAAAAACAGGGTTTTCGGTCGACGGCAACTCTTCTTCTAGATTGGAGTAATTCTTTGACTTCGCCCAATCTACTTGAACCAGCTTCTTTGTAATCATAAGTATAAACGTTAAAACAAAGACAAACCCTAGGCTGGGTTTTCTTTTTAGTGTTCTTTTCATTTTGAGATCGCTCTGTACTGACTCACTCACACGTGCATTGCTTTGTACTTTGACTGAACAAATTGTTGTTGTTGATATTGTATTGTTTAATCATATTTGTAGTGTTTAAAATTGACCCAATAATTTCCGTAGCGTGTCGCTTGAAAACACAAACAAAACCCGACCGGATGTTATGTGCAATATTCATACTTTTGCACACAAAATAGCTTAAGCAAAATACAATTTTTAATATCACATTCAGATTTAATTAGTAAGTAATCGATGTAGTAGTTAGACATGGACGATAAAATATAAATTACAGCTTAAGCTTGATAAAAATACGTAACCGAACCAACCTAGTCGCCATCGCCACTGGAAACTTTTGTGGTAAAGTTTTGAAAGTAATAAAACCGATTGGTCCGCGCGCACCAAACAGTAAACAATTGTTATGTGCCTTGTTCTAAAACTAATATAAAAGAATTAACATAATTATATACAAGCAGACGTGATTCACAATAGAGGCATCACGACTCGAAAGATTTGGTACCTACATCTCTTCGATTAGCAAAATTTACCTCTAGACCCTTATCTATTCCTTTTCTCTCAACTCTTTTCTTCTTCTTTAAACTTACGACAAGGTAAATAATGATGAAATAACGTTCCGTCGTGCCTAGATATAACTACCTATCTCAGACAACTTTTATTTCTTTGTTGGAACAAAAACGAAGTGTCGAAACATTTTTGCTAATCTAAACAAATCTAATAGGAATGCTTCTTTTTTTAATTTAAGAGTCGAACATTAAAATGAACATGGCTCAGAAATGCATTCTGCTTATAACTACAGCGTTCTCCATAGTGACAATCGTTCATATCTTCTGTGACAAGAATCACAGTGGAGAAAGAAAAGGTAGATACTATTTCCCCCGATGGAAGAAAGCTGTGCCTAACATAACATGCCATAATTCACATAAATCTCTAAATAACGATACCTTACCATCAGTAGAAGACAAAAGTTTCAATCCGAAAAGCAAATCAATATTCTTCCACGAGACGTCGTGCCGCGGCGGCGTGGACTCGCGGCAGGCGTGTGCCGTGGAGTCCGCCGCCAGAGCCAACCCTGACTGGGAAGTGTACTTGCTGTTTAACGCGCCCGTCTCTGACGCGATGCTCAAGAAGAGCTGCCTCGTCAAGCTGCTGCAGTACAGCAACGTCAGGCTGGCCAGGATACACGCGGCCAGCTTCTCTAAGGAGTCCGCCGTGCAGCAGATAGTGAGGAGCAAGCTGCCTCACAGTCGGTACCCGGTCGAGCACAGCGCTGACATCATGAGGATGCTCACGCTGCACCGGTGGGGAGGACTCTCCTTAGATCTTGATATGTTGGTAGCAAAGTCATTCAATAACCTACCAAAAAACTGGATTGTGAAAGAAACTATCAAGGAGCTATCGACAGGAGCTATGGCGTTTTCAAGAGAAGGAATCGGACACAATTTCACTGGCGAAGTGCTTAAGTAAGAATCCAAAAATGAAGATCGTTAACAAAGATAAAATGCTAGCTTATGTTTAATTATTTTTTAATATCGAAGTAGGTGCTGATATATCCTACTTTTTTCAGAGAAATGTCTAAGAAATATGACAATAAGAGCTGGTCTGGCAATAGTCCCTTAATAATACAGAACGTGCTGCGTCGATACTGTAACCGTACCGTGGATAAATACGGCTTTTGCAATGGTAAATATTATCCATAATCACAAAATTCCCTCCATGGCCCAGCAATCTCATCCTTTATTATAATAACACCACACTACAATTACGCCAAGTTTTATTTGGGTGCACGATGAAGTTCTCTCAGGCTATGTTTGACGTTCGTGATTGAACAGCTCGTAATTTCATTATTTATCAGGCAAGTGGTTCAGATTGCCTTTGAACCAAATAGGTAGCTTTGGACTGAACACAGTCAAAAGCAAAAATCATTTATTCAAACTTGGCTGCAAGACAGCGCTTTTTGAACGTCAGGAATTTACATAAGACAGCCCCCAAAACGCCCACCCTTCACCACTTCCTATGTGTTTTTGCTAGGAAGAAGAAGTGGCGCAACTCCCCAGCAGTATATGTCTGTCCGAAGGTTATTCAGTCATTCAATTTTTTCAGGCGTCAACATCTTCAGGCATGACATGTTTTACCCGATTCATTACGCATCAACCGCCTCATACTTTGAAGCGAAGCCACTCAACTTAACTTATGAACCGTACACGTATCATTTATGGAATGCACTGACGGAGATCTACGATGTTCATCCGAATTCGACTTACGCGCGATTGGCAAGAAAATATTGCCCAAAGATTTATAGAATGTATGCTACATCATTCGGGGTTTAGAAGCAGAAGATAGGAAGCGGTGAATTTCTGATCACCTTGATTTGATATAAAATTAAATATTTTTTGCCGAAGATCGGACAGGAACGTTTTTTTTTTGGGTTAAAATATTTCTTTTTCGGTTCAGATTTAATTTTCGTGACTCACCTTCCGAGGTGTTGTGTGTTTACTTAATTGAGATGTTTACATAATAGTCAAATCCTTTGTTTACTTTGTTACTGCTCGCTAGAGCGAGAGGACCAGAAGGATGTGTCACATTCCTACAGGTGGAATCTCGCCTTTATACATTCAACGTTATTTGTTACGGTGGACACGAAAAACTGTCTGCGCTTGGTGGTCTGAGTTTTCTAAAGTGACTATTTTAACTAGGTGTACGTTTGTTCACAAATTGAGTATCTTATCGTTGCAAGTGTTGCAACATGAAGAATTTTATTTAAAAAGAATAAGTGAAGCCCTAAACTAACTAAATAAAAATGTCGAAAATAATACGATTGAACACAGTGTTGTTCTTGATCTTATTAGTTTTATGGCTGATTGGATGTGTTATAATGATGTTGATAATAAAAAATACTGGCTTACAAATAGAGCAGGGAGATGTAAATGACAAGACACCAACTATGCACTTTGGCTAGACTAGATAAGGCCAGCCAGATACAATAAGTGAAATGATCCAGAATTCCAGGCAATATGTTCTTCAAATATGTGAAATGTGTTTATGTGTATGGGAGATGTCTCTTTGGAAGATCATTATTTTAAAATGTTTAATTTATTTGTAATACTTGTGCATATGTTAAAGACGTGACATAATTAAATTACAGACCTAACAACAAGGTTATATAATAAAACAATGTTCAGTAAGCATTAAACAATATTTTGATACTTAGTTTTAATATTTCCCTATAATAAGATCATCTATACATATAATAAATGTTCATTAAGCTAGTTATAATACAGTTATAATCTTATTTGTAAATAAATATGCAAGTAATTTATTAGTATATTATGAAGTCTTCTTGAAAAATTTGTTTTTAATTTACCTCCTTCTTAATGCAGAGTTCTATAATCCATTGTTTTGCGATCAGGGATTTATTTTGACATAGCTAATCTCAAAATTAAATCTCTGAGCTTGATCTGTAAGCTGATACAAATATCGATAAACTTCTGCATTGACAACTGCGGCTAACATCGTCGCTAAACATCGAGGATCTGGAACACCTATTTTTCTTTTTTTTTAAACGGACGTCAAAAATCATCAAATGACCCCTCCCGCTGTGGGTTAGCAGCGGTGAGGGAGTGTCAGACTCTTACTGACTAAAAACTGTCGTGTTCCGTCGTAGGCCTTTTTATGTGCTAGGGCCGCGGTATCTCTTTCGAACAACCCGCAGCTCCTCGAACAACTGATGTGGAACACCTGATGTGGCACTTCAAGAGCAATACTACATTTGAAATGTATAGAAATGAATGTTATGAAATAGGTATGGTGAATCAAAAAAGTAATTAGTCCGTCTTTTAGATAACCCTAAAATAATGGACACGTATTTTTATTTTCTCTCTCTCACAAACAAATAATAACGAAGATACAACACGCTTAAATTTTGTGTTAAGTCACTGCTTAGTACAAATTTTACATACCTATTATAGACGTGGCGTCACGAGCCCCCACTCTCCGACTTTGTTGCGTTATTATTTTGTATGTCTCTTCCAGACCTCGGGACTACAGAGTTCCGAATTTTTGGGAGGCAAACGTGGGGCCGAAGCCAACACGCTGAAGCCCTTTTGAGACAACTTTAATGAAATGGTGACACAAAACCGACGATTGATACAAATCACGCTTCAAAAATAATTTCTACAAAAAAATAGTTGTGCACCTAAGTGAAACAAAGTTCTGGCAAAAAAATATGTATATTCCAAACCACTACATCTACTGCCAGGGTAATTCAAATTTATTTTCAACACAAAATTCATCTCTGTACGTGTCATGGATCGTAGGGCAGAAGGCGCCAGCAACAATTTCGTACACCGTATCCTTATGAATAGATATGTTATGCGACAAGAAGTCCCACATATGGTAAGCGTAAGGTCTTCCCAAGTCGAAATCTACTGTTGGAGCACTAAATATGTCTTCGATCTCCGTGTAGTAATATGGATAGAAAAAATCGTAGCTGAATACTGTTATGCCTGGAAAACAAAAATAGGTAAGTATGTGATTTCTATGCTTTGTTTTAAGGAGTTTATGTATGTTTCAAAAGGTTTAATAATGATTGAAATACGTTGCTAGCAACAGAAGGGCTAGCCAAGCATGCTTTAGAGTGTATTCTAAATTTGCATTTTGAAGAATTTCTAAGTAAGGGGGTAAACCTTGTTGCAAATTGTCGGGCAAAGCATATTATCTGCTTATATCTCGCGTTCATAGTGCATACCATGACAGTTACTGAAGGGCTCTGCCCGGTAGTTGGCCGAGTGAATCAGCTGAGGGCAGGACATTTTCAGCACCTTGTCTATGGCTGCTGGACCAACAATTGACCAAGCCGTTGGGTTATAGTCTTCGCCCATGATTCTGTAAACAAAACATGACTATTTAGCTCAGCTAGCTATTCCTACCTCAGACAATATGCTTACGGTGAGTTGCACCATTTAACTAAGGATAATAATAATGGTTCCGAAAAACAAATTAATCTCCAGCGATCTGTGGCCGACTATTATTCTTATTAACCAGCGTTATAATGAATTACCGACAAAAAAATCCAAAACATAAACGACAAAAAATATCAATTTTAGCTACAAATATGAGCACGTTCAAATAACTTTTTCTCCTAAAAAAAATCGATCTTCGAGTAATAAAACTAAAGTTCCGACTAGAATACTGAACTTCCGACAAAATTACTAAGTTACCGACAGCAGAGGTTTTGACAAAATAATCGTATTTTTGCAACTTGCATGAACTGTTATGATTTCTATTGTTGGTTATTAAATTTATTTTTTAACTCTCAATAATAATGAAAATACCTCAACAGTTTGGCACACGCGATCGGGTTCGGGTCGCGTTCGGCTGTTTGAGCTGTTTGAAAGTTGGGTGTTGATCAAATGCCTACAACTTTCGAAGGTTGCCCTTGATTTCTCAGGGTTTCCATCATCAGATCCTGACCTGATGACTATGGGACCATCTGGCAGCTATTTCGCGTCGAACAAAAATCACGTAAATCGGTCCATAAACCTCGGCGTAATCGATATAGAAAAAAAAACATACCGGCCGAATTGCGAACCTCCTCCTTTTTGGGAAGTCGGTTAAAAAAACATGCCGGCCGAATTGAGAACCTCCTCTTTTTTGGGAAGTCGGTTAAAAATATTCTAGGAAACCAAATCTGCTTGGTTTTAGATTAAAACGTAAATACTACTTTAATTCTAACTTTTTCCTGAACCTGAAATAAGTACCGATATCGAAGCATACCCGTAGTAAAATTCATGATATATGAAGCAAGTAAAAGTTTTATTACAAGTACATTTTTATATTTTTTTAAAGTAGTGTTTAACCACTGAGAATAATATTTTCAGTATAATGTTATAGTTAAAATGGCACCAAGTCTATGAAATATGAAAGGTAATTTATGAATTAATAGTAGGCAAGTAAAGAATAAAAATTACAAGGCATAGTTTTCAGTAGAACGTAATTTATATTGGTAGAAAAGTATTATAGCAACAAACAGTGATGTTTATTTTTCGAAGACTTTAGTATCTCATTCGGTCGTTGTATTTTAGTCAGTAGCTTTAGTATTTTGAGTAAGGGCAATTCTTATTTTTTTGTCGGAACTTTTATTACTAGCCTTTAACTAAAACGATGACTGAAGTATTTTCAGTCGTAAAATCGCCGATATGACCAATGGGCTGAAAGTCCCATCTTTCAGTCCGACTGTCACCCCTCTCTTATATTTTTGCTTTATCCGATTACTTAAATTAATTCTTCAAAATTAGAAAAAAAATCTTCTTAATTTCTATTTTGTTCTGCCCTTGCATTTTGAGTTCTGAATCTAACAAAAATTTTAAGCACCGAAGTAGCAAAAACAACTGACTCTCGCTTCAGTCACGGTTTCTTTTTATTTGTGCTTAATTCAGAGTTAAATTAAAGTCCTCTAAAACAACAATTAAAAAAATTCACTTTACAGTGGTCATTTTAAGTTGTTTAGGCGCTAGTAGGCGAGGTAGTAGGCGAGGTGGAGGACTTTTTTGTCCCAAATCCCAAAAAATGTTGAGCTCGCTTTCCGGTAGTTTTTTGTGCAAACTTGTTGAGTACTTTTGTGTTCCAAAACTCAAAAATTTCGCGCTCGCTGCGCTCGCGCCTTACTCTTTACGATACTTTTCTCTCATTTCTTTAAATATCTTTTTACGTCCCAAAAATCAAAAATTTCGCGCTCGCTACGCTCGCGGCTTCTTCACTGTACAGCGCTTTTTTTAGACTTTGGGTACTTTTGTGTTAACAAACTCAAAAATTTCAAGCTCGGTACGCTCGCGGAATACTTTAGTGTTTTTTTTTTTTGGATTCATTTGTGTCCTAAATCTCGAAAATTTCTGGGGTCACTGCAGGTTTTTTTTCAACGTGATTATATTCTGTCGTTTTTTTTTTTGGGGAGGTAGGGGGTGCTCAATAAGTAGTCCGCCCCGGGTGCCACCCGATGCTACGCCGGCACTGGTTACCATTAAAGTTGAATGATGCAACTGGTCTGGACTTAAGTACAATCTTACTTACTTTAGAATTTTATTAGTTATGTTGGCACCAATTCCGTCTTTCGCAAAAGACAGGATGCCTGAAGCGACGTCATCTAGATTTTCTTTAGCGACAAAATTCTTCGGCAAATGCTCTAAAGATCTCGTCACAATCATGTCTGTGTCCAGATACATGCCACCCCATTTATTAAGGGTCAATATTCTCAGTATGTCGGCTGCATGCTGTATCGGGTACTGACTAAGTTTTATATCATTGAGTACTATAGCCTGCACGGCTGTTCCTTTGGAAAATTCAGTAATGTCGACTGTCAGGAACTTCACATTGGGGAATTCGAGGAGCGTCGCGAGGCAGGTCGTCTTCTGCGCGCAGTTGGTGACTGGACAGCTGAACAGCACGTAGATAATGTGCTCAGGGTGTGCTCTGGCCGCTGCTTCTACCGAACACGCTTGACGTATAGTCAGGCCGCCTCGGCAAGATGTGTCGTGGAAGAATATTGACTTTGCACCCGGAACAAAGCTCGGGTCTTCTGCGGACGGCAACGAGTCTTCAATGATGGAATAGATGATACCTTTAATGATTATTAGTATTAGTATGAATACTGCTGCAGCAGTCAAATAGACATGTAACCTGGATATAAGAGTTCTGGCCATTTTATTTTCAACTACAGTTAATACGAGCGGTTATTTTAAAATTGGGTGTGATGTACAGTTACAAAACAAATACTGCACTCAAGTGTTTTTTTTAAGATTGACGTGTTATTAATATATCTTGTTGCATAAACAAAAACATTGTTCAGATCTGTAATTCAATTCATTGTGTTTATTGAATATCCGGGGTACAACAACAACAATTAAAGTCAAAGTCAAAGTCAAAGTCAAATCATTTATTTCATTTAGGCCTTTACAAGCACTTATGAACGTCAAAATTATAACTAAGTTTGATTCTAGTTGCCCATTCCAAAAGTAGCTTCCTATGGAGAAGAACGGGCAAGAAACTCCATGGTTACTCTTTTTAAAAATAATATAGTATTACAATTTGTATGTATTGATACATACAGTAAAAGCATGCGAAGATCATGTAGAATCGCAAAGACAAATGAGGATAAAGTGACAATTAAAATGCTACATGATGTTCACATTTACAAATTGGTTTATATTTTGGTACAAAGTTACAAACAAATAATCAAAAGATGAATACAATTTTATTTGCTGGTGTAATTTTAATTTGTTAATTAATTAGATATTGTCAGTATGTCCTATGGAGCAGGACCAGCATGTTTCCAAGCATTTTTATCTTGAATGTAATCTTCTAATTTATAATATGCTTGCTTACAAAGTGTGGCTTTTATATGAGTTTTAAACCGCATGTCATTTAGTTCCAGAATGTTGTCTGGTATTTTATTATAACATTTGACACAATATCCCATGAAAGATGTATGTACTTTAGATAATCTAAACTGCGGGATATCTATCTTATTTTTATTTCTAGTGTTATAATTATGTCTATCACATATTTTTTCAAACAAATGTAAGTTTTTCCTAACATACATGATATTTTCATAAATAAATTGGCAAGGTACGGTCATGATATTAATTTTTTTAAACAGTTCCCTAAGAGATTCACGACTACGTAAGTTCTACATAGCTCTGACAGCTCGCTTTTGCAAGATAAATATGCATTCAATGTCAGCAGCTCGTCCCCACAGCAGAATGCCGTACGACATGATGCTGTGGAAGTAACTAAAATATACCAGTCTAGCTGTTTCTACGTCCGCTAGCTGCCTCATCTTTCTAATAGCATAGGCGGCCGAGCTAAGACGACCCGCAAGAGATGTAATGTGGGGTCCCCACTGTAGTTTTTTGTCAAGAGTGATTCCCAGGAAAACTGTTTGATTTATAAATTCTAGTTTTTCACTATTAAGTATAATGTCACATTCACTACTTTTACATTTGGCAATGAAAATCGAATGCATTTTGTTTTTTTTTTTCATTAAGAGCCAAGTTATTTGCGTTGAACCAATTTTGAACCTGGAGAATGGAATTGTTTACGTCGTCTAAGGTACGTCTACGTCGATCAATATTAAAAATAAGAGAAGTGTCATCGGCAAACAACACCATTTTAGGTTGATTATCAAATAAGTAGGGCAAATCATTTATGTAAACTAAAAAGAGGAACGGACCTAATATAGAACCTTGTGGTACGCCCATTGCCATCACTGAACCTCGTGAATTTACGCCGTTTACTTGAACTTTAAGTTGCCGACCATTTAGATATGATTTTAACAGCTGGAGAGAAGTATCTCTTATTCCGTAATGCTCTAGCTTTCGCAAAAGCGTTTCGTGATTTACACAGTCAAACGCTTTTGAGAGATCGCAGAAGATTCCAATAGAGTCTTCAGCTTCCTCCCAAGCCTTAAAGATGTGCTTGATCAAAGTTACACCAGCATCGGTTGTACAGCGACCTTTAGTGAAACCGTATTGTTCTTTGTGAAAGATGGAGTTTTTATTGAAATGGCGCAACATCTGTTCAAGCATCAACTTTTCAAATACCTTGCTGAGAACCGGTAAGACAGAAACGGGTCTGTAGTTATTCGATTCCTTACTATTTCCCGATTTGAATAAAGGAACTACTTTGCTGTGTTTCATTAAGTCAGGAAACACGCCTTGGTCTACGCTAACATTAAATATGTAAGTTGAATAAGGTGCAATTGTTTCAATAATTGACCTACATACCTTGACAGACATACCCCACAGATCTTCTGTTGATTTTATTTTAAGATCTTTAAAGGCTTTAATAATAGCCTCGGGGCTGGTATGTTGAAATTTAAATAGTAAAGAGCATGGTTTAACATGTTTTTTGAGTAGATCGATAGACACGGTGGTGGAAGAATTTAGTGCTTTTGTCGTCTCGAAAGGTATTTTAGTAAAGAATGCTTCAAACTCTTGAGCTACTTCAAGGTTACTGCTGATGGGACCATTATCAGTTTCTAGACTTAAATCAGTTTTTCGAACTTTTCGTCTCCCTGTTTCGTTGTTAATTACTGTCCAAGTAGTTTTTATTTTATCATCAGCATATTTTATTTTATTTCTAATATGAATAGATTTCGCCTGTTTACAAACGGTTTTAAATATTTTTGAATATTTTGAGACGTGGTCACGGAAACTTGGATCGGCGTTATAAGGCTTTAAACCATAAAGTTCAAACAGCTTTTCTCTACTTTTACGAATACCCGGGGTTGCCCAGTCACTAAATAAGAACTTAGATTTAATAATTTTAGTTTTGACTGGAAAAGCTAAGTTGAATTGGTCGTTTAATACAGAGAAAAAATCGGCATAAATATCACTTGGATTTTTAAGATTGAAGCTATGTACACACAGTTTATCAGCTAGAGTCTGATTTAGTTTATCGATTTTTTTTGAAGTATATTCTCTAAAATTTATTTTTGTTTTCTCTGGAGGAGAGTAAGTGTGGAAAGTGATCACTTGTCCACTGTGATCAGATGGCAAATAATTCACTATGGACTTATGCAGGTACTCACAGCTGCAAAAAATATTGTCTATACAAGTAGCAGTAGTTGGTGTTACCCTAGTAGGTTCTTCAAAAACGTTATGCAAATTAAATGTGTAATAGTAATATTTTCTAAAATATTAATATTGAAATCACCACATATGATGACTGACTTACTACTGCTACTGACTTTTTTCAAGACATCTTCCATGACAGAGTCAAATACACAAAGATTCTGGTGTTGCGGTGGTCTGTAGACACACACTATCACATGCTTATCTAGCTCAACACAGGACAATTCAATATTATGTTCCACTGACATATCAACTATATCTTTTCTTACTTTATATTTAATATGATTTTTGACTAATATTAGGGAGCCACCATGTATCATGGATTTCCGGCTAAAATAACTAGCTAGACAATAATTCTCAAAATTTATAGATTCTACTTGATAATCTTTCAGCCAATGTTCTGTAATACAAATTACATCAAACTTGGTTTGTTCTAATACTAATTCTATTTCAAGAAGTTTAGAAGAGCAACTCTGAATATTTTGATTGAAAAGTTTTAAAATATGTTGCTCATTCCTGTGATTTTTGTAATTAACTAAGTCGCCAGAAGATAACTTGCTTCTATCTTTAAAATTATTAAATACTGGAATATCTTCTGTTGTCTTAATAATTAGTTTAAATTATTTATATCAGGAGTTTTCTCCACAAATGATATAACTTGCATAGAAGAATCTATGCCACCGGCGTGTCAATTAGCGGTCCGGAGTTGGATTTTAACAAAAACACAGCGAGAACAATGTATAATTTTATTTTTTATCACTTTATAACTTGTTTAATTAATTTTACAGGATAATTGAATTATAACTTAACATCCTAATAATAGCTTAATGTATCTTTTATTGATTTTCTTTGGACATCTCAGAAAACATAAGTTAATAGTTATTTGTTATACAAGAGTGCAAAGTTGCTTTTTAACCGCGGGCTCAATTTTGATGACCGAGCAAGCGAAGGATTCTAAAATTGAAACACGAGCGTAGCGAGTGTTTCAATAATTCTCAGTTCTGTTACCCTAGTACTTGTGACAAGCAATTTCAATACCATTATTTTATTGTAGAAAATTATTAAAAGTTGCTAATGCATCTGGCTTCAATGCACTTATGATTTCCTAGTACTTGTACTAAGTAGTTTGGGAGTCCATGTTCGCGTTTGCTAAGCTGACGTTCAGTGGCCGATGATGTTTGTGACACAGAAAATTAATACATTCATTTGTTGACTGTACTTTTTATTTGAAATCGGGTTAAATTAAAAAACGTGTTGAGTTGGTGAAAACATAAAAGTGAATAATTTAAGTTTCACCAACTGAACACGCATCAAAATCTTGACGTGTCGAGTTGACGACATGATAAATGTTAAAATTTTGAATTTCACCAACTGAACACATTCGTGATGAGTTAAGTGTGTTGAGATGACGAAAGACCCTATTAATATTACGCTCAAATGTTATATGTTTGTTTGTCAAATGTTATGTGTTGTGTCAAATGTTATGTTATGATGTTGTGAATATTTTGCGTCATTTAAACTTTAAGTTAGTTTAAAGAAACAGCAAAATAACAATATATCACTGAAGATACAAATCACGCTTCAAAAATAATTTCTACAAAAAAACAGTTGTGCACCTAAGTGAAACAAAGTTCTGGCAAAAAAAAACATGTATATTCCAAACCACTAAATCTACTGCCAGGGTAATTCAAATTTCTATTCAACACAAAATTCATCTCTGTACGTGTCATGGATCGTAGGGCAGAAGGCGCCAGCAACAATTTCGTACACCGTGTCCTTGTGAATAGATATGTTATGCGACAAGAAGTCCCACATATGGTAAGCGTAAGGTCTTCCTAAGTCGAAATCTTCTGTTGGAGCACTAAATATTTCTTCGATCTCCGTGTAGTAATATGGATAGAACAAATCGGAGTTGAATACTGTTATGCCTGGAAAACAAAAATAGGTAAGTATGTGATTTCTAAGCTTTGTTTTAAGGAGTTTATGTATGTTTCAAAAGGTTTAAAGCCATGTATTCACTGGGAAACAATGTTTCAGATACATAGTTTCTGAAACATCACGTAGATGTTTACAGCAACAATGTTTCGGAAACTGCCGTCCACACCGTCAGATGTTTACAATATGTCGCCCGAGGAAGTAGTGTTGTTGTGTGGTGCCTACATTTATTTGCATAAGTCCATTTCTAGTAAAAAGAAAAAGAAAAGAGAAATTACTTGCTATGAAGACATTTATTTAGCGTTTATAAACAAATGAAACACGCGTCCACACTTGTATCCATATGTTGCGCAACTGATTTGTTTCTGTGCTCCCCGCCACGGGTGGGGAGCACAGAAACATTCGATAAACACGTAGTGTTTACAGAAACAAAATTATATGTTTCTGAAACAAAATTATTTGTTTCAGTAACACGTAGATTTTGTTTCTGAAACAGTGTTTATAAACAATTGTTTCTCAGTGAATACATGGCTTTATGATTGAAATATGTTGCTAGCAACAAAAGGGCTAGCCAAGCATTCGTAAGAGTGTATTCTAAATTTGCATTTTGAAGAATTGCTAAGTAAGGGGGTAAACCTTGTTGCAAATTGTCGGACAAAGCTTATATCTGCTTATATCTCGCGTTCGTAGTGCATACCATGACAGTTACTGATGGGCTCTGTCTGGTAGTTGGGCGAGTGAATCAGCTGAGGGCAGGACATTTTCAGCACCTTGTCTATGGCTGCTGGACCAACAACTGACCAACCCGTTGGGTTATAGTCTTGGCCCATGATTCTGTAAACAAAACATGACTATTTAGCTCAGCTAGCTATTCTTACCTCAGACAATATGCTTACGGTGAGTTGCACCATTTAACTAAAACGATGACTGAAGTATTTGCAGTTGTTAAATCGCCGATATGACCAATGGGCTGAAAGTATACGGCTGGGTATGGTTTTGTTACCGTTAAAGTTGAATGATGCAAATGGTCTGGTGGGCCCTAGACATATGTACAATCTTACTTACTTAAGAAGTTCATTAGTTATGTTGGCACCAATTCCGTCTTTCGCAAAAGATAGGATGCCCGAAGCGACGTCATCTAGATTTTCTTTAGCCACAAAATTCTTCGGCAAATGCTCTAAAGATCTCGTCACAATCATGTCTGTGTCCAGATACATGCCACCCCATTTATTAAGGGTCAATATTCTCAGTATGTCGGCTGCATGCTGTATTGGGTACTGACTAAGTTTTATATCGTTGAGTACTATAGACTGCACGGCTGTTCCTTTGGAAAATTCAGTAATGTCGACTCTCAGGAACTTCACATTGGGGAATTCGAGGAGCGTCGCGAGGCAGGTCGTCTTCTGCGCGTAGTTGGTGACTGGACAGCTGAACAGCACGTAGATAATGTGCTCAGGGTGTGCTCTGGCCGCTGCTTCTACCGAACACGCTTGACGTATAGTCAGGCCACCTCGGCAAGATGTGTCGTGGAAGAATATTGACTTTGCACCCGGAACAAAGCTCGGGTCTTCTGTGGACGGCAACGAGTCTTCAATGATAGAATAGATGATACCTTTGATGATTATTAGTATGAATACTGCTGCAGCAGTCAAATAGACATGTAGCCTGGATATAAGAGTTTTGGCCATTTTATTTTCAACTACAGTTAATACAAGTTGTTATTTTAAAATTGGGTGTGATGTACAGTTACAAAACAAATACTGCACTCAAGTGTTTTTTTTAAGATTGACGTGTTATTAAAATATCTTGTTACATAAACAAAAGTATTGGTCAGATCCGTAATTCAATTCGTTGTGTTTATTGAATATCCGGGGTACAACAACAACAATTAGCGGTCCGGAGTTGGATTTTAACAAAAACACAGCGAGAACAATGTATAATTTTATTTTTTATCACTCAATAACTTATTTAATTAATTTTACAGGATAATTGAATCATAACTTCACATCTTAATAATAATAGTTTAATGTATCTTTTATTGATTTTATTTGGACATCTCAGAATACTTAAATTAAAAGCAATAACTACTTTGTATCTTCATACATATTTTGGTCAAAAGATAGAAATAGCACAAAACGAAGAGGATGTAAAATATGTTCTATCTAGATTCAACATCATAGCTGATGATTCTCAATTTGTATTTAAGTGTCCCAATAAAAACAATTTACTTTGGAAGATACTTAAACATTAAAACTCATTAAACCATTAAAACCAAAATAATCATTTCATTATTATCACCGTAATACGTATTGTTTTTGTATGAACTGTGCTGATGTTTTATGCTTTTCGGATTGATACTTTTTTCTTCGACTGATTGTAAGCAATCATCAGTTAATGAACTGTAGCAAGATATTTGATTCTCCACTCGCGGCCAGTAAGAAAATGTTCATCATCCTCATCCTCCGAGCCTTTTTCCCAGCTATGCTGGGATCGGATTCCAGTCTAATCGGATGTAGCTGAGTACCAGTGCTTTACAAGGAACGACTGCCCTATCTGACCCCCTCAACCCAGTTACCCGGGCACCCCAATACCCCTTGGCTAGACTGGTGTCAGACATACTACTGGCTGGCAGACTACCCGTAACGACTGCCAAGGATGTTCAATGACAGCCGGGACCTACAGTTTGACGTGCCATCGGAAACACAGTCATTGGTGTTAAAAAATGACAGTAAATAATGTTGTTTTCTTAAAATCTTCCTCGTTTGGGATAATGTTTAGTTTGTAAATATAATTATTAAATAAAAAATCCGTAAAAAAAACTTTTAAGTTAAACGGTTTTATTTTATGTGCACTGAAAACTATTAAATAAAAAAATAGTTACTTACCTGTCAACCTACGTAGGTGGTCCTGGTCATATAAGACTAAAATAAAAACGTGGGGCCCATTAACTATTGCTGTAGTACTTTCTTCTAGAGGTATAATAGGTGTGGATTGCATCGACTTACTATAATAATCGTAACTGGAGACTTTGACAATCAATAATCAGCCGTAGTGGCTTCACCAGCGAACGCCGAGCTCATGATCTACCAAAGTATAAAGATATGCTTTGCCATAGGTAGGATTTCAGGGGGGCCCCACGTTTTTATTTTAGTCTTATATGACCGGGACCACCTACGTAGGTTGACAGGTAAGTAACTATTTTTTTATTTTCTAGTTTTCAGTGCACATAAAATAAAACCATTTAACTTAAAGTTTTTTACGGATTTTTTATTTTCTAGTTTTTAGTAGTGACCCCTCCCTGGGTCAGCAGCGGTAAGGGAGTGCCAGACTCTTACTGTCTAAAAACAGTTATGTTTCGTCGTAGGCCTTGTATGTAGATACCAGGGCCACGGTAACTCTTTTGAACAATCCCGCAGCCCAGGCAGGCCTTGGCCCTGTTGGGCTCCGCTAGGTTTGCTGACAGTATTCTACTTGTGTAGCCCTTCCATTTGATACCCATATTGAGGGGGTTGTGGAAAAATATGTAATCCGCCATTTTGTGCCGGCGGCCATATTGGATTTACAATGTTATTGATATTACTATATTGTATTGTCATCAGAATTAAAGGTGTATACAAAATTTCAGATTAATCGGTTGACAGGAAGAGGGTAAAATTTGTATTACTAAAGGAGATCATTCATTTCGTACCCAAAACTGAAATGCCGGCCAGAGTAAAAAAATACTTGATTCTTGTAGAGAATAATGCCTTGAACATTTTTTACTATTACAAGAATCGTCTACAATTAACCCCCCGGCTGCTATTTGACATTGAAAATACCAAAAAATCCCACAATGTTTGGAGTATTACATTACGGCCCCAAACTGAGGAAGGAAGCTGCTGCCTTCAAAGGACTCCTGCCCAACCTGGGAAGTCATCAAACGACCCCCCTCCCGCTGTGGGGAAGTCAGACTCTTACTGACTAAAACCCATCATGGGGAAACCAGGGCCGGGGTAATTCTTTCGAACAATCCTGCAGCCCCGATAGGCTTTGTCCCCACAAAAATATCGTACGATTCTTGTCGAGGATGCCCTGAAGATTTTTACAATTATAAGGAACCTCTTCGGTTAACCCCCAGACTGCTGTTTGAGTTTAAAGTGGGAGAACCGTGAATAAAAAATCTATACTTGAATGTTATGGCAAATAACGTCCACAGTATTTTTTTAGCCAACTTCCCAAAAAGGAGGAGGTTCTCAATTCGTCGGGATCTTTTTTTTTATGTATGTTCACAGATTACTCGAAGAAGCCTGAACCGATTTTCAATTTTGTTTTTGTTTTTGATAGGGTATACCTTCCAGGTAGTCCCATAATCACCCGGTCAGGATCTGATGATGGAAACCCTGAGAAATCGAGGGCAACTTTCGAAAATTGTAGGCGTGCATAGGTTAAAAACTTGACAATGAGGTGTACGTCTGATAACACTATGCAACAGTGAAGGTTTGGAGCTGACCTGATGATGGAGACCGGAGAAGGTCGAGGGAACTCGACAACTGAATATGTAAACTACCTCGTGGTTGGGCTTATATTATTCGTATTAATGAGATCTTTCCACAAATGCGGATAGTGACAACTATGCTCGTCACTGAAAAGCCAAAAATAAAAACCTTTTTACAAAAAAAAAAACACAGTGTCTAATGGATGTTCCTGAGTTTATACGCCACCGACTTCTAGGCCGATGCACCTAAGAATAGTATTTTTTTTTGCATTTCAGTGTTTTTGGGAGTCGATTTTATTTTTTTGTTAACTGACCGAACGTCTACTGCCCCTACGACGATTACGGCCCCTGCTACACTGATTAGCTCCGATTAGCCTCTTACTGATTTAAACCCACCATGTTCCTTCTGTCCATGTAGCCAGGCCGCGGTAACTCTTTCGAACAATCCCGCAGCCCCGGCAGGTTTTGGCCCTAGTGGGCCACCTGGGGTTTGCTAACTCTCTGAGGGGGGCGTAAACAATGCATGCCGACGACACATGTTGTCTGTCTCCAAGGAGACAGAGGGACTATGACCCACTCACATGAATGGGATGCCTTCGTCTCCTTCTGTGAAGCATGCCAGAGAACGAAGCGGTGGAATAACTGAGAGTTCGCGCATCTCATCCCAGCCGCTGCCGTGGACGTGGAAGACACCACGCGCATCGTTTGTCGAGAAGACTCCCGGCACCATAGATGTCGGTCTGTGGGCGGTGAGTTTAGGGAGGCTCATCGTCCCTCCGCCTCCTTGGAAACAACAGGCCTGTGTCGGTGCCGAGCGTTGACCCAAGCCCTCCTCAGACAGTCAGCAAACCCCAGTGGGGCCTGCCAGGGCTGCGGGATTTTTCGAAAGAGTTACCGCGGCCCTGGTACGTTATCAGAAGGAACATGATGGGTTTAAATCAGTAAGTCTCCTCGGTGTGCAGCAGGAGGGGGGGGGGGGATCGTAGACGTTCAATTAGTTAAAAAAATACTGTGGACGTATTTGTCGTAACATTCAAGTATAGATTTTATATTCACTTTAAACTCAATTAGCAGTCTGGGGGTTAACGAAAACGTTCCTTATAAAAGTAAAAAATCGTCAGGGCATCCTCGACAAGAATACTACGATATTTTTAGCGGAGACAAAGCCTATCGGGGCTGCGGGATTGTTCGAAAGAATTACCGCGGCCCTGGTTTCCCCATGATGGGTTTTAGTCAGTAAGAATCTGACTGCCCCACAGCGGGAGGGGGGTCATTTGATGACTTCCCAGATTGGGCAGGAGTCCTTTGAAGGCAGCGGCTGCCTTCTCCAGTTTGGGGCCGTAATGTAATGCTCCAAATATTGTGGGATTTTTTGCTATTTTCAAAGTCAAATAGCAGCCTGGGGGTTAATTGTAGACAATTCTTGTAGTAGTAAAAAATGTTCAGGGCATTATTCTCTACAAGAATCTACTATTTTTTTCTTCTGGCCGGCACTTTCATTTTTGGGTACAAAATGTTCGAGACTTGAATGATCTCCTTTGACCCAAGAATAAATAATAAAACAAACGGGGTGAGCTAAATAAACCGTTTAAAAACACATAAAACGTAAATGCACAATATTTATTATTTTCCCACTGCATACCTAGTAGTACCTTCTTAGGTAATGTAATTAGATACCTTCATTAATATTACGCTCAAATGTTATATGTTTGTTTGTCAAATGTTATGTGTTTTGTCAAATGTTATGTTATGATGTTGTGAATATTTTGCGTCATTTAAACTTTAAGTTAGTTTAAAGAAACAGCAAAATAAAAATATATCACTGAAGATACAAATCACGCTTCAAAAATAATTTCTACAAAATCGTTGTCCACCGAAGTGAAACAAAGCTCTGGCAAACAGAAAATAATATGTATATTCCAAACCACTAAATCTACTGCTCAAACTACTACACAAAATTCATCTCTGTACGTGTCATGGATCGTAGGGCAGAAGGCGCCAGCAACAATTTCGTACACCGTGTCCTTGTGAATAGCAATGTTATGCGACGCGAAGTCCCACATATGGTAAGCGTAAGGTCCTTCCAAGTGGAAATCTTCTGTTGGAGCACTAAATATATCTTCGATCTCCGTGTAGTAATATGGATAGAACAACTCGGAGGTGAATACTGTAATGCCTGGAAAAAAAAATAGGAATGTGATTTCTAAGCTTTGTTTTCTTAACTACAATACATAAGTAGTAATAAACTCTTAAGCAAAAAAAAGCGGGCACCTATGTGAAATAAAGCTAAAGGTTTTAATGATTGAAATATGTTGTAAACTTAGAATACACCCTTACGCATGCTTT
Organism: Helicoverpa zea; assembly: GCF_022581195.2. Taxonomy (NCBI): domain Eukaryota; kingdom Metazoa; phylum Arthropoda; class Insecta; order Lepidoptera; family Noctuidae; genus Helicoverpa; species Helicoverpa zea. Next base: position 1,640,129 of record NC_061460.1, on the reverse strand, counting down.
GCTAGCCCTTTTGTAGCTGGCAACATATTTCAAGCATTAAAAACATTTGAAACATACATGTCAGATTTCACATAGGTGCCCGCTTTTTTCGCAAAAGAGTGTAGTTAGTTATTCACGCAGTAATAAACGGCCATGAAATCAGCCAAAATACTTAAATATTAAAATCTCAATCTCTTTGGTAAGCTACTATTGTAGGTAATGTAAAGTTCTATAAATGTATACAGTAACTGTTGTATACAGTTTTGTTGGTCATTTTGTACTTTTAAAAAAATATTATGTACCTTCTAATAAACAATAAAAAAATTAAAAAAATGTAACTCGTTGTTAACTGTATAAACTGAAAATGTTTTGACTACACAGGGCAAATTGTCGGACAAAGCAAATCATATATGTATATGTAATTGCAAGTTAAATTATGTATATAGTTTTAGTTATAAGTAAAAATTGTTATTAAGGATACTCACTGACCCCACAGTCAAACCATTACAACGGTTTTGAGGGGCTTAGCACATAAGATAAGGCTACATTTGTGATATAAAATAAATAAATAAAATAAAAAAAAATCTGCTTATATCTCGCGTTCATAGTGCATACCATGACAGTTACTCATGGGGGCTGTCTGGTAGTTGGCCGAGTGAATCAGCTGAGGGCAGGACATTTTCAGCACCTTGTCTATGGCTGCTGGACCAAAAGTTGACCAACCCGTTGGGTTATAGTCTTGGCCCATGATTCTGTAAACAAAACATGACTATTTAGCTCAGCTAGCTATTCTTACCTCAGACAATATGCTTACGGTGAGTTGCACCATTTAACTAAAACGATGACTGAATTATGTTCAGTCGTAAAATCGCCGATTTGACCAATGGGCTGAAAGTATACGGCTGGGTATGGTTTGGTTACCATTAAAGTTGAATGATGCAACTGGTCTGGACTTAAGTAGGTACAATCTTACTTACTTGAGAATTTTATTAGTTATGTTGGCACCAATTCCGTCTTTCGCAAAAGACAGGATGCCCGAAGCGACGTCATTTAGATTTTCTTTAGCGACAAAATTCTTCGGAAAATGCTCTAAAGATCTCGTCACAATCATGTCTGTGTCCAGATATATGCCACCCCATTTGTTGAGAGTCAACATTCTCAGTATGTCGGCTGCATGCTGTTTTGGGTATAGACCAAGTTTTATATCGTTGAGTACTATAGACTGCACGGCTGTTCCTTTGGAAAATTCAGTAATGTCGACTCTCAGAAACTTCACATTGGGGAATTCGAGGAGCTTCGCGAGGCAGGTCGTCTTCTGCGCGTAGTTGGTGACTGGACAGCTGAACAGCACGTAGATAATGTGCTCAGGGTGTGCTCTGGCCGCTGCTTCTACCGAACACGCTTGACGTATAGTCAGGCCGCCTCGGCAAGATGTGTCGTGGAAGAATATTGACTTTGCACCCGGAACAAAGCTCGGGTCTACTGCGGACGGCAACGAGTCTTCAATGATAGAATAGATGATACCTTTAATGATTATTAGTATTAGTATGAATACGGCTGCAGCAGTCAAATAAAGCCAAAGCCTGGACATAAAAGTTCTGGCCATTTTATTTTCAACTACAGTTAATACGAGCGGTTATTTTAAAATTGGGTGTGATGTACAGTTACAAAACAAATACTGCACTCAAGTGTTTTTTTTAAGATTGACGTGTTATTAATATATCTTGTTCCATAAACACAAATATTGTTCAGATGATCCGTAATTCAATTCGTTGTGTTTATTGAATATCCGGGGTACAACAACAACAATTAGCGGTCCGGAGTTGGATTTAAACAAAAACACAGCGAGAACAATGTATAATTTTATTATTTGTCATTCAATATCTTATTTAATTAATTTTACAGGATAATTGAATCGTAACTTCACATCTTAATAATACCTTAATGTATCTTTTATTGATTTTATTTGGACATCTCAGAATACATGGAATCATCAATGGAAAAATCTAAAACCAAAACCAAAATATTGTGGCAAATAATAAAACGTATAACAAAAAAAATCAGAAAATATTTACAATGAAAACCTAAAACTAAAAATAAATAACACCATAAATAAAAAGCAATAACTACTTTGTATCTTCATACATATGTTGGTCAAAAGATAGAAATAGCACAAAACGAAGAGGATGTAAAATATGTTCTATCTAGATTCAACATCATCACTGTCATCACATAGTATAAAACAAAGTCGCTTTTTCTGTCCCTATGTCTCTTTGTACGATTAAATCTTCAAAACTACGCAACCGATTTTCATGCGTTTTTTTTAATAGATAGAGTGATTAAAGAGGAAGGGTTATATGTATAATAACAAACATTAAATAGTGGGGAAATACTGTTATCCCGTGCGAAGCCGGAGCGGGTCGTTAGTCGTCGTTAGCTGATAATACTCAATTTGCCCCAATAAAAACAATTTACTTTGGAAGATATTTACACATTAAAACTAAGTCAATAATATACATAATAACATTATATTTGTACCAAATTAATCATTATTATCACCGTAATACGTATTGTTTTTGTATGAACTGTGCTGATGTTTTATGCTTTTCGGATTGATACTTTTTGTAGCAAGATATTTGATTGTCGACTCTCGGCCAGTAAATAAATGTTGTTTCCTTAGAATCTTCCTCGTTCAGGATAATGTTTAGTTTGTAAATCAACATTACAATTATTAAAAAAGACATAAAACATAAATGCACAATCTATTCACCGAGTGATGCATGTTGTTTGTAAGGTTTTTTAATTAAACACTGCTATTATTTTCGTACTGCATACCTAGTGGTACAGTAGACTGCACATCAGTGGTAACTGTCATGCACCTTAACTCAATAGTAATAAGTACGATTTTCCTATAAAACTGTTACCACTGACCTGAAGTTGACTGTACCTACTTAGATAATGTAGATACCGACATTAAAATTATGCTCAAATGTTATTATGTTTGTTTGTCAAATGTTACCTATGTGTTGTGTCAAATGTTATGTTATGATGTTGTGAATATTTTGCGTCATTTAAACTTAAAGTTAGTTTAAAGAAACAGCAAAATAAAAATATATCACTGAAGATACAAATCACGCTTCAAAAATAATTTCTACAAAATCGTTGTCCACCGAAGTGAAACAAAGCTCTGGCAAACAGAAAATAATAGGGTGCTAATTAAACAGGCTTCTTTTTAATATCATTATTCGCCCCCAAAAATGTATGTTGCCCTCTAAATTACTAAGTCAGCCACAATGAATAAAGCGTCGAGCTAGCATCTAAATAATACTATCTTAGTCACGAGTTATCTTCCACTCTAAATACAACTCAGCATGATGGTTATTTTTTTGCATCTAAATTGGTAGCATGCATTCTAACAGTAAACTTCTTAAATACTATTAAGTGACATCATAAAAATATTTATTTAGCTTCTAATTTTTTAACTCGTACTGAGTTTTTTGTTTAAAATATAACACATCCCATATTAATTGACCCAGTATGGAAGTAAGCATGCAACATAGAGCAAGCATGGCTTCTGTCACGGCTCCGGCGCTGCGTGGCTCCGGCGGTCCCATGCGAGCTTATCGTCGCAGATGGTTTTCACGCTCACAACCGCAGCTTCGGCTTTCTGGCCGGCTTTGCCGGCCAGCCTCAGCCGCGGCGGCGAGCGCTGAAACTACCTCCGCCTCAGCTCGCAGGCCGCCTCGCCCCTCCGCACCTACGCGGTTTTGAATTGCACTCTAGGGGTAGGGCAGACAAGACTACGTGGAGTCGGTTTTGCAGCGATTCGTTTTCGTCACTAACTTAAATTTTTAATACAATGTTTTTTAATTGAAGGTTATAAATGTCAATAGGTATGCTAATTAAAATGAATCCAAATTAAGTTCTACCATCAAAAAAAAAACTCGTTTTTGTAAAAATGAGGCCGAGTTACTAAATTAGATGACAATGTATAAATAAGAAGGACAAGTTACAATAATTGATGATCTTTTATTGAAGCTTTCTAGTAGATGGCGTTGTAAAAAAGACGAATTGGTTTATTAGAGGCTATGTCATTTCGTTATAAAATTAGAAGTTTAATCATGTGTCCAATAAATAATTTTGTGGCTAGACTTGTAATTTCCCAAAATAATATGTATATTCCAAACCGCTAAATCTACTGCTCAAACTACTACACAAAATTCATCTCTGTACGTGTCATGGATCGTAGGGCAGAAGGCGCCAGCAACAATTTCGTACACCGTGTCCTTGTGAATAGATATGTTATGCGACAAGAAGTCCCACATATGGTAAGCGTAAGGTCCTTCCAAGTGGAAATCTTCTGTTGGAGCACTAAATATATCTGCGGTCTCCGTGTAGTAATATGGATAGAACAACTCGAAGGTGAATACTGTAATGCCTGGAAAACAAAAATAAGTACTACAATACATAGGTAGTAATAAACTCTTTTGCAAAAAAAACGGGCACCTATGTGAAATCAGGTTTATTTTTTTATTTATTTATTTTTATTAGGGAAAACAAACAGTAGTATATTATTGGTACACAAAATGTTCTTAAAACTAAACTTAAAAAAATATACTACCCACTATATTTTCCACTAATTACAAAAAAAAGTGATACTAAATCTGTACGCAGACATTTGCTGTCAAATCGTTATAATATAAAATATAATCGTTATAATATATAATGTAAATTATACAATTAGGTATTAACTGTAGCTGAGTAAATATTAATGAAACGAAAGTAACAAATATCTGAATAGTGAAAAGTGCACTGCGTTATTACTAATATAATAAAATGCCACATTACTATGCCTGGTGAATTCATACAAAATGTTATCTTAAATTCAACTATTGTAAGAGAAAAAAAAAAAAAACAAAATAATAATAATCTAATCAAATCTAATGCATCTTACGCAGTCTACTGCCGATCCTTCAAAACGTTGACTACGCTTTTTTTAAAACTGACTCTGTTAAGATGGAGGCGATGGAGCGGAGAGCGCTTACCAGAATTGGATTTCCATAAGCTGGTAGCAAATAGACGCCTCGTTCGCACCTCACGCCCATGGATTGTTCGAGGAACCAGGTAACATAATCTATTAACTAATGGGGGGCAGTCAAATTTATTACGGCATATTATGTCAAAAAGAGTCATCATATCAAGCAACGTGCGCCTTGATTGTAGGGTCAGCATATTGTATTTTTTAGGATGTAGCTTATAAGATTTTTTTTTACGGTAACATCTGTAAAGCACGACGCGAAAGTATTTGCGTTGGACTATTTCAATTGCTTCATTATATTTTGCATAATATGGATTCCAAATCAGCACTGCATATTCCAGTTGTGGTCGAATTATTGATTTGTAGAGATGAAAATAAGTAGAGGGTCGTTTAAAAGCGAGACGCTCTCATTACAAAGCCATACATTTTGTATGCTCTATTCACTATATTTTCTACATGAGTATCCAAGTGAAGTTTTGTATCTAGTTGGACACCAAGATCACGAAGAGTGGTAACTTTATTTATGATACTGTTAGCAAGCCGATATTCGTAGCAAAAACGGTCAAAACGGTGGAAAAACGGTTCAAATCTTGTTGAAATGCTATACAGTCTGTATCATTACAAATTCTCTTAAATATTTTTAAATCATCCGCGTATAACAGAAATTTTGAGTTTTAAAGCAGTGTTAAATATCATTAATAAATAATATAAATAAAAGGGGACCCAAAATTGAGCCTTGCGGCACTCCTGAAGTTACCTCGATAGAGTTAGATTTAAAGCCGTTTATTACAACAATTTGAGTCCTATTACTTATATAAGTAGCAAACCATCGGAGAAGGTCTCCTCTGATACCGTTGTATGAAATTTTGTGGAGCAATAATCTGTGGTCAACTTTATCAAACGCCTTCTGAAAGTCTGATGTTTCAAAGGTTTTAATGATTGAAATATGTTGCAAATTTAGAATACACTCTTACGCATACTTTGCTAGCCTTTTTGTTGCTGGCAACATATTTCAAGCATTAATAACATTTGAAACATACATAAACTCCTTAAAAGTCAGATTTCACATAGGTGCCCGCTTCTTTCGCAAAAGAGTGTAGTTAGGTATACACGCAGTAATAAACGTCCATGAAATCAGCCAAAATACTTAAATATTAAAATCTCAACCTCTTTGGTAAGCTACTATTGTAGGTAATGTAAAGTTCTATATATTGTATACAGTTTTGTTGGTCATTTTGTACTTAAAAAAATATATTATGTACCTTCTAATAAACAATTAAAAAAAAAAAAATGTAACACGTTGATAACTGTATAAACTGAAAATGTTTTGACTACACAGGGCAAATTGAAAGCATATTATCTGCTTATATCTCGCGTTCATAGTGCATACCATGACAGTTACTGTAGTAGGGCGAGTGGATCAGCTGAGGACAGTACATTTTCAGCACCTTGTCTATGGCCGCTGGACCAACAATTGACCAAGCCGTTGGGTTATAGTCTTGGCCCATGGTTCTGTAAACAAAACATGACTATTTAGCTCAGCTAGCTATTCTTACCTCAGACAATATGCTTACGGTGAGTTGCACCATTTAACTAAAACGATGACTGAAGTATTTTCAGTCGTAAAATCGCCGATTTGACCAATGGGCTGAAAGTATAAATACGGCTGGGTATGGTTTGGTTACCATGAAAGTTGAATGATGCAACTGGTCTGGACTTAAGTACAATCTTACTTACTTGAGAATTTTATTAGTTATGTTGGTACCAATTCCGTCTTTCGCAAAAGACAGGATGCCCGAAGCGACGTCATTTAGATTTTCTTTAGCCACAAAATTTTTTGGAAAATGCTCTAAAGATCTCGTCACAATCATGTCTGTGTCCAGATATATGCCACCCCATTTGTTGAGGGTCAATATTCTCAGTATGTCGGCTGCATGATGTTTTGGGTATAGACTAAGTTTTATATCGTTGAGTACTATAGACTGCACGGCTGTTCCTTTGGAAAATTCAGTAATGTCGACTCTCAGGAACTTCACATTGGGGAATTCGAGGAGCGTCGCGAGGCAGGTCGTCTTCTGCGCGTAGTTGGTGACTGGACAGCTGAACAGCACGTAGATAATGTGCTCAGGGTGTGCTCTGGCCGCTGCTTCTACCGAACACGCTTGACGTATAGTCAGGCCACCTCGGCAAGATGTGTCGTGGAAGAATATTGACTTTGCACCCGGAACAAAGCTCGGGTCTTCTGCGGACGGCAACGAGTCTTCAATGATAGAATAGATGATACCTTTAATGATTATTAGTATTAGTATGAATACGGCTGCAGCAGTCAAATAGACATGTAGCCTGGATATAAGAGTTCTAGCCATTTTATTTTCAACTACAGTTAATACGAGCGGTTATTTTAAAATTGGGTGTGAGGTTCAGTTACAAAACAAATACTGCACTCAAGTGTTTTTTTTAAGATGGACGTGTTATTAATATATTTTGTTACATAAACAAAAACATTGTTCAGGTTCGTAATTCAATTCGTTGTGTTTATTGAATATCCGGGGTACAACAACAACAATTAGCGATCAGGAGTTGGATTTTAACAAAAACCCAGCGAGAACAATGTATAATTTTATTTTTTATCACTCAATAACTTATTTAATTAATTTTACAGGATAATTGAATCTTCACATCTTAATAATAGCTTAATGTATCTTTTATTGATTTTATTTGGACATCTCAGAATACATAAATTAAAAGCAATAACTACTTTGTATCTTCATACATATGTTGGTCAAAAGATAGAAATAGCACAAAACGAAGAGGATGTAAAATATGTTCTATCTAGATTCAACATCATAGCTGATGATTCTCAATTTGTATTTAAGTGTCCCAATAAAAACAATTAACTTTGGAAGATACTTACACATTAAAACTAAGTAAATAATATACATAATAAACATAATATTTGTACCAAAATAATCATTATTATCACCGTAATACGTATTATTTTTGTATGAACTGTGCTGATGTTTTATGCGAGTGAGTGAATCCTTTTCATTTCGCGAGTCTAAAACGATTCACCAACGTTGTTTTACCGAGTTATAATACCTTTATTCACACTTGCATTAAACTTCAGTTAACAACCAGATTAAAATAATTGAAAATATAAGATCAAATTGCAATAAGTAAATAAATAAAACTTATACATCAGTTCACAAACTGATTGGAATGATAACTTGGCGTATGCAGGAGAAACATGCATTTACAATGCACACTAGTCCATATGTTGGTGGCCAATATTTGCACCCAAGCGTACAGATTGCAAGTGTTGGTTCACATGACTGAAATAACCAACACAATTGGCCTACAGCGAACCTTGGCGTAGAGAGTTGGGGCCAATACATTCCCGATATGACAATGTTGGGCCAAATTATAGGACCAGCTTTCTATACATTCTAACCATTCAATGGTATATTGTTGAATTATCAAAACAAATCAGTCATCGCCTATTAAGATGCCTACAAGTTAATATCTCAAATGAAAATGCGTAATAGAATAAATAAATTGTACCTAAATAAGGAAATCTTTTGAGTTTAATAATGTGGCTTTACATGCATGCAAAGTCCGTCCGCTGAATTAGTATTCTCATTTTTATCATTTTGTGAACAAAATTTAAAAAAGAAAAACTGGTGAAACGATACAGAATTAAGTTACTAGTTTTCTAAAATGAATTTATTTTCGTGGTTTTTTTTTATTCGGTGTCTTGATTCCTGACTTGTGATTGAACGGCGGACTTAACAGTTTGTCAAGAATGCTCCCTGGATATTTTTGACAACATAATATGAAACTTTAATCCTTACTATACTTAATATGGCAATATAACTTATGTGCGTTGTGTGGAATAATATTATTTATATTTTATTACTGGGTTACTTTCTACATGTTAAGTAAGTATAATTATCATAATACAAATTAAATGTATATATTTAAATTGACAACTAAAATTAAATGAATGTTTATCTTTAATTATATCACATCAATCACATTCTCGCATACATTTAAACATAATTATGTCAGGCATTCAATTATTCTGTATTAACTGCAATAAATGCAGTATTTTTATACTTGCGGGCACTTAAAATGTTATTTAACGAACATAAATAATAAGAATAACTGGTATAATATTGGCAATACCCCTTACTAAAATATTGTGAAAATAGAAATGGGGTTGCCATACGTAAAAACATGGCAACATTGCTTTTAACAAAATTGTCACCATTTTGACGCGATTCCGTTCAACTGGTGTATTATCTTCATAAAATAAAATAAATGTTACACTTTACTAGTTCTTAAACACCTATTGTGATATTAAAATATTATTTGATTATAATTATTTTCGAAGGCATAACTTATTTATATGAAATACCGATGATGTGGAAATTATATTATCTTTGATAAAGAAGCTGCTTTGAAATTGACTCCACCATAGACTATCATGTTTTTTTTTATATCTTTGACTATGGTTTTGTAAACTAGTAAGGGTCAGTGAGCAGTTTAGAACTATTTGGTTAAACAATTCAATGCATAAAAATAGAATGATAAGTTTTTACCTTCGATTTTTAAATATTGTAATATTAGTCCTTCAGACAATACAGTGCTCAATGTAAAATAATTGTTTATCGATAGATCAGGTTTGTCGATAAAAAATATCGACTCTGACATCACTTGTGCGAATTCGATGACAACCTTCTAAGTGCGTGTCATTTAGACTACACAAAACAGACTCTTAATATCCAAAACATTTTTACTTTTTACTCAAGTTCCCGTTTCATTATATTTTCTCCGAGCACCTGTAGGGTAATTTTCTAATTAAATAGTGATCGACTGACTTAGTACGTAGAGCTAAACGAGACTCACATATCTAGCATTCGTTATTTATTAATTACTCGTACGTAAATGCATTGTTACACCTTAGTCAAACCGCATCTTAGAGCAACTCCAAAGACTTATTTTAAGTATAATTTAATTTCCTCTGTACCATACTAATATTGCCATTAATTTTAGCCTATGTTCAACTAATGGACCGTCGTCATACTTTCTATAAAGTACATTACTTTATTAACTATTCATAGAAAAGCTACAATTTATTACAGCGGGTTGGAGCTTCGTCAGAAAATAAAAATTGCCTTATGTTGGTTAGAAAGTTGGATTTTGTAGTGAATTTAGACAAATATTTGGCATGGAACTTGTTATACCAAATTAAACTCATCGCAGCTTTAGTGGTCATTTTTATTTTCTGGCTCAAGATCGTAAATTAAGCCTTCACTATAAGGCAAGGTATTTTATTTTAATCCTGGAAATAAATCGGTGACTAACATAACACTAATACTTCAATAGATTGGGCTGTATTCCATTCTCTTCTTTAAAGTCGATATATCGATACTTTTATATCAGTTAATACGCCCCAACCTATTAAATAAAAACTTTTTAAGTTACAGATCAATATTACTAAGGCTTTTATACATGTGTGTAACTGCCCTTATATTACTGCTACTTCATTAAATCTAGTCTACATATTAATAAGTTCGAATTTTAAATTAATATTTTCATGCCGTAATTTTGAATTTGAATGACTGAACACGTTTTGGCTTTAGCCGATCAATTGTTTTAATACTGGCTGAACTTAACTCTGCAACGCGTCAAATAAATAAAAAAGAAAACTACGAAATACTTTTGTGTAATTTTGAGATCTGTAGCGATTTACAATACAATTAGTCAATATAAATAAAAGATTTTAATTAATTTCCTAAGTTCTTTTAAATATTAAGCAATCTTTGGTATGACATCAGTTTAACTGACTGCTGAGTTAGTGTTAGATTGCAGATGTCGTTTATCATTGCAGAGTTACGTCGAGCAACCTTGGTGCAAACATTGGACATTGGTCGACAGTTGAACTAAACTTTCGGCATACATACGTGGTCATATAGCCGGCATACAGTCGACATGTTGGGCCAATATTGGCGTAGCGTATACATATACAAACTTACTGTGACCGTTATTGTGCGTCGGGCGTTTGTCTTGTTGGCGAGTGCGCTCGCGCGGTCTCTGTGTTGTTTTTGTTTTGGACGTTCCTGTGACAAGAAATGTGATTGGTTATATATTTGTTGATCTATCTTCGAAACGTAGTGTGTGTCATGTTATGTTGTATGTACCTACACTCAAAGTATACCTTGGACACCAATGACTGTGTTTCGGATGGCACGTTAAACTGTGCGTAGCGGCTGTCACTGAAGATCCTTGGCAGACGTTACTCGTTACGGGTAGTCAGAAGCCAGTACACAGAGCTACCTGTACACGTCGGCCGTGGTCTGCAGCGCGCCGTGCGCGAGCAGCAGGCGGCGGCCGGGGGGCGGCGGGGGGGCGCGGGGGGGGTACAGCACACAGAGCTACCTGTACACGTCGGCCGTGGTCTGCAGCGCGCCGTGCGCGAGCAGCAGGCGGCGGCCGGGGGGCGGCGGGGGGGCGCGGGGGGGGTACAGCACACAGAGCTACCTGTACACGTCGGCCGTGGTCTGCAGCGCGCCGTGCGCGAGCAGCAGGCGGCGGCCGGGGGGCGGCGGGGGGGCGCGGGGGGGGGTACAGCACACAGAGCTACCTGTACACGTCGGCCGTGGTCTGCAGCGCGCCGTGCGCGAGCAGCAGGCGGCGGCCGGGGGGCGGCGGGGGGGCGGCGGGGGCCCACCACTGCACGACTCGCCCCACCACGGGCACGCGACGCAGCAGTCCCTCCTGCCACAGCCGCTCCGCGTTCTCGCGCTCGATGTCCGCTTGGGCTTCTTCAATGCCTACAATTAAAAAGCATTGTGAGTAAAATCATATTCACCAACACAAACATACGTGATTTTTTTATTATGTCCCTTCTAATCCAAGGGTTAAGGGGAAAACTCGCCTCTTGGCCGCGGCCCAGATTACACGGTGGAAAAAGCAGGAAAACTACACATGACATGACATGTAGACCGAATGAGCGGAGATTACCATGAGAAATAAGTAACGTATGTAAATCGACCCGAGCTCAAAATCGACAAGGGGCAAAAAACCTTGATTTTTTCATATTTTCCAACAAAAATATCATAAGTTAAATACTTGGTCTAGAATATTGGACTCCTTGGTACCTAATATAAACTTTGGAACGGCAAGATGTCCCGCCAAGCGTTTGAACTAGTATCGGTGAAACGTCGCATCCAGTAACTACTCACCTTTCTTCAAGACTTCAGTCATGTTGGTGAGCGCTCGGCTGCTTTCCTCGACCTCCTTGCCGGCCGATATAACCAGGTCTAGCAGTTCATCCACATCTGTATCTTCCGTCACCATACCGAACCTGGAAATAAATGATTTGTATTATTATTTTTTTTAATAAATGTTGTTGGTCAGTTTACTTATTTTTATGGTAAGAAAGAAATATTTATTGGCACTGTTTTCACCTAATCAGCCTGAAACGGACAGAATTACGTCCTGCACCCCAGTAAAATTTTGCCAACATGATATTCTGGTATATAACCTATTTTACAGATTCTGTGTTATTGTCGAGTTTTTGGGTGAAATCGGAACAAACATGCAATAATAGTGGGGGGGAAATGGTACCTGACGCAAGCCATCCCGTCTTCCCCATCTCCGCAAGAGAAGGCGCCGTCAGTAGCTCTGAGCGTCTCCACCAGCTGTCTGTTCAGGGAGTTCAGCTCATCTGTTGACGCCCCCTCCCAGCCGGGGGGGATGTATCGAACTCCGCCTAGACCTAGTGACGACATATAGAATAGTTGCCTTATAACTTTGTTGGTCTGAAGTTAGGCATTCGGCGCCTACCGCAAGCTCAATAGTTTTTATTGTCACACATTTTCACTGTGAAGCAGTTTCTAGTAATTAACTTCAAAAGAACTGATAACAACTTATTTGGTGATACTGGGTAAATGTGTGTATGTTTTTGTGTGTGTTTGTATATGTAACTCAATGTGATGAGCCTCTGTGTGTACTTACTTTCATTTATATTGCCAATGTATATTTGTGCCTCGTTTATACTGAATATTTTTATGTTATCTTTCCACATACCTGCCCACCCCAGCACATGTACGAGAGCCAAGCTAGAACGCACAGCCACCCTAGCTTTAAAAGGTTCCTGGAGGGCCACCGTAGCATATAACACATGTAGCTGAGCGTCTAGTAGCGCGGCCCAGGTGATGGAACCGACTTCAGAACTATACATTTAATTGGCGGGAGCTGATTTGTTCTGGGTGTGTATGTCTTTTTCTTAAAAGGGCATTCCCAACCGTAAAAATTGTAATTATTTATAAGTTATTGAAATAAAAACTTATTATTATTATTATTTGTATGTCTCTAACCGACCACGGGACTACAGAGTCCCGGATTTTTGGAAGGCGAACGTGGGGCCGAAGCCAACACGCTGAAGCCCTTTTGAGACAACTTTAATGAAATGGTAACATAAAACCGACGATTATCCCTGTATACACTATAGAAATGTACCCAAGGACAATCCCCGGTTCTGTGCTAAACTATTGCTAACTATGGATGAAAACTACTTAGGCTATTGTGATGGGATGCTAATGGACTAGGAATGGGGAAACTACGGGAACTATGGCACCTGCCGATGACAATGTATTAAATACATGTTAAAATGGCAGGTGGAGACTCGTCAACTCACTTACTGGGCCCCCGGGAATCAGTCACTGAAAAGCAACAAGAGGGCAACAGGGACATGAGCGGCTGAGAAGGGTGAGGATACCTCGGCGGACTTTAAACGCAGATCACGCGCTCGCTGTGGGTCCAGCATCACCGGCCCACTCGCCACTTACCACGAGGCACCTACCCTCCGAGCAGGACTAACCTTGCTCTAGCGACTCCACTCTGACCGGCCGATGAAGGCAAGCCAAGAGGCGGGAGACCTATCCCCCGTCATGCTTCACTCCGGCAAGCCGGAGGTGGGGGACAGTATACTCTCCCTGGAGCACTCGGATATATAGCCCCGCGGGGTCGCTACTCCCCGTCATCCGCTTCAGATGCCCTGCGGGGCTTATTACACTAGTTTACACGGTTTTTATACCCCAGCTGAAAGTTGTTGAATTTTATTTTAGGAAAAATATTTAAAAAAATCTATCACGTCCACATTTGGAATTATATTTAATTTAAACAACACGAAAAAACGAACCATAAACAACTAAAAATTATTGTACGGTGCAACCGCACATTCCGCACATCAGCATTTTACGCCACTTACATTTTAATTCATAATATATGTTCAGTTCGCGTTGAGCTACCAAGTTGGTCAAGCGTTCTCGCTACAGCCAACAAGGGCTGCGTCACTCATTTCATTCACTCATAGTCCATTAAGCTCATCTTTACCTTTAGTACGTTTCGGTTAATACAGTAGTGTTCAGTACTTAACAATCTTTTATTCCTTTCCACCATCATCTAAAGTATTGTAGGGTCCAGCAAGGGATCATACATATTTATGGTCCTTCGGTTGTGAACATTGCACGCTGCATAGTCCATATCGCGCGCGTGGACAGTGCAGCGGTTAGCTAACCAGTGACTCAAAACTTGTGTGAATTGTGTTGAGTGACTACAAAACTTTGGGACTAACAAGTGACCCAGGGTCATCAAGGACCCGCGAACTATAAGGAGTTCAGTGCAACAGACTCGAGACTAACAGGTGTCTCAAGAAGCGCTTCATCATCAAAATCTGAGGCTAACAGGTGTCTCAGCGGATCACCAAGGATTCGTAAGCAGTTATCAAAAACAGTCAAGTAAGATCTTTCCATTTATTTCTTACTATAATTAAATCCTCGTCATGGAGGCCTTACATGCAAATCAGGACGAACTTTACACAGCCATCCTAAAGTTGGCTACAAATATCAAAAAAGACTCAGCGGATCGTAAGACTGCTGACTATTTCAAGCGACGTTTAGATACTTTAAATCAATATTGGTCTGATTACCAGTACCATCACGAACGTCTTCTCATGGAAGAAAGTAAGACTCATCACTATTTCATTGGCCGTAAATACGAAAAAACAAAAGAGCTATATATCTCGACTAAGGAACTTATCAATCAACAATATCAAGTTTTGTTGATGAAGATGAAAGAAACTCAACAAGGAGATTCTACACAGGAAGAACAGGGTCCTGCATGGTCTGAGCAAGAAGATCCGGTGGGACAACAATCGCCGCCTGTCGAGACATGCTCCAGAGGTTCATCTAGCAAGCTTGATGAACTATTGAAGAAACAAGCAAGCAACTTCAGGGCGCTGCAGCGCACTGTGGCAGGGATAAATTTGGATTTTATGTCCGAAAAGTGGGAGTTGAAAGATGCCTTGCGTATTCTACAGTCTCGATGGTCTATTATAGATTCCTTACATTGGGAACTAGACAGCGAATTAGAGGGTACGAATCAAGAATATGAGGTGTCTTATACGAAGCAAGAAACTATTTACAATGAATTAAAAAATGCAATTAATAGAAAACTAGGGTCAGTAGTTCACAAAGAGAATTGGACGCCAAAAATCGACATCCCGTTCTTCAGTGGCAATTATCAAAATTGGGTGTCTTTCAAGGACTTGTTTACTGAAGCTATCCACAGTAACATCTCCTTATCAAACGCCCACAAGATGCAGTTTCTTAAAAGCAAGGTGCGAGGAGAAGCTGAACGTTTGATACAGCATTTACAAATCAGTTCTGACAATTACAATGTCTGCTGGGAGATATTGAACAATAGGTACAACAACAAATGGTTGATTTTTACATCTCATCTAGATCTCGTACTGAATCTTCCAGTAGTTCAACAAGCAAATGTTTTTCAGATCAAGAAAATTCACGATACCACTCTAGAGTGTTTAAACTCAATAAGGAACCTAGGCGTTAACATAGACAGCTGGGATCCATTCATCGTGCGTATTTTATTGCTGAAATTGGATGCGGACACGCATGATCATTATTTGGAATCTCTGAAGAAACCCAGAGATCTACCAAAATTGACGGAGTTTCTAAGCTTCTTAGAGAGCAGATTCACCGCATTGGAATCTTCACGCAAGAAAAACGAAAATTCCAAACCATCAACAAGCAAGCAAAATAAAACATCGTCATCATTCTTCAAGAATAAATATTCAGCAAGTAAGACTTCGGTAAATAATATCGAATTAACATGTCCATTATGCAAAGAGTCACATGGAATATACTATTGTAATAAGTTTTTAACTATGACGCCAAGTTCGAAGCGACAAGCTATAACACGATTACGTCTGTGCAAAAATTGTCTTTATTCGCATGGGGATAAGGAATGTACGTCCGAAAAACGGTGCCGCGAATGTAGCGGTAGACATAATACACTTTTACATGAAGCGTTCAACAATAAGTCTTCATGTAACACAATTACTGAGAATAAAACACCAGTGGTCCTTGCAACGCAAAATCAAGAATCTCAAGAAAATCACGTTGCGCAACAAGGCAATAACATGATCGAAACATTATTAGCAACCGCAATGATCAAAGTTCAAGCAAGTGACGGATCATACCACAAAATGCGTGCGCTAATAGATCAAGGCTCTCAAGCCTCTCTTATCACAGCGAGAGCGACACAACAGCTAGCTTTATCAAGAAAGTATTGCAAGGCCGTCATCTGCGGGATAGGAGAAAAGGAGAGCAGTAGCAAGGGCGTTACGAACATAACATGTTGTTCGCATTTCAATGACTTTACATTTAAAACAGATGTAGTAATCATGGACACGCTGATTAATCAGTTACCAAGATGTACATTTACCAAGCCAACATGGGCACATCTAGCTGGCGTGCAACTAGCCGATCCAGAATACAATGTCAGCCGTCCTATCGACATCTTATTGGGAGCCGATGTGTATTCCCATATCATTTTAGAGGGCATTATCAGGGTGGATCTATCATTACCGGTCGCGCAACAGACACGACTGGGATGGATCTTATGCGGAAACTTAAACACTTTTCATTGTAGCGTAGTCCTGAATCAAGTGGACGAAGTACAAAGATTTTGGGAGATTGAAGACATCTCGGAATCATCCAATTTATCTGCAGAAGATCTACAATGCATTGAGTATTACAAGAAAACCACAAGAAGGCATGATAATGGCATGTATGAAGTAAGATTGCCTTTTCAAGAAAACTTTGAGGTACAGTTGGGATTGTCTAAAAATAAAGCAATGGCGCAATTTCAACAGTTGGAAAGGAAATTTCACAATAATGAAGAATTAGCAAAACAATATAAATTATTTATTCAAGAATATAAAACGTTAGGACATATGATACCGGCGTCCGGTAACATGCAACCGGATTATTATTTACCGCACCATTGTGTATTGCGAAACGATTCCACTACGACAGCACTTCGCGTAGTTTTCAACGCTTCATCAAAAACAACAACAGGAACTAGCTTAAATGACGTCATGTTAAAAGGCCCAAATCTACAGCAAGATCTCCAATCTTTACTATTAAGGTGGAGACAATATCGCGTTGCTTTTACGGCAGATATCGAAAAAATGTTCCGTTTTATTTGGCTAAATGAACAGGATCAAAAATTCCAAAAAATCATATGGAGGGATACTACTGACATGCGTCATCAGGTATACCAACTATGCACGGTTACATACGGCACCAAGGCCGCACCATTTTTAGCTATGATGACTTTAAAACAACTGGCTGAAGATGAGAGACAAAATTTCGACAGTGTTGCAATCAAGGCCTTGGAGCAGTCATTCTACATGGATGACGTCCTTCATGGGTCGCATTCTGTCGAGTTAGCAGTAAAACTAAAGCAAGATTTAATCACATTGCTAAAATCAGGGGGGTTTAATTTAAGAAAGTGGTCGTCCAACGTATCAGTCTTACAAGACGATGCAATCAGTGCGAATAGAGAGCAAGAAAATTTCGATTTTAAGGAAATGGAGACATCAAAAACATTGGGATTACGTTGGAATTCAAAACAAGACTTATTTACATTTCAATCAAAAATGGAACCATCAAACAAAACACCAACTAAAAGATCCATGTTATCAGACATATCAAAGTTGTTTGACCCTCTTGGTTGGCTGTCACCGTTATCAACAAAGCTAAAACTACTATTTCAGCAAGTTTGGATGTCAAGTAGTCAATGGGATGACAAGTTACCCGATCAAATTAGCAAAGAATGGCTAAACATTAAAGATGACATGCACAAAATCAATCAATTCAAGTTGGAGCGTTGGCTGGGTACAGGAGAAAACAACACGCTAGAATTACATGGATTCTGCGATTCGTCTAATAAAGCCTACGCATGCGTTGTTTATTGCAAGACTGAAAACAAAGGAGTAACAAAGATTTCTTTGGTGGCAGGAAAAGCAAGATTAGCTCCAGTAAACAAATCAATATCATTACCAAAATTAGAGTTGAGTGGTGCTTTATTATTGTCAAAATTGTTGGCTAAAATTAAACAATGCTTTATCAGTCATAATATCAAGATATATACTTGGACAGACTCAATGGTAGTCCTAGCCTGGTTACAAAAAGAGCCAGGACGTTGGAAGCCTTTTGTCGCCAACAGGGTGCGACAAATATCAAGCATAATACCGATAGATTGCTGGCGTTACGTCAAGTCAGCAGAAAATCCAGCGGACTGTGCAAGCCGCGGATTGAGTATCGATCAATTGAAAAATCATTCGCTGTGGTGGGAAGGACCGTCGTGGCTCCGAAAATACGACCCTGACCATGAAACTGAGCAAGCAGTGTTTACCACAGACGAAGAAGCACGAAAAGCCAAGAAACTTATTAATCACATATCGCAGCAAGAAAGCGATAATATTTTGGATGAATTATTAGTAAGATATAGTACACTCGCTAAACTAACAAGAGTTTTAGCATGGATATTAAGATTTATCAAGCAAGCGAGATACAAGAAAAATCGCATGCAAACTTATTTAACATTACATGAATTAAAAAATGCTAAGCATAAAATAATACTACATGTACAGCAGAGAGAATTTGCTCAGGAAGTACATTATTTAAAAGAAAATAAGCCGCTATCAGCAAAAAACAAGTTATTGCAATTAAATCCATTCCTTGACAACGAGGGACTTCTCAGAGTCAAAGGAAGACTAAGCAAGGCCAATATCAATCAAGACATGATGCATCCGATTATCATAGCTCACGAAGGACATTTAACAAACTTAATTATAGATCAAGCACATGAACTTACCTTCCATGGAGGAGCACGGGTGACATCAGCATTCATTCGCAAGAATTATTGGATCATAGGCGGTAATCGAGCCGTCAAAAAACGTATACGTACCTGCGTTACCTGTCGTAAACACAATCCAAGCAAGATGACACAGTTGATGGGTGATTTACCTACGCAGAGATGTAACATTGCAAAGCCTTTTGAACATACAGGCGTCGATTTTACCGGACACGTGCTCATAAAGGCCAACAAGGGCCGAGGAATTAAGACTACAAAGGGCTACGTAGTGGTATTTGTCTGTATGGCAACCAAGCTTGTTCATCTAGATTTAGTCTCGGACCTCACATCATCAGCATTCCTAGCTGCATTGCGACGAATGGCTGGAAGAAAAGGCTCGCCGAAACACTTGTATAGCGACAATGGTACAAACTTTGTTGGTGCTAACAAAATTTTACAGGAAGAATTGGAACAAATACAAAAAACATTTGATCAAGATTTCATCAAAGAAATTACTAGCCTGGAGATTGAATGGCATTTTAACGCACCCTCATGGCCCACAGCAGGAGGGCTGTGGGAGGCTGCAGTTAAAAGTTTAAAATATCATTTAAGAAGAGTCGTTGGAGAGCAAAAGCTCACTTTTGAAGAGTTCAGCACAGTTCTGGCCCAGTTAGAAGCAGTACTTAACTCAAGGCCATTGTGTCCT
The DNA here is from genome assembly GCF_022581195.2 of Helicoverpa zea. Classification (NCBI taxonomy): domain Eukaryota; kingdom Metazoa; phylum Arthropoda; class Insecta; order Lepidoptera; family Noctuidae; genus Helicoverpa; species Helicoverpa zea. Next base: position 1,620,174 of record NC_061460.1, on the reverse strand, counting down.
CTTACTGAAGACCCCAACGATCTAGATTTCCTCTCTCCGTCAAGCTTTATCAATCTAAATCAAGATATGACTATATTAGAAACAGAAACTGATATGCGGACAAGATGGCATTTAACTCAAAAAATAGTACAAGATATTTGGAAACGTTGGCATGCAGAATATCTCACACAGCTGTCAGCAAGAAGCAAGTGGAGACATTCTCAACCAGACATTCAACTAAATGACATCGTCACAATTAACGATGCAAACTTACCTCCTGGGAAATGGGCAGTTGGTCGAGTCGTCCAGCTGCATCCCGGGGCCGATGGCCACATCAGGGTGGTCACATTGAAAACAAAGAATGGGCTGATCAAGAGGCCTATTATCAAACTGTCTATTCTCCCTGTGAACGATAGAATCAACAAACAAGAGTTGCGTTCCAAGGAAGTAAAGGATGGCAAGCCATATCAAATCAAAAGAGTAAACTACAGCTTTTTTTCGCTGGTAATGTTACTCTTGTCTTTCATGAGCATTTTGACCACAGCATACGGTTCATACAATGTAACACAATTAAAAGACAATCAAGGTTTTTATTTGGACAAAATTGCAAACATGCAACTAATCAGAGATGAATGGAAGATAGTCACATACTATGACATGAATTCACTTTGGCAAGGTACCGAAGCATGCAGTAAATACCTCGGCTACTTAGAACAGCTATGCAATAAGTTTAAAGAAACATCACATTGTGACGTAATTCAAGTTCAACTAAAGCATGAATTCTCAGAACTCGAGTACTATAACCACCTGCTGCTGAGTCAGCATACCGGCACGCGCCGCGCACGAGACCTGCGCCGCCGCAAGCGAGGCCTTATCAACGGTGTAGGGTATCTTGCAAACAATTTATTCGGTGTACTTGATGAGAGATTCGCAGAACAATATAAACAAGATATTCAATCCATACGTGACAATGAAGATCATTTAATCTCGCTGTTGAAACAACAAACAACGGTAATTGAAGCAGAATACAACATTTTGAAAAGAAACGGGCAAGCAATTAATAAGCAACACAAGATGCTTAATACATTATCAATCAAGCTAGATAGAATAGAAAACGTTTTATTGAACGAATCAGAGAGAAATCGAATCATGAACGATTTCAGTACGGGAGCAATCGCTACAAGCAATGTTCTCAGACAGCTAAAAACAATCCAAACAAGTTTATTAGATACCGTAACAGATGTTTACCACGGAAGACTCAATATTCATTTATTGTCACCAGAACAACTGAAGAACACGCTGAATACAATATCGAGTCATCTTTCAAAAGATCTTACGTTACCGATCAATAACTTACAAATCAACTTTAAAAACATTTATCATTTATTGACAGTCAAAGCAAGAATGACTGAAGAGTTTTTAATCTTCGAATTGAAAGTACCTCTGGTGTCTAGAGATACATTTTCCATCATGAAAATTATCCCAATACCTCAATCTGTAGGTAATTCAAGGATGGCTACATTAACTCCGATTGCTGAACATGTTGCAATCAATTTAAAGAAGGACTCGTATTTACCAATGTCCATATCCGACGTTCAGGTATGTCTAAGTGACAATGTGGACAATTATCTATGTCATATAGAGAAGCCAATTTATCATCTCAAGAATAATGAAAAATTTTGTGAACTAGAACCAGACTCAAGCAAATGCAAGATCAGCATTACGACTTGTTCGAACCAATGGACAGCTCTTAGCAAAATAAACAATTACGCATTTTTCTGCTGTAGTCAGTGTGAAATAAGAGTTCTATGCGGCGATAATGTGTCGCCGGGGCAGATAATAAAAGCAGGCATATTGGGAGTCGAACACGACTGTCTAATTAAAACTGAAAGTTTTACCGTTTACTCACGCAATGAAGCTTTTAGCACTTTAAACATAAAACCATCGTTAAAGCTACCTGAGATAGAACCAATTAATCATATCATAAACGCAGGCATCTCGACACCACTGATACAAAACAATACACTACTCTCGAGTAACGAGGAGTTCGACGAAATCAAGAAACAACTCCGCATACTTAAAGCAAGTGAAAAGTTACCAAATCAACTTTCCTATCACGATATCCATCACTACACAGCATTTTATGTGATGATCGGAGTTGTGTTGGTGGTTGGAGCAGGCTTCATGGTACGGCGTCGGCTGCACAACAGGCGGACCGCTTCTCTCGAGGTGGCAAGGGCCGCATTGGCAAGTCTACAGGCAACGCAACACGTGACCCCGGCACGGGCAGAGGCTGGGGCCTCTCTGTCATCATCCACTGTGGAATATAGTGCTAGTGCGCGTAATCAGTGTGAAATTCCGTGTGTGTCAGATTACAGAGAAATTCCAAAGGTGCATAAGTTAGACAAGTGTACAGTGCCTATATCACGTAAAACGGAGTTCAAGTAGAGACTCTAAGCATTAAATAAGGACCAATTGGAATCACCTTGTTAATCATCAAGTATAAGGACCAATTGGCATCACCTTGTTACTCATCTTATCATGTTCATCTCATACTCATCTTCCCGCTCGGGAGCATGTACGGTGCAACCGCACATTCCGCACATCAGCATTTTACGCCACTTACATTTTAATTCATAATATATGTTCAGTTCGCGTTGAGCTACCAAGTTGGTCAAGCGTTCTCGCTACAGCCAACAAGGGCTGCGTCACTCATTTCATTCACTCATAGTCCATTAAGCTCATCTTTACCTTTAGTACGTTTCGGTTAATACAGTAGTGTTCAGTACTTAACAATCTTTTATTCCTTTCCACCATCATCTAAAGTATTGTAGGGTCCAGCAAGGGATCATACAATTATTAATTTTGGACTTCTTTTTGTAGGTTTCGGAATCGGTTTCTCTTAATATAGACCAGGAGTAGTCTCCCATCATATTTTCGTCCCAATAGCCTTGATAACGATCTTCAAAAGCCTTTAAATTCTGGTAAAAATGCTCTCTTTGTGCGTCGCTCATGCTTCCTAAGTTTTCCGGAAAAAAATCCAAGTGGGAATGTACAAAAGGAATCTATTGACATGTTAACACCCATCTTATGATAATTTTGTAATGAATCACTAACTATCTCTTTATTGTTTTCACTTTTATTAATGCTGAAAAAGTCTCTAACAACAGTTTTGAATGAATTCCAAGCAACTCTTTCAGTCGTAGATAAAAGAGTATCAAACTTAAAATCACTTATGATTTTGCGTACTTGTGGGACGCCAAACACCCCCTCTTTAAGTGACATATGCATATACAATACCCGACTTAGTTTTCCTATTAAAACCCGAAGTCTTAATAACACAAAAGTAACAGTAATTTTCGTGATTAGTTGGTTCCCTGCACAACATTTGTGTACCAAATGGCAGGTGTACGTTTTCTCCTTATGACCATCACAGTAAAGTGATTCTACAGCTCTCACAAAACACATAGTGAGCCCAGTTTTTTCTTGAATGGCCACAGGAAATCCGAAATAAAGAAGATATGCAATTTTCAACGATTCTGTCATATGTGTTTTCTTTTTTATAAATATATTGTCCACAAACATTACAAAAGCGATCACAACTTTATTTACAGTGTCTAGGAGACATTTTATTTGAATTAAACAAAAAATATCTCTTAAACTAAACAAGTAATGCAACACCAAAGATCGGTAGCTAAGAATGATTCCTAAAAACAAATATTTGAGGGCAGAAAAAAAATGTGACGTGATAGAATTTTTATGTTGTTAATTTTATAATGTACAAAGGTGGCGAAGAGTACTGGTATAGATTTTGTGAGGGGTATATGAAAAAAATAAAAATTTGTAAACTAGATTATTATTATGTCACTCTTAACCTATGTGTGTTTGTACATGTAAATGTGTATGTGTTTGTATCTGTGTATGTAACTATATGTGTGTATTACGTACCTGCCCACCCCGGCACATGTACGAGAGCCAGGCTAGAATGTACCGCGACCCTAGCTTGGAAGGGTTCCCTCAGCGCCACGGTAGCGTGTAAGACATGTAGCTGAGCGTCCAACAGAGCGGCCCACGACGCCACGGCGCCGTCGCCGCCCGCGCCGCCCGCGCCCTCCAGCGGGCAGTAGCGCAGGACTACGCCTTGAGCTTCAGTCTCGCATACTTCTATGCTTATCTAGAGAACAAATTTATTAAATAAGCAAAGGTTTTCGGTTGTGTCTTGCAGGATAAGGAATTCTTACATCTTTCTTTGTTTCCAATTCATATTATGTACATCAAAACTCTACATAAAATTCGCCATACATTAACGTAATGACCATTATCGCATAATATAGCATGACATGAGAGTAATGTCGCCGCAATAATTATGTTTTGATAAGACTTTTTTACGGATATGACAAAATACCCATGGCGTACGAAAATTTTCACACTTTGTAAGGGTGTTCACTTTGTAGTGCCATTTTAGGCCTAAAAAGCAGTGCATTATTTAATTCTTAAGATACACGCAAAACGTAAACCAAACCCTTATATACGGATAAATAATATTTATTTTGCAGATAAGTTGAAATCAACACTTTGACACACATCACATTTCTTTTAAAGCAAGTAAATATATTCCTCACCATTTCAGCCTCTCTCTGCAATACTTGTCCGAGCCAGGAGTTGAGTTTGTCGTAATACGGCGGAGGTTTCTCAGTGCCGGGGGGCGCGAACTGAAACGCTACGCATGCCGATGCGTGGCTTACTGCTTCCTGATAATGAAATAATGGTTAAAGATATTAATTGTAACAGGCGATTAATAATGAAAAAAAAATGAGATAGCATATCTCGTCAAATGACTTTGTTTCTATGAAGTTGCGCATCCGCAGTTTTGTTTCGTTCGTATATTTTAAATCTTTAGTAAATTCGGAGCGGCAAAGTTACCAGTGGTTAACGGAGCGTCAAAAATCGTCGTTCTTTGACGAAAACTGCTTGTTTAAAAAAGTGCCAACTTAACAACTGTCTTACCACTATTCCTACGTTTGGTGGTTCATCGCCGCCTGGTCGTTCACTCTGAAAGAAAAGAGGTTGCATTTAAAAAGGACAAAAACATACTGGGATCTTGTACTATTCCTAACGCTAATTTTGATACCCATTAATAGCACAGGAATATATTTTCTCAACAGAAACACAAGCACAGAGGAATGCCGGTAATCTGACCTACCAACCTTAAATAGTCAAACCGTCACCCTCAATAGTCAAACTTGTCACCTCATATCGCCACTTACCAGCAGCCTCAGTCCAGCGCTAGCGACCACAGCATGCAGCGCCCTAGCGGACCTGAATGCGGCCGTCAGTCGAGCCTGCAGCGCGCGGGCGCCGGCCGCACGGACACACGTCCATAGCGGTAATGCTGGTAGCCTGGCACCACCGCCTGTTAGACCTGCTAGAGCTGCTAAAGCGCCTTCTCTGCTACCCACCTGTCATTTAGAAAAGGTTATGAACATTAAAATTATCGGCTTTTGCCTGCGATTTACACGCAATCGAGGAAAATATGCTTGGAATATAAAACTATGGAGGGGAAACTGTTTCACTCGGGTCCAAGACAAGTATTGGAAATGGTAAGGCTACGGGATTTGTTTGAAAGAACTGCAGACGGGTTAGAATAGAAATATGTTTTTTAATCAATGAAAGTATGGAGACCTTCCCTTTTGCTATATCTAAAGCTAGGATTTATTAGTTTCAGTCCTTAAAAAGGATATGCTTAACCGAAGAAATAGACGCATTCTTTTATGGAAATATCCGGTTTTCAAGCTGAAGAAATTACCTTAGCTTATTATTAGCTGAAGGTATACTTACAGCGCTCACTGCTTTGGATTGGTCGTTGACTGTGATCGGTTCAGGTATTCTGTAGAATGTCTGTCACAATTATAAGGAAAATTCACTGAAAGTAAGATCCACAAAGTCTTTTAAAGCCCAAAAAAAGTATCATAATTTTTTATTACAAATCATGTACTTTTAAATTTTAAAGCAAAAAAGTGTTGTGATTTTTGTAAAAGGATACAACAGTAGGAAGTCCAGGTACGCCAAACCACGGCCCCGGTGTGAGTGTGACTGAATCTGGTATGCTGAATGACTGAAAGAAAACGTCAAAATTATTATTGTTGTACTAATTAGGCAAGATCACTAAATATGTAATGAATTTTAGGAGTATTCTTAAAGAAAACTTTATTATACAAAATGATCTTCAATATCTATCATCACTTTGAAAATAAAAATAAAAAAATGAAAATTCTTCAACCTACTGGGCCATAGATTTACGTAGGTAACACAAAAATTACATACCTCATCCCTCCCCGTAGCACCTGGCAACGCAAGCGCATGTCCCCTAACATGTAAATGCAAGTTCCTTTGCGAACACATCTGTCCTAACAACGCTAGGGGAGTTCCCCAGCCGAGGGGGGGAGCACCCACTTCCCCCAACACTAGGAGGGGTGTCCTGTTAGCTGCTATGTCTTCATCGTAAAGCTTTTCTAGTGCTTCTATGTCCATGCCTCGTCCTGTGGTAAGGAATGACAAAATTCATGTGGATATATTAAGAAGATTTTTATAGCTCTGGACCGCAAACACTTTTGTGTTTGACAAACATGTCTTACACTATTGTTGACTTACTGCATCTTAAGAACGAAAGAGAGCAATTAGTTTTAAGAAAGTAGCTTTGCGATAAAAACCTCGCGAGAAAGAATTGATAACTTGATGCAAATTAACTGCCTTTTCGATACGGTTAATGTTCACGCGAATTCCAAACAAGCTGTGATAAATCATTGTGCCGAAAAGCCTTACTAAAACCAATACATATTTCTTCAGTCTACTATAACCACTCTCTGGAATAATTTCAGAAACTTGAAAAATGCTATAAGTACCTACCTAAAGACTAATGCAACCAGCTACAAACAATCTGCGTACATTTAAGTAAGCGACGACGACGAATTCATTGACGTAATCGGCTGCTTCGATTGAGATACCAAAATAATTGACTTCATAACGTCATCGCGTGACGTCACACAATGCATACGCTAGTCTTCAATGTATCAGTTGTTTATAAACAAAATTCACGTACTCCACATATCCGAGAGCTAAACAATTATGATTACGAATTGATGTTCCACGCCAGGGTAATTTCAAGAGGAACAGAGTTTATGTAAAACAAATGAATATGCTTAGGAATCATCAGGAGTCATTTGTTTGCTAATGCTTATACAGACGGAGAGAGAGTGTTGATTTGTACAATTTGTAAGGCTCGCGTCAAAAACTTTGCGTCTCCGAAGTTATTCGACGACGCACAGGACCAAAAAGAGTGATTTTATATTTGACCACTATGTCTGTCTGTTTCCGATGCAGCTTTTTTGGAGAAAAGCTGGTTCTCCAGCGGTTTAGAAACATGTTTCTTCTAACTTTTAAATTATGGCTTTTTGTGATGTATCTTTTTATACATTTTAACCACTTTGAACTCAACAATTACCATTTCGGACAAACTATCTTACGAAAACTGTATAATTACCTGAAGGATGTACAGGCACTGGTCTCACGCATGCTAGAGGTAGACCCAGCTGCCTGCAGAGATGTTGCACTACTCCTAGAGGGCTGGCCACACAGCTGTATATGCATGGTAGACGGTTTGTGAACGCGATTGCTGAAACAAAATTAATTCTGTGATATTTGTACCCCTTCAGCTTGTAAGGGTTCCTTTGTGCCCCCTTCTGAAGTTACCTAAATAAATGAAAAATAGTCCGACGGTCATTCTTAGATCATCGTTATGTTTAGGAATCTAGGAAGTATATGGAATAGAGAAGTACTTAATTGAGATAAGCTCTAAGCTCATGTAATTTCATAGCTCGAATCATGGATCTACGAAGTTATAAAGTCTTTGCAAAGTTGGCTAATCTTTCGAAAACAAATGCAAAGTTGTAACCACGACTAGGGCGGCATAGATTACTCTCAAACTCCAAACATGCGGTACACTTTAGAACTACAGAATGACGTCACCGGAAAGCTTATATTGTTACACTACAGATAAAGTATACATTCCAGGAATATTGTAATTCATTCCAAACACATGTGCGCTACGCACACGCCAAAGAACAAATAAATATGGACACGCGCAATGTAACATGCTGTCTGCTGTCCTCATAAATCAAATCCATCTTATTTTGTGGAATATCTTCGTCATGTGTTCTGTTCCCGTGTTTTTCAATCAAACCATTTTAAGATTGGTTCCTTGTATATCTGTTTGTATCAATTAAGACAATTGGCAAATCATATCAGTGAAATGTATTCCAGCTCTAAACTAGAGTTGAATGAACGTTCGTTCATTACTTCTGAATAGCACTCTTCTAGCTCTTTGTTAATGATTCGGTATAATAGGGTATTCTTGGTATCACATTCTTGGTGTTAATTTATGGGACCCCTACAGAAGAGTGTCCATGGAGTTTCTTACCGGTTCTTTTCAATAGGATCCACTTTTTGGAACCATGCAACAAGTAAGGCCTATTTGAAATAAGAACTTTTGGAGTTAGATATCCTCCTTGGTACAAACTATGTCGAACTAACCTCCGTCTTCCAAGTATCTAGGATATCTGTGGTGCAGCAGCATTCGTGTGACTCTAACGAGACCTTCCAATTGCTCCTGGTGGTAATATGCATTGTAGTCAGCTAGCCTGAAACAAAAATATCAGATAAGTTCACCTTATCTGAGACCCGTACAAAGTTGGGAATGGCATATAGTTTTAAGGTTCCCCTGATCGAATGTCAAGGTGTAGGTGCTCTCTGAGGTCGGTAAGTCACTTAAGTTTTTTTTTTTAATATTTTTTACAGATACATAATTAATTACATCATTAAATCAGAAAGAAGGATCTTCGTTCTGTAGATACGATTGGAGCCCTCTGACTTTTAGAAAAGCGGTAACGTGTTTAATGATCTTCTGAGTTCGGAATTCGTCCGATGTAATATTAAGAAAGCTATTTGAATGCACCAGGCTATCCAATTTAGCATGCGATATGGGCAACATTGTGGAGCCAGTGTTATGAATAGTGACGAGTTCCCAAGTCTGGGACTTCATTATACATAATTCAGTCGTTTATTTATTCAAAGCTCAAAGTCTGAGTTCAAAATGAGCACGATTATGCTAGCTCAAGGGTTAACTAGCCTTTTTGATTTCGTTGTTGTAAAGGTTTAAACCTTTCATCAAAAAGGAGATTTAGTCGAAGGTGTAGTTGGTTAAAAGTCACTGAAATCGATAACGGAGAAAACTTAAAAGATTGAACCCAGCTAATGGGAATTTAATGCCGAGATTCTACCAAAATTGGTAGGGATCAAAAAATGTGTATGCTTCTGCGCTAGTCCTCAGCTGTATCATGTTGGGTTACAAAGAGTTAGGAGACCAGAAGAAACATTTGTATAGTACCTAAGCCACAGAGCAGCATACGAGCATACTGACAGAATCTCGCTTTAAAATAGATTGCTTTACAAAATCCCATGATAAAACATGTCGTCAGAGCCAAGCCATGAACACGACAACATCATTGTAAACTCATAATATTGTAATACAAAAGGCCACTCATACAATTGAAATAATAGTTTTATCAGCAACATAATATACCAATGTATTGCTATGCAAATTTTCATAGAACCATGTTGTAGTACATAGTTGTTTGTGCTACAATTTCATGTTTCAATGACATTGTGGATATACCAGCCTGCATTGTTTATTATGTAAAGTCTATCCGCGTGAATGTGAAATAGTGTAAATATAAAGTAAATTATTAACTGAATGACTGACACGTAATCTAATAAGTTTGATTTTATTTTATGTAATTTAGATGATAACTGGTTTTCGATTTGCTATTATTTATATTTTTATATTTGATACTTCTGTGGGTAATAACAAGATGTTTGAATATCAACATTCTATTGTTTGTTTAAAAATATCTTCGCTCCGTTTTGGTGGTGTCTAGGCCGTAGTTGCCCATCTAGCCTGATGCCATTTCAAAGGGTTTAATTGTAGGTCACCTGCATTCACGGACATCCTACCCAAGCAGCAAATAGACGTGCTATAATGGTCGAGAGCACGTTCTGTTTTCGCCTTTAAGTTCAATAAAAGTCCTAAAAACAGTCGAGTAAAAGTGCTCGAAACGTTTACTCAACGCGAAAAAGGCGCAAATTATTCAGCCTAAAGTCTTATTAAAGTGGAATAAGCGCTGAGTAAGCAACTAAAACATGCTGTAAGATTTGAGTAAAAGTGGTAGAAAACACTAGGAGTGTTTTAAGAGCAATCAAAATGCGTATATAGGATATTTATTTCAATACACGCAATCGATTTGCTATTATACAGGTAAATTGTGCTATAATAGCGAAGCGAATTGCTTTTATTCGCCATTTTAGTTCTATAACAGCATATAGAATGCTTTTACTCGACTAATAAGTGCTGTAAATGATCTTACGGAGGCTCTTACCTAATTTATTAAAAATTTCAACTCATTATTTGTAAAGTAAACTACATTTCAAGGAATAATATATGACATTTATATTAAGTTTTGAGCAATATGTTTATTTTTACTGTTCGTGTAGCTACTTCAAAACATCATGCGCAACAAGCTTTATTGTTAAACCCAAAGGCATTTTTACATAAACATTCATGCGCTGTCTATTTTCTTAAATTTGGACGACAATTTTTTTAAATTAAATATATTTTAATTAATTATTTTAAATGCTGTGGCCATATTGGTAATCTAGTTGTAATTACAGCGAACTTATTCGATTAAAAGTCGAGTAAGAGTGCTGGTCACCACATTTATAGCACAAGGTATCGCCATGATAACAGGATTTAGGGTTCGCTTATTGGTATGAGACCAAAAAAATCATTTTAATTAGATTATCTTTTTGAAAAATTGGGACGGGCTTGGAAGGAAACTCATTTATCAGATAAATGTAAATGATCCGATTATCAGATAATGTCAAACCGAAGAAAATCAGTCAATAAGGTTTGTGGATCTTTAGGGAGAACATGTGGCAGGCATTTATTTAAAACAGTTGCCAGGTGTCTAAATGCAGCATGAGATATATTTAATTGAAGAGCCGATTCTCTTAAATTCATCTGAAAATTATTATCTTCGACACTGTCTTTTTCACTGCTTTCTGAATCAGAACTGATTTCAGTACATTCAATATCTGAACTTATTCCAACATCACTTGTGTGACTCGGCCCTAGTACTTAATGTCGTCCGTCGTCATTTACATTGTAAATTATTGTGTTACTTGAATCTACGGAACCACTTAAAATACTCGGACACGCGCTTAGAAATTCACAATGGACGGACTTGTGGTGTTACTGTTTCTCAGAACTCTACAATACTACTTTAAGCTGAGTAAATATCGTATAAAAGCTTTTATACGAGTTCATCTATAAGTGTGCAGTAACTGCAGCAATCTTGCCATAAGCATTTTGATTACATTTATAGAGCTCTTATAGAAACATAAAAGAGAGCTGAGTAGTGGCTGTATAAAAGCACCCAATTCAGTGAATCAGCTATTCTACAGCTATTATACGACTGTTATAGATCAAATGATCGAGTAACGAGTATTTTAGACCATTTAATTCAGCATCTGCTAAAAGGTGGAGTAAAAATGTTAAAAGATAGTGCTGTAAACGTTTATTCAAAGTCCTTAAAGCACACATTAGCAAATATTGCCAAATAGTCGAGATTACCGCTATTATACGATAAATGAGTGTTTAAGAACGGTTACTCGGCTCTTACACAATTAAATGCTGAGTAAACAAATTGTTACTCGACCATTTTGCTGCTTGGGTAACGACAGCTTCTAAGGCCGGTCATTAGTCAGCCTTCATAACTTATGCATGGATTGCCTGAACAACTGAACACGCAATATGTGGTGAACTTCGCGCCTATTAGAACTAAATCAGCTACAGAAATGGCAAAATAATAGATGTAAGGTTTTCCAAACTTTTGCCCAATTATGCGAACTATATGATACTGGTTTTAGCCATATGCTGGTGGAACAATTTCCCGCTATTTTTAGTTCGATTGTCCTTTATCCTTATGATCATTTTCATTAGTAGTAACAACGCAAAACTTATTTATCTAAGGCGAAAAGTAAGCATAAGTGGAAATTGCGGGTCTCTACTGACGACTACATAACTATGAACTGTCCTGACAGTTTTGTCATCAAAACTTCATAAGAGTAGAATTCCTATTTACATAGACGTTCTTAAACATTCTCTGTGAGAACAATTGGCATACATGACAACAATTTAATGTGTTCATCAAGGCACTGACCTACGCATATCAAATTGGTCATTGAAATATTTCCCTACCACTGCCAACATGCGAAACGAGATTTAAATAGTAATAAATCCTATCGTAGTATTTTATGTAGACGCGATAAATGTTGACCCATATACTAGAAATATAGTAGGTTTAATAATACTTCCTACAACCGAAACGAATCCTTATCGCTTTGCGCAAAAACACTGTAAAATCACCATTAAAATTATTTAATCTGTGTGAGAATAATGACAAATGATTAATTATGGAAAATGTATGTACTTTGATAAACTATTGTAGCATTTATTTTAATGCATTCAAATGTGATAAAAATAAAATGAGCAATTTTGAATTAAAATCATAAGCTTCTAGAAGCTGTAAAATTATAAGCTTTTTAACATAGAAGTGGGAGAAGCTTTAGCTTTACTTTCAATTTTGTAAAGAAACAAGGCAATGGATTTTCAATTTGATAGTTACATAGGTCAAGCATGCACCATTTAAACTGCAAATCATTAACAGTTATTAGTACTTCAATGCAAGTAGACCAATTATTATAGTGCTAACGCACTATTGTTAATATATGTCTAACTTGTTACCCTTGCGTTGTTGTCTAATAAGAATTTTCAGAAATACCTAAAAGTACCTTTTTATTTGAAATAGTCTGCTACTAGAACAAACTACAGACTTTTATTCTGGTAACATAATATTTTGTCATGGTCTGTCAAGAAGTTCCCCCGGGACGCAGGTGAAATCACAGGAAAACAGCCTGTTTTGAATAAACTTTTTTGTTTCAACATATATACAAGTATAACTGACCAATTTCCTCAAAACTTCATCCATTATGCTTATCCACTTTCAATTAGTTCTCAAGGCAGCTGATAACAACACCATAAAGATTATTATCACTTATCAGCCACAATGTGTATCAGTGTTAGATCTGAGCTCTAATTGGAAAGATGTGTAGATAGATCATGATAAGGCATAGACAATGTTTGTATGTTTAAGGCCAAGTATCAGGAAATGAGTCTGTATGTTTTTCCTTTTGAGAGATTGGAATCTAAATGATACATCAACGGAATTGTATTTTGTTGTCAAGCAAGTTTTGTTGTTTAGAAACACTGGGAACATAATGTTAGCTGATTAAAATGCTATTATATGTGGTTTAATTAGTCCTACATTGTAACAAAGGATGTCTAGTTATTTTTGTAGTGAGTTCACAAAAATAAATTGTGACAGAATAGATACGAGAAACATGCAGATAATGTTAATAAATCTACTTGTAAAAGAATTTTCTGTAAACCTTTGGGCTAGTAGGATTGTACAGTTTGCTGTACATATGAATAATCTGTAAATACTTGAATAAGTACTCGAGTTTCATCATCATTATCAATTAAGCCAGCATGTGTCATATTCACCAATTAACAACAAAGAACTTTATAAACAGAATGTGTCAAATACACAACATGTTCTCTATTATCTGTCAACAGCCATTTTTACCACCAATCTTTGTTTGATGAGATCCATTCAATTAGATCTTTAATTTCTCTGGCATTTCTTATGAACCAAATTTTTGGTGTTTTTGACAATCAAAGGAGTATAAAATGGAAAGGACTTACCTAAACATATGCGCCATCCATCTTGTAGTCTCACTAGCAATGTGAGCGCCAAGTCTTGCGGCGTGACTCCTCTCCAACCTTCCAAACAAAGCTGATATACTGTGGGACAGTATAGCCGCCCGCGTCACGGCGTCCGTCGGCAACAGCGGCGGCTCCACACTCTCACAACTAGGGTCAGTCTTCAACACCAAGTCTTCCAAAACCTTCAAAATAGCATCCATTGACGTTTCCTCCGGTTCAAAGAAACCAGCGCTGATCTTTCGCGGCTCCGGTCTTTTCTCCTCTTCCTGGACATCCTGCGCGTTGACTCCTGCCTCCAGACGGCCTACTACCTCAGAAACTTGGAACTCCAAATCACCGAAAGGACGCCGGTCCTGCATAAGCGTCAAAGTTAAGATCGTTAATGACACCCTGAAAATTAACAACTCAGAGCCAGGAAACTGGATACTTTACCTGTTCGGGCGGACCCTCGCCTCCAGGGCTTGGCTTATTGGACTCCGCGTCAGAAACTGATGCATCTCCCATGCTGCGTGGCGATTTTTTCGCAAATTTACAGCACCGACATAAAAATGTGTAAACGTCACTTCAATTCCATCCAATGTTTTGACGTGGGTGGCGAGTGTACATTGTACATTCACAATCACAAACAAAAATAGATTTTCTAAGCTTAGGATACAAATAATTATTTTATGATATTTAAATTTTCAGACCCACTAAAAGAATTTGCATACTCTGGTTTTTTCCGAATTGATAACGTAGGTAAACAAAAGTAAAAAATATTTTGGTGAGTGAATTTCGTCAAATAACTTACTGCTACTGGCATGCCAAGTATCTAGGATAACATCTGTGGTCATATTTGACATTGACTGTTAGTTTGACATTGACGTCTTTCTGTTTCTTCGTAATTTATTTCGCAAAACGTAATCAATAGCGAAACGAAAAGCAATTAAATTAGTGCTTAGAAATGTCGTTAGCTAAATTATTTTCGGTGTCCTCTCGAGGTAAAGATCCTTACCCTATCCCAGCATTTCTATCATCGTTTTTTTTTGGAAATATGCATTTAATCTGTTACGCAATTATTGTTTATAACCTATACTACTTATTTACCAAACTAGAGCCAAATATAAATAATTTTAAATTAAACGCAATACCATTATTCGTATATCATACCCGATCTTCATGACGACTGTAGTGTGGCATGCCAAAACCCCCTTTTTTGTCAATACCAATAAGATTTATTTTCATTTGTAGTTCGAGCGACTGGGGCCAGTAGCTTGGTTATAAGGCATGCCCCGTACAGTACGCCCTCGGACGGGGGTAAGACGGAGATGGTGTACCCGCCCAACCTGCCGGGGTACAAGTATGTGAACGCAGAGGATCCCAACATGAGCATGAAGGAAATGTCCAACAGAGCTGCTCAGACATTATTCTGGACTGAACTGGCGAGAGGATTTGCTGTCACCCTGGCTCATATTTTCAAGGTACAAATGAAGCCACCTTAGGTAGTCATGATGTTCCAGTGTAATTCAATTATTGAGGAAAGATGTAGATCTTTCTACTGTAGGCTTGCCAAAATAAAACTGTTCAAGTAAACAAATGATATTTTAAAGAAGAAAAAAACTATTAATTATTATATCAGTGACCAGTGGCTGTAACTTATCAAGTGTTCTTTCTTTAAAGAAAACCCAGTTAGATAAAAATGTAGAGACAAATATAAACTGATGATATTTTAATTTATTTACTCCAGAATACCATAAAAGTTATAGATGAATGAAAGACAGGATGATGACCACCCAAAAAAAAGAAACTCAATATACATGACCAAAACTAAATCCTTCTATGTAAAATATTTCAGGAACCAGCAACAATCAACTATCCATTTGAGAAGGGGCCTCTATCCCCCCGCTTCAGAGGAGAGCACGCCCTCCGCCGTTACCCCTCCGGCGAGGAGAGGTGCATTGCTTGCAAGCTCTGTGAGGCTATCTGTCCGGCTCAGGTAATATTTTTCTGAAAAGGCTAATAAAGTATACAAACAAAATGTTGAATTTGTAGCTGTAGTGCCCAGAAGCAGTCAATAATGCTATTTCAGAGGCTGTCAAGGGGTTCTGAGATATCTCTTGCACTTGTCAGGTGATTAAACCTGTACAGTAAGAAGTTAAACTGAAAAATAGAAAGCTTTGAAAGTATATTGTCATGTTTGTGCTAATTTAGAAATGGCTTGTGTTTAAACACCACCCAAAAAAGTACCTATTTTACTACCAAAAAAATTCTAAACGGTTACCAAAATGGATAAATGGTCACCAAATAACGTTTCCAAAAATATTATTAAATAAAACCATTTTTTCGTATTATTGACTACTAAAAAAATATATGGACGCCTTTAAAATACACTTTAGACCAAATATTATATATTGTCACTACTTAGATGTTACCAATTATGTAATACCATGACTCCTAATTTGGTCATTTTTGTTAGACTAAAAAAGCTAACGATCGCTAGAATATTTCCCAAATACCAATTAATATACTGGGGTTCCCAAACGTACGTCGCTTATTTATTGTTATATGAATTTGGGTGTAACTCAGTACGTTTAAAATGTAAGCACGCAACATGCAGCAAGCATGGCTTCTGTCACGGCTCCGGCGCTGCGTGGCTCCGGCGGTCCCATGCGAGCTTATCGTCGCAGATGGTTTTCACGCTCACCACCGCAGCTTCGGCTTGCTGGCCGGCTCTGCCGGCCAGCCTCAGCCGCGGCGGCGAGCGCTTCAACTACCTGCGCCTCAGCTCGCAGGCCGCCTCGCCCCTCCGTGCCTACGCGGTTTTGAATTGCACTCTAGGGGTAGGGCAGACAAGACTACGTGGAGTCGGTTTTGCAGCTATTCGTTTTCGTCACTAACTTTGATTTTTGGTAGTAATATTAATCTTTTAGTTGGATAGAATTTGGTGACCATTAATCCATTTTGGGAAAAAAAAATAATATTTGTGCGAGATTTGCGATTTTTCTGATGTTATTTTATTTTTTTTTGGATCATAATATTATATACTTTAGTGCCCTTTTCATAAAGTCAATTTATTTTTTTTGGAGTTGTTTATTTTATTTGGTGCCTCAGCTTAGAGTCTTAAAAATATTTTTGGTGACTGCCTAAATTATACCCTTTAGAAATTATGTAAGAAAGAGGGAAATAATGGTAGCCTAGCCTATCCAACAATATTTTGCTGTGTCAAAGAATAAGGAGTGTGAGAGTCAGGGCTGCTGATAAAATGTAGAATCCTCAATTAGGAGTCACTGCTGTAGGCAACTGAATCACTATTAAATGTTACATTTTCTCTTATTCCAGGCCATTACCATTGAGGCTGAAGAGCGTAAGGACGGCTCCCGACGAACCACCCGCTACGATATTGACATGACCAAGTGCATCTACTGCGGTTTTTGTCAGGTAAAAAAATACACAATGTATGATAATTACTAAAAGAAATGCATTCATCAATTACTTCAAGGTGTAAAGATACATCAAATTTCTACACATCCCACAAAGTTCAAACAGAGAGTAAAGCGCGAATTTGTTAACAATACTTTGAGTTTCTGTATTTTTGCTTCATGTCACTGAAAATTGTGGCTTATTTGTTGTCCAATTTGTCCTTCCAGGAGGCGTGCCCCGTCGACGCAATCGTAGAAGGTCCCAACTTTGAGTTCTCAACGGAGACCCACGAGGAATTGCTTTACAACAAGGAGAAACTCTTGTCCAATGGTGACAAGTGGGAGAGTGAGATTGCTACCAACATCAGAGCTGACCACCTCTACCGTTAAACATGTTATACTCTTTCCGTTAGTGTAAATAGCACTTTTAAGACCTATTTTGTAACAAAAGAATACCAAAGTAGTTCACAAACAACTTTTGTTATAATGTTAACAGCAAATGGAGAAAGAGAACAAGTGACTTGGTGCACAAAATAGGCCTTGGAACTAGGAATATTAAATTATATTGATTTTGTGATAAATAAAATGTCATCTCAGTTAATTGAAGTGGTTTTATTCAGAAAAATAAAATAATTGATCGAGTTAAATAAACTTACTAATCATTCGATCAGGAATATATCGAGACGTAGATTTTAAATTATATAAAACCAATTAAAACTAATTCTATCAGTCATTTGCTACATAAATAAGAAAAACATTGAACATAAACTTCAATATGTAGACTTATTTTAAAAGCCTGCTTTTATTAAAACAAACAAAATGATCAGTTAAATATAAGGTTATCCATTTCAACCTTAGGTAAATTATTTTTTCAGTATGTCAATTCCAGATTGAAGTCAAATCATAGTCAGTTACATAGTCAACACATACTATGTAGTCAACTTTTCCATTAGTACAAATATTACACTTATCTTTGGCAATATTTCAATATCTGAATTCCAGTGTGAGTGTAATAGAATAGAATAAGCTATCTTATATTGAAATTAAATCGCAATAACCTGGCATAACAATATTACTATAAAAGCTTTGTTCAATAAAGTTGCATGTTGAAAGTTTGCCTTGCATTTCCTTTGAAGGCATATTTAAGAGGCAAGGCCATCCATGATTATACAAAAATATCGATCTAATATATAAAATTCATAATACTCTATACCCACATAAAGTTAACTGTATCAACATGAGCTGCGCCAATATAATAATAATAAACTAATTGGTGTGGTTTCCACCAAGTATTTTGTAGGAATATCTTTCGAGATCCTCTCGAACGCATTCAAGTCCTCGGTCAGCGTCAATTGTCAGCACCTCACAGCCTACATTTGGTGAACTCAACCAGTTTTCATATGATTCGTGGACCTGAAAACATGCACAAATAATATAAATCAAAAACAATACTGTGATGGCAGTGCATAATTTGGATTCTTCAGTATTGATTTGTAAAAAAACTAAGACTAGTTCCCTTATAGCACAGGAAAGGTACAGTGAGAGTTACAATTGTTTTTTTAAATAAAACCTACCTGTTTCAAATATTCTAAAGGCACTTCAGACTCCTCAGACCTGCCTCGCTTCATCATCCTCTCCCAGACTATCTCAGGAGTTGTTTTTAGATAAACTGTAACATAAATAAAAAAGTATAATAAGCACTTGTTTTCTGTACCAAAAATCTTAAGATATGCTAAGTTTTTCAAAGATAAAATAAGAATAGGGTAGGATGACAAGGAAGAAATGAACAGCTGGTTTATAGTGGTTATGGAAGTCTAACCAAATTGAGTATACATACTACAATCTTTTTACTATGCTTACCAATAAGATCCAAACCAATGTCTAAGCACTTTTCAGAGTAGTCAAACCAAGATATCAATGTCTGGTACTCAGGGTCTTCAAGGAAGTTTTGTTTCTTTGCATTCTCCACAAAACAGTGCCTGCTGTTCTGTACAGATCTGAAATGTGGGTAGTTTTAAATTATTAATAAGACTAGTAAATTGTAGAGTTGGAAACAAAAGTCATACAATATTGTGAATAGGAGACATTTAAAAATTAATTTCCTTCATTATATTAAAAAAAAACAAGGTCAACATAATAATTTACCTTTCAAACATCTTAACAGTTATATTAGAGTTGCAAGGAGGGCTGGTCTGAATCTTCAGCCGACTCAGATGTACGTAGTGCTGGAAGGGGAAGGTCCACTTGTTCATATCACTGTACAGTAGACCAAGCAGGTTGTGACCACAGACGTTGCGCCATTCATGTAGGGGCTCCTCAAATCAAAATACATATTTTTAAATATTGAGATATGTTTGATACCTATTAAAACGGAAGTGCCTCTTTAAAATTGAGAGGAGTAAAGATATTTTGTGCAAATTCTTGGTCAGTGGGTCGTCTTAGGGGCGGAGTTTCTTTGGCTAAAGCTAAGGTAATTGACATGAAGCGTCAATGAGAGAGGTGTTGATGTTTTGGGATAGTAAAGAATATCTACAGAAAGAGGTTATAGGGGTCGGGTTATATTTTAAGCTAACTTACCCCATGTTTCTCAACGTTGGGATACTTGTCAAAGAACTTGATGCACGTAGACTTTCCAGAGCCGATATTGCCTTCAATAGACACCCTAAAAGGGCGCTTGCTTACCGTGCGCGCAGCAGTCGAAATAACCTTTGTAGTTGACATTTTCGAAGGCTAAAGGACACTTTATTACACTATTATGTAGGTAATTTACGGCAAAATGTTACTTTTATCGATAACTACATATAACTCTTTTCAAACCTAAGAAAACAGCCTTTACGTCAGCACGTTCACACGGTATGAAATATTCTTCAATAGCTGAGTAATATGTAAGCCTAGTTATTGCATAGGCTCATAATTTTTCGCGTTTTAGCAACTTAACATTAAAGCTACTGATATTAGGCGCTGACACAGATTTTATTTATGCTCTATAACAATCACAACAGTAAAATATTCATTTTAGAAACGCTTACGACTCTTACGAGCGAAAATTTGGCGCCACAATTTTAATGACAATTTTTGGAATACAGCTGTCAAGTCAATGTCTTCTATGTCAATTAAATGTCACTGTCAAAAGCAATTTTTTTTGTGAGCTACGAGTATCAGTCTTTTAATATCAATTTTATTAGATTTAGGATTGAAATTGATTAACATAGAAATAAAAGGTCAAATAGACAAGGCTGCGCGTGAATTTATTGTTTATTTACCAAACATTTAAAGAACATGACAACAGACATGAAATCGCGAGCGCAGCGAACGTGGTTTTCCTTTTTGTTATATATTGGGGACTCAAAGGTATATGTAGGTCAATAAGAGTGAACAAATAACAAAAATCCGTTATTGGAGCAATCACAGATATTTAATCAATTTCAACACATTAAATTAAATTGCTTTATTTATACATAGAGTACATAGTCGGAGTGGGAGTAAATAAGGTAGCACATAAGAGTGCAGATAGGACTATATGGGAGTACCTAGGTAAGTCCATAAGAGACTTCCTACATATGTATAACTTCCGAAATTAACTGCACTTTATTCAGACAAACATTTGATCAAAATTTTAATTATGTACTCATCAGAAAAAGCATATCAAAGAGATAGTTGAAGCTGTATTTTTTATTTTTATCTCGAAACCCGTGATCCTGACATGCAATCATCACGAAATATAAAGATTGACAGTTAATTAAAAACTGGATAGCGTTCGCGGCTCGTGATACGCCGCCATAACGGCTTTCGACTGAATTTCATAGTACACTAGACTTGCAATCTCAATTCGACGCTGCACCTCGATCCGTCACTTGTGAAGATAGGTATGTAGGGATTACGTAATTGAGCGCCTATGAGGATTTTTTTTTGATGAGTTATGCAGAGGTATGTGATTTTCAGATGCTTAGGTACAAGTACAACAAAAGAAATCGATACTATAGTCACTTATTACTAGTTTTTCCTCATAATTTTACTATCATCCCGAGAGAATGAAATAAAAGAGACAAATACAAAAACAGCAACAGTTTTCTTCCCCATTAAAGAATAATAAGGACCTATATCAAATTGACGTTCATACATATTTAGTGGCTGCTTAAGTTAGAACCTAGGTATACTAAGGTACTCTCAATTTTGTTTCGTATGTTATAGAAAGAATTTTTTACTCAAGTTCCCAAACGAAATTGACAAAGTCCCTAGGCACATTTAAGTACTTAAAAAGTTACAGTTAGTTTAGAGACTTGAATTATGTTAGAAGCCCGAAAAAGAGACCTTCAAGAGTTTTTGCCAGTGTCTACTTGGCACTTTAGGGTTATTATTGTCATTATAGTACATAATACCTACCTGTGTACCAGGTCTTTGTGACATTGAAACATAATATACTAGTAAATAAAATAAAGGGGACATTATAAATGCTGTCTGAAAAGCCTATAGGTACGATGTAGATAGGTAACCTGCTAAGATTTATAATTATGCTAACGTGATATTTGGATTTAGATGGAATATCTAATTACCTATTAAGTATCAGCTCTTTATCAGGAAATATAAGGCCTCTATCTTTTCGACACTGAACTAAATATTAGCATGAAGACCTTAACACATCACCGTTTCACCTTGTTTTCAAAAATCGTTATTAAAAAGGTTACATTAAAAAAATGCTGATATCTCACCTAATTGTTACAAATCTAAACTTAAAAAAATAAGCATTAATTTCTCATATTACGCCAGTCATTTATAACGGCACTAGGCTCATTATTTAAATGGAATAATGAACGCATTGTCTGTGCCATTGCTGTGTACAGTAACAGGCGAGTTCTGCCTCTGGGCTTGACGCGACTCTATTGTCTCTGTTTCATACTTCGTTGCACCGCGAATGAGTGTGGGGGTCCGTAAACAATCGGTAATGGTTTTTTGTTATTATTTTTTATTTGCCCACTTTATTTATTTATATTATCTCTAATTGTAGTGTAAGTTAATAGATATAGGTATACTGGACCGCTTCGGTATTTGCTATTTACTGGTTTACTCTAGTAAAAATGAAATCTATTAATTTTTGAATTGCTATTGAATGAACCAAACTAATTTCGTTCATGGGTAGTAATCATCATCTTTCTAGCATTTTCCCAAGTATGTTAGGGTCGGTCCAGTCTAACCAGATGCAGCTGAGTAGGTACG
Organism: Helicoverpa zea; assembly: GCF_022581195.2. Classification (NCBI taxonomy): domain Eukaryota; kingdom Metazoa; phylum Arthropoda; class Insecta; order Lepidoptera; family Noctuidae; genus Helicoverpa; species Helicoverpa zea. The sequence continues at coordinate 1,597,626 of NC_061460.1, read as the reverse complement.
AGTATTATTCGATTGACAGCCAGGATATACTAAGTAATTACATACAAAAAAGAAAGTTGCATTGCCTGTAATCGAACCCATACACATCCTACTCGAGAAGTTGGTTCATTACCCACTGGGGCAAACATTACAAGCGTTATAAATAATGTTTAGAATTTATACTCCGCGTTCTTATTCTCATAATTCACTTGAGATTACTTTAAAAAATTCTACAGGTCCTTTACAAAAATTGAAAAGTTTGTTCTTCACAATATTTTTCTTTACAGGCGCTAAAAATAGAATCCTTTACAATACCTACATATTTTGGGTGAATAGCTCTCGACATTTCATTGTAAGCTGCACAATAGCTATATGAAAATGATTTTCAGTTACGAATTTCATTGTTTGCGTTTCAAAACCAACATTTGTTATGTTAGATGCCATTTGTACGAAATTCAATTATATTACAAAACATAAATTATTTGGGTTGTCGTGTTCAAAACACCAAGTAATGCATTGGATTGTATTTTGAATCAGAAAGCTGTTGAATTCTCAATGCTGGGAATTATTCGTTGTTTCCGATTATTATGAAATGTCTAATTGTATGGGTAGTGCTTCAAAGGGTGACGTTGGAATTAATTTTTAATCAATCTGTAATAATCCTACGTGAATACTATTATTTGGATTAACAGAACTATTTTATAAATTGCGATATTGGTTTAAAATTCCTCGAATTTTGGATAAATGACCGGTTTCATAGGTGATAATAGAATTGAAACTGTAATAATCACAATACGTGTAACGAATACATAGGAACAAAACGGAATTTCCACTTAATCAATGTAAGCCGATATCAGTCCCACGTTGGGCGCCAACATTTTCGATATTACATTTAACCTGTTTATTGGGCAACAGTAATAAATAAAAGTATTAAGAGTAAAAAAACTTTATTAAGCCTATAAAACAATTTATTAAATAACAATTTTATCATGGAGTAACATATAGTTGGTAGCCATCCCTGGGTCTCAGTATGAATGCTCTCGGAGAGAGATGTGGGCTCGCCCGATCGGCTCTTGTTTTGTAACTTCTGAGAAACTTTACCAGGAACACCTTTGCTGCTAATACTGCGAACCGGGACCCTATGGATAGAGACACGAGTATTTGAGTATCCAATTGAATTAAACGTGTTCTGTATACCTACTGCATGCATCTGATCTGGCATTCATTCTTTCAAACAAAGTGATTTTAGTGAATTTATCCAAGCGGTACCTACTTGCACGGAATGTGTTGCGCATAGAAAATTCCAGCATATACACGCGACAAAATCCGCTAGAGTGAAACCATTGTAATTCTTGCAACCATGTAATCTCGACAGACAACTGTCATACTTCAAATATCAAAACAACAACCTCAATCAAAATCCTACCACAATGGGCTATTTCAATCCATTTCAAAGCAAATCAAAGGCCTTCAAAGGCGAGTTAGTTTCATATTACGGAGTAAGGAAAAATAGCGGAGATGCGATAAGGAAAGTAGGTCAAGCGCCTTCGTTTATGATGTGTATGATAGGTGTGATCTGTTACTAGAACTAACGAGGCGTTCGGGTTCCCTGTCATCAATCTGTAAAAGATTGGTCTTGATTGATTGGTGATTTTATTTTGTAAATAATGGGCGGCTTCCGTCCCCCGAACACCTGCATTTTGGCGCGCTACTTTCTTATGAAAGTTTGCGTTATGACATCTCCGCTAGTCATTTTGTTCTCCTTGTTCCATACCAATGCAATGGCGAGGTCCGTTTCCAAAAGGCATGTAGGTATAAGGAACTATGTCGGCTTTCCTGTCCTTTGAGAAACGTTCAGGGATGCAATCGTGGGGCTTCGGCCAGTAGGTTTCGTCGCGGTGGATCGAGTATATTGGCAGCCACACGTGGATGCCTGCTGGAGCCTGGAAATCAATGTGTCAATTGCTGGTGTTTTTGAGAGAATCATTGAGTTCGTTTCAAGTTTGAAGGTAAGAGAATTTGTATGTGAACTTGAAGTATGTATAAATGTCAAACAAAATAAACAGAGGTCAAGCTTTTGCCATGTGCGATCCCGACAATAATTCTACATCGCCCACGCGTACGAAGTCACGGGCACAACTAGTTATATTACTTAAGTTATTGTGGAAAATCACTTATTGAGCTTCACACTATTGAAAGCAAAAGAAAATCCACAGAAGTCAAAACCTCAAATTGAATTTGGACAAAAACTCAAAATTGAAATTCAACAAGACCAAACTAAACTGCCAAAAAAAAAATTAAACCGACTTCCCAAAACACTAAAAAGCAAAAAAAAACTATTTTTAGGTGCATCGGCCTAGAAGTCGGTGTCTAATGGATGTTACTAAGTTAATTTTGCCACCGACTTCTAGGCCGATGCACCTAAAAATAGTTTTTTTTTGCTTTTTAGTGTTTTGGGAAGTCGGTTTAATTTTTTTGTAAAAAAGTTTTTTATTTAAAGCTTTTCAGTGATACGAATAGTTGTCACTATCCATACAAGTGAGAAGTTCTCATCAATACAAAGAATATAAGTCCAAATACGAGGTATTTTACATATTCAGTTGTCGAGTTCCCTCGACTTACTTTCTCTGGTCTCCATCATCAGGTCAGCTCCAAACCTTCACTGTTGCAAAGGTCTTGTCAATACAAATAATTTAAGCCCAAACACGAGGTAGTTTACATATTCAGTTGTCGAGTTCCCTCGACCCTCTCTGGTCTCCATCATCAGGTCAGCTCCAAATCTTCACAGTTGAATAGTGCTTTTAGGCGTACACCTGAGTGTCAAGTTTTTACCCTATGTATGCCTACAACTTTCGAAGGTTGCCCTCGATTTCTCAGGGTTTCCATCATCAGATCCTGACCTGATGACTATGGGACCACCTCGGGAGTATATCCTATCAAACAAAAAAAGAATCATCAAAATCGATTAATAACTGGCGGAGTAATCGCGTAACAAACATACAAAAAAAAAAAAAAAAAAAAATACGGTCGAATTGAGAACCTCCTTTTTTGAAGTCGGTTAAAAATATAAACAGAATTCTTCAAGAACCGCCTCCTATTATGTCGTAAACGATCTATTAACACAGAATAAAGGAATCCTCTAGGGCAATGGTGCTATTACGATGCTAAATTACCTATTACCACGCGCCAATGAAGTTATTACTTTCAAAAATATTCGCTGGGATTGTACTATGTCATTTTGGAGGCGGCCACCGAAAATTAAGTGCTTAAGTGCGTGGTGATAAACTAGAAAATGCTTTTTGGTAGTTTGGTAATTTTCTACGCAAAAATAGTAAAGATTTTTTTACTAAAAATATGAACATTTTAAAATATTAAAGCTTTAGAAATGTAGATAGAAAAGGTCAAAGAAAATATGACTGGAGCGTATTTTTCATACAATATACTAATATACTTACGATGAGTCGATCCTTACTGCCAGGGTATGTAGGACCGAAGTCGTATGTAGCGACGGAGCGCCTGTCCGCAGATCCAACAAGAGGCCAAAGTCTTAAAACCTCTGAAAGGAAGAATTATAAAAAATATTAGTAGGTACATATCGACAAAAGGCCTCTTTCTTTGTTCTCAAGGTCGTTAAAGATATTGCTAATTTATATGGCATAATGATTTCGGTCGTAATTCCACATATCTATGTTATGGACCATGTGATTAATTCGGGCATTATTTATAATGCCCGAGCATTATGAATAATGTCTAGCTTTATCGAGCCAAGTGATTAATAACTATCTTAACTTCATTATTTATCACATTGTACGGGCATTATTATATTGCTACATGATAGTTGGGCAATTTGATAATAAAGCTATATTTTATGCGGTGCGAGGGTGGCAGTTGTTCTAATAAATAAATCCTGTTACTTGCTACATATTAAACGATTATTGTTTTAAATTATATGTTCTATTTTAATGGGAATTATCTAGCCACAAAATTATTAATTGGACAATTGTCATCTAATTTACTAACTCGGCCTCGTTTTTCTTGATCTCATTTTTCTTGGCTCGTTTTTTTTATGGTAGAATTTAATTTGGATTCAAAACATTGTATTAAAAACTGAACTTAGTGACGAAAGCGAATCGCTGCAAAACCGACTCCACGTAGTCTTGTCTGCCCTACCCCTAGAGTGCAATTCAAAACCGCGTAGGCGCGGAGGGGCGAGGCGGCCTGCGAGCCGAGGCGCAGGTAGTTTTAACGCTCGCCGACGCGGCTGAAGCCGAAGCTGCGGTGGTGAGCGTGAAAACCATCTGCGACGATAAGCTCGCATGGGACCGCCGGAGCCCCGCAGCGCCGGAGCCGTGACAGAAGCCATGCTTGCTGCATGTTGCATGCTTACTTCTATGCTCTGTCAATTGATATGGGATGTGTTATATTTAGTTTATTTTAAGTTAAATGTCAATAACAATAAAATAAATGAAATTAAAGATGTTTGTATTACTTTGCCCAAAAGGTCACGGGCAATATGTATAGTGCCCGGTCAATTTGATTGCTTGAATAATTATTATCAAATTGCACTCTCATATTGGGCATTATTCATAATGACCGGGCATTATGTATACTGCCCAATTTATCACTTGGTCCATAACATCTACATCACTAAGTATTTGCTCTACTTTGATAGTATAAACGAAGATTTAGAAAGGACAAGTAATACCGTGTAGCGTTCTTCCTATGTATTCTGTATCCAAATGTTTGAATTGTTTAACAACTGACCATTAACACACATATCCAAATACTCCAGCCCTTGAACAGCTTCATAGAGATCCTCAATGTCTTCATCAGGAGGCAATCCATCTAGTTCTTCATGGAGTTTCTCCTGTACCCTGGGGTTGATGGCCATCTCGTACAAGAAGTAGTAGATCAGGTTAGCAGTGGTATCGTATCCAGCTACGTAGAACAGTACTGCTTGAGCTACTAGGTCATCGTCTGTGAATTCTGGAAATAAATTACGAGGGACTTATATAAATTATCTAAATACTAATATTTTATTTGTTTGTTTGTACTTTAAAGGCTCCGAAACTCCTGAACCAACTCGAAATTTTTTTCACTGATAGGCAATCCTCTAGTAACGTAGACTATATTTTGTAAGAGTGCGGGAAGGAGTTCGAACAGGACGCGGGTGAAACCACGACTAATAGCAAGTTCTTCATAATTCTCGATTTTACAGAAGTTGTAGGACATCCATTCAATACTTTTCAGAATGTAATTTTGGTGGAAAGCATATGATATCATCCACTAACGATGTCTATATAAAGCATTATGCCATCCAGCCATTTATCTCCATTTCTGCAACAATGAAGAACAAAGTACCTACTGCCACTATTATGCAAAGGTAAATCTGAGTTATTTATAGACGCAGTACCAAAAACATTATTTTAAGTTACATTTACGACCAAAGACACCGAGCTATCTCAATTATTTTACAACATCAAAAAAGCACGTTACATTTTGAAATAAACCAACCGCGTAGTTACTCAAAAGCAGAAACATATTATTTCTCGACGTGCTATTTTAAAGCATACAGTTGCTATTACGGGTATGCTCCATATCTCATCCTTTAAACTTTAAAGTTTACTCTACAAGTGCATGCTAGGAATATTTGCTAACAATTTCATGTGGCACCGCAGCTGTGTACAAAGTTAGACGCAATACCGTTTAGTTGACACACGGTTTTGGACAACTATTTTGAATTCTATGTCCAACTAGAATAGTTTCCATCTATCAGTAGGCTATCTTGTAGACTCGTGTCTAACACTATTGGCGAAACTAGGGTTGTGTACCTACATATTTTTCGATAGAAACGCCGTAAGCACCAAAGACATTAATGGTATTACTACAAAAAAGTTAAACAGACGTTAGTCACGTGTTTAAGTAAAAAAATATAATTTTCCAAAACAATGGACGAACTTTTTGTAATAAGACCATAAAGGTACATAATTGGAAATATCTTAAACCAGTACTAACGTAAACATCCTTATTTTTACTAAACAACTTAGTTTCCGTTACAATTAACGTTGATTTTCAGAATCTAAAAGCTAAGAATTTACTGTAGCAAAAAATAAGGCTGTGTTTCATGCCCTGTCAACCTGCCCCAATTATAATGACACGTGCAAATTACTAGGAAAAACGTTTCAGAAGATCCATTTAGTGAACACGTGAATATTGTGAAGTGATAAAATATTGAAATGAGGAAAAATAATAATTTATTCTGGCTAGTAACAAATATCAAAAGGAATTTGCCAAACGTACACACAAGTTTATAGAAATGAGAAGTAACAAAATGATAACTAAATAAATAGCTGAAAGAGAGACTGTTGACAGAAACGGCCGTCATGCTTAACAAGACCGAAGTCGCTATCTCTTTTTAACACATATTTTACATCAATCAAATGAATTTAAGATTCAAAAGTCTGGGTGGCGTTATATGTATAAAAAAATCTCTTAAAGTCGAACACTGGAACACAGAAAATTGTAAAAGGAACCAAGAATCCATCTCTCTTCAAAACATGTGTAGATACATACGTACTCGTTCATATGTACGTTTGTTTACATGAAGCGACGCGAACAAATTACTAGGCATGCAGCAGAGAGTAGGTAATCTCGATTCACAAAACAAATAGGTTCCCGTTCCAAGGAATGGGGTAATCCGGGAACAATTGTGACGTCACGCTCAGAACACGTCATAATTAAATTTGGCGTACGTCTCGTCAATCAAAGTCAGCGGTTGTTGTGTTCCGGCGAAACGGTGGAACAAGTTCGTGGGTATGTGATTGAAGTTTCTGCCGTTTTCAATAAAGGGCTTTTTTATGTTCGTGTAAATTAAGGTTTGATTTACTACTATAATATTTTTACCTACTACTAATTCGTGCAATTCAGTAGTTTAAAGTAGACATGCAGGAATGGGGTGCTCAATTTGACTATCATTTCTTTTTCATCCATTGCTTCCTACCTGACGTCATCTCACAAATACCTAACACTCTTTTTTTTTTTTTTTTTTTAGGTTAGCCCCTCACGCTGTAGGTTAGCAGCGGTGAGGGAGTGTCAGACTCTTACTGACTAAAAACCGTCGTGTTCCGTTATAGGCCTTTTATGTACCTGGGCCGCGGTATCTCTTTCGAACAACCCGCAGCCCCGGCAGGCCTTGGCCCTGCTGGGCCCCGCTAGGGTTGCTGACATCTCTTTGAGGAGCGCGTAGAACAACGCGCGCCGTCGACACGGGTCTGTCGTCTAAGCAGACAGAGGGACGATGAGCCACCCGAACTCACCGCCCACAGACCCACGCCTACGGTGGCCGGGAGTCATCTCGCGACACCCGGCGCCTACCTGGTCCAGCGCGGCGGCCGGGATGAGAGGTGCGAACTCTCTGGCGTTCCGCCTCCTCCTTCTCGAGCATGACCGCTTCGCAGAAGGAGGCGACGGCATCCCATTCCCTCTCGCCCCGGACCATGGCCTGAACCAGGGCCGGACGCGAGAGGTCGCCGCCGATATCTAACACTCCTTGCAGCTACATCGTCTTTCACACTCTTAGTCGTCCTCTTCCTCTATGTATGTATATCCATCTACATTCATGCTTTAAAATCATCATCTTCAATTTATTTAAAAGTGTAGTCCATTACTATAAGCCTTTCCAATTGATTGCGCATGATTGGCCTCAATTCTCGGCTCGTTGATCAATTACTCGCTACTTTAAGTTTTAATAATATTCTAATTAAGTAAGTTTTTAATATTTTTCAATTATCAGATAGTAATATTCTTACTAATTTTATGAATGCGAGAGTAACTCTGTCTGTCCGGCTATCACGTAAAAACTGAATCGATCTAAATAAGTGGCACACATAGTATAGAGCCTGAGAAATGGTAATAGGTATATTTTATCCGTGTGCGGTAAATAGGTACTTCCCCAAGATGCGGGTGGAACGGCAGTAAATAGATGGTAAAACATAAAGTTGGATAAAACTTCTACGGTAACCGCGAGTTCGAAAATGGTCCATAATGAGTTAATATAAATTCTTGATCTACTGTTCAGACCTTTACAATATAATAATGAAGAGTAAACAAATTAAAATTAATCTTACTCTCAGTAGACTTTAGGTATTCGTTGTTGTTCGCGTCGCCCTCGCTGTCTGCCTTGGGTTTTCCTGCGAATATTATTTATTTTTGAGAATTTACCACTTAAAAGAAAAGTTCATGAAATATATGAGACCAAAATAATATTTAGTTGTAATAAGCTGGTTTTACGCTGCTCCACATCAGCCTTTTTGTTGGATACACAGATAACCGGGCCGATTTTTTATTCTGACTAGTATTTTCTTACCGACTTTTGCATTATTGCTATCAGCGTGTTCTATTTGTCCTACAATAAATCGGTCACCGATTATTAGAAGTGGGAGGGGCACCCACTCCTAGTGAGCTCCAACGAAAGTACTAGGAGCATAGAAGATAGAAGAGGTACAGACCTTGGGCAGCGTCGACTAAGATCTGTATGAAGTCAGGTCTGGGCTTCACGAGGTTCTCTCGACGAGCCTTCAAAGCTGATTTGAAGAGTTGGGAGAACTGCTCAGCGTCTTGTGTGGGAATTATTTTTACTTGTAGAAACTGTAACACAAACAAAATAATAAATATTTTTGGAAATGGTGATATTTTTTTCCAAGGAGGACACGACCGAGAATGTGGGCAACAACATTATATACAGATCGATTTCGTGTTAATGAAATAAAAAGTTAAACCGTAGATATAGTGAGGAGAAAAATATTATTTTATGTTTCCTTGGGATTTATTATGTCAAGATTGACATGGCAAAATATTACATGCCTTTCTTTAATCTTCTTCGAATAATACATACCTTCATGATAGTCTTCATATTCTCATATCCAAAGAACTTCATGACTTGATTGGTGTCCTGAACGACTGCTTTCTTCCCTAACCTGAAGATGCAGTTGTCAGGGTCCTTCAGGGAATCCACTGCGAAGCCGAATGCGCACGAGGCTATCACGTCATTCACGTAGGACATTGTTATCTAAAAGAGGAACCGTTATTCATACTAAAGAACGGAGTTTCTTACATCTTACCTAATGAATTTGGATTCATGACATTAGGAATAGCGAGGAATTCCTGGAGAACATTTACTCTTTTTATGTGGTCGCAGAAGTATCCTATGTCTACCTATACCTTTGGACAGCAGTTGAACAGCGGGAGAAACCACTAGTTGCAAAATTATAGTTAAGTAAGAACTACGTTTCAATATTGATAGCATGTTGGACATAGACTGACATGCAATTCCATACTTTAAACTGTAAACTATAAGGTTCATAATAGCAAGCACAAACGCACTTTATTAATGTCCATAGCTTCTTCTCCAGATATCTTCTCACGCAGGTAAGCGATGACCGCGCATGCGCTCTCCGCCATCAGCGGCGCCATGCTGCGACAGCGCGCGCCAGAAAACGCGGGAGATAGCGACGCGCGCATAGACCGCCATTTTGATCCTGTTGAAATAAAATGGTGGATAAGACTTTTCGTGTCAACAGATCAGATATTGTTACTGAATGAATGTGCAGTTTTCTTATTATTTTTAAAACTATTGCTCTCAAATTTTGCGATACAAGGTACCTATAGGTCTTCATTATTTAACGCTCGATTTATTAACCTACAGTCCAGTGGGCTGGCATAGTTATGAGCTTTTGACTGCAGAAAAGTAACACTTATTTCTAACAAAACTACTAAGGATGTGGTCAACGAAGGATGTTATGAGGGCTGCTTGAGTTCATTTGACATTCAAAAAATGCTTATTTATCAGCGTAAATATTCAATGTTCAATTTATTTTGCTATCACGTCGCTATACCCTAAGCAACATTTCAAAACACAAACCTTACAAAATCTAAGCAGCGAGTAACTAGCTTCCATAACTTGTTAAACTGTATACAAACTCTTTGCTCTTATCTTAGCATAAAGTCAACTCGCTGGAAGTCATGCGAGCGGTGTAACGGTTAATTTTCTAACTAGGTCGGAGACTTGCCTCTTATAGCGAGCGGGATAATGTCTACTGATGTGTTTGAACAACTTTCAAGGAGGATGCGCTACTGTTTTTCTGTCAATGGTATTTTGAACATCGAATGTAGAACTTTATTTTTCCATAGAAAATCAACTGTTGTATGGTTAGAGGAAGTGACGCGACAGATTTTCATAAATCCCACATTTTCCTTTTAGATCAACGTTGAATTTCACCTGAACCTCAAACCTCAAACGTTGAACCTCAAACGGCGCAAATATAGCACCTGGTTAGTAACTATACCTTTGAGCCGTTTGGGGTTGAAACCCTCGGGCCGTGGGGTCGAAGTGCTCATCTGCTTTTTAAAGATCTGGCATTTCAAGTGACCCAAAGGCTGGTTTTTATTTTAGTAAAAAATTAAGCATTGCCATCCAACGTGGCAATGCTGCCAGCCTCTCGGGTACACTCCCGGTGGGCAGCGACGAGGAGTTTTTTGATGCCATTTTATAATTGTTTTTAGTTGTATATATGTTACAGCCAAAGTGATTAACTAAATATTATACATAACCACTGGTCATTGTACATAATACCCAAATTCACTTGACAATGTGATAAATTAATCACTTTATCTGGATATTATTCATAATAGCTGGTCAAAGTTAGCCAAAGTAATAAATATGGTATAACCAACTTACCACTGACTAATTCTTAAAAAAAGTTTAAGTTATTGTCGACTTTTTTATGATAAATCATCAAATGATTCCTCCCGCTGTGGGTTAGGTTAGGTTAGGTAACAACGCGCTCCGCCGAGACGGGCCCGTGTCTTCTAAGAGACGGAAGTAAGTATATTTTTAAGTTATAAGTTTATTTTTACATCATGTAAATATGTACTATAATTCCTAAATAAAATACATCAAATATTTATTGCCTCCTCGAAAAATCGGAAAAAAGAAACAAAAGATCGTAGGGTTCTAACTACATATAAGTTTAGTAGGTACTTCAGCGTCAGTCTTTCCCAGCACAGGTTTCTGAAAGATGTTTCAAGTTGTTTTGACCAGTAGGCCACCACAACGTTCAAGTCAAAATAAAACGAATGAAAATTAAAGTTCCCATAGGTGTTACTTGTGAGATGACGGCAGATAGAAGAGTATGGAAGGAGAAAACATGCTGCGCCGACCCCTTAAAATTGGGATAAGGGTAGGAAGATGATGATGATGCTTATATTAAGGTTACATACCAGTCAACATAATAAGGTTTCTTCCAAACAGCGGGTCGCAGTCAGCATCGATGTGGACGCCTCTATCGGCGAAAGAGTTGAAGTCGCGCACCATGATCTGACGAATGAGTTCCGGGTCCCGAGGTATGAGGGTGGGTACCAGGTATTGATACAGCCCGAAGTATCTGAAAATGGTTTATTTTCTATTGTTATGGAAGTTAAAAACTTTTGTGAGAGCATGGCTATGTATAGCTAATATATATTTTGCTCTGATTAAGGTGAGTGAACATCAGTGCTTCTGCATTAGGTCAGGTATTTTTGAAGCACACGCACGATATAATTTAAAAATATTGCAATAGTGCATTCTATGGAGTGCATTCTTATTTAATTCGCTGCAACTCTGAGATAAAAATATATAGCGTTATTAAAAATAATACTTTGCGTAGGCGTAAACACATTTGCAAGCTGAATATATGACTGTTGAATAAAAATAGGACAAAACAGCATTGACATTGTGGCTTTGTTATTTCAAAAAGTCGGATGAAATTGCAAACAGTGTACTAAATAATATCATGTTTGTTTTAATATTTTACGCAATAAGAGACATTCCTTTGCCATCCGTCTGTTCAAACAAACTCTGCAAGTTCGTAACGCAAACAGCCCTTGCATGTTTTGTTTATATTGCATTTTCATAAAGTATTATTGCACTGTATTTTATTACATACTAAATATTTCATAGCTGTATGTCTATTATTAACTCATAAGTTCGCGTAATTCGTTGTAACTTCAACAAGTATGTTTGCTGCAGAAAAATATTTGCTTGAATTTAGAGCAGGAAGATAGTTTAATAATACTAAAGTAGGTCATCATCAGCCTTTTTACTTTAAAGTGGTACCACTTTAGGGAAGAGGCCTCTTCTCATATACTTAGAGAAGGAATGAGCGTTAATCACCACGCTTGCTCAGCGCTTTATTGGCGATTTCACACTTAACAGTTGCTTCTAAAGCAGTAACGTGGTTTAGATTAGTTTTTTATGTATTAAACTATTATATTTACTTGAGAAAATGTTTATTTAATTTATGTAAATAAACGCACGCTACATTAGAAAGCCCTATGAAACCATAACAAAATCATGTTATGTGATTCGATAAAATGATTACTAAATCCCATTTAAGTAGATAAGATTACGTAAAGTAGTCAAAGGAAACATATAATATCCATGAGAAGAAACAGATCTTTTTGCTGTCGTTTGACTACCTTTGATCTTTGAACGCGTCGTATCCAGCCGCGATCGCTTCCACAAAATTTTCCCGCCCGAAAGTGACAGCTGTCAAATTGCCTAAAAACGGCACTGGAGGCAGTGTACACACGCCCCTAGACGAGAAGTATTTCAAACGGTTCCGGGAATAATAGAAGAGGCACGTCACTAGAAGCACGAGTAACCACCACATCACTGTTTTTTTTTAAACTCTCGAAGAAATAATGCAATCTTCTGTTTCAACACATTCAAAAATAACGCGCACTGTATTTTGTTTTTAAGTCAGGAATGACTTTGAATATTTAAAATTGGAACTCAAAAATAAATGTTTAAAATTGGAACAATGAAAGTTGTACGAATTCGCGCGTTTTTAGCTGCCGATCGTTTGACAGCCAGAAACTGACTGTCTGAGAGAAAGTTGCTGAGGTAATGGCCGTATGCTGACTTAAGCGAATAAGTGGTTATTATGTAACTGTTATTATGCACGTCATGGATTCGGAACAGGTATTTGTGAGCTGACCCCCTTTACGAGATGGGCACTACGGTTTAGTGGCACCAAGGTTCTGACATAATATCACATCACACTAATATTGTGAATGTGAAAGTTCGGATGTATTGATGTTTGCTACTCATTCAAGCGATAACTATTGAATGGATTTTGATAAAACTTGGCATTGATGAAACTTATAGATTTCTTTGATATCCAATGTTTTCATCATCAGTTCAGTGTTATTTTACTAAACACATTCACTTTTTTAAATCAATATAATAGATAGATAACAGTTACCTATCTGCAGATTTTAGATAAATGATATGTAGATTCCTGAGCGAGTAGAGAGAGACAAAGAAACGAGATGCAAAAAATCTCAGTGTACTTTCTCCGCAAGGCAAATAAACAAACATGGAACCAACATGATAAAACACAAAATCACAATTCTTATTTCAAATAAACATAAAGCAGTATACACATCGCGGACTTTTATCACAAACAACATGCAATCGCAACCTGACGGTTTCCGAGGGCATATCCAGAGATAGTTTATAGACACAATAACGTGAGACGAGCAAAGAAACGAATAACCGTATACTCGTAACGTATACGAGTAATAAACTAGTGAGACACTATGTCCCGTGTCCCGGGATTGGTTCGGGAATTGCGTTGCGCTCCACGATTTTATTATACTCCTTGGCGAAGCACTTATTTAGTTTTATATTGTCTTATCTGATTTCTTTTGAGTCGAGTGTGGTTTTATAATTTTATTGGTTCGTTTCGACAATCGGAATCGGTTGGTTTATAGCTCCTTAAAATTGAAAGACAATCAGTCTTGGGTCTTTGGTCTTGAGTGCGTCCTGCGTGGGCAAATCGTGAACGTGAAGAGATCCAAAGCGAGTTGACAGATGTACCTACACTGCGCCATGCCGCAATATGCAACGTCACGTTGCAAATATGCAAATATGCAACGTGTTGCCCACCTCAAAGAAAATCGCGCTACGCCGCGCCGCTTTGCAATCGCATCAAAATCGCTCACTAAGGACACACAATTAATTAGTAAGTAATTTTGGTATCAAAGCATAACAGACATACAGAGTTACTTTCGCATTTATTATTAGTAGGGATAGTGTTGGTTGATGAAACTAACGTTTAAAAGTTCTATAGCATTTTATAAGATGACTTGTGATAAAGAAAGTTTTTACATTTCCCGCTTTAAAGAAAACTAGTTCTTGACTTATGCGTCGTTCTACAAAATATACACTTCTTTATGGCCTCTCTCATAAAATCGTAATAAGAGATCCACTTTTCTCTGAACTGTCTCACATAAATATTAAAAAAATCTAAATATAAATCCCAGGAAAAGCGTTTAAGCGTAATAATTAATTTTGCGTCACAGTACACACACGCATAAATTATAATACGTTCGTTTTGCTCTCAAAACTTTTTGTTTTGTTTGTAATATAAATGTGAGGGTCCAAACTGTCACTCTTTTCCATTAAGCGAGCAAAATGGTCGTGTTATTAAATCTGTTCATCCTTTTGCATGAAGTTGGGTCTTTTGGGCTCACGGGGGTATGCTAATGTAGTCTGTTTACAAAGAATTGATTTATGTATTTTTTTTAAATTGTGTTAGTACTAGCTTCTGTACCAGACTTTGGTTAGAAATTGGAGCTTAATAGTGGGATAAAAAGACTGTTATCTTAGTAATTTACCTGTTCAATGCATAATCCTTATACTTAAAATGCGAAAATTATTTTAATTGCTTCTGAAATTTTGACCCTGTAGACAAATTGTAGAGTATTATTTATTTGGTTCCCGTAGTGATTCCCTTTTATCGCTAGTAAAACCTATAGCAAAAACTTGTAAACTTATGTGACAAACACTCATATTGAGTTCATCGTTTGGCAAATAATAGTGATATTCGAACGTACCAACACATTTTCAGTTTGTTTAGTAGAACTGCCAAGAGACTAGTTATTCGGAGGACTAATGAGCCAACATGTAGGCTTTTAGGTTATATGCTTTTGGCGTAAATATTATAACTGAAAAAACATGCCTCATATTTAAAAACTTTAGTGATGAATATGGTACAATTAAATGTTGTTTTGGTAATTTACTCTTTTATTAATGACTAGCTTCCGCCAGCGGCTTTGCCCGCGTGGTGTGTTGATAAAAAGTAGCCTATGTGTTAATCCAGGGCAGTCTTTCCCAAAGTGGGCGATAACGCCCCCTTGTGGGCGCTGCAGGTCTCAAGGGGGGCGGTAAGAGACCCAGAAAAAAAATGGGGGCGTTGTGTAGAGGCCTAGGGGGTCATTTGTAATTTTATTTACTCTCAACAACAACAACTTGTGAACACCAACTAATATGAATTAAAAGATTGCTCAAACTCGGAAAGTTGGAGCACCGTAGAAACAAACACATACTGCTGACTGTCGATCCAGTCACGGTTTCTTTTAATTTGTGTTTAATTCGAGAAATTCTCGAACAAACACTACTTTTATGTCCCAAAACTCAAAAATTTTCGCGCTTGCTTCACTCGCGGTTTCTTTACTTTCCGCTTGAATTTTTTATCACATTTTATTAATAAGAAAGTTTCCATATGAACTTTCTTATTTACGGTACTACTTTAAGTCCTAAAATTTTAATACATAGGTGCCAACACCAACAAAGAATTATTATGTACGTTTGGGCTACATTTTAATTAATTTTTCTGTTGAGTTCTAAAATATAAAATTTTCACGCTCCATTTTTTCACGCATTCACCAACCAGCAATAAGTTATGTACGATTGGACTACATTTTACATAATTTTTGCAAAAAAAATTCGCGCTCGCTTCGCTCGCGCAATCGCTAACTACGTATGTCTCTGTTTTTCATAAGGATTTGAATTGCAGTTGGAAGGCGCCATAGGAATCTTGCCCAGGGCGCTGGTAGAGTTAAAACCGGCACTGAATACATCATCTGTGAAAATTTCAACTCTCTAACTATCACGGTTCATGAGATACCGCCTGGTGACAGACGGACGGACAGAAGAGCGAAAACAATAGGGTCCCGTTTTACCCTTTGGGTACGGAACCCTAAAAAATGGGGGCGCTAAAAAAATATTTTTTCTCAAAGTGGGCATTAGACAAAATAAGTTTGGGAACCACTGATCCAGGGTATCACCTATCTACATAGGTACCAAATTTGAATCAAATTGGTCCAGCCGTTTTGCGTGATTGAATAACAAACATACATCCATACACTCTCACAAACTTTCACATTTATAATATAAGTAGGATATTATAATTGCTGAACTTTGTATTCGAATTCTGTATTTTTTATTTATTTTATATTTGTAAATTCAAACAAGTTATATTTAGAAAGTTAATTAATCATTTTGTTGACTTTTAGTTTGATATAGGTAAGGCTGTTTCTAATTCATTACAAAGAAGTATAAATAAACAGAAAAAATAAATAAAATGAAATGAAGCGAGCAAATTGATACCTTATCGGGTGTGTCATACCTAATCGTCGCGTCGTACATATAACGAATTCCATTATTTATTTTTTTTTGTAAAAAAAATAAAAAATGGTCAACACAGGTCAGTGATTTATGCAATGTACTTATTACACTGGTCTTCTAATAGTAGCACATTTTTATTCTGTTAACTTTGTTTGAAAAAATCGTTTTCTTTTCGCGTATTTTTATTTTTTATTTGTGTAAATCGACATTATATTAACCAATATTTTAACGTATTACATAAGTACCTACTTAATTTAATGTGATTAGGTATGACACACTTTGTACCCATCATCGAAATCATTTCTAGCGGTTGGCTTTTATTCCCTTTGACCGCATTTCGCCATATTTTCCGTCCCGAAACCGATTTATGTCGTCAATTCGAATTTCAAACATTCATTTGTTCGGGCAAAGGCACGAGTGATTAATTCGTAAAAAAAAACAATCGAGATCTTTGGCTGTTTATGTTGAGTTTTAAAACCAACCTTTTTGGTGGATTTTATTTATTTATTGTTATTTATTTCGTCCGGGTCGTTATACTGATTGAATAATTGGGATTTGGGAGTCTAATGAGAGTAAATGTCGGATAACAATGTACGGTTTCGTATGACATTCATTTCTGCGAATGTTGTTTGTTATTCTCATGTACAGCATTATTATAGTTCGGCCATTCAGAGAATGCGTTCCTGACACGTCGCGATTGAACTGACGACGTAATAACATTCATTGATTATTGATATAATAATGTTGTTTTAATGCTCCTCAATTGTTAAAACGGTAAACAACCAGCAAAAATATTTTTATCGTAACTGCAACGCCATTGCAAAGTTACGTCGTCAGTTCAATCGCGACGTGTCAGGAACGCATTCTCTGAATGGCCGAACTTTAATATATTTTGATTAAAATAGACGTTTGTTTGCGGCTTATTTTGGGTGTTCATTATTAGATTTTGAATTTCAAGTTTTGGTCGTACGTCGTCTATTAGGTATATTATTGACGCTAAAGATGTTATGTACAAAACTTAGTATTAATTAACCTACCTGTAAGTATACTATCTCTATGTTTTGGCATTTTATTTGGATAAAAGTAACCTTAGTTTTAGACGAGCACTAAAATTGGCGCATAATTAATAAATGAGCAACAATTCTCTCCCCCTGTGCTAAGTATTTGAGCAATGTGAGCGGGTAATTTGTTCCTGCTAATTTTACCAAGCAGTGTAAACGCGTGCAAATACTGGGAACGTGTTAAAGGGCTGTTGAGGGGATTTCAAATTAAGCGTGTTTTGTGAAGTGGCCTACCAGCACAGTTTTAGTTGGGAAATGATGGAAATATTCCAAATTCTAGAGCAAAACGTGTAACGAAACTCATTTAACTTTGACACGGTTGACTTTTCAGTTTTAATACAACTTTTAGATGCGGTGGACATTGAAGTATCCAGTTTAGGTGAAAATTATCGCTTTGTAGCACTCGCCAAAGATTGATATGATACTTCACATTTTTAATAACAATAAACCGGCCAAGTGCGAGTCGGACTCGCGCACCGAGGGTTCCGTACAAATGCTGTATAGATAAAAAGTGAGTTTCGCGCCAACCGTTCAGTTTAGAACAATCATAGTTATGGTAATTTCGTGAGAGTCAAAATAGTTAATATTTTTTATTTTATAATATAACTAAAATAGTAGGCCAGTACCTTGTAAAAGTTATTTTATTGAAGTTATTTATATACAACATTTTATAGTCATCATTCAGAAATCTGATTGAAAATAACTAATTATGTCTTAAAGGTCATGGGGCATATCTGACCCGCTTTGTAAAAAGTGGCGGACATGAATCAAAGTAGTTTTAAATCGTGGAGAATGGTATGACGTTTCTTTGAATATAAATATTTTATTAAAATTCCATGGAGACGAATGTCCAGGATCGTTTGAAAAATATAAAAGACAAGCAGTTTCAGAGGATTGTACAGGTTGCAATGCTAGTTTTTATTGTTAAAGACATTTCATAAAGAAGGAAGGTGCCAATCCGGATGACCAGGATCTGATGAGGATCTGGAAACCCTGAGAAATCGAGGGCAACTCTTGAATATTGTAGGCACGCATCGAGTCATAACCAGACATGTGAGTGTATTTTTGAGGGTACTGGTAAACAGTGAAGGTTTGGAGCTGATTTGATTATGGAGACTACAGAGAGTCAAGGGAACTCCCGAACGGTATGTTGCAACTACCACCTGTTTGGGCTTATTTTATTCGTATTGGCGAAGACTTTCCACAAAGATAGGTTTGACTGCCATTGTGGGATCGACAGCTAAGATCAGATATAGTTATGGGAACTCCTTTACAATTTATAACGTAACCTTGCGTTGGAGCTTATTTTATTTTAGGTGATGAGAATTCACTACTAACTTGGGTTAAAGCAGCCATTGCAGGAATGGGATCTTTTATTTTTGAGGGATTAATCACCTAAAGAGCCCCAGTTTCAGGTTTTTTTCGAAACCGCCTGACGACTTGTAGCTGTCGAATTGTAATAACGACTTCTAGAGAGTAGGATTCGGGGCTATTGGCTTTACGTTTCTAGAGCCTTGACAAAAGTGTAATTCTGTCCCTTTCTTTGTTTTATAAAGTCGGCTTTATTTTGTAGCATTTTACAAACAAATCCAACTTCAAACATATAAAAAGCAACAAGAAAACAAAAGCAAGAAAGAAATTAAAAAGATGTTAGGTGCATCGGTCTAGAAGTCGGTGTCTAGAGGATGCATCTATATTTATTTAACCACCGAGATCTAGACCGATGCATATAAACAGTTTTCTTGTTGTTTTTAGAAGTTGTTTTTTTTTTTGTAAAAAGTTTTTATTTTTAACTTTTGTGAAAAGTTCTCGTCAATACGAATAATATAAACACGACGTAACTAAAAACATACCGTTAAGGAGTTCTCTCGACTTTCTCACGTCTCCATCATCAGGTAAGCTCTAAACCTTCACTGTTTGATAGTATCACCAGACATACATCTGAGAATCAAGTTTAAATCCTATGCATGCCTACAATTTCTGATAGTTGCCCTCGATTTCTCAGGATTTCCATCATCAGATCCTGACCTGATGACAATGGAAATAAACGGCGAGTATACTCTTTCACTACAAAGAAATGATTTCTACAATCCCTCAAACGTGGTCGTTTAAATTCCCCATTGAAATGAGGAAAATATTTGATGTTTACACCTGATTTTCTCTAGATTCCCATGGTTCACATTGATGCGACTAATGCCATAGTAAATCAGAGCCTTTATCATTATACTGTGCTATATTTCGTTCGTATCCGCCGTGGGTATGGTTTCCATACTAAGGTGCCCAATGACCTTTGAATGATTTAAAATTTTTCACAGTTTAGAGGCCATTATATTTAAGTGTTTGATATGAATTTCACTTTTTATCAAAACTTTAATATCTCTACGCGTTCATGTGAAAAAGGGTAAGTAGTAAGTTTATAATTATTAAAAAAATATTTTATGTCATGTAAGCAAAAATAATATTATTTTAATATTTTATGTAACTTCAAATTTATCATTTTCGTAATTTTTCCTTTATCTGTACTATATAACGTTGCTTCGTGCCGAATTTCAAGATTCTGAGTTCACGGGAAGTACCTTGTAGGTTTTGATTCCCTAGCGTGTGACGGAAATTCGTCTAAGGTGTCGGTAAAACTGCTGTATCTTTTGATCGCGTTAACTTAGAAGTTTGATTTTTTCATTGCTTAAAGGGACAATAGACCTTGGTATTTGGTATAAATTTCAATTTGGTACCTTTATTCGTTCGTGAGAAATAAGGTAGTAAGTTTCATTTTATTAAAATATTTTTATTATATTATATAACAAAAAAAATTAGATTTTCGCAATTTTTCCTATATTTGCATTATATGACAATGCTTCATGCCAAATTTCAAGATTCTGAGTTTACGGGAAGTACCCTGTAGGTTTTGATTCCTTTGCGAGTGTCGAAAATTTGTTGAAAATATCGACATAATCGGTTGTATCTTTTGATTGGCTTGGCTTAGAAGTTTGATATTTTCACAGCTTAAAGGGACAATAGACCCGAGTATTTCATGTGAATTTCAGCTTGATACATCCACGCGTTCTTAAGATAAAGGGTCTTGACAGACAGACAGACAGACAGACAGACAGACAGACAGACAGACGGACAACAAAGTGATCCTATAAGGGTTCCGTTTTTTCCTTTCGAGGTACGGAACCCTAAAAAAGGGCAAAATCAACTTTCATGAAACATGTTAATTCTCCCTTTTTACACGTGTAACCGCAAAGCTCTCCATCAACAAATGAACGTGGAAAATGATAGGTTCGCATTAACGCGGCAACAGGCTGGCACCCCTCGCAACATCTGCCGCCCTGGTACATTCAGTAAATCAATTCCCGTACTAAAAGCAGCAGGCCCTCTCTAACGATATTACCATATTAATATACATTATGGAAACGGTTTGCCGCAGGAGTGCTACAGAAGTTCTACAAAGTTCTGAGTTTTTGGGGTCAGATCTATCAAACATTTTCTTTTCTAGGTCTCTCCTCTGTTAGGGTAACCTAGGTTTTCGAAGTTACCTGTTGAAATGGCACGCACGGAAAAGCCAGTCTCATATGACGTGAAATTCCAAACAAACCTGTAACGTTGCACTTAAGGTTCAATCTAATAATAATCTATTAATAGGGCATGCTGCCATATTCTAGGATAGGATAGGAGCCTAGATATCCTAGCAAGATGGTTCCTTTAAAAAGAGCAATGCTTCTTTGTAGCAGTAAGATTCAATCTACCATTAATACTTCTGCCTAAACAAATTCATGTTTACCGCGATCTGAGGACTTATTTACGTAATTTTGCCAAATGTTTCATGTGGCAACATTCATACCTACATACATTTATTGAAGTGTGTCGAACGCTCCGTATTATGTTCTCTTTGTCACAATATGCGTAAATATTGAAGCGTTTCATCGTAAATTATCTCAAAAAGACTCAATTTTCATACCCACTCGAGTGCACTCGGCTAACTTAATTGAATCAATATCGTTTACGTCAGGTTTTAAATTGTATATTCGATAAATATTTTAATTGAAATTACTGTCATTAAAGATTTTCAGTAAGACTTCGGTACTCAATAATATTCCAAATTATAAAGATCCTACAGCGCTACTTTCAAGGCATATTCCTGTGTATAAGAGGTTCTTTAATTATTCCGACATACCTAAACACTTAATTAAATGCAGACTATTGAAAGATTTCCTGAATTAGCATTACTGCTTATTTTCCGTGTAAATACCTGGAAAATATATTCCGTCAAAAAGAAACTTGACAAGCGTCGATTACCACATCTTTTCAAACAAATTATCTGAAAATGTATGCACAATAATACATAACTGTTTATATTTAAATATTCCATAGAACTATTTCAATCCACCGTATTCCCATATCCTCAACTCTTCAGCTCTTATGAACGCCGGGTAGCATTCAAGCGAAAAATTGACATCGTCCTACAACGTAATTTTAACTGGATACGAATACGATTATTGAATATT
Organism: Helicoverpa zea; assembly: GCF_022581195.2. NCBI lineage: Eukaryota > Metazoa > Arthropoda > Insecta > Lepidoptera > Noctuidae > Helicoverpa > Helicoverpa zea. The sequence continues at coordinate 1,575,568 of NC_061460.1, read as the reverse complement.
CAAGCAGTATATTGCTAGCGATTATATTTTTATAAGAAAACGAGGAGTAATCTTCAGAATATTGGGTCAATGTAGCGACGGAGATGAAAGTTATTGGCGCGATAATATTTCTTTTACGTAGAAACTCGTTTGCAAATCCTGTAGGTACTTGCCGGTCGGTATTACAAGGAGATTTAATTTAAAAATACTTTACCAATTCCTGGAGTAGCTTGTATTTTGTTCTAATACTAGCTAACGCCAGCGGTTCCACCGCATCCCTTGGGTCCTCTGGGTACACGGATAAAATTTGAAGCCTCTCTTGATATATGGTGATGTTTTTCAAATCAGCGCAGTTGTTTCTGAGATTATCCCCTCCGAGCAATCAAACAAACTTCAGCTTTATAATATTAATATAAGTATAGAGCTATAGGTATTATTTCCTGGACTTTATCTTAGTGACGAAGCTTACCCACTACCTATCTTAGGCTGTCTTTAAGATTGGTTGCTCCACTATAGAAGTGTATGATAATGATATTATTCGCTAGACCTTTATTATCAGTTAAACGATAAAGCCAGTTAAGAACTGATGACGCAATTTCATTAAACTTCCCTAGAATTTGCGCAAAAACAGCCAGTTCCTGAGCAACACAATCCTTCAGAAAAGTATCAGGTATCCTTTGAAAAATAGCTTCCACAAGTCATAGTACTTATTTCATTTTGTGGGGCTTTTTTCTACGTATTAAATGGTTGGTAAATGTTCCTATAAGGTTAGGTTCCTAAGTTGTTAGATAAGTTCATGAGTTTTGACCTAATATCGTTCAGTATATTGGTCTGTTCGTCTAGACGTCTTAATTTCTTCAGTCTAGTGCCTTATTTGACTGAATTATGGCCAGAGTTTTTCTTTTTTTGCGTAATAAGTCGTGAACTAGCCGTATGTCTTCGTTTAGGTATTTATCATAGTTATTAGGAACTTTTTTATTAAGAAAACAATTCCCAAGTCATGATATATTTGAAGGAACTATTTTACGAGCCCAGATCCCATTTCTAGGCCCAAGTTGGACGATGTATTTGTCTATGTGTTTGTCTGTCTGTGTGTCTAGCAGCGTAGCTCATAAACGCAGGAACCGATTTGAATGCGGTTTTTTTTTAAATATGAAAGCCAGTTTACCAGCCGGTGGTTCTTAAATATTTTTCATTAAAATCACTTCAGCCGTTTCAAAGTTACTAGCTCTTTTCAGTAGATTACATAGATCTATTCGATTCCATTAAATTAAGCGTTCAAAATCACACAGCAAACAAACTAAATACTAAACAGTTTATCCAAATCAAAATCAAATCAAACTGTATCAATCGATTTACGTTTAATTACATTTTGAACACGGCGTTGACATTTCGTTTGCCGTCAGCTGTGAAATCGCCGCCATCTTGACGTGCCACGAAAACCGCAGGCGTGCCGCTGACTGGGCACTTTCACGCGTGTTTACACATCGCCTCGCACATCTGCTATCCTGGTACCTAACGGGTGGATTATTCAGTGATTTGCCGTAACGTGATTACTGACAAATGTGCGGATTATAAAGTAAATTATAGCTGGTACCTATTAATTTGGTTGGGCTTCTTTGATAACTGTTGTGTTATGTCCCCCTAGTCATATGAAAAATAACTTGTCTCCTAATTGTATAGGATGTAGAAAACTTTGATAATCTATGTATCTATCTATCTACGTAGGTACGATACGTTTCTAATTCCAAACTAATTACCATCATAATTAATAATACACGAAGTTCAGAAACAATAACAATTTCGCGTTCATAAACATAACATTGGTATTAAACCGAGCTCAGTATAACAAATTAATATTTTAAACCAATGGGAATAATATTCATAGAATAGTTAGCATTTATAATTCAAAACTGCACAGGACGTTGTACTCGCTAATAGGGTGACCATAATTATGTTTGTGGTAAGATAATATCACGAACAATTATTAGTTGGTTGGTTATAAATCAATACAATAGGTATTTCTTTACACCCATTTTCGCGAACAAAATAAATGGCCGCTTGAAGAAATTTGCTGCTTGTTAAAACAGTAAGGCGAATATAAACATTTTATTTAGGACTTACGAAAACTAATTAATTCCCAAAGCAAGGTTAGACAAGTTAGCTTCGTAGTCAAAAAATGTCGTTTAACTGACTGATTTATGCAATATCAGCGACTGAAGGTGAAGTTGGTCTTCATTAATCCTTTAATTCTTCATATTCTGAGCACTTCGGTTTCAGCGTTCACAAACATGCTAGTAGATACACGAATGTTGGCTTTTCATTTATTTCTGCCAATATTTGTGACGTAAAAAACAAACCTTTAGTATGAACTGAAAAGCTTCATTTCCCCAACTTTTCGGATAACGTTAAACGCGATGGTCAATATTTTCAATGCCTATCAGGCAACTGCAGTGACGTCGAAAAATTCTCTCATTATTCACCAACATTGATTCATATTCGATGGCGAATAAAAATAATAGGAGGCTTTATCCTGTTGTGGGTTTTTGACATTTGACAACAAGAATATACTAATAAATTGGTATCTAAATTCAGTGTTCACCTAAACTTATATCAATTGAATTTAATGAATGGTAGTCGGTTTTGCGTAGGTACAGTGATTCCCTAGAAATCAAAAGGCAGTCTGAAATTGAATGCTAGTTTGAGTTATAAATAAATTAAAAATAGCAAACTATTTTCTGTATTATTTATTTCCTTCACAAACAGTTATTGAAGTACTGCAATGAAAAATATTAGCTTCAGTTGTAGAAAATCATAGAATCGTATCTCCAATCTCATTTTAAAATAAAACCACGCGGCGCGAAGTGGAGTCGTTGTAAATCATTTCAAAACATTGTTTTTAAAACCTTAGAGATTGGCTAGACAATAACTAATAAAAGGAAGGAAAAACTTATTGGAGTTTTCAGTTTTTCCAACGCTATTCGATTTATTGTGAAAATTGGAAATGTTGCTTGAGATATTCGTTGTTTTTATGATAAATTATTGCGGTTTGTGTAGGTACGAAGAGCTCGGGAGATGAGGAAAGCTGAGAAATATTGTTTGTTCGAACTTGATAATATGATGTTGCTCTGTTAATTGTGTGAAAAATGACTGTTCTTATCTCATTTATTAGTTGCCAATTTGGAAGTCAGTGTTTGTGTCACAAATTATAAATATTTGTGAGTGATAGAAGCTCTAAAAATTGACCCAGAAGAATGGATTTTTTGATCGCGTGTATGAATGGTTATAATAATAGACCAAGAACAAGATGGATTGTTCAAACATAGCGGAGAGGAAGCTGGGATGACGCCTGACAGAGATGTATGGTTCAATGAAACATGATTCATCAGAATACTTAAAATATTCACATCGTATAATATATTTAGATACCTAATTGGGTCGTTAATTTTATTTTGGATGTACGGTAATCGTCGTGAATATCTCAAAAATAATTTTATTCTTTGCAAAAACTTTGTCATTTTATCTAAGACGTTGCAAATGTAAAATGCTGATCTAAGATAGATAAATTACACGTTACCTAGACTGAAAAATATTAGCTAGAACTAGTCTAGTTCAGTTAAAGCATGTCAAGTGTATTTTTTTTACAATTCAACGCAAAAATTAAACCGGACATAATCATTTAATTTAAATGTAAAAGAGCATACGCATTTACGCCACAAGCCAGTTAGTTGGCGTTGAAATAATTCTAGTCGTGACTTTGCACGGATTCTCAGCGTCCGGAAATTCCGTACGGCAGCGCAATCTCTAAAATAAATAGCCGTCATAATTTAGCAGGACATTGTCCTAAATAACACGTTAATCATGGTGAGTGTGTAAACGTTAGGGCAAGCGGCTAGGGACCGTGAGTAAACATTTACCAGAGACTACGCTCTGTTTTGCTGCGTGCAATTTCTATTACGTTTTAATTGAAGTTGTCAGTTTTTTTTGTTGGAAATACTCTTAAAGATATAGCAATTTATGCTTTTTATGTTAAAGGTTCTTTATGATTACTTGAATAAAATATTGAAATCAATCGATCGCAAAGGTTGATGGAGAGCTGGATGCAGATCGCTTCCATTCAGACGTTTTGGAAATCAACAAGGAAGGCTCGTGTGCAGCTTTGGTGTACAAATTAATTCTTACGGAGCGTAAATGAAACCGCTGGTGGAAGTTACTTTATTGCCAAAATATCAACAACAAATTGACAACAATCTTAAATTCTGACTTGGGCACTCTGTAACATCACTACTCAGGCACCACAGACATTCATATTCATACCCCAGTGTTCTAGCACTTGTTCTAAACGATACATGTTTAGCAATTCGTCGTCGCTTTGAAAAATATGTAGATCTGTTGTCTGAGGAGATCCTTAATACCTCTCGTAAGTGGAATGTCTGATGCGGTTGGTGGAACACTCTAGAATGTACGAGAACTTTTGTTTGATATGAATATGAAGGGGAAGTGTAGTTACTGTTAGTAGAAGAGATTGATTATGGAATTCGTTGGATTGAGATGTAGTTAAGTGTGTTTAAGAAGGTTGTAATGTGTGGGTAATGTTTGTGCCTTGTTCTGATATGCGTTAGAAGATAGATTGGTGTAAAAGTGCTGTTATTAAGCTCTGGCCTTGTTTGAATATGAGGCATTTGTTTTTTTATCATCAAAGACTTGCCTGTGACAAGGCTTGACTATGACTGTGACAGAAAAATACTATTGGTTAACTACATTAGCCCTGGTTAGCGATAATTTATCCAAGTGCGGGAAGTGGCTCCCCATGAAGCAAATGAAGCTACTGGCGGAAGCTAGTCTCAAAACCGGCAACATCGTCTCTAATAATTTGCTTCAAACTCTTTAAATGATTACAGACACCTAATCTCTAGACGGGCTAACATTACCCTCTCAACTCGAAGTATGGGCCCTTAGAAATTCTGCACGAGGTGGAGAGCCCTTCAGAACGATCGTACGCATCAAAGCAGACTCTTCACTACTTGACTCGTTTTCATCCCGTATTTATGTAGTGTCATAAGTATACGGCTATTCACAATGTTTCTTTTTTAGATATTGAAAAGTGAGGATGAAGGTGGAGGGTTTTCTTTTTTGGGGACGCTATTTTTCGTTTTATACTTTCAAGGCTGTGACAATTTATTCATTAGGAATATTATTGGAAGATTTCTGAGAAGAATTTTATTTTTATCCATTATAAGCTTAGTTATAGCCGCACTGGTTGATCACAGGGGGTGAATGCGATGTCAGGTTGCCCGGGAAATTGGCTTGAAGAGCTGAGATAGGCAGTCGCTCCATGTAAAACACTGATCTTCAGCTGCATCCGGTAAGACTGGCCCTAACATAGTTATGAAAAAAGGCTACGTAGAAGATGATATTTTTAAAGCTAAAAGCAAAAGTAAATATGTTTCGCATGGCGATACTCCTTATAATAAGCACTGTATTTTCATAAATTCCAAATCTGGAACGAATCATCCAAATGTTACAGATATTGTTATAATCTTGATAAAGGATCATTTATCTCATTGATAGCTGTTATTAGTATAAACATTGATAGCAATACTCACCCTCTTCACCATAAATATAATCCCATGATCGTCTTTATGGCGTGTTACAACTAAGAGAAGATTTTCCTATAAGTAACGCCATTGATGCAAGAGTATCCAAACTTCTGAGTTATTTGTTTGTTAGTTCAATTAAATTGAGTTGAGTAAGAGTAAGAAAACTAATACTTAGTGTACTGCTTCATGCACAGTCGATGTAATTATTTAAAGAATTGAATCATTCTTCAAGATTTATTTACTTTTAGGTACAGCGTCGTCAGACGTCCCGGAAAGGCAAAAAACGAATGATATACCTACTTTCGTATTTTTACTATAGCCCGATTTAACGAAAGAGTTGCGTTTTTTATAGATTCCAGAAGTTCCAAAATCCCTGCTTGGCAAAAATACATTAGGATGACAAACAAAATATTAATTACTACAGACAAACCCTAAATTGGCTTATCGCCGAAAGATAATATAATTATTCGTAAAGCTCTTACAACATATTCCGACTATGACGAAGAAAATCCATTTAGGGGTAATACATCTGGTATAATGCTGTCATAAAATAATCTTATTAGGGACGGGGATGAAATCGGACGTGCGAGGGACGGGCGACTCGCGGTGACAACCTCAGCGGTGTAAGGGTTAGAAGCTCGTTATGAAGTTGCTCTGTACGTTACAGGGTTAAGACTTTGATTACATACTGGGAAGTTATGTTTTCAAGGTCTTTTAATTTGGTAGTTGAAAATTGATGTGATTCCATTGATTATAGAGTTGTATTTTTTGGATTGTTAAGACGAAAAGTGGTCGGTTGAGAAAGAAAATAAATTGAATCCGAAACGATTTTCTTACAAACCTTCCAGACGAATGAATAATGTTTCTTGAAAGAACCTTTTCTACATAATTTAGGCATTCTTTATTCAGTTTCCTCACAATTCCTGTATTTCAGCTAACCAATTTGAGTCCTCAATTACATAGTACGTAAATCGCAAAAACCCAATAAATGACAGCATGATAAATGATTTGTAGCACAAAATCTGGTCGGTGTGAGTGACGGCCCGTGTCGAGTTTGGCATGTAAGAATAGATTACCAGCTAAGCTAATGATTGATGAACACTGATACTGTGGTGTCATTGACTTTTACTGGTTTTTATTATGAGTACAGTTTTGATAGTAAAAATTCATTGAACTGTAAATGAAGACGTGGCTCTTGTCCTTAAAGGGCTCCAGAAGTAACATGATGGGCTTCAGTCAGTAAAAGTCTGTCACTCCAAACGCTGTACCCACAGTGGGTCATTTAAAGATTTTCCATTTAAGTAGATTATTTTCATATATATGTTTTAGATAACTTGGAAAAGATATCGCTCTACCCTCGTTATTGAAAATGTAGGTACTGATTTCGTCACAATAAGGTTGAGTAGATCAGCCTGGGCAAATGTGACACAAATTCACGCACTCCCGTTACAAACCAGTCTTGTTACCCTTCAGCCCAAACGTATGTATTAAGCTTTTTATACTCCACGATCTCACGATGTAATTGGTCTCCTTATTTTTCTCATAACACAATTTGGAACTATTTACATATTTAATTTTGTAAGCCAAATAAAACTAAATTTATATTTTCATAAAAAATAAAACTTAAACCTTTTATAGGATAGATTAAACCTCCAAAGTTACTAAACATTGTAGAGTAAACTTTCAGCCGATAGTTTGATCGAGTTCATAAATCAGTATAGAGATGAATAGTGCCCACATTACAACTGTTGGAATATACGCACGATGTACGTATAATACCTCCTTTACAAATATCCAAGATTATATAAAGCATACCTACTTCAATCATTCGTCAAACATTCAATCATTCAATGTTCACTTTAATCGTACGTTCTTACATTCGAAATATAACAGTCGTTCAGGATACATGTGTTTTCTTTGTCTCACCTGCACCCATATCCAACAGGTTATGGGCCCAGGCCGTTTTCTGTAGTTAAAAGTAATACAACAAAATTTTAAATTCAGTGAAAGAGTGTAAATTAAAATTGCATTAACAATGAACAAAATATCACATCTTATGACGGTGTTATTTCTGCGTTGCTAGGTGATGAGCAACTCAATATGGTTTCTGTGAAGACTACGCCTACTCGAACATGAATTGTATAATAATAATGAGACCCACACTCAAAATAAAAATAATTAGAGCTCTCGCTGTGGCGGCATATTGGGCTGACAAAGTGTAGTCTCACTATAAGACATGTCATCGACACGAAAGAAGAAGAATAAAAATAATTTCAACCAGGAAATTCAATGCATATAATATCAAAAATGTATTGTGATCATTGCGGACGTCGGAATAATTTCAAAAAGGACTGCCGTTACTTAAAGGGACTGCAGCAAAATAAATCAATGGGTGAACTTCAAAAGTCTGCCAATAACATTGAATACTGCAACAATGACCAGGGCGGTTTCGTTTTTATGATTTCATAATGTAAATTGTCTGCTAATTATGTAGAAAATAGCTAATACTGTTTATTTTCTTTTAGATTCTGGTGTGACAGATCATGATGACATATCATATTGACAAATCAAAAAAAAAAAAAAATTAAAAGATTGACAATGTAAAAAGGTTTTAACCTCGTACGTCGAATTATCCACACCATTGAAGATCGGTGTTGCTAGGAAAGGAGTTTCAATCCTGGAGTTTGGTAAAGGGTAAATCGAGGTAACAACATAAATTCAAGGATCAATTGATGACGTTTTATATTCACTGGAGGTACGTTATAATATGCCAAAAGACTGGTATGTCGGTAAATTTTTCAACATTTATGTTAAAAATAATAAATGTTTTATGACAGGTGAGAACATCAATCGATAATGTTTTTAGTATTACTTTTAAACAGTAATAATTCTCTGAGTAATTTAAATTTAGTTGAAGAGAATCACCAAGACTGTGTAAAAGAGTATAAATAATACGGCATAGTACTCACTTAAATAAACAGAAAAATTTTATGTTCAAATATGTAGTTGATGAAAATAATGTTTTTATTTGATAATTTGGTAATGCTGATGAATTATTTGAACCTTGCATACTTGGTAGAAACCATGTACTGTAGATAATAAGAACTATTTTGTTACTTTTATAGACAATTTTATACATTACAGTGTAATATTACACTGTTATATATATTTGATGTATGCTAAGTCAGAAGTGCTGACATGTTTTCAAGATTTTGTTGCTAAAAGTGAAAATTTATTTAACCATAAAGTAAACTAATTTATATTGCGATAGTGGGCGAGAATATCTTTCTAATGAATTTAAAGATTATTATTGTGTTTGTAAGGAATAACTTAGGTACTGTTTAACAGTATCGAATAGCCACAACAAAATGGTGTCGAGGAGCGTATGAATCGTACGTTAACCGAAATGGCTCGACCATTGGTTACAAGTGCGAAATTATATAAAATATTCTGGGATGAAGCTATATTAATATACATATTTAACAAATAGACTACCCACAAAAGCGCTCGCCAATAATAAAACACCATACGAAACATGACACAATCAATACCGAAAATACGAAACCGAAAATAAGTTATTCAAGACATTTAAAATAATGATGATGATTCGGTTCAACATGTTCATGATAAAACTAAAGCCTCGAAATTTGACGAAAAGTCATTTAAAGCCATATTAGTTGGTTACGACCAAAATGGTTACAAACTATTTACCTAATACAGAAAATAACCAATTCCCTATTGCGAGGGATGTTGATTTGATGAAAGAAAGTGCTTGCGGCACTAATAACCGCGTAGACAAGCACTGCCACAATCATCTGTCCAAGATGCTCTGTGGCCAATGATGATGATGATTTGATGAGTTGTATTTCTATAATACCTGTTCAAATTCCCGCCTAAATTAACAAGCACGATAACGACGATAAATCGGCAAAGTTAATAGGCAACAAACACAAACATAATCATTGCCCTGATAATAGCTCAGAAGCTGGACCTTCATCTAGCAAACTGAGACGTAATACAAATAATTCTCAAAGTACCCCAAGATTATAAAAGGATTGATGACCCATTTTTGCTTATCGCTCACAACTGTTCAATCACTACCATGCACCTATTGTGACATTTTTAGTGGGGATGATTCTAGTATACATATGTTGAAAACCACAAAAAGTGAAATAGAGTCTAATCATAGAAATAATACTTGGACTCTCATAGCAAGACCTAAAAATTTTAACATAAAAAGCTCAAATTGGGTATGTACAATTAAAAATAACGAGTTGGGTAAACCTACATGGTATAAAGCCCGATTAGTAGCTCGTGGTGTCACTCAACAATGCTTACAAGATTATAACGAAACGTTGACTCCAGTAGCTCAAATATAATCTTTCCAATTTATTTTAACTCTTGCAAATCAGTTTGATTTACATGCCCATCTTATGGATGTAAAAACCGCCGTTTAGAAAGGCATTCTCAAGGAAGATATCTATATGGAAGTGCCTTATGTACGCAATGCGCATGCAATGCTTAGTACATGACCAAATATTTGTGCTGCTATAGGTATTATAAGTCAGTATCAAAGTAAAATTAATGAAGTTATGGAAGTGGTTAAAACATCTTTTGAGATACATAAAAGGAACTCTTTAAATTAAAGCTCACCTATGTGAAATGTGATTACAAACAACTGATGGCAGGGTATGCAGATTCTGATTGGTTGAGGCGACGTTATTGACCGCATAAGTACAACAGATCACATATTTAAAGTGTTTGATAATTGTACAATTTCGTGGAATACACGGAAACAAAATAGTCGCCGGTTCCTCAACAGAAGCTGAATATATGCTTATTTGAAGCTATAAGAGAAGCTATTTGGATAAAATCATTATAACATAGTTCTATTCTGATAAAACAGACAATGATGATATATGAAGTTAATAACAGTTGTATTAGCATCGCTAATAATCCTACAAATCACAAACGATATTGTGACGAATTTAGTTAAGTTTTTATGTGTTGATTTGTGTGATGTGATGTGATGTGTTATTTATGTGTTTTAGTTTAGTTTAGAATTAATAAGAACCCATCTGCCGCATTAGGCACGTCCTGTAAGGGTAGATGTAAGGTTGTATATGTAAATAAATAAGTAAATGTAATAACAAAATACCAGACAACCAGGCAACAGTCTGGAACTGAATGACATGAGGTTTAAAACTCATATATAAAAAAAGACACACTTTTTAAGAAAGCATATTATAAGTTAGAACATTAAGTTCAAGATAAAAATGCTTAGAAATGTGGTGGTCCTGCTCCATAGGACATAACAATATCTAATTAATAACCAAATTAAAATTTTACCAGCTAGTAAAATTGTATTTTTCCTTTGACTATTTGTCTGGTGACAAAATATGTACATATAAAAGTATTAATTAATGTAAAATATGTGAATGTTTATACTTATTACAAGATAAGTTACAAAGTACATTAAAAGATTCATATCATGTTTAATAAGTATTCTTATAAATGGTATTTGACTCATGCATTTTCGTGAAACATGAAAATTTGAAGCATGAAGCATTTTAATGGTAATTTAATTCTCATATGTTTTTGTTTGTGATTCTACATGACCTTCGCATGCTGTTATTGTATGTATCAATACATATAAACTGTAATACCATACTATGTATTTAAAAAAAAAAGTAACCATGGAGTTACTTGCCTGTTCTTCTCCATAGGAAGCTACTGTTGGAATGAGCAACTAGAATCAAACTTATTTATGTTTTTGACTTTCATAAGTGCTTGTTATGGTCTAAATGAAGTAAATGTTTTGACTTTGACTTATGATGCAAAGTTTTTAGAATTAAGTTGAACTTAATGTAAATTTTTGAATAATTTCAGTTCAATGATTTTATTTAGAATGCTATTATGTTTATAATCTAAGCTGTTGATCAAAGTTATTGTAATTTGATATGCAGCAGGTACTATTTATGACTGTATAAAGTGTATGTAAATATTGCATATTGTCCTATACTGCAATGTACAAATTGTATTGTATACTTTATATATCAAACAATGTTTAAGGTTCTTCTAACCTACAGAAAGACATGTGTTGCTGGGGAGTTTGTTGCGCCACTTCTTCTTCCCAGTAAAAACACATAGGAAGTGGTGAAAGGTGGGCGTTTTGGGGGCTGTCTTTTATAAATTCCTGACGTTCAAAAGGTGCTGTTTTGCAGCCAAGTTTGGGTAAACGATTTTTGACTTATGATTGTATAAAATGCTTGTACATTTGAGGGGGGCTGTTGGAATATACGCACGATGTACGTATAATACCTCCTTTACAAATATCCAAGATTATATAAAGCATACCTACTTCAATCATTCGTCAAACATTCAATCATTCAATGTTCACTTTAATCGTACGTTCTTACATTCGAAATATAACAGTCGTTCAGGATACATGTGTTTTCTTTGTCTCACCTGCACCCATATCCAACAACAACCATTAGGTATCACGGCAAACAAATTCAAATTACGATTAAGAAGTAATTTTCTACCAAGAGAGCCTTATCTCGAAGAATCAAAATGTTCAGCTTTGAGACTTAACCAAGAAGTAAATAAGTACAAAAGGAACTTATACCTACTGATATTGAGATAGTGAGTATACCTACTTATAGTCTTTTGTATAGAATTAGTTCAAGGATAGAGGCAGTTATAAAATATTTGACGTTTGAAAATCACAAACTTAAGATCTTTAATGTTAAGCTTGAACTTCAAAAGCAATTATCTTGAAGCCAAAAACTAGCCTCGCTCTGACTGAAATTCCTTCATAACTCTTTGATGTGGAGTCTAGATCGGAAAATTCTTTTGACTCCTTAAGGATACAGGTGAAAAGATTAGTGTTTAAATGGCTTATACGCCGCGCAGAGACGTCCATAGGTATCAAGTTTTACAAGTAAATATTTGTTCGGAATTCCGTGCAAATTCCCTTCAGCCAGGTTTGTTTTCATAATTGTTTTACGGCATTTAATCGTCATTCTTCCTTTGCCTGAAGACATCAAGCAGTTATTGAAGAATATTTCCCATTTATTTTCATAAAATTAAAAAAAATATTTCTTCATTTCGCATCGCCGCTTTTATTTCTGAGAAGGAAGCAACCGTGTTTGTAGAATTTAATAATATATCTCTGCGTGAATTCTTAACAAAACGTTTATAATATATCAGTAGAATGTTTAATCATATCTCGTTTTTGGATGTATTTGAGGATATTAAAAATGTTTCCACGTAACGAGCTTACAAAGATGATGAAACATTTTATCAAAGAAATAAATTGATGCAAAGTTTAACTGGAATTCCTTTTGCTCAGTTTCTTTGACATCGCGTGTAACGGAACGAAGTTCGCCGCTAACGATATGCATACGTTTGTGTTTATGCTAATAATATAAAGAGAAAAGTTTTGTGTGTCTGCCCTGTTCTATGATACAAGTTTTCTGTACTGCAACTCGTTGTTATATCCTGGGTGTTTTGCACAGTTCACAAGAATGTTTATTTTAAACAGTATTTCTTGTTTGCTTGTGCATTCATTCAAGCGAGACTACTAAGCATCTCTTTTGGGTTCAATGGCTGGGTTGGGAGTATATTATTTGTAATTGGGTAAATTAACCACTCAAGGACCTATCAAACTCAAAATTGTCGTGTTCGCAAACCCTAAACAGTAAAGACATGTTAATTCTTTCTCGGGTCGTAGTCGTGTCGTAAACTCAAAGCAAGCTCTCCAGGCTTTTAGGTGATGAGTCAACATACAACTTGGTTACTATGAAAACACATTGTTTATCTATCTTTGTGGTCCGTAGCCCCGGGCAGAGTCGGGCTAAATGTCACCAGCCTTTGTAAATACGACCATCATATGGTCTTTTCTGTCGCGTTCGGTTTTGTTTTTTTTGAGTGCGATTTTTTGAGTTGCAGTCTTATTTGCATTGTGATTAGATGTATTTAGGTGTATAACTAGTGATAGTGAGTGATTTTGAATGAATTTTCAAACGTTTTTGCAAAGAAAAATCTATACTAATATGATAAAGTGTAAAAATCTTTCTGTGTTATACACCACTATTTTTTAATTAGTACACAAAAAAATGGGACTTTATCTGTACCCGTTACTGATCATATTTGTGTAATCAAAACTAAAAAAAACGAAATCCCAAAATTGTCCAGAAAAAATGCGAGAGCGACAGAATATGATTAATGAATACTACTATGAATGACTTGGAGTTACCTGTACAATATTTCCATGAATTGAGTGACATTTTTGGATATAACTTATCGCTAATAACTTTGCTGATTATGAATATTAGTTTTTGAAACTTTGCATAGATAATACTAAGAACTTTTTAAATAAGCCCTTTAAGTATTTGTACTAATTAAAAAAATAGTGGTGTATTGTCTATTTATTGAGGAAGCCTATAGGCTACTTTTTATCCGGGTTTATGCAGTCCAAGAGCGGGTTGCGGGTCCGCTGGCAGAAGCAGGTTAACAATAAATTTATTGCTCCACAAGTAGCCGGCACCTTTTCTACGAAAACACTGACTTGGTATCGGATGTTACAAAGTAATCACAGGTATCAGCACTTCAAAACACGAGCATGAAGTATAATATTGTGCAGATTTATAAAGAGTTTATAAGCTCCCTTGCAATGAAACTCTCCACCTCCTTATAGTGTGAATATGAGATAGTTTAAAGTGCAATAGAGGGAGAATCACGGCGTAAGGAAAGATGATCATGCCATGCAATAATGCAGGTAGGTCAGGCGCCTTTTTCTAGGTCAAATACGTACGGTGGGCAAGACCAAAACGATCAGTTAAGAGTGAACTAACGACGCGTTTGGGTTCTTTGAGACATTTAGTACCTATTACAAAAAATTATCGGGTCCAAAGAAGGCATGTAAGGGCGAATACCGTAACGTCCTCGTCCCCCACGCACCCGCATTTTGGCGCGCTACTTTCTTCGGAGATTTTCCGTTATGGCACCTCCGCTAGTAATGTTCTTTTCCATGGTCAGGATAGATTTCATCCCTGTGTGAAGCACACACACGTTATCCACTGTGAACTCTTTGTATCCTTTTTGTTTTAGAATCTATTTTGAGCTGGAATTCCTTTGTTTCTTTAGAAGGTTGCATGTTGTGGCATTTCATAAATGTATTTGCCGGTTGTGTTAAGCATTTTATGGAAAATAAATGAATATTTTGTATTTTGTGTCATTATGATTAACGGTACAAAAACTAAAATAACTTCGTAATGTGTGTTAAGAAGATGCAGTAATGAACGAGCTTAGTAATTAAATATTAATACTCCACATGAGCTCCACATGCTATGTTCGCCTAATACAATTTAATATTTCAGCTAGAAATTGGCCAACCTTAACTAAAAAGGGTTTCTTGTTCCTCCCTAAATTACAAAATTTACTACAGAAACCCGAGAAAACAATGGACTTTCTAACCAACTTATTCTATGGTTACCCGATTTTAATCTGAAAATTCTTTTCACGAAGGTTTAATCACAGTTTTGGAACAAAGTTGGTTAGGACCAACTTTCAGTCCCAGGGATAGGTTTTAGGTTATTTACAAAACGATAAACAGCTATTTCGAGGTAAACTCAGGCCAGAGTTCATATTCTAGTTTCAGAAACTATTCCCGTTGTTTAATTTGGGTTGGGTTCTGGTAAATGTATATTTATGTAGATTCTAGGTATGTATGAACGTTATAATATAAACAAAACATTGTGTTTGTTTGTCTTGAAGTATGTGGTATATCCATGTTTGGCTACATATTTAATAGAGGACACGCTATTCCTTAGCAATGGGTCTTTCACCAGAAGCGGCTATATCATAGAAATTTCTAGCGGGGTTGGGTTTTAGCCTTATTATTCTATACGCGAAAAATCGTATTTAAAAACAATAATATATCATAGTCAAATTCATAACTTTATTGATCATAAAAGAACACCTTTCCTCAAAAAATTACACTTTAAAAATGATATTGAACCCAATTTCAACTGACCCTAAAAGAATCGTCGCCGATTGAAAACGTGATTTCGGCACGAATGTTCGAAACCATGATCAATGAAAAACGTCGCCCCGGGATATCGGTAATCGAGTTTGTCGATTATACTCGACCCCGGGATCACGGACAACTCCGGGATTTTAATCTTGGTCACCGATGACAGGACTGCTTAATGCTGAGGCTAAAATTAAATCAATTGGGAAGGTATTGATGGCTGCGGTGACTGACTTCAAATTGTTACGGATTAATGTCATTTTATTTTGGACGTGACGCCGTTTTTGAATTCCTCTTTGAATATTGATTTGTTTGGTAAAAATAGCCATTGGTGTTTGTATCACAATCATTGTTTTTTTGGTTAAGTTAGTGTATTTGAATGAAAGTCCATAAGTCAAAGAAATATTGGCACAGACTACAGTTTGATATTTTTAGGTTTTCTTTCTAGGGGTCTCACCCGCGTCCACCTCCAATGCTCGAATAAAAACTAGGCTTGTTCCGTCTCCAAATAAATTCTCAATTTGTTCAGCCGTTGAGCGTGATTGCGTGACATACAGACAGTACTTTCACATTTGCAATATTAAGTTACAAAGGCTCACCAATTAGTGCTGATTTTATTAACGCTTATTATTTTACTAAAGCATTGTGTAAAGTTCCTGGATCGTCCAATGCATACAAACAACTCAATTTAGTGATATTCAAAACAATGTGTGCATAAGCAGAAAGAGATAGCGTTATACTACAGCTAGGGGTCAAAAAGAGACAAAATTAATTTAGACCTATTACTGTGATTCAATTCAATTTGATTTGATTATAATGGCTTCGGTACTGGTAAAGTGTTTTCACTATTAATCTGAGTAGGTATCATGAAATTAAATAGTACAGTCACTAGCAAATGAATGTACCTCAAATCTCTATTCTTTTTTGTTAATGTTGATAATTATGTTGATATACCATATACTTCATTGACTGCCTCGTTGGTCTAGTGGTCGTAAGAGTGTCTGCTGTGCACGAGTTCTCGGGTTCGATTCCCGGGTCGTGTTCGGTTTTAGAAACTTTCACAAAGCACCCCGTAGTCTGGAAAATGGTCATTGATACACCCGTGCATCGGAGAGCTTGTTGATTGCCGTCCCATCGGGCTTTGAAGGAATAGTGAGTGCACTTGTGTCTGCGCAAATGCTCGTTACACTATATGTCCTGTGTAGCACGCTGATCTTCTTATATGAGAAAAGCAGTGTGTGTTCACGTTGACATGTTACACTGCCTTACGTACTTATTCGCCATAAGAAATACATATTTTACTGTAGCAGTCCAGGATATAGCATTATAACCTAGTTATTTTCACTACCATTTGTGATACTTAGTTTCGGTCTTCTTAAAATATAAATACCCAGTCAATGAATACTTCTTTGTGAGTGACTGTACCTTTGATAAATTCAATTATTGAGCTAAATGTCTAATTTTATCAATATTGATTTGAAAATGGGACCTGGAGTGTGAGTATAATTTGATTTGAACCATTCATTTAATGGTAGGTACTATTAAAAGCACTATGATGTAAATGTTATTCAGTGTGACTGACAATAGGCCGAGTCGAGTATTTAGAAATTTGAGATAGGTATCCTAGCTAAGTAATTATTTAAACTTGTATTTTGGCATTCTTAACGTTGTTTGTAAACCTACAAAAGGCATGTGTACACGTTATTTAGTATCAATATTATTTCAAATGTCAATTAGTCTAAATTTAATGCAACTGTCAATTACTCTTTTTTGACTGACTTCCCAAAAAGGAGGAAGTTCTCAAATCGGATGTTGACATGTCTTTGATATTTTATGTTTCTTCGCACATAATATACCCGAAGTATGTAGTACCATATACTAAATGATTCGAATTATTCTTTTTTTTTGTTTTTAAAAAGTATATTGCAGCTATATTTTATGTGAAGAGTTCTTATGACCACGCCTCTGACTACCGCTCGAGTGCTATTAAAGTCTTTTTTGGACTTCTGCCAGTATGTGAAAGTGCTGGAGCTGTATGATCTTCACACTGACAAGACTTAGGCAGTTCCTACGGATAAAGTGACAAAAGTGAAATTTAAAACTCACATGATAAAAAATAATAAAAAAACTTTTATTATCAGAAAGGCCTGAATTGCATGTCAGTGACAAAACCAACACAGAATCATTGTTAGCTACTTAGAAACTAAAAAACATTACATATAAAATAGAACAACAAGGATTACCAAGAAAGGATATTTAAGCTGATTCAACAAAATGTAATAATCTTCTCTAAATAACGAATTCTTATTGAATAGGAAACCAATTTTCAAACATTCCCGAACATCTCCATTATGATCATAGTCAACATGATATTATATACGGAACCGTATAGTTTTAATAACAATTCCCAACTAGCACACTAGTGGAAATAGCAGCCTATTTTGCAACTGTTAGCTGTACAGTAGTGCTTTAGGGGTTCCGAAAGTATCTTTAAGTTCTACTATTGCTTCCGTAGCTGCTCATAGCTGTAAATATCACTAAAGGCAGCAGAAACTGAACCAAATGTCACTCTGGGTTTTACAAGAGATCATTCTACAACCCATTTGCAGCCTACATCTTTAAAAGAGAGTTCAAACAATTATGTTAAAGGTTAAAGCTGCTAGAAAGTTTCTATTGCCGCTGATGTACGCGTTATAGTTCGGCCATTCAGAGAATGCGTTCCTGACACGTCGCGATTGAACTGACGACGTAATAACATTCATTGATTATTGATATAATAATGTTGTTTTAATGCTCCTCAATTGTTAAAACGGTAAACAACCAGCAAAAATATTTTTATCGTAACTGCAACGCCATTGCAAAGTTACGTCGTCAGTTCAATCGCGACGTGTCAGGAACGCATTCTCTGAATGGCCGAACTATAGAACTGCATAAAGACTCTAATTGCAGACTTTTTAACGGAACTATATAAAAGATATATTTATCACTTTTCTGCCACTAAAGGTTTCATTGCAGAAGTGATTTGTTCTTTTGTGCAGACTTAAGTAGGAATTTGATCCTCTGTTCTACTTATAGCTACATTAAGGCTCCACAATAGAAGCAGGAGGTTAATAGACATTGCCTGCTCATTTGGATACATTCTGTTATTTTATTCACAAACACCAGCAAGGGTCCTGTAGATTTTGTTTTCTCAATTACTGATAACGAATCAGTTACAGAGGAAAAATAATGTTTGTTTTGAAGTAATAAAAAACTTATAACAGAAAATATGTATTTATTCAAGAATATAAAAAAATTCAGTAGCTAGATTTATTTACTCTCAAGTATACCTAGTGAAACACTCCGTTTTTCCCATTTAGACGGACAGATGCAAAGTTCTTGTTTATTTTGTTGTGCATTATACGTTTGAATTATTTTGAACGGTACTCTGAAAACAAGGTAACACTTAGTACTTAATTGCTAAACAATTAACAATAATATATCATCGTATTATAGAGTTTCCAACGACTTCTACGGAACTCTAAACAAGTAGCCATTAATAGTGTGGTTTGATATCTGCAGTTTCACAGTGCAGACTTGAACTGCAATAGTGGTACAGATATTACTTGGACCTTCAGGTAGAGTGAAGCTTAGCGCTATGACGCGCAGAGAGGAGTTTTTAAGGTTGAAGTTACAACTTAAAGCTGCTTTCAATGGACGCCATGTTTACAAGATAATTATTTATTAGTAATCGAGAAATTTATAGGTTTTTATTGCATTAGTAGTAAAATATATCTACATATCGAACAAGCAACTTACTAAAAACGAATGTAGTCCAGTATGTATTTTCAATATCGTGTAGGTATGTGATATAAAAATATTTATATAATAATAATTTATATATTTTACGATATTCTGAGGTAATTATTGAGGCGCGTTAAAAATACTTCAACAATATCAACTATATTCACGATAAACTGATCTGCGTTTGTAGCTACTTACCATATAATACAGAATATAGCTCAAAAACACTTACCTTGACTTAATATTTATTTGTATTTAGTAATGTCTGACTCAGGAACAACAAATATATTTTATAAATGAGAGACAAGGTGAACGATCAGTGAAGTTTTCTTCATTCAGCTAAAGTCATTCATTCAATCATCGCCATAAGAGCTTTAGTATGCTGTTAATTAATAGTTGCCGCTCGTGTATCGCTTTTATGCCTCTACTATGAAGTTCTAATGGGACTATAGACTGCAAAAAGTTGTGCCCCTTTGGCTGCAAAGCTGCTGCATAAGGTCTGTAGAGCACGCTCTGGCGCTTGAGCTTGGCACCTTTAGTAATAATCGGATTGGCTCTAAAGCTCTTAAGCAACAGTTTTGTGCTACTTGGGAAAGCACCCTGAGCTACGTATGTGAAAAGAACATTTTACTGAATAATCAAGTTTTTAAGAACACTTCTAAGCACCGACATCTCAAATTAATATCTACATTAAAACAAAAATATTTTATTCCCATTGAATTATGAATGAGGAAATAAAACAAGAATTCTTTCAAAAAGACTTCAAAATGAAGGTGTACGGTGTTAATGAATATTTTGAAAGGAAAAATATTTGTACAAAAATACCCCGTGTAATGTTATATGGACACTTAGGCAAAGTGGGGGGACGTTCGAGTTCCTTAAAGAAAGTCATCATGGTGACACAATGTGGGATGCTCGAAATTACAAGGTTTGGAGGAGGTTTTATATTTTTAACTAGCTTTCGCCCGCGGTTTCACCCGCGTCCATGCATCCTCCGAGCCTTTTTCCCAACTATCTTGGGGTCGGCTTCCAGTCCAACCGGATGTAGCAATATTTTTTTCAAGCGTTTTAAAAATAATATTTTATTATAATACTTTCACTAAAATGATATTTATGAAATATAAATCATTATTTACAATACCAATATAGGGAAAACGGTACAAAAATTGCCATTGTTTTTTTTCTATATTTCATTCCACAGCACATTTACGTAAACATTGTACCAAAAAGACTTAATAAACTTGCTGTTCCTACATCCTTTTCTCTTACAACAATTTTCTTCTGCCAAGACACAAGCCAACTCCAATTAGCCGGACCATCGTCCGTTCTTTACGATATCGCATCTAAATCTTCGTGTGTCCCCGTCATAAAGTATGGAGTCAAACATCTGACGTCACGGTTCGTTACCCCTCCCCCCCCGCCATTACTGTTCTCATCAAATTTCCACTTTAGTCCCCTTGGCATTCCATTACGTATAAAATAATTTTTATGTACATCCCATGGTTGGTGATTAATCTTGGACCATTGTGATGGGGTTTGAAGGAAATGTTGTGTGAAGCTGTTGTTACGGTCGCTAACGGCTTTATGGTTATACATGTACTATAGCTTCTGTCAGCGGTTTTACCTACTTCCTGAGGGGACCAATTCACGGGGATGGAACGCAGGTAATTATATCGTTATGTACTAAATTCTATTTGAATGATTAAGTACCTAGTTTTAGCGTGAAACCTGGACAGACAGATAGAGTCAGCTGAGCATTTTTATATTATACAATAAAGGATGAAACATGTACACAGTAGTTATTCTTGTGCAAATAAACGGTTTTTCTTTCTAAACTAAAACTAAACTATTAACAGACTACACTATTATCTAAACTATTTTCAGAGCTGACTATCTGAAAACCACTAATTATCCTTTAACAAAGTCATCTACGAGTAAATAACTCCGAAATGTCATCGCGGTTAAAAAAATACCGTGTGAAATAAAAACGAAATGACATTTATTATGAATAATGTATTGTTCACTTCAATTTAA
Source organism: Helicoverpa zea (assembly GCF_022581195.2). Taxonomy (NCBI): domain Eukaryota; kingdom Metazoa; phylum Arthropoda; class Insecta; order Lepidoptera; family Noctuidae; genus Helicoverpa; species Helicoverpa zea. The sequence continues at coordinate 1,554,136 of NC_061460.1, read as the reverse complement.
CCACAAAAATGTGCAATCTACTGTAGATAGAACACCTACTCCTTTCTTGTCATAAATCCTTTTTTTAAACATCAAAAGCTGCCAACTTAATTACAAGACCGCCATTAAAACTTATCACTTCATTACACCGTCTACTAAACGTCAAAAGATATAAAAAAGTCCGTTCAGAAATCTAGTCACAAAAATTAAGTGCACTGTCCAAAGTCTGCCAGGGTAGATTTCTCCGTCTAGAAAACCGTCTCATAAATATTCGCTCGTATATTTTGGTGTATTTTTGCGCGTAATTTCCATAAAACCTGTATGTGACGTTGACAAGGCGTAGTCTATAGTCTATGGTCTATGCGTCACTAGTGATGTGCACAGCTTATAAATAATTGAAGGGCGGTGCACCTCGCGTCTCGTTGCAATGTAAACTGAATTATAGTTCGGCCATTCAGAGAATGCGTTCCTGACACCTATCAGTTAGTCACGACTAGTGATGGGCACAACATAACACTGAGTTCGTTACCGTTCCTTCAAAATGAACCGCCGCATTATTTTAAGATTATTTTCGTTTTAAATTGGCGGAATCATTTGTTTTATATTTTAGTTATTTAAGTGGAAACCAAAAAAAGGTAATATTCATATAATAAAATTGTTTTATTTATTCTTTGTTACAAGTACATTGAATTGAATGTGCGAACAGAATATTAATCAGACTCCGATTTGCTTGAGGAGGTGGTGTCTTCATCATCATCTTCGCCTACATGTATAATTATATTATTATCAATAACAGAATCAATCCTGATATCTCGGTCTAACAAAAGCCGGGTAATCAAATAAAAACAGATCGAAAACACTTGAAAAACGTGGTCTATGCGCACGAAACGACAACGGACGACTGTTTTAGCGTCACAAAATGGCGGCCCATAACGCCATTTGGGGTTACCATTTTTAATCTAAGTATAAAAATGCGGTTTGGTCATAGTTTTATTTTTATATTTCATAAACGTTATAATTAAGTCTTATAGTCCATTATTTTCCAATTCTTAAAAAGAAAATCAAAACGTGTTATTTTATATTATAACTGTATAAGAACAGATTACGATACTTGCCTGTTATTTTTAGCACAGCACTACAAAATATAAACCGCTGACATAACCTTGTAATAGCGCAGTATAGATTTAGAAAAATATTGTTTACCAAGTTATTTGACACTCAGTTTGGCACAAAATTATAACATTCATTGATTATTGATATAATAATGTTGTTTTAATGCTCCTCAATTGTTAAAACGGTAAACAACCAGCAAAAATATTTTTATCGTAACTGCAACGCCATTGCAAAGTTACGTCGTCAGTTCAATCGCGACGTGTCAGGAACGCATTCTCTGAATGGCCGAACTATAATAGGCTACTCCGGCCACGTGAAACATTCCCTGACCCTCGGGTAGGGGTGGCGCGTGATAGGTATTATATTTGTTGGTTTATTTATTTATCTGAAAGCGTTAGATGCAAGATTATTTCAATCGAAAGATATTTTTTTTTAATCCCAGAGACTTTGCACCTTATATTTACAGAGTTTTTATCAGACTAACGAACAACAATTCATTTTTATTTATATAGATATAAGGTTGATAGGTGACATAATGGGAAGTCTTACAACGATATTAACTATAAACGATTGTGGAATAACCCCTTAAAGACAACGTGTTTCTGATGACTACTTCTTCCAACTTTATGATCACCAGATCACTGAGCTTTTGTGAATCTGAAATTGTAAACTACACCTATAAGACTTTGCCTGACCTGGGTATTATTAACTCAGGCCCAACTATAATGCAAAATAGTAAGCAAATAATGTATTAAAATTCCAGAGAACCTGGTATACTTAACTATGTACTCAATAAGTGCTCAAGTACAGATTTGATTGAAAAATAATTACAAGCACAAAATTGATTTGAATAGTTTGCAACTAAATAGAAATTAGTATCAAAGTTAAGAGAATTTTAGAGCTTTAATTGCGGCCTAAATAAATATTTTACTATATTAAATTTTTTAGTTGTTACAACTAAACTAATATAGTTAGATTATAGTTATTTATTTAGATTAGTAATTTAAACTATATAGAAAATTTTCGTTCCACACAACTCATTATTATGATGTGTATCATACATTATAATCTATTTATTTAACTTTACGAAATAAAGAGAGTATTCAACTAGAATTGCGTAGTAAATAATAATAGGTATGGGAACAGTGGGTGTGGTCTAATATGGGCTAAGGCTTTAAGGATTGTAAAATATGAAGGCTGGCCAGCTGCCCTGTAATCTGTAGTCAGCAGTCACTAACTCCTAGATATTTGAACACAAAAAAGAACGTTACCCAAAAGTCCTGTGCCTAAGTTTAAGCCAGTTGAATACTTCGTTCCGCTCGATTCCGCTGACAGCTCAGTGATTAAATACGTAAATCAAAGTATCACTCAAGAGGACTATCCCAATTCACCCGAACCTTAATTACGCCAATCAATTAAATCATTTAGCTATTCCAAACGAATTGTTTCCATCACGAGGAATTCAGATTTTAATTCCGTGCCATAAAATATGGGGCTTCGTTAATGGCAATTTTAATTTTCTTACCATAATTATCATTTTGGCTGTTAAATTTTCTTAATTTCTATTCATTTTCTTTGAAGCTGTATTGTCTTAGATTGTTTTAGAGTACCCGTATACGGCAGAATAAACAGTCGGCCGATATTCGACTCGTTGGTTGGCAAAACCGGGGCTGCGGGATTGTTCGAAAGAGTTACCGCGGTCTTGGTACATAAAGGGCTTAAGAAGGAACATGGTGGGTTTTAGTCTGTACGAATCTGATACTCCCTCACGCTGCATTTTGGTTCCAATAAAAATTTTCAGTCGGTCTAATACCGGCTAAATACCGGATCCTTGTACTTAATGTGCGTACTACCATTAATCTTCATACTCATTTAGGCTAGCCGCTGATTGCAACTTTTCGTCACCGTGACTTTTTGTCACTTAGTCAAGTGCAATGAAAACTATACTGTGTGCGCTTATTATGGTGACGTGACAATATGGTGACAAATAGTTGCAGCAGCAGGCAATGCCGGAGTGACGTGACTGTCACTCGCCCAATGGGAGTAATACAATGGTGTATGAGTCCGCTCACTGGTGACTTTTTGTCACTCAGCCGGCATACAAAAATGAACGCGATTTGTCACCCAAGAACAGATTCAGTGAGCGCAACGTGGGTGACAGCAGGTGATAGTGACAAAAAGTCACGGTGACAAAAAGTTACAATCAGCGGCGGGCCTTATGTGTACAAATAAACTATCGGCCGACTAAAAGTTTGCAGTGTGCCCACTCTTGAGGAAAGATATTGGGCTTTGTTTTATTCATTCAATGTTATTTATTATGGCTTCAGTTGGATGAAGGATTTGCTTGGCATAACGTAGGTTTAATTAACTTTAATCGAATTCTGGCTTGTGGAATTTGTAACCAATACGATTGATGTCAACACTATGAGCCATGACTGATGATTTTAGTCAAAATATTCACTAATTTGGTAAATAGAGTAGGGGGAGTCCGGGAGAGTTTACCCGACTTCGACTAAAATGCTCATAAATCTCTTTATATTCATAAAAAACTATTTTCTAAAAATTTTACCCTAAGCTGTATTATTAAGGTTTATTTTTTCTTAAGAAAGTTTTGTAAATCATTAATACTTTTTGAGTAATTAACGATTTCTACCGAAGTGAGATTTGGCTATTATCTCTCGTCTGGGTGGGAGACTTGACCACCCGACAAGGGAGACTTTACCCTTGGTAAAATAAAAATAACAAATTATAATTAAATAAAGAATTAAATTAAAAAAAAACATGGCATATAATAATTATATAGTTTCAGTCTGTCTACAGCAAAATATCTGGTACATTTAACAATATCTTAATACACAGACCCTGAAGACAAACCCAAGTATGATGATAGCTCATGGACTATCAGAGCTACCATCATACTTGGGTTTGTCTTCAGGGTCTGTCTCACTGTCACTTGACTGTAAAACTTGTCTTTTCACTGTATTTGTCCTTGCTTTACCTTTTTATTTCTGTTTAGTTATTTTAATTATTTTTTTTTGGCACGATTATATCTTGATTCTCATCTTGGTGTCCCTTTTCTGGTGTTTTTAGTTTTTCCGGGCTGTCTACTACGACGGAGTTTCTTTCTGGGAGAAGCTTTGGGAAAGGAATGAATCGTTTGTGGCAAAATTATTTTAGTTTTTTGTCGTGATTCAGAATCTACCGTTGTCCTATCTAGATCTTGAGATATAGAAGCTAACTCTGCTGACTGTCTTATTATTGAAATTGCTGGCTCAGATTCCTCCTTCAAAATTGATGGTGAACTCGCTCTAGACTCTGCAGTTTCATTTATTTTTCGTTTAAAAATATTACTGCAACAGAAACAGAGGGAGATTACCCTGGGTAAAGTCTCCTCCCGGCGCCATGATAATGTCTCCCACCCCATGTCAAGCTATCCGTTATTCAATTTACAAAATAAACTAAAATATCCAAGTAAAATCTGTCTGTCGTAAAGGTTATAAGGATAATTACACTAAGGGTATGTATTCATCACATGCTGGAATCTATATACAGTAAGCAACAATAGTCAAATATCGAAAATTGAAAAGTACTTGCGGGGCTCAAAAACCTGTATTTACTTATAACTCTAAAACGAAACTGCCGAACGCAACAACGCCGCGTAAGTAAGGTGGCAGGCGCCTATGGATTGTAAGAAGTGTGGCAACGTCGCAATATCTAGGTAAACAGAGATTCTATGACCAGTGGCTATTGTCTCCCACCTGCTAAACTATCCCGGACTCCCCCTACCTCCTAAAACTTAAACCTAAGTAAGTAACCTGACGTGGAAAATTATTGTGCTTTCTATTGTATTTCTACATTTACTTTGCTATTTGATATAAAAAACAAGATGAATCTTCATATTTTTTTCTGTAATTCATTGAATAAAGATTGTGTGTGACGTGTCAAAAGTTAAAAACAATAAGCAAAAACTCCTTGTGCATTTACTGTTGAGTGTGCAATAAAGAATAATAAAAATACGTTTTCCTTAAAACCCCAGATAAAAATAAAAAGAAATCTCAAATGCAACAAAAACTAAACATACAAAATCCAGTACCAATCAAATGACGAAACTATTAAAAAATAGCGAAATAATAATTGCAAAATCGACATGTGATGTGTACCAGCCCTATCCCATCATATAGGGTTGAGAATCATTAGTATAATTACGTCTTTGACTATGGCACGGATGCAAATCATATTTCATCATAAATAAACTATTAAATAAAAGTAGATATTTTTAGCAATTGTGAAACAGAACTAAAAATAACACAGGAAGATTTAATATTTATTCGGTCAAAAAAACTTCAGGTAAAATGTCATACTAATGAAAATTATACTAAAGAGGTCTGAAATATTAGGGAACTTTGGACACATTTCAGAATTAAGAAAACGCAAGGAATTCACGAAAAACGTCTTTTATTAAGGGCGGCCATTCTGTGAGATCTTTTCATTAAATGTATCACTCAACAAAGGTTCGCTCTTGCTAGTTATTGCTCGTTTTTAGGGTTCCGCTTTGAGATAACTTTGTAGTTTCGTCATTTTTTTATGTCGGTTTGTATGTGCTACACCAGTCTGTACTAGAGGTATATATTACCTTTGTTACTACGTTTGAGTACCTCTATAATATAAGATTTTCACATTTTTTTTTTATGTTCTTGTTTAGTATTTATTCACAAAATATTTACATTAATTGAAAAAATAAATAAAATAAACTTATATATATATATACAACTTAAAACTAATACAGTGCATCAAAAAATTGCTCCTCATCGCTGTCACTGGGTAATGTACCCAAAAGACTGGCAGCATTGCCACGTTGGATGGCAATGCTCAACCTCTGTGCGAAATAAAAGCCAGCCTTTTTACATGAAGTGAGAGTGTACCAGATTTCTCCAGTTAGCTGGGGCAGCCCGATACCCCAGACTGGTTGTCAGACTCTCTGGTTTCTGGCTTCAAGTACCTAACAACTGCCAAAGATTGCTTATTCAAGAAGAAAGATTGAAAACCAAGATGGCTTTAGAAATAATGGCTTACAATATTGTAAATTATACGGAACTCCCGCAGCGGATAGACAACACCAGACACTTTCTTTCCCCAAAATTGGAAAGACAGGCTTTATTTACCTATCGGTCGGCCGTTATTGTAATAAATGACTTATATAAAACGTAGTCCATTCTGCCTCAGTATCGCGCATAAGATAAATGCCTTCGAAAAAACACAAACACTGTTGGAAGCGAGATTTTCTTTGTAATTTTGTTGGAGATTAAACATTTGGTTTATTTTGTGTTAGATTTAGGTTATTCTGGTTTTCTACGGTGGTTATTTATTGTGGATAGCGTTGGTTTTATTTTTGTTGGTTCATTTGGATAGCTTAAGTTTCCAATTATATTTGTTTAAGACCGATGTCAAATTTATTTTTTATTCTTGTACGAATACTATTAATAAGCATGGACCACAGGTATTAATGCCTAGATCTAAGTCTTAAGTCAGTTCTGGGATTAACTTCTTTTTACTTAGGTATTCCAGGTCTTGGCATTACATAGGTGCGAATAAAGAATGATCACCTTTACAAAAACAAACCATGATAATAACAGCTTAACTTACTTAGCCTGATAATCATTGTAGCTATTATTTCCCTTCAAACGACTTGCTAAGCTCGAAACCAAAATAAATAATTGTCTAAATCACTGGCGTGTTTATTAAAATGGCGGAATCCCCCAGGGGAATTGATTTAATCCCTCAAGGGGCCCGGGTACCACCGATATATCGTAATTGTGAACCGATCCGTATAATGGGGTACAGGAGCGATGCATTTTGTTTTCATTGGACGCTAAATTGAAACGCAGTGTGAAACGAACCTTATTGGTACGGTACATTCATAGATGTTTAACGTACCTTTATTTTTGTTACGGTATAGGTATAATAAATCCTTTTAATTCGTCCCCCTCATAATGTTCCCTACTATTTATATGCTATGTTCCCTACTATACTACACTATAAAAGCAGTTTTTCATTAATTATCGTCATCTTCTCAGCCACAGAACGTTCAATGCTGAACATGAGCCTCCCCCCATAGATTTCCAAAAGAGTCGGCAGACAGCGTCCACTACATACCTGCATACCTGTATCGCATACCCATATACATCTACATATGCATGTATAGAATACCTGCGACCTTTGTAGGATCAAGAGCCACCGAGATGGTTTGCGCTTACCAGTCCATAGTTTTCGCTTAGAAACTTTGTTTTATGGGAAACCATGAAATGGGGGTGTCTTACTGACTAAAACCCATCTTAAACACTTTAAGTACCAGGGCCGCGATAACTTTTCCGTACCATCCGGCAGCCCCGGGAGGCCTTAGCCCTGGTGGGCCCAGCTGGGTTTGCTGACTCTCTTTGAGGGGCGCGTGGAACAACGTGCACCGTCGGCAAGGGAGAAAAGCCAGTCCATGGTCTTAGCTTAAGAACCTTTTGGTCCCATCTTCCTCTCCAAGTATCTAAATTTAGTGGCCCATTTACACAGTTATTGGTTCCTAAGATATTGAAGACACAAATCGACGTAGTTACACCAAACGTGGCGCGCAGCTGATAGTAAATTCGTATTAAAAATGCATGAACACGCTTCCGTGGTGCTAAGATGCAAAATATTACTTCCCAGTATGTTCAGACTTCTGTTTGTTGTGAAGTTTTGTATGTAGCAAGTTTTGTTATTGATAGTCTTAAGGATATGCGTGACTGTGAGCGTAGACGGCTTGAGAATGATACAATTATATGAATATTCAATGAATGTATAAATAACACTTACATAAAAAAATTGTACAAATAATTTTACATCAATATTTATCAATGTTTCAGGAACACATTTCTATTTCTTTTTAAATAAATAATAATATTAGTTTTACAAAATTCGGCACATCTGACCATAAGCAACATTTAGGCTAACGTCCTCGACCTCCGCAAACCTGATTTTTATCAAAATCAGTTATCAAAATCAAAGTCAAATTTTCAATCTGAAGAATATACTTAACTAGCAACCTATTAATCTGAGTTACAGCTAACAAATTTTATCTTCATAAACTAAGAGTGAGAAGAATAGCTCAAATTAAATTGGAAGTCTTCCAAAATGGAGCATATAAATAATAGTGGTGAAAGATTGGAGTTTCCACAGACTGACTGGATCCCTCAATTAAGACTGTCCTTTATTAGTGCGGGCCACGATTCGATATTTTATAGTTAGGGCTGGTCTACACCGTTTCGGTAACTTTTATTTTGATTGTCATTCTTTTCATGGAATTTAGGAATTTAGGGTAGAATATTTACCTAGTATAAATTATATTTACTTTTGGTTTACATGGGAAATTATCAAATGACTTCTTTATATGATTATTTTTTCATAGTACTGTAACAGTAAAAACTTTTCCAAGCCACTCTTTACACCATATACCAATTATGCAAAAACCTTGTTTCCTATTAAATTCTAAATCTAGTCTAGGCAGCTGGTTGACGCTTCTCGAGACCAAAAGGCTGGCTATTACCTCGGACAACGGATCAGCATGGCCATCCAATGAGGTAATGCTGCCAGCCTCTTGGGTACGCTCCCAGTTGACAGCGATGGGGATGAATTTTTTGACGCTTTTTAGATATAGTGTTTTTTTATTTTTATTGTTTTACTAGGATAGTTTTTTTTTGTGTTGTAAATCCAAAAATTAATCCCAAAGCAGGAAACTTAAAAAACAAAAAGAAATTCAGTGTACCGCATCTCAAGAAAGTTAAGTTTCTTTAAGCTAAATGAGAGGGTTTTGCAGCGTTTAATTACTTCCCCAGCTTACTTGATTAGTGGACACAACGAGGTCTCGAAGCCGCTGCCGAAGATATTAGATTTTTGGAGACAGGAACTTTGGTAATAGAATCGCAATGAGAACTTTGCTAATTGATACTGGGAATTTTAAATGGATTTTTTTTCTTTTTGTTGAAATTTTAAAGGAAATCATGGGTTTTTTTCGGTATAAGTTTAGGGTTATGGTTCATGGTTTTTTTTTCGGTACAAACTATTATATTTTCGAATAATTTTATGTCCGATCACATATTATAACTTGAATTACCTAAAACTATAAAAATGATCAAATCGGGTACCTACATTGAGACGATGAGCACGAGCAATATTTCACGAATAAACGCGGAATTCCACCGGTAGTCGTCAATGTGACGTATACAAATTCTCCGACTAGGACTAAGAAAATGCGCGTAGGTATACGTGCGCGAAATCAATCGTGAATCTCACCATAAGAACCAAAAGGTATAACATTAAATTGCTTGTATAATTGTTTTACTAGGATAATTTTTGATTTTTATTGTAAATATGTATTGTAAATATTCTTGCATAATTAAAATCACGCCTTTATTATCCGTTCTGTGAATTATTGTCCACATTAATAAAATGATTACACACCTCACACGTCCACCACAAAACTATTAAACTAATCAAGAGCAGTATTTACAACACTAGCAATCAGTTTCAGGTCGGACCAGCTCTATAAATCTCTCGCGGCTCCCGGTAGACACGCCCGGCACCGACACCCCCGGCGATCACGAGAGCCTTAGGTGAACACCTAGATGCCCACTTTATTGCAGACTTCAAGATGAGATGGTTCACTGTTTTATGGAGGATAGTGGCTTGGTTTTTAATGGATAAGGTATTGCCTGGATTAAAACAGTCATCATCTGAGATAATAATCGTCATCATCTGTTTAGCCTTTCCCCAAATGTGGTGAGTCGGCTTTCAGTCGAAGCGAAAGCAGCCTTCTCAAGCCAGTTATCCGGGTAACTGGTTACTACTGTTAAACTGGTTGTCAGACTTTCTATGGCTTCTAACAACGACTGTAAAACATTTAAGTGTCAGCCAGAAACAACTAATTTGATACAACTTGGAAGAGTTCGTTGTGACAAAACGGTCACCCATCCATAGACCGAAGAACAAACTGTAGCAGTCATCAATGTTCGTCGAACAGGAGGCAATTATTGCCCAGAACAATATTAGACCAGTATTATTATTCCATTTTGATAATTATTCCATTCTCAGCCAATTCCTCAAGCTGAGGATGATGGAAAAGCTTTATTACAATAATTTAAGGCTTCACTATCAAGGGATCGGGGTCAGAGCCTCTTAATTATTCAAAACCCCCCGAGATCGAACATTTCGGGATTTAAATTGAATTTTCACTGAGAACTTGTGAGTAAGAACGGTTAATAAGACCGGCGTCTATTTAGAATACCTATTTAAACACTAGAATGTATTTAAGCTGGGTTATTTAGGTCCGTAATACTGAATCAAGTCAGTCAAGTCTGGAGTACTTAAGTTGGATTCAAACAATCTGATGGATTCAAATCTATGCTCCAAGGAAGGATCTGTGTCGAGGACCGCTCTTGATTAATACGTTGGCTTCGATATTATAAGTGAAAGTAAAGTAATTTTTAGAAATCACTTATCTGCCTGGCCATTTCTTCAACGTAAGGACCGGAATCCAGTCTTAACCAGAACCAATATTTTTTGCGAAGAGATTGGCACGACAAGACTTTTTTTTTTCAGAATGTCCGTCTTCTACATTCCATAACGACTAAAACACCTTCCAATATATACGTATGAAGTCTGTTGCGCGGTTCCGAAGAACTGGTAAGAAACTTATGGATATTCTTTTAAAAATAGGTTCTATTCATTACATTGTAGCAGCAAGGTGACACTATAGGTACCACTACACAGCAGGACATTAATTAGCAGTCCAGATTAGTTGGTGGCACGTACACGGGCCACAATGACTGGGTAATCAAGCTGCATTGTGGTCACAATTAACCTATGAGTACCTTCTGAAACAACAATTTTTAAATACCTAAACCTTCTTCGTAAAGTATTTTACCTATTGGTTCAAATTGCATGAAAACTCGTTCAGTAGTTTTTTAGTAATGACAGAAAGACAGGAGTGACAAACCATTGGTAGCCACTTAAAGACTTTTATAGCAGTCTGTTATTGCACGGAACACAGAAGCATTGATAAGTAACTTTTAAAAATGTGTCCTAATAATTACATTGTAGCAGCAAGGTGACACTATAGGTAACACTATACAGCAGGACATTAATTAGCAGTCCAGATTAGTTGGTGGCACGTACACGGGCCACAATGACTGGGTAATCAAGCTGCATTGTGGCCACAATTAATTGCCTATTAGTTCAGAGTATTGTGCAACGATTGTAACCTGCATACTGTATGTGGTGTCGGATTGTTGATCTAGGGTTTGTGGTGACGTGTGAAAAGGGTTTTGTGAGTAGGTAGTTGGAATGTGTATTACAAAGAATTTTTCATGTTAAAAATGTTGAGGAACTCGAAAGAAATTGGGTCATTGATTAGTCCTTAGTGACCTTCGATTAACTTAATTATTTGTCTTTTTGTTAGGATTTAACTTTTAAGAATTTTGAGGAAGTACTACGGCAATTTAAAGACTTCTCTGCAAGTTGTTTTATTGTCCTAGTTTTTTTTTTACTTAAGCGGTCTTGATCGCTATTTATTCAAGTAAAACCTAAAATTATCGCTGCATGGTACGATCTTCTAATTATGAATACCCAATTTCAATTACACTTCACAAAAAGATTCACAGAAACCAAACAAATAAACCGAATTAACCAAATCTTCAGAAACTTAAAACCCGTCCCATTCTCAGCACAAACAAACAAACCAACTAACTAATAAGCACTTCAAAGTAACCCCTATCTGCATTCTTAACGCACACTTATACCTGGAACGGAAAATATCTTATTCATAACTCAATTTCCTTAGATTTGCTCGGCAAAGGAAGCAAGGCTCATATGGAGAGAATTCCCTGTTTGATGAGCGTAACTTAGTTGGTTGAGCATTAGTCAGCGAAGTTGGTTTTCACCTCACGAATGACACTAGGTGAGGAAGTATGTTATTAGCTTTTGCGGCGGACGAATAGGGACTCAATGGAGTGGTTACGTCTATATTTTTTTGCTATGTAGTGTTTTTTGACGTCCTAGCGCCGATTTTTCAATTGCCAGATGACTTTCATCTGAGGGATATATATGGCGGTTTGACATATTTTCTTTACAAATGTGGTCAAAACGTCAAACATATTCTCAAAATAAAAGTTATGTGGCCATTGAAAAATCGGCGTTTAACAAATTATATTATAACATTATTTACAGCTCCCTATGCCTGGTATTCTTAAACGTGACTGTTGCATGCCGTGCTCCTAAAAAATGCAGATGTTATTGTGTTCCATTCTGAAATCGCCGAAACCGTTTTACGAGTTAAAAAGTTTCTCGAAGCAGTCCAGAGTCGTAAGTGTCATTTTATACATATACTTGCAGCTTCTTAAGTGGCACAATTATTTTTAGATCAATGTTACCAATAAACACATACAAAATGACTACTATAAAGTGTTAGAATATTTTACAAGCTCGTGCAGTCTCCATAGTTTTTTGTAACCGAATGTGCACGTGTCTTATAACTCGATTTAAAATTGATGGATGGATTAAAGTAATACTTGGATTTGTGTAATTAGAGAAAATATTTTCTTGACTAATTTTAGGTACCTAACTATTATCAAATGTAGCCGAAATATTTACTATCATTAACAAAAATACAATTTTGACCAATTGTTCAAAAACATTTCTTGAAATATTTTTAAACCACTGTCCACTAAGGTGTATGCATTTATTAAATTGACTAAGTATTCTGAAAAACATACGTTTGTGCTTGGGCCATACATTTTCCAAGTTTTATTTTAAATCGAAAGCAGTTACAAAACGATATTTGAATTCTGTTAAAATTGCTTTTTCTCAACACATTCAGGCGTGCGTGAAATTATTGAATCACAATATGAATTTGCTGTAACATTTTTGTGTTACCTATTTATTTTATTGAATTCTTTGTGAAATTGCTTTTTCGTGAAATATGGCTTTTTATTCAACGCGAATACTGTATTAAAAACTGTTAAGTGCGAGCTGGATTCGCGAACGAAGGGTTCCGTACCATAAGTTATCGTTTAAAACGAGCAAAAATCACGATTGGTATATGGGAGCCCCCAGAAAATTTAAATAGAAGTTAAGTAAAACTTTTATTCCAGTTATCAGTACCTATTTGTTGTTAAAGCTGCAACAGACTGCACATAACAACCACGTTTCATGAGATACATCCCGATGACAGACAGATGGTTAGCGAAGTCTTAGTAATTAATAGTCTTAGTAGTAAGACATAAAAGTGATAGTGCAAAACAAAATCTACACTTTAGCAATATTATATCATATGATCAATCTACATTTTCTAAACACCCAACTTTGACCCGAAAATCTTTCAAACACTAAACGACCACCAAATTCAAATAAATCCAGCAGCAATATGGTTACGCTACCCATTCAAAGGTTTCCACGAAGTTGCAATTTTAGAACATTGTTCTCGAAGCGTGCACCAAACAACATTAGAGGGAAATCTGCAAAGGACTTTGAAAGTGCTCCTCATTGAGGGTTCGTAGCTATTAACCGGAGGTTCGGAGTAGGCTGGATTATTGTTGGTTTGAAGCCACAGGCGTAACTAGTTTGAGGCTGGTGGTTCATAAGCGAATAAGGTACCTAGTGGTGTTGATTTTGAACGGTGGTTTGATTGGATATTTGGGACGTGAAAAGTAGCTTTGATGACTCCTGAAATCTAAATTGTACTGGTGAGGGAGGTAAAAATCTTAAGCCATTTTATGTATAATTTTTACTAACAGTTCGCGCCAATTTGCTTTACGTTTCTAAAGTAAGCTGATGATTTGACTAATTTGTATTTCGAGCTTGCGTAAACGAAAACAACGTGCATGCATGTATTTATCTATATTTACACACATATCTATGGCTAACCCGCTCTCGTGCCTATGAATATCTGTATGTGGTTATTGTCCCTTTTCTTCTGACTTTCTTCTTGAGTGTGTTTGTGTGTGTACAGTAAAAAAATATTTCTACATTGTGCATTCTGGACTTTTTATTCTCCTCCTTACACGATACCTACACACCTACAATATAAAACATCTATGCCAGACCAGACGCCATTGTTTCCTGGAAGCTGGTCAGTGATATAGATTAAGCACCGTCCAGTGTGGCAAGTCATATGGGCGATAAAATGCCCGTCGTCTGCAGATGACAGAAATATTTCAGATAGAACCATGTTTTACTAAACCTGACTTCTGTTCTAAGTTGCATTTGAATAGCGATGCAGTTTTGTGCATACTAAATATAAAGCTGAAGCATTTCTTAGTTGCTTTGAATACGCTTATCTCAGCAACTAATGCTTCAATTTTAATGATCCATTTTTTATTAGAAATAGTCCAACTAAAGGCCACTTTTTATTCAGATAAGCGAAGCAATAATATAAACAAAAGTGTAGCAGCAGATTCCAAAAAGACAAAACGAAATTGTTACGCACACAAACTTAAAAGACGAAATACTTGAGGGGAAGAAACGCTTTTAAGCGGGGGCTTATTGTAACGAGAAATTACTGAAACATGCTGAACTTCCGAAAGTAACAAAGAAAAATCAGGCCAAATTCGAACACATGACTTGCAATGATAATATCAGATCCCTTTCAAACACATTTTTGACTCTATCTCCGTATGTATAAGGTTAAGAATCGAGTGGCAGGTAATTTAATGGGGATAAATGTTACATGGTACGTTTAGGAACGGAAGCGCTTATTTCCCATGATTTTGTACCCATCCTCATTAAGAGCTTGGGACAGAATAAAGCAATTTTACAAGCGAGATTTTTTATGGATTATGCATACATGATATAAGTATGTTTTGAAGTTTGTGTTCTGTATATAAAAATATTCTATCGATTTTAAAACCGTTAGAGTTACATATGTGCACCGAAAATAAGTCAGCATACTTTTAGAATTTTACGATTGTCTTAACAGCGACTTTCAATCAAACTGTCTTTAATCGCATCAGACCGATTATCGGCCACGGATGTTGTTCTCGAAAATGATCAGCTAGCTGCACAGGACATAATATTGTGCCAGTACCAAAATAAAGTTCTTTTATTCAGACCTAGCTCGACCGTGTGAGCCACATAGATTAGCAAAAATACTGAATATTGGTACTACATAAATATGCTATGTTAGATACCTAAAATACACAGCCGTTTTCAGAGTAATATTTTCTCTGAAAAACCGTTCTGTTGTTTACCTATTCATCGGTTTCGGAAATAAAATGTATCGAACCTTTGTTCAGTAGATTCTCGAAAGGTGAAGCTAAAAATATTGGTGCGCCAATTTTCGTAATAGCGTAAGCGGAGAAATACACATTTTATTTTGAAAAATACAAACCCCTTTATTTACTGAATCAGCTTTAATCTTTTTTTAGTGTTTGGCAATAAACTTAAAATCACCTTGGAAAGTCATGATTATTTAAAGATTTTTCATACATTTCAAAGTTTCGTGGTGGTGTTTATGTTAACCAAAATGTTAAGCTCAGAAAACATTTAATAACCACGTTGATGACGATCGGATTCGCCACTGTTTTTCCAGATTGCATACCATTTAAGAAACCTTTTTTTTGGATATATGTACCAGTAGCTACAGAATATATTAAATAAAATGAGTTTATTTGTAATTGCGTGTCAGAGCTACCATTGCGATACTACGTTAAAACTTCTGATATAGGTACCATTCTGCAAATAAGTTATCACCATAAATTTTAGAAGAGCCGAGTGAAACCGTTCAACACAGTTAGTTTACACAAAAATGAAAAGTTATACCTACTAGCAGCTTTTATCTAGCTTTTGCTTGTTTTGTTAGCCGTCACTCGATCGCGTGTATGTAGCGAAAAATGATTGGGAAGTGCCCCCAGTTATTTTTTTATTATTTGCATAGTGTTTTGATAAAAGTTTTTGTGTCAAAAATATTCAGGGTGCGTGTTTGAAGTGGCCTGGCATTATTCAGCTGTTTTATATAGCATTGCATCTACAAAACTGTCATATCATTGATGGCT
This sequence comes from Helicoverpa zea, assembly GCF_022581195.2. Taxonomy (NCBI): domain Eukaryota; kingdom Metazoa; phylum Arthropoda; class Insecta; order Lepidoptera; family Noctuidae; genus Helicoverpa; species Helicoverpa zea. The sequence goes on along the minus strand of NC_061460.1, from coordinate 1,537,973 downwards.
GTTCTGTTTGATATATGTATTAATGTTTTTGTTTATACAATACGTTTGTGACTTTGTTTGTTCAATCAATGTTTTATTTATATAATGTCTATTGTTTTACCAGGCTTTAACACTAATAAACGGATGTACGATTTTTCATAAATAAAATAAGTTAGGTTAAGGTTTAATTAGCACTAAACCAATATGTAATGTAAACTGTTAAATTTTTTTAATCCAGTTTTATCTGTATGATGTGAGACAAGCAGAGCATTGTTCAAAAACATAATAATTACATCCAGAAGCTGCGCTATATACTCTTCTAAAACAATAAAGAAAACCTATTTACAATCCAAAAGAATATGCAGTTTTATTTCCTTCATAAGATCCCTTCGAAACTACTCTAATTACTTACTGTAGATACCAGGCGCTCATAAAAACGAAAGAGCGTTCCACAGGCAGTCAGATTGAGTGAGTACATCAGAACAAATGCTGCGTGTTACGGCACTACTGAACAGCTGATCCGAGAACTTACGATCGATGCTCCTTCAATTTCACGCGGTATTTACTTTCACTGTACACGGGACTGGTTGCGCCTTGTTCGAATCGCTTGCTTACTTGCTTGCGCCAACAATGTTCGTAGTTGCTAAGTGATTTTGTAGTTCGAGAGTTTGATCGATTGTGCGGAAGGCGCTCTGATTTTGTGTTTTGTATGTAATTATAAGTTGTTGTTGGGGTGTACTCTAACCGTTTGATCAAAGATTTTGACATACAACATCATGGATTTTGTGTGTTCACTTTTTTGGATATTTGTAGTTAGTTTTAGAATGGTAATATAGACATACAATACCTAATATACAAACTGATCTTTAAAAAAGGCGCAAATAAATAAAAGTACAACAGTTTGACCATGACTCACTCTCTGCCAGTAAGAGTTTATGCAAACGAGGCACGGTGAATGAAGGATTCGCTTAGTTTTCTTGCAAATAGACGAAAACATTTTGTTTTATTCCTGTTGAAGACCTTTTCTGGACCGTTGGGTCCGCATATATTTCTCCCTAATATGATTTGTTGCTTGCTTTTCATATATTATTGAATATCTAAGTTAATGGTGACTCGCTTCTTTGTGTAATCAATGAGAAAGCCGAACTCCCCTTTTTTTTGTTTGACGATTTATTTTTGTTGATCAAAAACTTTTTGTGAATATTTATCGTGTTGGCAATTCGGTATGTTGTTAAAATAGTTTTTAGTTTCATTTTTTAAACAAGCCTTTATTTTTTGAACGCTATGCTATTTTTCCAATAAATAAAATCTGTGTGAAGATAAACGAAAAGATAATAAATACCCACGCCTTTTTATGATATAATAATAAATTATGATTATGATCGGATAAAAGTTAAACATAATGTTTTTACAGAGAAATACCATACACATTACTAAGCAGACTTCTTAAGTACCTTTGTATAGAAACGCAACCTTTGTAGCCAATCATTTTAATTGCCACCAACTAAAAAAAAATGGTTGTTTCACTGTAACAAACTCACTATGGTACAGTTCTCGTTTACAATATTAGTGAGGCACCCGAAAAATCTGAAAGCCTAAAACAGTAGAAAACAAAAAAAAAAACCTAGTTGAGTGGAATACTGGCCGTTTTATTAACCCAGCCGGCTTGTAATTGAATTCAATTTTTTTTGGCCGACCCAGCCTGTGATTGGTTCGTGAGTGAGTTTGAACTCGTTTCTCGTGACCTGATTGGTTGAATGATTGTCTCTGAATTAGTGTTTGAAATTGAACTTGGAATGTGTATGCCATTTTTTTGGAAATAAGTAGTGAATGGTGTTTAGTTTTATTAAGAAAATATTAAAATTGACAGTCAAATTGTCAATAAATAAATAGCAGCATTATAATATTATCATAACAGGTTTTTTGCTCATTCAGCTTTAAAATAATTGACAAAATACTGCATTACTAGAATATTTTGTGGGTACTGACTGCAAATGCACTATTGCACTAATTCAAATATTTTCCTTTTGATTTTTTTATCTGTTCATTGAATAGGTCTTATATTAAATGTTTAATTTATTTAATTACTTTCATGTTATGTTGAAAAAAAATCTCATTAAAAATACAATCGATATGATTAAAGAAATAAAATTGTAGTTGAAATTATATTTACAAACACTTACAGCCAGTTTCTTCATCAAAAGTTAAAGCCAAAGTAAAAGTCAAAGTAATGTCTAAAGTGAAAGTAACGGTCAAATTCAATTTTTCTATTAGCTTTGCTGTCACTTTAAAAAACGAATTTGACCGTTACTTTTACTTTAGACATTAACTTTAACTTTTGATGAAGAAACTGGCCGTTAGTAAGTTAGATGTATACTTCTAACTTACTTAGAAATTTAAATATGATTTGAAGAAAGTGCCGGGTAGTGGATGCAGGCTGCCCATGGACAGGCTGGTTGGCATTCATTGGGGAGGCTTGCCTAAAAGGACAAGAATATAGAAGAAGAAAACACGCTGAGTCGTAGCGATTAGAATGATATGGTCAATTGTTTCTTTCACATCAAAAGAACAATCCTCACTCATGTTTAAACGCCAACATACAGTCGTACGTATGCACGTCGGCTAGCATTTTGGTCACGTATCAAAGTAACGACTATCGGCAATGGCAGCACGTGTTTACGAATTAGCAGCAGTGCATAAGTAAAGAGGTTTCTTATCGGGCGATGACCTCATTTATACGTCTTGCCTGCCAGTTTTGCAAGGTCATTTTGAGTTACCGTCAGAATTGCTGTCACTCCTCACCGATCCCAAATTATTAAGATTAGTAGTGAGATACAAACTCGTCGTGGTAGCCTAGTGGGTAAAGGATCAACCTCTCAAGTATGAGGGCGCGGGTTCGATCCCAGGTCAGGCAAGTACCAATGCAACTTTCCTAAGTTTGTATGTACTTTCTAAGTATATCTTAGACACCATTGGCTGTGTTTCGGATGGCACGTTAAACTGTAGGTCCCGGCTGTCATTGAACATCCTTGGCAGTCGTTACGGGTAGTCAGAAGCCAGTAAGTCTGACACCAGTCTAACCAAGGGGTATCGGGTTGCCCGGGTAACTGGGTTGAGGAGGTCAGATAGGCATTCGCTTCTTGTAAAGCACTGGTACTCAGCTGAATCCGGTTAGACTGGAAGCCGACCCCAACATGATTGGGAAAAGGCTCGGAGGATGATGATGAGTAGTGAGATACAAACTGAGAAATAATATGCATGTAAATAAATATTTGGAAAAATAGTATAAAATGCTCTGTATGCAATAATGCTTTTGAGTTTTAGGTTTTTTACTAGAATAGTTATTTAATAAGATGTAAATATTAGCTTGACATTATGGCGCGTCCCCGAGCAAAACGCAGCGGAAGCCGTTTATTGTACTGTTTTTTGAAGTCAACTTCTTTTTGTCTAAAACAAATACCAACTAATAAAAATACATAAAATTTGTAGACATTCTTGACTCTTGAATGGTATTTTTTGTTTTAGTTTTAAGCAGAATAATGTCTAATTATAGGGTCACAACAAAACCACAGAAATGAAAAATAATCACTAATAAGATACATCTCTTCGTAAAGTAACTATTATTTATATATTTACTACCTAAACTAATAGATAGGTAATTTAATAACGAACATTATGGTAATTTTATTTTTACGAACATTTTATTTTATAAACATTTTAATCCAAAATATGAGCGTTCTCATTTGCTCAGGGTACCATCTTAATAAATGAATAAATAAAGTGCAGTTTTTTTTTGTCAAGATATTATTTGATTAATCAGACATATTTCTAAGTAAAACCAAACCGTTTTGAGTTACCAAAAACATCGTTAAGTTTACACAGTAATTAACTAAGCTATCCTTAGAATTTCAGCGAAAATCCAAAAAGAGTACTTTAGAGTTCAATGACCCTTTTATCCCACCTTTGCGACATCACAATGTTCCGATCCACGAAATTATTCTCCTGACAAGGGTTGCAAACTTCTAAACCTTTCCCAAACATACCTAATTCATTGGATTAAAATTTAATTCGGATATGTTCGCAAATTATTGATCCTAATTAATTTAATTAAGTTTAGTACTGCAGTGTTTCGTTTGTTTTTGTTCATTGATATTGCGAAGTTGGTAATTATTTGATTTCGTTACTCATTGTTTGTTGACTAAAGATTATTCTTAATTGGTGTTGTGTCTATATTGGTGTTTATATTAGTCTCTCTATTAAATATCCAAGTATTCAATTAGAGGCAGGTCACACTGCAGACTAAACTGTTTCTTTTGAAGAACGCGCGTGGATGCATTTTCAGTGTGTTGGACTATGTGTGTTTTCCATACAAACGGAGATATTTCCATACAACGGAAAAAAACGCATCCACGCACTACGCTGCATCATGCGGGGCAGTGTGATAATCGCCTAAACGCTCAGGTATCTTCAATCTTCATACTGATTGATGAGCCCGATCAAACTATCGGCTGACTAAAAGTTTGTAATATGCGGGCGCTCTTAATTTGTCTAGAAATTATTAGCAGGTAACTTGACTATAACAAAGGTATTTTGATACATATGATATGTTATTAATCTACAAAGTTTTGGAAGACAGTAACCGAGGTTATTAATATTTGTGATTCGTTTGAGAATTGATTGTGACTCGTGTCTTCTCTGCTTGGGAAGGGGGCTTGTGTCCAGCAGTGGATCAGGGATGATGATGATTCTGTCATCTTAAGAAGCATTAAGGTACATTTTGAAAGTTAACTGTCGACTGCGACTGCTGACCGCACGTGCCGCGACTGCATGAAAACGGCCGTAGCTGCACTACTGGTTTATATGTATTTACATGAAACCGTTTTAGATCGAAGTGGCAGAAGAATGAGCAGTCGCCCTCAGCTATCGATCGATTTCATGCAGTCGCTGCAAGTCCAGTCGGCAGTCGCAGCCGGCAGCTAGCCTTCAAAACAGTAGTTTAGTAGAACATATCAGTTGCAGTAACATCAATGCATTTCAAACAAACTTAGAATGAAGGAGATCATAAATTATAACTTGCAAGTCAGTTTGAAAACAAACGACACTTTCTCATAAATTCTGATGCAGTTCCTAGAATACGGGATTGCATAGTTGCTACGGCGTAGCAAAAGTTACTGCTACGCCGTAGTAGTCGTAGCTAATAAACAACGCTACGGATTTTTGTAATGTTCGTTGCTTTAGACAAGTTATAGGCATTATTTTAAAATGGAAGTACAAACTTTAAAATCTATGTCGTTATTTATTTAAGTTCTTCTGTCCTTGTACTTATTTCAAGTATAATCTCCAGAAGAACCAAGTTTAATGTGTCTTTAATTTCAAGATAGAGTATGATCAGTATAGAATGTAATCTTTATTTTAGCAGAAAAATTGATAATTTCACCTACATTTATCACAAAAAAACTCTTTAGAAATTAAACAAGAGAAGACGTCGCAGGGAGCAAGCAAGCGACATAACTAATTTCATTTAAACTTGCTTCAACAAACTCAAGCTTCAAAATCCCGACAGAAATACATACATTAAAAACACGACCTTTCCACATTAAAACAATTCAGTTAATCCTTTAAGAAGGTTCCCATAACTCGATTGTGAATAATAACTAAATCCACAAACAAAGGCGTTGTCTCGCTGTTGCAAGTTAAAATGATTTACTGAGCCTAAACTTAATTATATTGTACTGCTTAGTAAATACTTGAAAGATTACCTTTCTGTTATGTACTTGCGGTAATTCATTTCTTTTAAAATCTTTGGCAGTCGTTACGGGTCAAAAGCTAGTAAGTCTGACACCAGTCTTGCCAAGGGGTATTGGATTGCACAGGTAACTAGGTCGAGGAGGCTTCCAGTCCCACCTGATACGGCTGAGTATCAGTGTTTTACAAGTAGCGACTGACTATCCGACCTCCTCAACTCAGTTACCCGGGCAACCCAACACAAAGGGTGTTAGACTGGTGTCAGCCTTACTGGCTTCTGACTACCCGTAACGACTGCCAAGGATGTTCAATGATAGCTGGGACCTACAAGTTTAATATGCCTTTCGAAACACGGTCATTGGTGTCCAAGATATACTTAGAAAGTACATACAAACTTAGATAAGTTGCATTTACTTTTGTACTTGCCTGACCTGGAATTGAACCCTACCTATCATACTTGTATGGTGGATTCTTTTAACTGTACTTACAAATAATAAAAAAAATACATGTGGCACTCGGGGACTGCTGCGGTAAAGCTATTGCATAGCATTCTGTATTGTATTCGTCCGATTTCGGAGCAGCTCGTCTCGATTCGGGCGAGTTCCGTAAAATCGTACAATACGTCTAATCGCACGACACACAGCGCCGTGTCGAAGACTGCCGAACTGACACGACGTTAGACGATGCACGGCCTTCAAGCCACACCTCCGTGCCCGTCGGAGTGGGGAGTGTGAGGTTTTTTCGTTACGGAATTTCTGGATTTGGTCCCCGCGCTCAAGGCCTGCGATAGAAACTATGCAATAGCTTAAAAACTGTACGTTGACAACTCTTTCGATAATAACTCGCAGACGTAAAAGAGTTGTAAAAGATGTCTTCCTGCCAAATTGTCTATACGCCAAATTGGATTTAAGCGAGAAATAAAACCAGCTCTGGGCTTTTTATAGTAACATATATCTAGAACTAGTTATGTTCCCTGGTTTTGTTTGCTTTCAGAGAATTTATCTTAAGTTCTTAAGTGATTAATCCTGATCTTGATTGAGTACTTATTTATAAGATCAATTTTTTTTATAACCTATGTTTTACAAATAATAAATGACTTTTAATAACGCTTGAGAGGTTTTGCTAGAGTCTAATAAAATCGACATACCTACCTATAGGTAATTTTATAATACCAAATATATAGACTTTTTAAAAGTCAAAGTCAAATAATTTATTTCATTTAGGCCTAAACAAGCACTTATGAACGTCAAAAGTCGTCCATTGTTGCCCATTCCAAAAGTAGCTTCCTATAGAGAAGATATTTTACAACTCTGTTAAGTATTTTAACAGAAAGGCACGTACAAACAAACAGTCAAACTATTCGTCAATAAGTTATTGTAAGCTAAAGCGTATGCCTTCAGCTTAATGGGTCACGGAGTCAATTGGCCGTGGTTGGCGTGACTCCCATGGATTGATGGCATGCGGTGATGTACGCGCGGAGCTTTATTTTATAGGTTTCGTTTAAAAGGTTTTTAGATTTAGGTCTGTATGTGGTATGTGAAGGAATAAGATGCATTTAACTACTACTAACAACTATTTGAAGATTATTATAAAAACGAACTTAATATAGTTTGGACAAAGGCTCGGGAGATGATGATGATGTTTATTATGAAAAAATGTATGTGCTTAAAATTAAAAACATATTGATTCGGTGATCTTAAGATCAGCAGGATGGCCACCATGGCACTCTGGTAAAAGTGGCTTGTAAGGAATATGATTATCGTACCTATATCACAGTTTTTTTAGGGTTCCGTACCTCAAAAGGAAAAAACGGAACCCTTATAGGATCACTTTGTTGTCCGTCTGTCTGTCTGTCTGTCAAGACCCTTTATTTACTTTTACCATCGTTACTTTTTAATTAACAATTGTTAAATACTAACTTACAATACCTGTTGTCAAAGAACGCGGAATAAAATATAATATATAGTAGGTATTAGTGACCTAACTACCTTGTTACTTTAGTATTGCGAGTATACAAACAAGGCTTTAAAAAATGTAATTGCATTTTCTCCCATAGCCCCATAAAAAGTGCACACAAATACCCTATAATCTGTGCATTGGTCTCAATGGGAAAAACTGCACTAATATGTTGATTCTAGGCGCAAAGGTTCCGTAGTAAATATTATTATGACACAATTAGTGTTTATTTACATAAATTTAATTACTTGTTAATGTAAATACGTATATTATCAAAGAAAGAACTAACAGAAGGCTGGTTTTTATTTTGGTCAAAAATTAAGCATTGCCATCCAACGTGGCAATGCTGCCAGCCTCTTGGGTACACTCCCGGTGGGCAGCGATGAGGAGTTTTTTGATGCCATTTTATAATTGTTTTTAGTTGTATATATGTATAAATAAGTTTATTTTTACGTCATGAAAATATGTACATAAAAGGAGTAAATTATAAATTGTTTTATTGATTTATTTTCAGCTTTCTGATCGATTGGATTTTGAAAAGTACATGATTTGTGTAGTACCTATATTTGAGTTCATCGCAGTAGATAAACAAACGACGACGAAGGATGACTTTGTATTTATCTAAATAACAGTTTTACAGTACATCTGATCTGAAGTTGCTGATAAGTCAGATATCGGCAATATTAAATGGTGCCTTACTACGGCTAAGTAAGTACTAACCATTTATTTAAACATCCACACTATTACAGGCTTTTCTAATCGACTACGGATCCCTAAACCCTGCTAGTCTAGAATCAACAGCCTTAATGTGAACTGAATGGTTCGGCTAAGCTCTGCAAACATTAGGTCTTTGACGTAATGCCTAGACTTGAAGCTATTTCTGATGGACCTGGGCGTAAATATTTACATAGTGTTGTGGGCTTTAAGTATTGTTAATTCCGCATCAGGTGTGAACTAATGGCTTGCTGGGTTGTTAGAAAAAGTTACCGCGGTCCTGGTACATAAAAGGCCTACGAGGGAAGGGAAGAACATGATGGGGATTCTCAGTAAGAGTCTGACACTCCCTCATACTGTTAACCAACAGTGGGACTATGACTCCTCATTTAAAGATTTCACATGAAAAAAAAAGCTGTGAACGAATCGGCCTATACGGGAAAAAATGGGTAGCATGACATTTTTTAAAAATAGAATAGGTAGATGACTGATGTAATCGGACCACTGCAATTTCAGAGATTAGCGATTTCGATTAAACAGACACTCTAGTTTTACAATACATGTATAGCTAAATAATTTTTTGGAACTATAGGTATAAATAAACTTACAAAAGACTTTCAAGGGGAACAATTCGTTAAAGTTTAAACATTCATGCGATGCAGAATGTGCGGGTAAGTCTAGCCGTCACATTGCCCTTGATTTATCGGCGTACGGTATAGTCACTAGTACTAGTAGTAGAATTTATATTTTATCTTATTTCTCAATGGAGAAACTAAGTTGACAATATTATGTGGAAGATAGAACACCCAGTATTATTAGCGAGTTATAATTATAATCAAACTAGACGTCGGGGATATTTAAAACTAAAATACTTTTTTAATCGGTTTAGAAGTTGATGAGATGAGCGCGTTCGGACAAATAAACTCTCTAATGTTAAAGAATATAGATTTATACATGAGGAGAGCCTATATTCAAAGTAATTACACATCTTCAACAGGTACAGATGGTTCAAATTCTACATTAGATATTTATTTAAAACTATGATGCTACACTATACTATTAAGCTACTGTGGCAAAAACTATCTGATAATCCTTAGGTCTAAGCTACCTTCCTTCTAATTTTTTGCGTAATTTGTCCAGGTGTTCCCTCTGTCCCTATATAATTTATTTTTATATATAGAATTAAACAAAATATCTGGTTTTAAATCTAGTTTCTAGGCAGCCAATGATTGGGTCAATCCTCCGGTCTCCACCCACTGGTCTCAATAACGTTATTATCCCCTTATAGGGTGACCATTATTATCGGTAACCCCGATCACACCATAAAGCATTTTGTAATAGTAACAAATTAAGAAAAAATTACCTAAAACTCATTCTATTTATAGTTCAAACAGGCCCATAGAACTCTTTCGAAAAGTAAAGCTAGTTGCAATAACATAGGTAATTAATGTTATTATCTATTTGAAAAAAAAAACATTCAGCATTACACCTGATTAACAGTGGCTATGTTTTTTTTCAAGGTGGTACATAATTCTCCCGAGACTCGAGTGAAACGATTAACAATAACCAAGAATAAAGGTATTTTGTAATCAGAGTATAACAAAGTCAGACTTCACTAATATTTTAGAAGCTTTTCACAAAAACAATCGTTTGTTCAAAACCGAAGCTTCCGATAAATAAATTGTCATAGCGTTAAAAAACGGTACTCACTATCCATTTCCATATCTGCCTAAAATATACATACATAACCGACCTCCCATCAATATAACCTATACCAAACCATACCATAAACTTTTATACCACGGTCTAACATATACCAACGAGAACGGTTTACGTTGTACCATAACCGTTTGCCATTAACTGTGAGTGGAACCGCGGGTAGTCTATTCAGTTTAATTTTACGGATCACATCAACGGTTTAGGTTCAACTAATAAGGACCTGTTGTATTAAGGCTTTGTTCTTTTGGACTTTTATCAGAGTTGAAAATATAGATAGGTACAGATGCCAGCAGGTCAGCCTACATGAAACCGTCAAATACTAATCGAACATCAATCTTCCACTATTATCATAAGGTTGAAGATTGAGTTAGGTTGGTGTGCTGTCTGTGCAATTTGAATCGCATTATTGTAAAGCCGAAATCTAACTACATATAAATCTGCTATTATAAATCATTATTTGATGAATGTGAATGTTGCCTGTTGTTTCAAATTGAATCAGTCTAACGGGACCATGGGCACTTTTTACATACTTTTAAACATGGTTTACCAGTGATGAACATGGTGTTAAGAGTCAAATCATCTTTCTTTCAAATCATCTTTCATCTTTATTATCAGGCATCAAAGGCCCATAGATAAATACCTTAAAACTAGCATACATATGTTATACAAAATTGTTAGTAAATAAAAACTTAAAACTATGTTAGTAGCACTTCACTTAATGCACTATCTACTATCTGTGCGGTCCTGTGGCACTTGTCCGCGGAAGCGACGGAACACCACGTCCTGTGGCCAGAAGTTCTCGTCCAACACGAGGTGCAGGAAGCACGTCGGCACTCGCACCACGAACGCCTTGAAATTGACGTTATGGCGCGACTCCAGCAGCTGCACTCTCGGGGCGTACATCAGCTTCTGGCGCACGTACTCCACGATGTCCTCCGCCTTAGTGGTGTAGTGTAGGCGGGAGATGTACACCGGGGTGTTCGGCTTGGCGGCACGAATTTTGATGTTTGGCTCAGTAGGAGCCGTGCCGCAACGATTCTTGTTGGTTCGCTGACGGCGCTTCCTCCTTTGCACCGTAACGAACCCCTCATCGTCAGCCCGATTCTGTCCCTTTACGGGCACGGGCTTCTTCGTAGCATCAATTTTGCTACCGGTGACGCTAGCGTAGTCTCGATGTTTCGTCGACGCTGCAGAAACGAGCAGCTGTTCGAGCGGTCGAGCGGCGGCGAGCGGAGGAGCCGCAGGGACGGGAGCGGGGCAGCGGGGCGCACGAGGCGCGCACTGTGCCGACTCAGCATTCGGCGGCGACAGCGGCGATGGCGACAAAACTGCTGACGCGGAACTTGCACCCGATACATCGAGGCACGCTCCGCGCCGCATGTTTACGTTCGATGCACCCGCAGGTGACCCAGTTACAGTCACCGATTTACGCAGACACACAATAAACACACACGATAAACAGAATCTAAAAACATACAAATACAAAATGTTTTATTTCTGTACCAAAATATTTTAACATTTAATTTTATACTGGAGCGTCCTTTTAAGCAAGTAATGCCTGTGTTAGGAGACTCCGCTCTTCCATTTTAGTTTTGACAGAAAACATGTTGATATAGATTGAAATATAGCGGAAAACTAAGTTTCTTTAGACCTCTCAAGAAACCAAATAAACCACATAAAACGTGATAAACGCTTTGACAAGATATATAAAACTTTACGTAATACATGGTTACCCTACATAAGTCTCTTTGATGCTTACACTTTACTCTCAGCAACTCAAGGTTTTATAAGGAAGGATTGAGACATAGACGGAGACTTTCCTTTGAGAAATGCGATAGCTCTTAATGAATTTTTCTTTAAGAAAAGGAACTGAGATTAGGGCTGCGAAAATGCCTTCGCACTAAGAGAGCTTTAAGTGATTTCAGTTTTTTTTTGCAGTTGATCCGCCAACGCTGTAGATTGAATTGATTTTATAAAGTAGAAGTAGTTTTAAGTGCATCAATATAGGTCAGCTAAGCCTCTTAATAATGTATGAAATTGTCTGACAATATAACCCCATTCCGTTTGAAATTGTAAATACTCTAAAAAGTTGAGACAGCAAATAATGAAGCTGTGAATAATTCAACAAATACTTTGAGAAGCCCACAAGGGATCACTTTGCAGGGTTCAGTGCTAATCGAAATTTTAATCGTGAGCGATCGCAATATTTTATTGATAACATCCATATTAAACTTCCTTTCAAACTTGATTGATTTTCTAAAACGCTTAAGTCACGTAGGTACCAGGCTAGCAGAAAATCTAAGGACCTTCTCTATCAAGGTCAAAAATTACACCGCTTTATTCTAAAACATTGATTCAAATTTTTTAAATAAGAATAATTCTTTAACGAATTCCACTTGTATAACATAACTCGGAGGAATTTTATAAAAATTCCTAAATTGAAAATAAAATTATGCCGCCATTTTTTTGTCGAGATTGAGTCGCGACCCGAGTATTTTTGCCCTTCAATAGATTTATAAGCTTCAATCAGAATAATGGTAAAAAATCGGAGAACATTTTAGCATCAGTACGTGAGACTCGTTGAGTTCGAACTTGTAACACAATTTCATTTGGAGGGCTATTCTATTGTTAGTTGAAATGAGAAGTTTTGTTAGTCATCTTTTTAGTTTGTACTTCGTATGCAATATTTGTAAGCCGAAAAAAGATTAAGGAGACTTAATGTAGGTAAAACGTTTTAAAACTAAAACTCTTAATTCATCAAGACGTACTAATTATTCAGAGTTCAAACTGTTATGAAACATTTTTAATCGTGCGCATATAATATGCAGCATATACAAGCAAATATAATATGAAACTCTACAAAAACTAAACAAAATAGGTCAGAATATGATAGCAGACTTCTCTATGCCAATGTAAGTTCTAGGCAGACGTTTAGTAATGGTATCATGCGGTAAGGATTTAGTGCAAAACGTGACTCGAATGTCGCATAGACCGTACCAAACTTATATACGAAATGTATCGATAATATAATCAAAATGTAATCGAATAAATTAATCGATTTCATTGGTATTTCAGAACAAAAGTCATAAAAGAAACTCGTATTTTAATTTAGAAGATGTGTGATAAATTGATGACATTAAATGACCATTATGATGTAATAACATATTTTTGTTTGTTCGTTTGTATCGTAAAGATTCCAAAATTACTAAGCCGGTTTTAGAAAATTCTCATTGTTGGAAAGCTACAGTCTTCCCGAGTAACATAAGCCATTTTTATCTTGGTAGTACTTCCCACGGGACGCGGATGAAACCGTGGGGAAACGGCTAGTTGGTGATACTTTGAGTAGCGTTGCCTAATATCTGCTGACGTTTCTTTCATGTGTATAAGAGGAATCTCGGTTTTCATATTTCTTTTGACGTGACGTCACTGTAATTAAGACCGTGTAAGGATTTTTCAGAAGTAGGTTTCGTCGAGTTGTCAAAATATTGTTGGTATTATGAATGATATACAATGTGTAACTCTACTTAATGTAGTGGTGGCCTAGTGGGTAAAGCACCAACCTCTCAAGTATGAGAGGATTCGATTTACTTATCTTCCATTATTTGAATAGTGTGATGTTAAATAAATTGTATTAAGGTGAAAACTAAACTTAAAGCATATTTTTTTTGAGATCGGTTTTACCGTGGGCTTTCAATATAGCAGTAGGTATATTTTTGAAAGCGACGCGGAATATTGCAATTTTCATATGTTTTTCTTTAGTTTCGTTCATGTTTTATTTTCTGCTTGCACCAATGAAAATTTTATTTTTTGTAAAAAACAAAATTTTACATCAGGACCTTTGTACGAATAAAATCTTTATGTTTTTCTTCGTGTATAGCGTTTATAAGATGAACTATGTACTTGCGTTATGCCATATACAAAGGGTGCGTCTACACGGTGCATGTAGCTGGAGCAAGTTAACATGTGCAAGTGACCCGCGCGCGTGCAACAGAGCACACGGGTGGGTTGCCCGCTTTGGTACATGCGCGAGTCGCTGGATCCGCACGTTTTTAAAATGCATGTAACCTGCGCATGTGCCTCAACATGCGCGAGCTACTTGCACCGTGTAGATGCACCCTTACTACAAAGTTAACGCTGAACAATTCCGGATAATCGGTAGAAACGCACGTAGTTACAGACTTACTTGAACCTCTAGTTATCGAACTCATCTCAGTTTGCTTTATACCGGATCAATAACAAATAATATTTTGATACGTCAAGAAATTGGAAGCTGCTTGTTCATTCAAATCACAGTACCATTTAATGATTTTGGTTATTATTTGGAGTTTAAGATTGGTCCTGCGATCACGTCTCTTTTATACGTATGATACTGTATGATATCTTTAACAGTATGTTTTTACCGGACTGCCACGAAGTGAACAGCGGCCAATTGTTCTAACAACAAATAAACTCTGTTTGTCGCCTTTTCACGCGAAAACAAATAAACCAATTCATACGGTACACAGATATGAACTAGAGAATTTTCACTCAGTTTTGGGAAGTACTTCTTGCAGTACGCAGGTGAAACCGCCGGTCTTTGCTAGTGTCATATAAAGAGTATTACACAATTAATTCTCTATATTAAAACAAGTGAACTACAGATTTATAATAACGTACAGAAGAGTAGATACCCCGATAGCTTCGTCACGGTTCGCTGCACTTAATGAACCCGTGAGTTCAATCCGAATGATCTATTTCTCGATATTAACATAACATCACACGCTTGTTTTCCCCGAAGGGTTAAATGGGGGTGCAAATATGTACAAAAACATTTAAGCGATTTATCTATCTATACCAATATTGTAAAGCTGAAGAGTTTGTCTGTTTGCTTGAACGCGCTAATCTCAGGAACCACTGGTCCAATTTTAAAAATTGTTTTAGTGTTAGATAGTCCATTTATCGAGGAAGACTATTCGCTACTTTTAATCCGGGTTCGTGCAGAGGTTCTCACGGGTTGCGAGTGAAACCACTGGCAGAAGCTAGTGTTGAATATGAGACTTTTGATATAATGTGACGAGAAGATACTTGTATAACGACGCCTTAGAGTGAAAACCTCGTAAGTGCAAGAGATAACTTTTCAGGATAAGGATTGGTATTCGATATTTTTTACGATTATCTTCCAAGAAATGCAATAAAAAAATTTTGAGAAAAAATGCATTTTTCTGGATAAGGATTAGTATTCCATATTTTTTACGATTATCTTCCAAGAAATGCAATAAAAAAATATTGAGAAAAAATGCATTTCCGAGGTTTTCATTCTAAGACGACGATAAACAATTTAGTGATAAAGATAAATTAAAATAATTACGACATGTACACGTACTTTGTTTGTACCGATTTGTAAAATTCTTTCACTGTTGGAAAGCTACACATTCACAGGCTATAGTTTATCTACAGGGAAACAGCTAGCAGATAAAATCCAATAATTTTGCGACAGATTAGGGATGAAGGTAAACAAAAACAAATAATATATCTTTGATCAAGAAATTGAGCCAGGGAACTAAAATTATTAGCCACAGAAGATATGTACGTTTAAAGTCTCAGTCGTTGTTATAATTAGATTTGAAAAAAAAAACTTCCACTCTACTGATTGTTAGCAGACTGAAGAAAAAACAGAGTAGATCAATAAAGGTTACAGAAAAAAAAGCGGTACTTAAATAATCTTAAATAGTAATTTACAATATTCTGTGAATTGACCAAGTTTCTTTGATGTACCTCTAAATATTGCTCTTAAAGCTTTTAAAACGATAATGGCTACCAGCTTGTAGACAAAGTAAATCGAATATTTAATTAAACGTCAAAAGCCCAACCACGGGCCTTTAAAATTGATTTATGATCTCATGAATCGATATAATATTAATGGCCGCTATTCAAATATTATACTGATGTTTAAAAAGGTTTTAATACGTAAAGCAAGTAAATGTTGCTGATGAATTTACGTGCTTTTTGTAAGGTTTAATTGCATGCCATGATCAGGCAGGTTAGTGAAAACAATTCAAAGAAAGCTCTTGGTCTTACTATTTGCAATAATATTAACCGCGACTTATTACCTGAGACGGGCTGTATAAAATGTTTTGCTACAAACTATTTTGAATTGCTATGACATTTTGAAAAAACTTTTTCAGGCTTGTTATCTCTTTTTTAAAGACCACCAGTTGGTAACCAAAGAACATAAATATACATCCAAGTTGCAAAAAAAAACAATTGACAACTGAAAGCAACAGAAAAAAATACCCGATCAAAACAAATCGCATAACCAATTTAATTGACAATCACTTGCAAATCTACAGCGTCGATCGACTAATTAATCCGACTATTCGACTAAATTCGCGTCGGCCGGATTCCGATCCGCATCCGGCTCGGGTATAGAGGATTAAAACTAAATTGTGATCAGTGTACACCACTAATACCGGTCCGGCGAATGCCCGGCTCGGATGGGTTCGGATGGTTTCGCCGTGTCAATCACGGATTATCGTGGTAACGGCTTACGTGGGTTTGTTCTTGTGTCGTGTCATATTACAGTTATCTGTGTCTGTTTTAAGTCTGTTTATGGAACTTTTTATATAAAATTTTATTTTAAAGTTTTCACATAACCGCGATAGATGGTATTGTTAACTGCTATATCGCGATATGGTTTACGTAACATCTGTTTAACTATATGGAGCGTAACAAAACAAATGACTCTCGACCCTTGGTGACCCAGGCCGCGGTGCTAAGCAAAAGCGTTAAAATGCCTCTCAGACACAGGACTGGCATAAAAACCTCCCAGAAAATACTACAAAGGTATCTTCCATCAGGACCACACGCCATAAATACTTGACTTGAAACAAGCGGCGTCGGATACCATTTAAAGAACAATGTAATATAATTTACAACCGTTTCTGGCAGCCCAGGCTCCGTTAGACTTGGACTATCGCCAGAATTTTACATAATAAAGCTCTTAATAGCATTCCGGTTAGATTTTAAACATCACACACTGGTATATGGTGGTTTATGACGGTAGATGGAGGGAGTTGCTGCCAGAATGGCCTTAACTGGGTTTTAAGGTGAAATATTGAGTATTCTTTTTAGTTTAGTCTGCTTTGTGGGTTGTGGCTTATGTGAGGAATGTGTTTCTGAATTCAAATGTCTTCAGAAATTTGACTTTTCAACTGGCCCTTTCGGTTTCAACCGCGTGCCGCTAAACATATACTCGGATATATCATTTTCTAAGTCGGTTCAGTTGTTTTGGAGATTTTTCAGTAGAAACATACACTGTTTTTACAAGCTTTTATTATTATTACAAGCTTTTATTTACTTTCACCTGTCCCGTTGTCTGTAATCAAATCTTGCAACTTAAATTTGATCCACTTCCCGGTTTCCGATTGAGCTGAAATTTAGAATGCATGTATAAATCGGATGACAATGCAATGTTATTGTGACATAGAGCTGATCTGATGATGGAGCTGGAAGGTGGCCATAGGAACTCCGTAATTAAATGATGCAACCCTATCGAATTTGAGCTCATTAGATTCGTCTTGACAAGTACTTTGATACTATATGGGAACCAGGGTCTGATGATGGAGCCGGAAGGTGGCCATAGGAACTTCGTAATTAAACGACGCAACCCCATCGAGTTTGGGCTCATTGGATTAGTCTTGACGAGTACTTTGATACTATATGGTAACCAGGGTCTGATGATGGAGCCGGAAGGTGGCCATAGGAACTCCGTAATTAAATGATGCAACCCCATCGAGTTTGGGCTCATTGGATTAGTCTTGACGAGTACTTTGATACTATATGGTAACCAGGGTCTGATGATGGAGCCGGAAGGTGGCCATAGGAACTTCGTAATTAAACGACGCAACCCCATCGAGTTTGGGCTCATTGGATTAGTCTTGACGAGTACTTTGATACTATATGGTAACCAGGGTCTGATGATGGAGCCGGAAGGTGGCCATAGGAACTCCGTAATTAAATGATGCAACCCCATCGAGTTTGGGCTCATTGGATTAGTCTTGACGAGTACATTGATACTATATGGTAACCAGGGTCTGATGTTGGAGCCGGAAGGTGGCCATAGGAACTCCGTAATTAAACGACGCAACCCCTTCGAGTTTGGTCTCGTTTGATTCGTCTTGACGAGTCTCTTGCTTTCGTCCCATATTAATTATACTATATGATTGATTGGATGGATGATCCAATGCCAAGGTGAGCACGTGCCGAGGGCTGAATGATATGAGGGTGTATAAACATGTCTTGCCGCTAACGTTGCGCCTCAGGGTATATTTAAATTCTCTAGATGCTCTGTAACAATCACAATTCCACAGTTATCTACAGATCTAGGCAACATATGTGGCAGTTTTTCGGTAACCTCGAGAAGATCCTGAATTCACATAATACACCAAATCAGTTCAATTTCCTGCTAAATTTAATCACGGCACAGCTGAAAGAAGAATCCCGATTGTCTTGTCTTGGGCTTCAACTGTGCATAAAATGCAGGGAACTACTGTAGATCATGCTGTTATTTATCTAGGCTCCAAATTGTTCGCTGCTGGTCAAGCTTATGTAGCTTTAAGCCGAGTTAGGTCTTTAGCAGGTCTCCAAATCGAAGAACTTGAATGCTCCAAGTTGACGTCGAAGAAACCTTGTAATGTTGATGCATTAAAAGAAATGGATAGAATGAGAAACGTTACAAATAACTAACAAGTGATTACATAATTTCAACATTATGATATTTAAATCAGTACATGTTACATATCATGTGAACGAACTACGGACTTCATAAAGGAATAACGCTGCTACGCGCTGCGAACTATGTACGTCGTAGTAAATCTCGAATTAAAAATAGAGGTACTAAAAAGTTATAAATAAAATTATAGAAAAAAAAACCTTTTTAAAAACAAGCTTTTATTTAAATGCCCTAAAAAGAAAAAAATAAACATTTTACACTAAAACTTTTACTGTTAAGCTATAACGTCATTTCAAATTTAACACATTTGACACAATTTATATATTATAAAAGCTTGTCGCGAGATCTTAAGTATTCGTATTACTCACGCCTACTTCGATCTTAAGTATTCGTAGTACTAAGTATTCGTATTTTCTTAGTTTTATAATTTTAATAGGCAGCAGGTACGAATACCTAGATCTCGCGACAAGCTTTTATAATATATAAATTGTGTCAAATGTGTTAAATTTGAAATGACGTTATAGCTTAACAGTAAAAGTTTTAGTGTAAAATGTTTATTTTTTTCTTTTTAGGGCATTTAAATAAAAGCTTGTTTTTAAAAAGGTTTTTTTTTCTATTTTTTTATTTTTTACTTTCACCTGTCCCGTTGTCTGTAATCAAATCTTGCAACTTAAATTTGATCCACTTCCCGGTTTCCGATTGAGCTGAAATTTAGAATGCATGTATAAATCGGATGACAATGCAATGTTATTGTGACATAGAGCTGATCTGATGATGGAGCTGGAAGGTGGCCATAGGAACTCCGTAATTAAATGATGCAACCCTATCGAATTTGAGCTCATTAGATTCGTCTTGACAAGTACTTTGATACTATATGGGAACCAGGGTCTGATGATGGAGCCGGAAGGTGGCCATAGGAACTTCGTAATTAAACGACGCAACCCCATCGAGTTTGGGCTCATTGGATTAGTCTTGACGAGTACTTTGATACTATATGGTAACCAGGGTCTGATGTAGGAGCCGGAAGGTGGCCATAGGAACTCCGTAATTAAATGATGCAACCCCATCGAGTTTGGGCTCATTGGATTAGTCTTGACGAGTACTTTGATACTATATGGTAACCAGGGTCTGATGATGGAGCCGGAAGGTGGCCATAGGAACTCCGTAATTCAATGATGCAACCCCATCGAGTTTGGGCTCATTGGATTAGTCTTGACGAGTACTTTGATACTATATGGTAACCAGGGTCTGATGATGGAGCCGGAAGGTGGCCATAGGAACTTCGTAATTAAACGACGCAACCCCATCGAGTTTGGGCTCATTGGATTAGTCTTGACGAGTACTTTGATACTATATGGTAACCAGGGTCTGATGATGGAGCCGGAAGGTGGCCATAGGAACTTCGTAATTAAACGACGCAACCCCATCGAGTTTGGGCTCATTGGATTAGTCTTGACGAGTACTTTGATACTATATGGTAACCAGGGTCTGATGATGGAGCCGGAAGGTGGCCATAGGAACTCCGTAATTAAATGATGCAACCCCATCGAGTTTGGGCTCATTGGATTAGTCTTGACGAGTACATTGATACTATATGGTAACCAGGGTCTGATGTTGGAGCCGGAAGGTGGCCATAGGAACTCCGTAATTAAACGACGCAACCCCTTCGAGTTTGGTCTCGTTTGATTCGTCTTGACGAGTCTCTTGCTTTCGTCCCATATTAATTATACTATATGATTGATTGGATGGATGATCCAATGCCAAGGTGAGCACGTGCCGAGGGCTGAATGATATGAGGGTGTATAAACATGTCTTGCCGCTAACGTTGCGCCTCAGGGTATATTTAAATTCTCTAGATGCTCTGTAACAATCACAATTCCACAGTTATCTACAGATCTAGGCAACATATGTGGCAGTTTTTCGGTAACCTCGAGAAGATCCTGAATTCACATAATACACCAAATCAGTTCAATTTCCTGCTAAATTTAATCACGGCACAGCTGAAAGAAGAATCCCGATTGTCTTGTCTTGGGCTTCAACTGTGCATAAAATGCAGGGAACTACTGTAGATCATGCTGTTATTTATCTAGGCTCCAAATTGTTCGCTGCTGGTCAAGCTTATGTAGCTTTAAGCCGAGTTAGGTCTTTAGCAGGTCTCCAAATCGAAGAACTTGACTGCTCCAAGTTGACGTCGAAGAAACCTTGTAATGTTGATGCATTAAAAGAAATGGATAGAATGAGAAACGTTACAAATAACTAACAAGTGATTACATAATTTCAACATTATGATATTTAAATCAGTACATATTACATATCATGTGAACGAACTACGGACTTCATAAAGGAATAACGCTGCTACGCGCTGCGAACTATGTACGTCGTAGTAAATCTCGAATTAAAAATAGAGGTACTAAAAAGTTATAAATAAAATTATAGAAAAAAAAACCTTTTTAAAAACAAGCTTTTATTTAAATGCCCTAAAAAGAAAAAAATAAACATTTTACACTAAAACTTTTACTGTTAAGCTATAACGTCATTTCAAATTTAACACATTTGACACAATTTATATATTATAAAAGCTTGTCGCGAGATCTAGGTATTCGTACCTGCTGCCTATTAAAATTATAAAACTAAGAAAATACGAATACTTAGTACTACGAATACTTAAGATCGAAGTAGGCGTGAGTAATACGAATACTTAAGATCTCGCGACAAGCTTTTATAATATATAAATTGTGTCAAATGTGTTAAATTTGAAATGACGTTATAGCTTAACAGTAAAAGTTTTAGTGTAAAATGTTTATTTTTTTCTTTTTAGGGCATTTAAATAAAAGCTTGTTTTTAAAAAGGTTTTTTTTTCTATAATTTTCCTCTTCCTTATATAGTAGGTACAAATGAACCACAACAAAAATGGAATTAGATATAAAAAAAAAAAAACAAATTCAAAGAATCATTTTAATCCTATTATCTTCATACTTGAAAGAGAAATGGTAAATCTCGAACATTATCATACTGAAAAATAGTAAACACATTCGTATCGGCTATTCGGTCTCACAGTTTTCTTTTTCATCGAACACTTCGCTAATTCGGGATGAAACACGAAATGCTGCCCAGGATAGCAGATTCCAGATATTCTTCTAGCTTTTGAGATAGGCAAGAAATGATATGGACTGCATAAATATGTTGTTGATTGGTTATTTATTAATTCCTTTATTTCAGGCAACTAGGGCCCATATAAAATACAATTAAATACATAATATGTATATCTATAAATTAATTCATAAATTGTATTCGCTACATAACACTATTTCACTATTTGTTAACACGAGAAGATGGCCTCGTGTCGCAGCGAAGGCTACGAAACGAATGAACCAATTTGAAAAATTCTTTCACTGTTAGAATGCTCATTTCTAGTAACATAGGCTATATTTTATCCCAGTGTGGGTTGTAGTTCCCACCAGATGCGGGTGAAACCGTGGTATTACGGCGAGTATAAAATAATCTCGATTTATGAATAACAACAAAGGAATTCCTTTCGATATCGTCTAATGTTACTAGCAGAAAGAAATCTTACCGTATCGAGAGCCTATTGTCACAGGATTTGTTGCCGCCGCTTGTCTTGCGAGAAATATGATAATGTCCTTCCTTTTAGAATATGGCGATCGAAGTAGAACTTTATTGAGTTAAATAGTTGAATGGTCATATTATGGTGTAATGTTGAATTTTCTAGGAAGCTTTTGTATTTTTATGAATAATATTGGTGTTGAAAGTGATTTCTACAAGTTCTTACTCGAGGTTACTGCTTCGTTCCTCGTGGTGGCAATCGGCTTCTTGCTCTGGACTACGGCTTGAACCAGGGCGGGGCGTGAGGGAATGGGACGCCGTCGTCTCCTTCTGCGAAACTGTCATGCTCGAGAAGGAGACGGCGGAGCGAATGAGAATTCGCACCTCTCATCCCAGCCGCTGCGATGGACGTGGAAGACACTACGGGCGCTTGGTGTCGAGTGGCGACTCCCATAGCTAGACACACAGCGGGAGGGGGTCATTTAACGACTTCCCACCAAACAAAGGTTACAATTTGACCTCATTTTATACATTCATTACTAGACGTTATTTTTCTTAAATGTCTAATCAATCGAAAGCCTTATAGGTCTACGTAATAATTGTATTCATACATTTGTTTGGATATCATCAATGCAAAATTACGCATTATGTTTTCATAACAAGCTTTAATATGGATCTATTTAATCACATGATAATTCTCTAGAAAGTCACAGACTTCTTAATATGCGAAAAAAAAAATACTGAAAATAATATAGCTAAATGGATTTTAGAACGCTTTGCCTTTCTAAATGTCAAATGTTTGCTTTGACATTCAAATCTTAAGTGGGCGGATTTTAATGCGATAATGTTATTAAGAGAATTAATTACTTTATTTATTTATTTATTTATTTAACAGTTTATGTACACACACAGAATACAGACAAGAAGAAAAATAGAACAGATAGTACAAAGGCACAGCTTATTTCATAAGAAATCTCTTCCAGCTGGCCCATTTATGAGAGAGTTAGAATAGAAAGAGATGCAGATAGAGTGCGTAGAAAGAAAAGAAGCTATAACTAAAATACAATAATCACTAACTTAACCTAAATATATATATGTCAGCGCGTTGATAACATTAAAATTATGAGCGGGTAACCCCGAATAGAGTAGTAAGTGTCACGACGAGTGATGGCAGCAGTCATTCAGGTGACAGGTGCCAACTGAATTGTGCACATACTAACCTATTGGCTCGAAATCTAATTCCATCTTACTGATTGGGTGTGATTGTGAATAAAATGGTGAAGAAACCAAATAATGGAACGGTGGACTACACAAGCGTGCCTTTATTTTCGAATTCCGGTCGTTGCAACGCCCACGATGCAACGTGACAGCCATGACCGCCGCGAGGCTCCTTCTGACGCTCTCACATCAGAAGTGGGATGCAATCCGAATGCCCACATGTGTTAAGGATTGCGCTGCTACGTGTTCAAAAAAAGTGAAAACGCTAGTAGCGAAAAAAAAAAATGATGTCTGATACGATACGGCTATCACAAGGAAGAATCCTGTGTGGAAACATCTCGTACTGCAACATGATGTTCATGGAGCTGTCTATGTAGAACAAGAAGGTTGTGAACAGATTGGTTTCGGGAGAATTTGCCACGTGAAGATAAACTTCATGTTTTGCAATCCTTATAGTGCCAACAATAAAAAAAAATGGAACGTCAATTATTTACAATGGAGTTTTTAGAAGAAGATTTATTAAGAATTTCAGCGAAGGCACAAATATGGTAACCACGGTTATGGTAATGGTATCGGTTTCAATTTTGGCAAGTCAAGCTATTTATCGAAGGTATGCTCGAAAATTAACCGAATTTATCTAATTTTCATGTTTCAACAATGACGGTGATTATTGTGCAATATGGCGACAAAATTACGGTCGTGAATGGAGCTTCCCAGCTGCCTGCGGAGCTTGACGTGTCATCGTGAGTTTAGAGAGTCGGTGCTCGTACATCTCCGTGGTGGCTGCGAACGTGAAGCCGCTGTACTGCGCGCCATAGCGATGTGCGCATCATCATGCGCTTAGAGTGGAAACCCGGTGAGACCGATCCATTTTTGCTTTATGTTGAGGTTATTTGTCATACGACATTTATAAACTTGAGAGGCAGTTTCAGTCGCGTTAAAAATTAAAACCTCAAGTTAGAATATTTCAGTTTTTGCGTCATTGATTGATTGAATGTGCATCAGACTATAGATTTTTAGTAACATTTGGCGCTAAGTTGAACCAATGACGGATACCGGGGTGACTTGAAAAAGACCCGTTGGCCTCGTGATGGCATCGGGGTGACCAAGAAGAGACCTGTGTAAAGTCTGCGGTACTGTTGTTTTTATTGTGTTAAGCTGTACCTATGATGCGTATCGGTGTGACCTGGAAGAGACTTGTTAGCCTGTGTGACAGCAGCCTGTGTGGCAATGACTAGCCTGTGTGGCATGACAAGCCTGTGTGGCATGACTAGCCTGTGTGGCATGACTAGCCTGTGTGGCAGCTACTAGCCTGTGTGGCAACGACTAGCCTATGTGGCAATGACTAGCCTGTGTGGCAAAGACTAGCCTGTGTGGCAACGACTAGCCTGTGTGGCGACGACTAGCCTGTGTGGCAACGACTAGCCTGTGTGGTAACGACTAGCCTGTGTGGCAATAAGTAGCCTGTGTGGAAATGACTAGCCTGCGTGGCAGTATCTTGCATGAAAATGATTCGCCTCTGTGGCAATGACTAACCTGTGTGGCAGCAAATGGCCCGTGTGGCATTGACTTACGGAAATGTGTGACTTTAGGGAAACATTTTGTTGCGTTTGGATTTCAAATTGGTAACCACTGTAATTTGAGGGGTCAGGGTGACCGAACGGAGTAGACTGTAAGATGAAACGGTACACACGAGGACGTGTGATAATGCAGGACGGCCGTGTCAGCGCGTTGATAACATTAAAATTATGAGCGGGTAACCCCGAATAGAGTAGTAAGTGTCACGACGAGTGATGGCAGCAGTCATTCAGGTGACAGGTGCCAACTGAATTGTGCACATACTAACCTATTGGCTCGAAATCTAATTCCATCTTACTGATTGGGTGTGATTGTGAATAAAATGGTGAAGAAACCAAATAATGGAACGGTGGACTACACAAGCGTGCCTTTATTTTCGAATTCCGGTCGTTGCAACGCCCACGATGCAACGTGACAGCCATGACCGCCGCGAGGCTCCTTCTGACGCTCCCACATATATGTATATAAAATATATATCAAAATACTTCACGTTTTCGTAAAGGTTAATATAAGTACATTATTTGTAGTAAAAATGTTATCTTCACATGTTATAAGCCTTTTTGTAAAGAAAAAGAAACAATCATACCTAAAACTTCGGGAATCTATATAGCTGGTACAAATAGGAATGGTGATGCTTGATTATGTCAATAAACCTTTGCTCCATATTTTTAGGTAGTGTACACACTTGTTAGAAGTCGAAGTCGCTTGAAACTAGCCTGAGATGACACTAGGAATAATATCAATAACATTTCAATTGAATATCAGTCTATCTACTAAACTAAAATAATTCAAAAAACAAAGAAGGATAGAAATAAATTAATACATATTCAAACACAAAAATTGTAATTATTGTGTATGTGCATACAATAAAAGTTACTGCTTTGATTTGTTATAAGAATCATTTTCGTTAGATCCCATTTTGACATTTGTGGCGTCGGATCCTGATACCGCTGAATGGCATTAAAATCGAAAAAGGTCTCGAAGATTGTTATTCTTTAAATCTCCTTTTTAAGGGAATTGTTTATAACTTCAAATAGAAATAAATTCTTTGTAATCTACTTTAATTACAAAGAATTAGCAGACTATTCAAGACCTGAAAAAACTGCTTACACAACGCTAACTCAAAAGTCTGCAGTAGAAAGTCGCAGCGACTTCAACTTTCTACGTCAGTGTGTCCCAACCCTAAGGCTATTCTAAAGTGCCTTTGAAGTAAAGGGTGTTTCTTTAAAAACATGCTGAAGTTTATTTTTTGTATGAAATTACTAAGTACGGCAGCCCAGCCTTAGGGAATTTGCTGTTTAACAATAACCTTCTATGAAAAATACTTATTTAAATTAGGTAATGGTGTTTTTAACGATAACTTTACGAGTAAAGCAATTTTTTATAATTGGTTGTTATTTTTGATTTAATTTAGGTTTCTTTTAAAACGTTTTCGGTAAAACTTTGGGGATTTGAATATTCGTTCCGTGGCTAAGTCAAAGTCGGGCGGATCGACCGATCATAAGGTTAAGCAACGCTTGGCACGGTGGTGCAGTGGATGGGTGACCATCTTGTCATAACAAGTTCTTCTGTGTTTCGGATGGCTCGTTAATCTGTAGGCACGGGCTGTCATTTAAACATTTTCGTTTAACCCCAGTTTTTAATCTACTTCCGCGTATGTTATCATTATAACATTTTTATTTCCAAATAAGCATTGGGTAAGTTTCGTAGAATCACACTGTAAAATCAACATGCACTCCAATATTTATTTGAAAAGAGTTGACAATTCTTTGCGGGAATTTTTGTTCCTACATCGAGGTGTCCATATATTCTGTGTCTGTAGTGCAAAATAAATTGCTGTCTAACTTATATCAATATTTTCAACAGCTTGGCGCCTTTACTGTGTAAATACGACTAGCAACTGGTAGTTTAACCAAAATAAATAGGATTGTATTCCTATCATAGCCGCGTATTTTTGTTTTGGAAAAAAATATGTCAAATACAGGCAAATAAAAATATCACTCAATAACACTACAAATAAGAATAAAAAAATAGACCCATTCATAAAACAAATTTCAATTTTAGGACTTTTCTTAAAAAAAAAACATCATTTGTGTTTTGTCATGGCTTTACCATTCACATTAACTATAAAGCGATTCTAGATTGTTTTAAATAATTTGTAGGTAAATGAAAGTAGCTTCAGGTCAGTCGGTAAGCGTACGGCGCACCCCTCCACAAACTCTAAATTTATTTAATAAAAAAATAAAATAAAATAAAAGAATTTATTTCCAAAACTTAATCACAATGTACTTACATGTAGCATCTTACTCAAAATAAATACACATAAATTATAATAGGGGTAATGTGCCCGAACTAGGTAGTGCTGTGTTTCAGGCGATTAGTGATTTAAAAGTTCAAAAGGATTTCTCAATATTCTCTTCTCTTTTGCTAGAAAAAGAATTGTCTTTAATAATGTAAGCTGTGACGGCATCGTAGCAATCAGTCGCACAGATCACAGTCCACTCGTTACACGATATTCTGCCATCCTGTAGGGGCGATACAAATTGATATGTCATCGGGACGAGGGTGGCCGGCAATACCAGGGCCGACATGTTGACGGTTGTCGATATAATCCCTATCTTAAACCCAGAAATGTCCCTCAAAATTATATATTATATCATTTATTTATTAGGTTCACTCAAAGCATATATGTACCTATATACCTAAACAAAAACAATACATAAAATCTTAAAGCGAATTTTAAAGCGGAGAATAATTAATAATGATGGGAGATGACGACTCCATATTATTATTCAATTCGAGAGCCATGAGTGAAACTTCAGTTCAAAATAATAAGTGGGTGAAATATGAAATCAAGATATATGCAATTAAATTGTTAGTGACTGGTGATTTTACAACGTGTAGTTACTTACCTCCTTGCAAACATCATATTTTTTACCAAACCGTTTTTTGGTGCAGTAGACAGTCGCTATTAGTATATGGAGGTACAAACAACAGTATGGTATTATACATATTTCAAACAAGAATCTAGTTTCAACAAGCATCAAAAGGCATACCGATAAATTTGGACAAGCAGGTGATATTATAGCTAAATATTAATATCTTAAACACACAGGAAATAATGCAATTCTAACACTCGATTTAAAACTGGTCTATTCATGTAGAAATTTGTTCGACTACTGTCGATCTCATTGTGTGCCTTTGACCCGTTTCCTTTGACAAGTCGTCAAAGGAATACCAGGATAGCAGACATGAGAAAATGCTTTCGTTTCGTGCGTAGGAACTAGAGTACGGAGGGGGTAAATTTTCTTCAATGATGTAATGATTTGTACAATACTTTTGCCCTTTTCTGGCAGTTTTGCGGTTTTTGTATGTGACATTTGATTATCGAAGCGTATGATTAGCTTTATTAGGATTTTTTTAACTTCTTAAAGGGCTATGAATTCCTGGTATTATTGTATATTCCTATATGATTGTTAAAAGCATTTTTCCGAAAAGCGTACTTTGTAAAAAAATAATTTTAGCTATAACCTAATTGAAGTTTTGTATTTGCAGATTCTCTTATCTTACGTTGGCATTATATTACTTAGGTATATAACTAAAGCGTAAAATAACAAACAAATTTACAAAACTATAAATAAAAAGTTCCAAGAATTATGGCCTACACAAAAAACCACTTAATAATATTAGTAAAGATGTAACTGTTGCCAGTCTAGAAAAAGGTTTTCACATCTCAAGCCTACTGGAATGTTCACGTAAAACGTTGGAGGACACTCCAAGACATCTGCGGAATGCTGGCTGGAAATTCCAAATGTTATTTTTTGCTCTTTTTTTGGAACACTTTTTAAAATTGCTGGCAATTTATTCTGGTAGTGAGAACGATGCACGAATTTGAATTTTATCGTGAAAACGTGATGTGTTTCGCCGGGTTATATGATTTGTATGGCTTTCGTGAAGTTGGTTTGATTAAAGTATGGGTAGTAAGGAATATTTATGTTTAATACACTCGGTTTTACAGTCCAGATCAGTTCGTTTCAAATAAATGTTAGTAGTGCAATAAACTGCACAAAGAACCTTCACAGATTGATAGTTTATTTGCTTCAATTAATTAGACTCACAATAATCGTCAATGCTTTTACTAATTTGCTAAACTCTTAACGATGCTCTATAATCTTTGTGGCACCAAAAAGGTGTGGATGGACATCGGTCGCTGTAATTGGCTTGTAAAAGAACGTAAGTGGAAGATCCGTGACTGCCAACATTATTTTGCGCTTGCCAAACAGATTTTTCGACCCTGTGAGGTTAAAAAGAAGGTTGATTTTCGTTTGAGCTGTGTGCTGGTGTGTTCAGATTTCTTGGCGAGAACGACTGTGCCGCGTTGGACAAGTTTGAGATAACGTCCCTGTGAGTGTTATCAGCCAATCAGAAGCGACGTGTTAAGGGGACGTCTGGTAAACTACGGATGTTTGTGTGAAAAAACTTTTTGGTTGCCCTTTTCGTTTTTCTTGGAAATGTCGCTTTTGATTTTTCTAGGGATCGAGTTTTGGCGAATCGTGTTTTATAAAGTACGGAACCGTGTTTGTGTTATCTTTTTAGTTTTGTTTGTATTGGGTGTTACATTTTTAACGTGGCAGTGTTGGAGTTTGGGGTATGTTTTCATTCAGCGATCAGGGAGAAGTTTTTGACACAATGTTATTCATACTGTGAAATGGGTATTTGATTGTGTTTTACTATTTGTATTTCACCGTGGATATTTCTAAATTAACTTCTTATCATTTCAAGTAAAAATAAATATTTAAGGTCATCAGTTGAGACGTTTCAATTTAACTAGCTTTTATACCTAATAGTTCCCAACGATTCATTGTGTAATTGCATATTCACACTTAACAAATTTGATTGGCAGAAAAGCTAGTAAATTTTGCTTGATCATCGCCTTAAGTTCAGCTTGTCTGGGACAGAGCTAATCAGTGGCTGCAAAGATGAGAGATGCTGCATCTGCGGGCTATTGAGCAGTCTACACCTATATAAAAAGGCTATATGAATCGAGCTTACCGATGAAAATGAGAGTATAATTAAAAAAATATTAAGTAATTGCAATTTGATTGCTTAAATATGTTTCTGTAGTGAGGACAGAGGTTGAATATATGTCTATTTGTTATTATCAAAAACCGACGAAGAGGGTGTTGGGCCGCGCTCAATGTAAGGTTTCGTAGTTTCCCAATATATACGGTATAGCTCATACCTATCCCGATCACGAAAGCCTTCGTACTCGATAAAACAAACTTAAAAAATTATGTGTGATAGTTTCAATAACATTTCTTTCTAGCTATTTTAAGCATCGTGCAGCGTTTAGTTAAAACGCCCACTTTATTCATGAAAATATTTTCCAGTCAGAATTTAGAGGACAATAGAACAAAATTCGTGAACAATACATTACTTTTATTGTCACTGTAATATATTGAAGAAGTCTAATTTAATTCAGTACAAAGACACATAAATGGAGATTTGGTTCAGAACAGCCACGATTATACTTAAGGATTGGTAGAATAAGCTTGTTTTTTTGCAAAATCAGAATAACCAAATATATATTATTTACTTAAATATTACTAATTAAGATGAGGAAGAAGATTTGTATCCTGCCTAGAGATAGTTTAGGAGCCATAAATACTACTTCAAAAAAAAAACAGCAACTTTACAGAAATGGTTTATATTATATTTCGAAACAAGTATTGTATTTATGAAATGAGATAAATGTATGTCGATTGTGAAACTTTGTGAAACAAAAATGTAGGGAAAAATCTGTTGTACCTTTGTATTATGTTGTCATAAGTATACTGATGAAAGTACATACACGTGTTACTCCTCAATGTGTGTTACAATAAATGATGACATCAAAACATTAACAAAAATACATCAGGCGACGTTGATCGATTGGTGTGGTAGCTTCAATTGATCGACAGATACCGATCTATTGCCGGTCGACGTCGACCAATCCATTCTACTATCCATCGATGACATCGATCGTCGATCGCTCGATTAGTATCGTAACACCCTAATCACTACCTTGTAAAATTCAAAAAGTCCTTGTTTTACAAGAAGTTTACAGCCAAGCCATTTAGATAAGATTAAATTACAGGCATAATCATTTGGAATGTAACGCTACTGGCTCCCTCTATCATAGCAGAGTGGAAGCAGTAAAAACAAAGAGTTTTCCTGCCACTAACGCGGTTATACCGTCGAATTACCACCCAATAACAATTGTTGCGGTCGATCGCACAGTTTTCACTTGGTGTGTGGTACAAAACATGAGATGAAGCGTGGGTAACATCTTGTGTCATTTGAAATTGTATTTCTTCCTTCAACTACTAATAAACACAGAGCAGACACTATCAATACACATGGTTATTATGTCATAATCTAAAACATAATCAAATTCCTAAAACAACTTTAAAACATCAATCTCTTCCTTGTATATCAAATCATGGATTCTGTCCTTCAGTTCAGGCAAAAGATATCGAAATCTGTTACTTACCTTAACTATCCGCATACGTAACATATTTCTTCTCTAAATTGCCTACCACAATCTAAGTATTTAACTTTTGACCGAAAACAAATGTTAGAAAATTGTCAGAGTGCAACTGGCTCCCATGGTTACTCTCTACATCTCTCAGCTTAAGTCGGTGAGACGAACATGACAGTTACAGCCTCGCCCGTCTCGTTAGCAGCGGTAATGCGAATTTAACTTTCGCCCGCTCCCGCCAATGATAAGGACCAATTGGCCCTATTAGCCGAGTTTGTAGTCGTAATTGTTCTGAACTTACATGGTCACTGGATTAGTGGAAGACACGCGTTTTTGTCGGATTGTGGTCAGCTAATTGTATGTTAGGGTCCGCGAGTATTCGAAGATGTCGAATTGATTGAGGAAAATTTTGCTTCTTTATTCCATGTTCGTGTAGGCCTCTGTATGGTTGATGTTCACATTTGGGGAACAAGGGTTTATATCAAACACGTGAACAGTGAAAATTGTATTGGTTGCTGATAGATGGTGCCCTTTATCATGTTTCATTAGAGTAGCTCGCTTCAACATCCCATTTATGTACTTTAAAACACATTATTTACAATTTTGACTATTAAGTAATATATAAAAGGCCATATTGGGCACCGGTAGTTAGGGCCCCAGAGATAGAAACCTCCTCACAATACGAGCCTTCTGAATCAGTCCCTTGATCCAGCCGCCTAACAAGAGCTTCGTCCAGGTCGAGGCTCTTGGCTATTCAACCATTGGCCGTGACGACGATCGGCACAATAACAGCCGTGTCGACATTTCACATGGGGACAACCTCGTGCGCTAAGCCAGATACTTTATGATAAAGTTTTAATTACAGCCTTTTATCAAAAGGCTAATAATCATAATCGGTAATCTACTGACAAACGCCAACATACCAGATAGATAACAGTACATATTACCAGACCAAATCCAAAAATGTATTTCAACGCTAATTACGAACGAAATGTCAACTCAATTAATGTTGGCCTTTGAAGTTTTAGATTGAAGCGGGTCCATATGTATTTACCTAGTCTATAACTTGAGTATACAGATACTTGCAAATCCGATGTAAGACATCGAAGTTCAATTAAGGCCGGGTGATTGGACCCCAATTAAGTGCGAGATACGGTCTATTAGGTGAACCTACAGCGGCGCATTGAACCGGAACGTGAGGTATTTTTGTGACTTGCGTGAAGTCCACATGACTTCATACGTGGCTAAGTGATGGATTGTAGAGGGTTGGTGTTGGTTGATGATGAATTGGTAGATGACTAATGGAATGAGAATGTCCAAAGTAAAAGTGACAAAATCGAAAACGGATTACGTGGGCTTTCATGTTACATCTCTAGTTGTAGCAGGTATAGCTAGAACATAAGTGCTGCTTAAATTATTATAAAAGTGTTTATGGAGAAACCTTTCAAGTAAATTCTATGGCAAAAATTGTATGATATAAGAAAGTTCTTCCAGCCCAATTGTTATGTTTATTGTTTTGAAGTGAAGGTAACAATATCACAAAACTCGCAAAACATTTTTGATTGAACATTTTAACTGTAAGAAACTTCCCACTGCGATTAAGAGCGAACCAGTATCCATGATTTTCGACCGCACATGCAAATTGTAATATACACCCCAATTTTCTTGACTCTCAATTTTGAATTTGTTATAATACCGCACGAATTAATAATAAACAAGTAAGCCGGTTGAATTTTCAAAATTCTTTGGATAAGACCAGCTTTGAATGCGTATTATTATCAATCTATAGCGATTCGGGACTTTTGAAAGCATAAGTTGTGTTCATTTGTTTGACCATGACTTCTTTCTATTGTTAAGTTTTTGTATAGGCTGTATGTCTTCCATAGTTTTTTAAAATAAATAAATCCCTACTAATACATATTACGAATGCGAAAGAAACTCTGTCTGTCTGTCTGTCTGTTACGCTTTCACGTGTAAACCACTGAAGAGATTTTAATTAAATTTGGTACAGAGATAGAGTTGCCTCTGAGAAAGAACATAGGATATTTTTTATCCTGGACTTTTGAAGAGTTCCTTTGGAAGCTCGATATAACCGAACTCCACGCTTGCGAAGCCGCGGGCGGAATCTAGTAATAAATAAATAGTAAAGCTTAAGGTAAATTGAGTCATAATGGGGCACCTGTATAATTGCTAGATTAATTAGCCCTTCCCGCTGTCCGCCATCTTTTCTTTCTTTTAAAACGAGCAATTTGTCAGAGGTATGTTTTGTCTCGTTTATGGCACTCCTTAATTGTGTTCAAACGTTTCATGGCTTGTTGAGTATTTTTAATGTTTTTGTTACGTTTTTCTTTGTGAGCTGCTGTTTAAGTTTTTCTTAAGAGCTCCTGTGAAATGTTTAGAAAAGAAAAAGCGTTTTTTTTTTATTTCACTGTGACAAAAAAAATGCTTTTTGAGGACGTGATTATTTTATTTGGAAACTATACTTTTAGCATAAAATTTTAGATAATTGGCTAGGATTATATGTAGCTATACTCCTTTAAGATTTATGTGCAAATATATATTATTTATTATGTATTTGTACTCAACGACATAATATCTTTCAAAGGTCAATTTTACAGATGTACCAAATTACTTATTAATCAATACTTATAAAAATTATGATATCCGATAAAATCAAAGGGATTTCAAGACCCAATAAAAAATATAATTTCCGTGTTATATGATCGAAAGCTTTGACGTATTAATGGTTTAAGCATCTGTATTAATTTATAGACCGGGGGGTAAATTAGAAGGCGCCTTGGAGCATTCAACACATGAAAGAGCCACAAAGCGTAATGATTTATTGAGTAAATAATGTGCGGTTTCACTAAGCACTTTTGGGGTTTTAAGAAAATGAGTTTGCAATTTTCTTTCACCTTCAGCATTGGACAGTTTCAATGGATTCTTGTGGACGTGTTACTTTGCTATTCTGTTGATTATATTTGTGACATATACAAAGACTTTCTCGAGGTGGCTGTCAACCAAAAACTGAAAACAAAAAAGAACTCAAAAAAGAATAAATGACCTCGAAATCAGGTCTGGAAAGAGTATCAACTTACGAAAATCACAGTATTAATACAGATGCTAGTTCTATATTTGATTTAACTGTCCTACCAACATAAAACCTTCCTAAAACGAAAATAATAGATTTCCGAAAATGATGTTCCTCAAACACGCTCGGCCAGAGAAACGTGCCTCTTAATGGCGACAAAACAAACAGGCGTGAAGCGATACCGCGTCGACGCCATGCCGCGATAAACTAATGAGCTTCTAACAAAGAGTTCGCAAGTCGTCTGCAGCTTCCCACTTGTGATCTACGGCCTGTGGCTTTGTCATGGTGTAGTGAAAACATTTTTGGTCACAGCGGCTTTTCTAGAAGCCAGTTCGACATAATGAGACAAGAAAGTGCGCTTACGCAGATACAGGTGCGCTGTACATTATCTCACTGTCATAGTCCGGTGGGAGAGCACGTTGATGTCGGTCCTGCGCCTGATCTCTCTCCGGTCGTGTCGGGTTGCCGTCCCACCGGGTTATGAGAGTGAAGGAATAGGGAGTGCACCTGTGTCTGCGCAAATGCTCGTGCACTATATGTCCTGCGCAGCTGGCTGATCTCCTTAAATGAGAACAGCCGACGTGGCCGAAATCGGCGCCATTTTCTAGGAGCCAGTTCGACATACGAGATAAGAAAGTGCGCTTACGCAGATACAGGTGCGCTGTACATTATTTTACTGTCACATATGTCATCTGATACGACTGGAACATTATCAGACAGGACCTGTGTTTACGTGTTCTCCAGGGGAAGTTTCTTCATAGATTTTTTAAAATCTTCATGACTGGTGTGTTTGATTGAGATTGATTCTATCACATATTTCCCTATGTTAGAAGCTAGCCGATAATTTTGATGAAGACAAGATGGCGCGAATTAGGGGGAGAACGTTTTATAGTCAATATCACTCTCCTGAAGAAGGGTTTTAAAACATACTTCTTAAAATCATGCCAAGTATGTAATCCACACGCAATCCAAAACCGCCAATTATTTATCTTTTATGATATGGCTGTTTTCGCGTTAATCTCGCTTCTCTAAGGCTTTTAATAAAAATTAAAACTTAAAACGTTGACCAACAACGACGAAAACTTTCTTCAAAGCGAGCGCGACATAAAAATTTGCCAAGAGTAAGAAAGCTAATGAAACTTCAACTTAAATTGCCTATTACCAGAGTAACTATAATAATGTCCACCAAGAATTTCGCTCATACTCCGGAGTTAAATACTTAATAATTCCTTTAAGGAAATGTTTTCAAACGGTGTACTGTACCTTTTAGTTAAACAGTTTTCTTAGAAGTAGGTACTAAGGCCCGGATATCATTTTATGGGGTGGTACAAGTTTGCCGCTCAAGCGAATGTAATCTAAGGCTTCCTTTTTGAAATCGACCGATTTTGCATCTATATATATAATTATATCAAAACAAAAACCTGGTTAAAAATAAGGAAGTTATTAACATGCATTTAGGTACTAAATTAAATAAATAAATAAATAATAAATAATGTCGGGACACCTTTTCACACACGGTTGGTTAGCCCCATGGTAAGTTATTAATTAACTTGTGTTATGGGTGCTAACACAACTGATAAACTACATATAGCTACATAAATACATATTGTAACACCCAGACTACGGCCAACAAGCATGCTCATCACACAAATGTCGACCGAACCGGGAATCGAACCCGGGACCTCAGGTCCGGCAGTCCGGCATGGTGACCATTGCGCCATCGAGGTCGAAATTAATCGTTATTTATAAATTATACCAAAAAATAAATAAATGTTAA
Organism: Helicoverpa zea; assembly: GCF_022581195.2. Taxonomy (NCBI): domain Eukaryota; kingdom Metazoa; phylum Arthropoda; class Insecta; order Lepidoptera; family Noctuidae; genus Helicoverpa; species Helicoverpa zea. The sequence continues at coordinate 1,501,402 of NC_061460.1, read as the reverse complement.
GTTAAAATTTTCAAATTGTACCTTAATCAGATAGAACCATTTTGGGCACCACATGTGTCTGACAATGTAAATGTCCATAGTGAGTGCAGTGTAGTTCCGGCACTTGCACAGGCCGCGACGTAGTCTCAAAGTTTGTAATGTCATTACTTGAAAGTTCGCTTTGTAAGCGGAGCCGCTCGCGATATGCTATTTAGATACTACTGTTACTCGATGCAAAGCTATCATAGCTTACGTATGACTGTCTATACAGGAATGAATTTTATCCAGTGCGCAAACTTTGTCAACCTGTAGTTAAATAAGTTATATAGATACGTATATTTTTATTTTGCCATGATTTAGTACAAAAAAGAAAAGTTATTGATATCGAAAGATGTTTATTTTGTAACCGATTGTAAGGCCACAGTCGTCATAGTATGCGTGGCGGCAACGCAAAACCGGTTTACTGACTCGAGCGCTGCTCCAAGCGCATAAGAATAGTTGGTATAGTTCCCGGCACGTAACTTGGCAAGAATCGTGAGATGAAAACAAGTCCTATTTTTTTCAAGCAGACATAATCGCCACTAAAGGATGTCAATAACCATAGAATAATGCACAAGCAATAACAGGGACCAGTTTTTTGTATAATTTAGTGCACTATGTGCGAGCTCAAACTTATTAAAGGTCCCAAATCCTTGCCAAGTTATATGCCGGCTACTATATCCATATTTTGCTGATTTTAGGGCGGACAAAATAATAAAAATAAAAAAAATTACTGATGATGCAGACATGTTCTGTTAATGATTCTGGACCACCAGTTTTTTTTGTGCACTGCTTAAATTTCATTCCTGTACTGTACATAGATCCCAACAAGAACATAAATACATAGGCACAAAATAACATTATAAATAAGTATTAAACTCTTTTTCTTTGCTTTATTGGGTACCCATAACAAGTGGTGTTATGTTATGTTGTAGCCAGTCAGTGCTACTACAACTTTTTGACCTTCATATCTTTATAACTGTCTGTTATACTTCATGAAATTTGGGCTTCGAAATGTCCTTGTACTAAATATAATTAAACACACGTAGCTACATGTCACGTTAAAAAGTAGCACCTAGTGGTTCGTGTAATATTATACTCGGCGCTGGCTCGCCAATTCATTTGCTTGAACTTGGCTTGACACTCTGCCATGTGTGTAGATAATAAAGCGTAAACTTATTGTTGTTTATTCTCCCCTAAAGGCTCCGAAACTATTGAACTGATTATAAAATTATTTCACTGCTGAGTTGACTGTGTTATCCCCGAGTAATAAATGCTACACATATAAATAAAACTACTTTTACGGATTTTATCGCGTTACATTAATATTATTTAATCCCGACGTTTCGGATCCTTTACAGCATCCATGGTCACGGGCAGACTAAGGTGTTGGTCGTCTTGATATATTAGTTACAAATATTAATATAACGCGATAAAATCCGTAAAAGTAGTTTTATTTAAATGTCTAATATTCGCGTAAGTGTCAGAAATCAAAATGCTACAAATAGTTAAATATTAGGTATCCAGGTAAGGGTTCCCACGCAAACGGCGGGAAAACAGTTTGGAGCCTTTAAGGTAGAAATAAATATACAAAATAAGATTCTTCTTTATTATCTATACTAATATTATAAAGAGGAAAACTTTGTTTGTTTGTTTGTTTGGTTGTAATGAATAGGCTCAAAAACTACTGGACAGTTTAAAAAAATTCTTTCACCATTCGAAAGCTACATTATCCACGAGTAACATGGGCTATATTTTATTCCGGTACGGGCAGTAGTTACCACGGGACGCGGGTGAAACCGCGGGAAAACGGCTAGTATTAGTATATAGCTAGCCAGCGATGGTTAAATTCTTATTAATGTCAACAGATGGGTGAGGATGAGCTTTGTGGTAGTTTTCCAATCCCAGTTATTACCTGATGGAATCATAGCTTCAACTTCAATCGGGATTGCAGAATGACATTTTTAAGTGTACCATCTCGTAATAGAATTGGTCATTCCAATGCCTTGTTATCTACAAACATTTGATTACACAGTAACACAAAACTCTCTTCAAAATATTCATAAGTACAAAATGTCATATTTGATTGAAAATCATTACCGCAAAGCAGATCACATGGAGGCTTATTCGGATATATCTTTTATCCGGACGCAAGTGTCATGGCTCGTATACGTGTGTTGTGAGCCGAATGAAATCGGGAGCCTTCGCCAGTTGCAGGGCTTCGACTAGCGATTTCGGCTAACTTGATTTATTTCTTGCCCTTTGCAATAAAACGGCTGAATTCCGAGATCCTTTTTGACGATTCTGTGGTTTGACATCTTTGTAGCTGATTGGATTTTGATCTGAAACAGTCTTACAAACTCTTTGTGTTAGTTCATTTTAGTAATTGTGGGAAGGTGGGTGAATAATTATGGGTTATGTATGGTTGTGAACGAGGAAGTAACTGTTGCAATGCTCGCCTCTTTTCTCAGATTTAGGTAATAGGTAGGTACAACATTTCAGTAACATTCTGTGAATGTTTCGTCTCTCAGTATATTGGCATCAATGTTATCACAAGTATAAAAACACTATGCTAATCTACTAAACATAGACAAAGAAAAGAAAAATTAAACTTTTTTACAGGTTTTATTTTTTTTAAATAGCCATTTTAATAGCCCATAGACATAAATGGCCTTACTACAAAAACTTTAACAACTGTTTTACACTTGTCTAAAAAAAATGTGTCTCCAAAATGAACCTTATGTCAACGTCATAATTTGACATTTTTTTAGACACTGACGTTAAAAAGTTTTTGTGGTAAGACAGAAAAAGTTGGGATCACACGTTCGCATTCGTAGAGTGAGGAAACTAGAGAAGTGAAAACGGTGTGAATTATTGTCGACATAACCAACAGGCACGGGCTACAAGTTTGTGTCGCCACTACTTCGAAACTAGTTTACTGGTGATACACACGGCATATTGAATTGAAGGGGCTATTCGACACATGGACTTTTATTATGTACTAGCTTTCGCCCGCGGTTTCACCCGCGCCCCGTTGCCGGATGGTGACAAAAACTATCCTAAAACCTTTTCCCGGGTCTAAGTTACCTTCCCTTTAATTTTCAGCCAAATCGGTCAAGCCGTTTTCATGTTATGTCGTGACAACGGAAAGCGGGTTTCATTTAGAAAAGTTTTTTAACCTACAAAATTTGGTACTACGAGTACTGTATCGGGTGAACCATAAACGCTGAACAAAGGCGATCAGAATCACACTTACTTACATACAATACTCGTAGGTACATATTAAGCGAAAAGTGAAGAAGTACATACCTACATACTTTAAATAATATTTATTGTTAAATCATAAAACAGATGAGTATAAAGTTTGAAAACACAGAATTATTAGATAAGTTCATACATATAAAATGTTTCTAAATACCTATCTTCATGTAGGTAATAGGTGTCCCTTACATTTTCTTACAGTAGTAATTAAAATAGTCCATCAGTTTAGTAGATGGTTTTAAAAACCTAATATTAAACAAACAGCACATAATCGGCCAGACGACGCCGACATGTGCCACAATAAATTCTTTTCGCCTCTCGTTTGTGTATCACAAACCCGTATGTCTCAAAATTCACATCCTAACCACACTCCTAAAGCCACATGCAATATTCACCTTAATATCTAAAGGCGTAAGGTGTAAAATTTCTTCTACACACGCACAAATAACATTGTCGCTTTATAAGATTGTTCTATTGAGTCGAGGTCCCCACTTCAGGGAATTTGGGATGTGGTTTCAAGAACTCCGACTTAGTATTGTTAGTTGAAAGCATTTAGAGATCCGAAATATGCCATTATGGGCATCAGATGATGTCATGGTATTCGTAGAGGTTATGGTCATTTTGATAGTTAGGTATATTATGAAATTGCGCACAAAAGTGTGCATTTCGGCGGTAAGACACGCAAAATATCTCCGAATGTTAAAGAGTATCCTTCTTCAAGTTTCCCACTTAGTGGTTATCTTTTTTTACAGTATGTACCTAAGTACCAAATAGAGACATCAGTTTAGTTACTTCATAAAAAATAGGAAATGCCAAATAAAAAACATTTCATTTACAAATGCCTGCAAAAAAAACTACCCTAGCTAAAATGTGAGTGTAAAGAAAAGCGGGCCAGTGAAACGGGAGCGGCATTAGCAGTACTGCAGGTGGGGCGTGCATTAGTGGCCGTAAGTGCGTCCGCACTTTGCCACGGACACGTTGATTAATGCCTCGGTTTATACTTTATTTTGCACTCGAGTGTAAATTTTCAGTTATTATTAGTACCTAGAAAAAATCAACCTCTAAAGTACGAGTGCGTAGGTTCGATTCCAGGACAGGCAAATTGGTACCTACTTGCCTGACCTGAAATTGAACCATTGAACAGAATTGAACCATGACCCTAAGGGTCATGGCACATTATACCGGCAATTACGCAATTTTCAAAAAAAGTGCTTTATATCTATAACATTTTAGTTAAGCGAATGAAGAACTTGATTGCCTATAAACAAGGCAATAATATTTTTTTTTTGCAATCAGGCTAAACTGAAAGCCGATCCTTACTCAGTTGAAAGGAATCGGTGCATTAAGTCAAACAGTTTCCTGAAATTGTTTTTTCATACAAATTATTACACACTGACATTACTTCTCAAAATTCACATTTAATTTTATTTGAAGATTCGAGCAATTTAGAAAGATCCGACACCTACCTACAATACAATAACAATATCTTTAACCAACATCAGAGGCTTGTAAAAGCTTGTATTTTTCCCGCGACACTACCTGAGCTATAATAACGCAAGTGCCGTGTAAATGGTGCCATATATCACGCCGTGGGCACTCTAACGGTTTATTTACGTAAGAATTACTTTCTGAGTGAGGCTTGCAGTTTAGGGATATCTTTGGCCAAGATTTTTACTTTCGGTGGTCAGCTAAAAACAGTGGGTACATTTGGCTTGTTGTAAGACCGAGTCGGTTTTTTTCTTCAAGTTAGGTAGACGATGTGTGACAGATCACGATCGAATTGTATACAGACACAAAATTGGTGCAATGTTCTCGTTCTAAAATGTTCAAATTGTGTAGAAAAAACACTTCGAATCAGTTCTCGCATAAGATAAAAATATAAGTGATTCAATTGTTTTTTGGGTAGACAAAACTGTTGATCATAACATTATTTTATGCTGACAAGGTGTTAGAACGAGACACGCGGCCTCCGGTATAACTATTCCTCTCAGCTCGGATTTGCCTCTGTGTATTATGCAACCAATTTAGTACCTTATTGCATTGGAATAGAGTTCATTTTCGTAAATATGTATTTTGACAGTGCGCAATCTTGTTTAGTATATTATATCTATGGTAGCCAGTCAGTCTGACACTGTTCTAGCCAAGGGGTATTGGGTTGCCCGGGTAACTGGGTTGAGGAGGTCAGATAGGCAGTCGCTCCTTGTAAATCGACGCATCCGATTAGACTGGAAGCCGACCCCAACAATTGGGAAAACGCTCGGGATATGAATTGACGCCTGATTTAATATGAGAGCAATACAACATTATAACACGTAAGTGAATATCTTTTAACACCTGGGGTAAGAACTTGAAGTACAGTGTAAGCACAGTGAGTAACAGAGTTCACGCATTTACAGTTTTCATGAATATCAATCGTAATAGAACCTACCAACGGGAGATAATATGAATAATAAATAAGCCCGCTCGACTAGGTGTGCTACACTTCATAAATAATAGTCGGGATTATTTTCCAGATCCAGCCTGTCATTTGTACAGATTCAGCAGTCGATAAAGGTAGTCAGAAACCGGATCCTCTACCACCTCGGTCTAGCAAGGGATGTCGAGTTGCTCAGGAAACTGCCTTGAAAAGGTGGAATACGCAGTTGCTCTATGTAAAATTCAGCTTAAATTAAGTAATGAGCTGCATCTGGTAACACTAAAAGCCGATTCCAACATAGAGAGAAAAAGCTAGGATGATGATGAATTATCTAAATTATTTCTTCCCTCTTCAGGACAAGAGAGATGCAAATTAGTCTTATAGAGGATCGTTATAAAAATATTTTATACAAATTAAAAAAAAAAAAAACAATTAAAAATTGTATTAAGTATTCAATTATAATTGTATTTTATGCGTTATAAATTAATGCATTCAATAAAAAAAAACTTAATTACAATTTGTGCAGTTATTACTTTAATTAATAATAAATCATTCTCAGTCATTATATCTGATGACCATTGATATAACTTTTGTTGTTTATCAAATCGCATTCTGCTTCTATGAATTGCTTCAATTTTTTTGTGCTTTTTTGGACGTACTTTTCTCTTTATGGTATTTCCAACTCGTCAATCTTGTAACGGCGGAAGTCGTCTAGATTACTGGGAGGAAATCTCCTTGGAGGTTTTTCTTGTGAATCTTCATATGTGCAGGTATTCATAATGAGGTCATAATACGGTCTCACGTCTGTGAATACAAAAATGCCTTCCTTGCCTCTAAAAAATGCAAAACTGCCGATTCCAAAGACTTTATTATCAGATACTAACCAAGCGCCTGATCCCAGCGCCGGATAATCTCCTAAATTCAATACGCATATGAAGTGTCCCCAATCCCTGGGCAACCATGTTTCACAGTCCACCAAAGCATAGTCCTCAAGTTTATACTCAACTTTTTCTAACCCATAATATCTCTTAATATGTTCGTTGTTTTTAAACCCCAAAGAGGCAAACTTGAAATAGTCATTCAGAGTGTCGTTTGGTCTCGCTATCTCAGTGCGATAAATTCCATGCATCAATGGCCTATCTTCTTTGCCGGGATCTTGGGAATACGTTAAAGTTGGCATCGTAGTGAATGATATATTTCCATATATTCTGAGCACCATCAAGTCATGCACTGGGCAGTCGAATCCGTTCTTCCCGTGACAATGGAGCATCCTTTTTTCGTCATCAGGAATGACTTGACGTCCGCAGGCAATCTTGTATGTGCTATAGAAGTAAAATTGAAATCCTCGTCCAGTTAAAGGATTAGCAGTAATCTTATCCAACATAGCTTTGTTATGGATAAACAAACGAAATGGGTTGTACGGCACGAGCATTCGATCAGAGGTTATCATTACGCCTACTGTGATTGGTATCCTCCATTGGCCATTGCCTTTCCAATTAGGTTCATTTAACAACACGGGAACCACGCTGTCGAAATAAAAATCGTGATACTGTTCAGAATAATCTATGTATCTCATTGGCGCATATCGTTTCATGAGGTGTGCACCTTGTAGTTTCAATAATAATATTATGATGGCTATTTTTAGCGTAATTATCAGCCTGAAACAATTTTATTATTAAGGTTAATTGGTTAAGGTTAACTTTCTATTAAAAAATATTCTTACAGAATAATTGAAACCGACTTCACAAAACAGTAAAAGGGAAAAAATAAAACGTGTTGAATGTATGTTATGATTTCGGTGGTAACTTTGGATTGCATGAACCGATTTTAAATAATTTATTTTAATTTGTTCAGTCCAGGACTGTAAATTTAAGTACAAAAAATGCTTGTATAAACACTTAAATTAAAAACTACGCTCAAAAATTATTTTTCTTAAACTGTCCTACTTTTGAGATTTCTTTCATATACTTAAACGATGTTATTTTTTTCCTTTTGAAGCTATTATTTCCAAAAACATTAGCATTGTTAGTACATATTTATAAAAATATAATGATAACATTTTATTGTATTTAGTAGCTAGCAATGTTTTGTTTCGTTCTGTTACCGTTTTGAATAAACGTTTTCTCTGTCGACAAACTCTGCAAAGAGCGGTATTATTTTAGGTTATGGGCCCAGTCCCATGTAATTCTCGCGGTAGTATTTTCTGTTGTAGATCAGGTGTTTGCGAATTCAATACCGTAATTGTTTCCAGGTCCTTTAAAAGAGCTTAAAAACTGTAGTTGGTGTTTCGTGAACTTTCGTGGACTGCAAAACAAAAATGGCTGCTAGCCACAGTAAAAAAACTATTTTGTGATCGTACCGAAGGTTAAAGGTCGCGAAAACTAAGTGAGTGATGCTTTGCAGTGGATAATGTCCATGTGGGCTTAAGCCAGACACAGCCAAACCCATTGATGCCGATGATGATGCAAGAACAAAGGCCACAATGATTTATATGGTTGTCCCGACCACCTACGTCTACATAAAAAATGTTACGACTAGCCATAGCTTATTGGATAAGCTGATATCCAGACACGCACAATAAGTTTGCTCAGAAATTTTATCAATCAGACTAGAGGTAGAGTTCTGTGAAACCATGTCAGCCTATGTTACGCAAATAGTGGAAAAAGGTCAAAAGCTGGCGGGGACGGGATTTAACATAATTGACAAATGCAGTGGCCTTTTATTACTTGCTGGATTGACCGAGAAATTCTCGCCCATGATAATGGCCTTCGAACACTCTGGTCATCGAACGTTCCAGAAATATCTAAGTCTATGGTCAAGGATAATCATGGCGGCAGACAAAGAGCAAATAATGTCAACAAGCGTGTCAAGTGCCTTCAATGAGGTATACGCAACGTCTTCTATCCAGCCTCATACCAAAACGCGAATCATTAGAATAGGCGTGTTAAAACACACGAAACGCCATTTATCTTCTCTCCAATTTCTGTGTTCACGAGCCCATTGCAATCGAGCGATGCTATTGTGCATTGCTATAGATCGTGGTACCTGTAGCGGTTTGAACGAAAGTTCACTTCATGCACGGTTTCTGACTGTTTGGTCGCTAATTAGCTAAGCTAAGCTCCCTGAAGAGAGAAGAATCTTCACAGCTAATATTAAGACGGTTATTGTTGGAGTTCTTAGAGGTTTAATTTGAATGTATCGGTCAAGTAGCGATACCTCCCTCCAAGGCACGCTGACAGTGCTTCGGTAACGTGTCCAAAGTCGATTAATGATATTGAGTGATATTCAGAGCTACTCGTACATCCACAGTACGACTGACTGAGATGTTCAAATAACAGCCGGCACCTAGTTTCCGAAACACGGTCATTGTCGTCCAAGATAATGTATGCTTAGAAACTGTACATAAAGGCACGTTACCTTTTTATTACATGTCAGTGTAGCTCAAAAGCCCTGTGTTTCACGGAGACTCGGCTAGCTGTCAACTCGTGACCACGGTCAGTGCAATTCTGCCGAAACGTCGGGTAAATAAAAAGGTATCGCACTTTTATAGTATTGCTGTCAAGTTCCGATTGTTTATAAATAAAAGTTGAAGTAAACTTTATAGGTACTGTCGTACCGGGAATAATTATCTTGCTCAAAATGAAAAACTGATTCGATATCACGACGTTTATTGCTTGGGCTCGAGAGGTGAAGTCACATACTTCAATATAAAAAACTTATTCTATGGAACAAATCGAATACATTTGAAATGATTGCCCGGTCAGTATCAAAAATATCTAACGAATAAAACCTCACAAATGAAAAAGTTTCTAACTACGTTACAGTACCTTGTGTTTGGGTTTGTTGTTTATATTTCATTAATATTGATAAGGACTTTTCACAAATTGTGGATACGACTGGCTCTGTGAGTTAAAATAGAATATAGTTTTGGGCCCAAAAATAAAATGAAGCATTTTTGAACAACTTCTCAAAATATTCTCAATTCAGATGTATATTTTTTATGTTTGTTCGCACATCTCCGTCATTTACAAACAGATTGAAAGATTTTATTATTGTCATCAGGTCCAGGATCTGATGACGGATTTTGTGAAGTCAGTTTCAATTTCTTTGAAGAAAAGTTTTTTCATTCACTATGCCTCTATAATTGTTATACTAGTAAGGTTCAACAAAAACATACCAGTGCATTGTAGTGGTGCGTCGTGATGGGTGTTGCGCGCCTTGCAGACACTCCTGAGAGGTACAGTCAGCGCGACGCTACTCGCGACTGCTACTGCACTCAACTGCACTACTGTCAGTGTCGACCACCTCAGACAATACTAACTCTTCTGTACAAATATGCGTAAATACAAATGCTAGCTGGATGTTATGCTTTGATAACAACAATGTTGTAAACGATACTACTAGTCTGTTTGTAAATGTTGGAAGAAATCGTTCGAAAAATCGTCGTTTTTATACCAGATACACGATAACCACAAAACGGAGTGAACGGGTGCTGCTGGCGGTGCCAACTCGTATTGATGGCTATTCAAACTTTATTTATTTAATACTAGCTTTCGCTTACGACTTTATCCGCGCATATTCGATTCGCAGATTTTCGTTGTAATCTTGGTACAAACAGTTACAGTATCAGTACAGTGGTCCTTGAGCGAAATCAGGATACGTTTTGATCTGTTTGTTACAAATATACAAAATCACAAATTCTCCAAATTCTAAGATTTGTGTGAGCTCTCTCAAGAAAGATCAATTCCTAGCCAAAATTTAAGGTTTCGTCAGGGCCTTTTATTCTAAACAGCATTTCGATCAATAGTAGAGAATCATGAAATGATCTCTCTTGCTGTAAAATTTATTTGCAGGAAGAGAAATTTCTAAATGTGCGATGTCTTTGTGATTTTTGTCCACATAAAGTTATTACTTTCTTTTCATGGTCATATTGGTATCAGCTTAGGGTGCGTCGATCAAAGAGCTTTATTGAATCGGGTGCATTTTTTTTACATTCTATTACAAAGAAGAATGACAAACCCCCATGTACTTTTATTCTTTTTTAATTAAAATACTTTATGCACATTGTACAACGGCGGACTTAACGCAATACAATTCCTAGACTTCATACATTTCCGGTAACATATATATATCAGTAATATATATGTTACCGGAAATGTATGAAGTCTAGGAATTAATTATTAGTTATTATTAATTAATAATAAGGAATTAATAGTCTACATTTGACAGTACGTAATTTTTGTTCTTAAGCCAACATTTTAGTAACGTCAATAGGTTGTGCAATTGAATTGTTGGCAGCATCAATCGTATTTTTTTCGTGCAGATGGTAAAACTTGGGCCATATTTATAGCTTTACAATATCTGTGAAACAATTATCAAAATCAGACAAATGACAAAAGACCAAAGTGGTGTTTTGTTACGCCTAAGTAGTTTTATAAGTTAATTCCATCAATAACCTGCTATCTCTCTCCGCTGATCCATACCCATTACTGCACAGCCCAACACTTTTCTTACTTTTAAAACTGCAAATACCTTTCTCAAAATGGCACTCTAAGGAATCCAAACATACTTACCTCATTGAGTTTCCAATAATACCTTTATTTTCCAAGACAAGATCCATTTTCGCCAGTATAGGCACGAGTTCACCCGCGCCAGTAGCTCGACTGCAATTCGAAAACGCTTTTAACGAAAAAGAAGAAGAGAATTTTTTAAAGTAATTATTTAGCCGAGTGGCCTCCTAATGGTTTTCATACGTTCTTAGAATTCAGTAATTGAAAGCTGAAAGGTATGAATTTGGAATTCCATTGATGGATTAGTTATTGCTTATTAGTTTTCTAAGGAATGTTTAGATGGCAATTAGGTGGGGTTCAATTTGGATTTGAGTTTTAGTGCTGAGTACCTATGGTTTGCGATTCATCTCATTTGCCATCTAATCAGTAAGGTCACACGACGCGTTTTGGTACGTAGCACTAGAACTTTACTGTGTATCGATGGGAGCGCCACAACTCGACTTTATCCCAAACGCATGTCACGTGAATCTATGTGCAGTAATATAAGCTGGTTTGAGGTAAAATACTGTCAACAAGTAAAATACTGTCTTAGTACTTGCACGAGCAGAGCGAGCGTGTCTCTTTGTTATTTAAAGGATTCAAAAAACTGACAAATATTTATGTATAAAATGCGATATTACTAAGTTACCTTAAACATAAGTTACATTCAATAAATGATAACAAGATGTGACATGCTGTCACATGTCTGAGATTCCCAGAAAAAGTCAACAACCAAGCCTAATAAGAGCAATATTGCTCGTGGGAGCAATAGCAACGATGCATCGAGTACGAGTGTACGAGCTATGACGTAATGTTGACGTCAATAACTAGATATGAGGAAATCTGTCATAAAATTCAATTTTGCTTTTGACGTATGTATTGCATAAGCAAGCTAAAATTGGATCAGTCATGTCTTAGTTTTTAGGTTTATTCTCTGTGATTTGATTTGATTTTTAAATACTTATGAACAAGTTAAATTCCATTGTTTTCATAAACACGCAGTTTTCAACATTCGTGTAACGCAAAAAAAAACATGTGTTCAACCAATCGAACCGTAGAATAGTAATTTAATTGAAAATTCAAACATAAAAATCTCACAGAAGTACTCCAAATTACATATACCTATCCCCTAAAACTAGAACAATAACTTCAAAGTATTATTGTATATTAAATTTCATAAATAATTGACACTCGGAGCTATTGGCATAGTTCAAGGTCTCAAAAACCTTAGCCGATATCTTCATGTAATGTTGTTGGATGCAAACGTGACCATCTCCTTCCCCCTCGATGGGGGCACAGTGAGATGTTATTAGATCGGTTTACACGGATTACGATCTTACACGGATTTCATGTACTATGTATATACTATATATACTATGTATATATATATATGATTAAATGTACAAGTACTGGGGAAAAATGTATGTATGAATTAGACAGTTGACGCCATAACAAGTTGCCACTTGACACCCCGCGCACGTGCATTTATATGATTATTATTTTTTCTTGCTTTCGATCCACGGTACAGCATTTTTAGAGCTACGCATGACAAACAAAATAAAATTGTGGCCGTCTCATAATTGTATTAAATCAGTAAAAAATGCTTATTAAAAAAAACCACTTATGTAGACTTGCAAAGAAGTAGCTTCTATATCGTAAGCATCGATGCACCGCCTATTTGCATCACAAAAAATCATAAGATCCCGTGAAAGTGCTACCGAAGAGTATTAAGGAGTTCCTGGAGGAATCAGTTCATGAATTTCAAGGGGGTAATCGAAATGCATTAACTGAAGTAGAGAAGATGGCCCTCGAATGATTTATGCAGAACCTTTTCGAAAGCCATGCGGTTCCAATCGTATGGATTTAGGTAAGATGAATTCGAATGGGTCGGATGGTTTTACTAATATCATAAATGCGAAAGTTATGTTTGTTTGTGCAGTTTGGAGCCTGAGAAAGGATTAGAGCTGCTTTTCATCATGATGCTGACAGAAGTTCTTTTAGGAGCAGCACTAACTTACTTAACTTACTATAATTAAGACAAAGCTATAGTTAGTTTGTGATTGTCTCACAATATAACTACTGAACCAACGGATATGAGATTTGATATGAATGGTGTTCTAGGATGGCTAAAGGCTATTAGCGTTCCGTCGTATGGCCTATGTCCTGTGGTAAGTAGTTATTCCCACACGCAGATACAAAATATGTAATGATTATGTACATTGTACAGGCTAGGCTATGAATTGGAGTGCTTAAGAAAAATAATGTTCAGTAAATAATAAATAAAACTATGAAGAATAGTAGTGTAATCCCTATAATTCAACTAAAACCTCGAATTTTATTGCACTCACGAATGTGCATCGATAAGCCCGAACTGCTAATTTGAACGTAAATCAGAAACGCTTCAACACACTCTAAGTAACACAGCATACATTCCCAAAACAGGCCAGATACATACAAAAACACTGTCCCAATTTCGCACAATTTCACAGTTACTATCTTAAAAATACATTGCTGCATTTATACTTAAACGTACTATGTCCACGCCTCCCGTACATTGGCGGAAATTCCCGAAGCATTGTAATAAGAGAACTGTAGAAACTGGCATCCAAATACCGCGATATGTCGGTGAATACCGTTCGAAAATAGAATCCGTTTGAAAAAAGAATCGCAGTTCAAGCCGGGAATACAATTGAGAAGTGCATCAAAATAAATTGGTGCTAGAACTAGTTTAGGATTTTTGTATTTGGAAATGGGTTTAATTGAATTTGGAAGGAAGTGAGTTCAGTTGTTTTATATTGTTAAGAAAGGTACCCAGGTTTACGTGTGAATCTGGAAGCAAAATAATTGTATCTAAAAGCTTTTCCGAACTGATGTGAGGTATGCATACATAAGTTACTGAACCAAACTTTTATTGAAGGAATTAATTTTTATTTTTGAGACTGGAAATCATCAAATGTGTCCTCTTCTTCAGACGAAGCAGTCTCAGTGGTATAAATATCCATGTACATACAATTGCTTTTTACATTCAAGCCTTGATAACTCTTTCAAATAATACCCCAATAGCACAAGGAAAAACCACAAACTGATGATCTAAATACAATTTCACGGAACATTAAAACCACACTTCCTAAACTTATTAACACCTAGGAAAGTTGCCTAGCTCCAGTGTGTCTCTTGCTTAACACCGCCTACTCAAACCGTCGGAAACGGATGTGGCTCGCGGCTCGTCCTGAGCTGTGTAATTTCGCGCACTCGCTTTCCGCATTCTATTTTTGAATGTTAGTATGTTCCGGCGTTTTTTCCTTGTTGGGTATTTTGTGGGTACGGAGTTCTTTAGTTACCTTCTGGTTGTTTATGGTTAGAAGTTTGAGTGCTAACCTTTATTACGGTGCTCATAGAATCGCGTCCACTTTTTTGAACTTGGGGTGGATGTTATGGGGTATTGTATAAAGTCATTCGACTATATGTCCATGATTTACAAAGAAAGTATTGTTTTAAATGACTCATACTATATGTTGTCACAATAACATGTTGATAAGTAACCACACCATATCCCATAAAACTAGGGCTATTTTGTGGGCACGTCCGTGGGTTATGAGTTAACCAATAACCATCACTACATAGTATACTAGCTTTCGCCCGCGGTTTCACCCGCGTCCCGTGAGAGCTGCTGCCCGCACCGGGATAAAATATAGCCTATGTTACTCGCAGATAATATAGCTTTTTAATAGTGAAAGAATATTTAAAATCGGTCCAGTAGTTTTTGAGTTTATCCATTACAACCAAACAAACAAACAAAGTTTTCCTCTTTATAATATTAGTATAGATAACAAAATCGTTTTCTCTGTCCCTATGTACCTATGCTTAAATCTTCAAAACTGTTTTTTTTTTTTCTTAATATATAGAGTGATTGAAGGGGAGGGTTTATATGCATAATAACATCATTGCACAGGTGCGAAGCCGGGGCGGGTCGCTAGTCTCGTATAAGCTGTACATTATAAGCCCTCGAGCCAATAAAGTAATACAAATATTCATATTTGTATAGCGCATTGTACGTTTCAAACATCAGCAGTTGATATTTGATATAATCTACATTTATATGAGCTATGTGAAGAGGAAAGATTTGATTGTTATGGTTTGATATAAAATTCCCATTTTCTTAATTACCATAGACTATAAAAGGCAGTAAATGAGACGTTACTGTCACCATAAAGTTAGGTTATATAGCCTTGTATATATTTTACGAGGTACTTATAATTTAGTAGAAATGTATTTAAAATAAATAAGTAAGTATTCAAAATATATTTGATTTATAAAAATTTGTAGTGTCGAATTTTACTAATAACTTTTTAGTTAAACTGTAGTACTCAAGTAAATTGGTTTCGTAAATAAGAGTGCATCTACACGGTGCATGTAGCTGGAGCAAGTTCACATACGAAAGTGACAAGAGCACGCGGGTGGGTATTTCCCTTTGGTAGCGCGAATCGCTGCTCTACGCGCACGTTTTTAAAATGCATGTAACTTGCGCATGTGCCTCAACATGCGCAAGCTACTAACACCTTGTAGATGTACCCTTATGAATATTCGGTTTACATTGTATCACTAGATGGCACCATTGGTGTTGTTAATGGAATACTCATCATTCTTTACTTCGCACAATATTTACAAGGTGTAAACGCGGAATTATTTTTTATTATTGTTAGCATGATTTATGTGTTAATATATTTTATTACTAAAGTTTTAACTAACTCTTCTTTTAAAGTAATTAATTATGTTTTTATCTAAATAAGTTTCTTCAATTTCGTAAACAAGTAGTTATTATATCTAACAATTTTTCGTTTGACTGTACCTTCCTTTGATTTCACTTATAATTTTAGAGTGGTCCCAGTCGCCGACAGAAAAATATTTGATTAAATATAAATAAATACGTTAATAATATAAAGCTGAAGACTTTGTGTGTCAACAACTGGACCGAATTTAAAAAAAAAGCCAGTTAAATAGTACTGAAGTTTTGCTAATAGTGAAGGTACTGATTGCAGATATAATAACAATAAATAAAAAAAAAAAAATAGCCCATTTATTGAGAAACGCTACTTATTTCAAAGAGTAACGGTTCCTAACGGGATGTAGCTGAAATTTCTTGCAGAAGCTAGTATTTCCATAAACCACAGATGAATTCGGTTTAAGAGCGCTATTACAAAATCGAATTGCTCAGTTGTAGGTAAATTAGACGATAGCCGGCAGCACTTGCGCATGTGTGCGTCTAGTGAAATACGCAACGCACACCTGCGGACCGCCACGCGGCACAAACAAACTTGAGACTTTGCCACTTTTTTCCGAAATAATTTATTGTTTTTATAGTTTATGAAATATTATTTGTACCGATGAATTTTATAACCTAGAATAGCTCGATTGAGTTACAATAAACAAGTAATCGTTTACAATTTTTAAATTATTTAGTCGACAACCAAACTTTTCACCATGTTTATCAATTATAAGTAATTGATTTATAAAAAAACTAAAATCTATAATTCGTCTTCCATGTATTGTATCTTCATTTTCCTGCAACAATGAAAACTAGGAATGTAGATAGTTTATTAAAACAAATATGTCACGTATACCTTTTGCGGGTGACAAAAAATACTTACCATATTATTTGTACTGGTATTCAATTGAGTCTGATAGTCTGAATTAAATATGCTTTCATTATCCTGCAAGAATCAAAGAAGTCCAATTACATTATTATGCAACAGCGAAACTAACGACGATGACATTTACGTACATATTTCTTTATAACCAACATCAAAAAAAGAGAACCCAATCTATAACATTTTCGAATTAGAATATCATGGCCTAATACTTATGTATATTACATTTCAATCAGATCATTATAACTAATAAATAAAATAAAACTCACTAGTATCAAAACGTGTTAGATGCGTAGGTTGCGCTATATTTTTCGAACTCCGGCAAGTTTACGCGGCGCAACAGCGAGCGATACGTCCCTCCTCGGTAAGCGCCTGGCGCTGACTAAAGTTGAACACCGCGCGTCACAAGATTTATATTGATTTTTGCATTGCAAACAAAAATTATTTTAAAATATTGTTTTACTTTTAAATAGACCAATTTTTTTTTTCAAGCTTTATAACAATACCACCTTAATTATTAAATGTTTTTTATTTGAATTTGGATTATACTTTCATAGATAAAAAATATAGTTTCGTACGGAAAATTGTCAGTAACTCTCAGTTTTATAGAATTATTTTTGGTGTAATACTGTATGAATTGTAATAAATTGATTTAAGCACTTCCAAGTACAAGATATAGTTGTATCTTGAACATTTTTATAAATGGTTAAATTGCTATATCCTCGGAGTACCGAAGCATCAAAAGATACCCAAAAGCAACATTTTATGAAACATCCTTTGCAGAGACAAAGATTTTACTGATGTACGTGGACAAATTAAAATATTTATTTAATACACTTTCAAGATAAATGATCAAACTTTCTGAATCTTATTTTTGTTTTTTTATTGTGACTATATCCAAAGCATCAAAACTCGTATAAAACGTTTAAATTCGCGAAAATTTGTGATAGCCCTCTTAACAGAACTTTGTCTCAACCCATTCAAAAATCAAGTCAACAACAACCGAAAAACGAAAGCCACTAATCTATCCACATGACATAAACTTCATTTATCTAGACAGGCAAAAAACTAGGTCGCATGTCACCCCGTCCCATTTGCATTCTAAATGGTCGCGGTATGTTTTTGTTTGGCGGAGCCAGATGGCGGCCGGGGTGACGTCACGGGTGACAGGGTGACGGGGTGATACGACGCTTGCCCAATTGAGCCGCAGGATTGACTGTTACTGTCATTTGTTTAGTGTAATTGTTTTGCAGAAGAGAGGTAGATTTGAAAGGAGGAACTGCTCACTTGGCCAAGATGTCTTGATGGAATCGTATACTTAAGTAGGAATGTAAAACATCGATAAAATATACTTATCAATGTAATTTAGATACATGTTTTACATCTGTAGGTACTAGCTTGGGTACGTCTTTGCTAACGGTGCCGATCCACCAGTGCAATTTTAGTAGAGTAGTAACTATTAATTCTATAAAATACGTACGATACTTATCCTTAAAATCCCGTTCTCAATTACAGACTACATTATTGAACTAGAAATAGAACTTCACAAAGAGGCCTTTGCAACGCTATGCCACAGAGTAACAACAGTGGAAGTACTCAGCTTAACCAAACAGCGCTGTACCCGCATCCAATACGTGGCGAATAGCCCGCTGTGGGCGTTTGTTAGACTATGTCATTCGATACGGTTCGAATGGAGTAACAAAATCGAAGCACTGAGTTGATTGATTTGAATTAGGAACTACGGAAACAAAAGCAAACAAAAATGCTACTTAGGAATATGATTGCCCGGTAGATTTCCAATGAGATGATTTTAAATGTAAAAAATATACATACAAAAAATAGTCATAGGTATTGTATAAAAGTCAGGCATACTAGGCGGTAAAATGCGTTAAGACAAAAAACATGTAGTTGATAAAAGCAGTCAGTCAGTATTATTCAAAAGCCTTCTAAATATGACATCAATAAATCGTCAAACAAAAGTTTTCTCTTACAACATATTATCGTGGAAGTTTTTTACCCCAAAAATTCACGCGTCGAAAAGAAAATGAAGTCCAACAAAGTTGTTGTATATTTTTCGCCCCAGTGGCCAGAGATTACGATTTTTTTTGTCGTCGATTGCACTATCGTAACCAGCCAGGACCGGCACTACAATATGTTTCAAGTGCACTTAACACTGCAAATGTTGACAGTCATGGAGACAACATAGTGTCACTTTGACGTACAGGGACGGACTCAGATTAATCTAGAATTAAACTAGAATTTTTGCACATCAGGTTTAAGATCGATATAGAAGCTGAATTGAATTGGTTTAACGATTTACCGTATGATGAGGCTCTACCGCATTATGGGCGAAAAAGCAATAGTAAAATAAACAACGTCACCGAGGCATAAGCATTTTAACTTTAAAGCCCTTATGCATTATAATATGCTGCTAAAGAGTAACCTCATTATCAACACTTCGAAAGTAAAAAATAACATACCAAGAACAAATCCAATATGCAAGTTAAAATTGAATTAGAGTTTCCCGCAAGGCAACTTGTTACACAACCATTCTTCAAAGGATTTTCCTTCCGATCCTTTACCAAACGTAAATACAACACCACTTGCAATGGAAGTACCAGAAAACTTCTGACAGTGCTAACAAATCTAACTTGGGAGTTAGTTGACGTCTACATTGTTCTGAAGTTTTCAAGCCCGTGCCTGCGTTTAATCTACCGTCTCTATGTCGATAAGCCTGTCACCTATTTTGAGGTCCTTAAGATTTAATACAAGGCCTGCATCGATTACTCTGTGACGTTGCTCCGCTAGGGGACCAACCGATGTTGCTGTTGTTGATATTCTCGTTGCATAATTGTTTAATTTGTAACATAGGGCTTAGTACTTGAAGTGGATTGAAGAAGGAAATACACATCTGAATTATTTAGTCCGACATACCAGAGCCGTGTCAGAGACGGGACCTCTTCCGTTAGCCATTCAAAAATATAGTCGGTTCATATATACTTCCCTACCGATTTCGGCTATGGTGACTGCTTTCAGTTATCATTGACAGAAGAGCTAGGATGATCAGCTCTTCTATGCGCCCTTTGATGGCTGCAGTACCCTATTTTATGTGTAAACGTGCGCGAGCATTGGCTGCACGTTAGGATACCATCCACGTAGTTATAATGAATGGCTGCTGGTGTTTTAGCCTTAAGAGCATCACGCTTCGCATCCAGTGCGGATTTCCTTTGCTCTTCGAAATCTTTGATCGCATTTTTAACTAGGCCTCTCCATTCGGGGCGGCAAATGGCTTTTGTCTCCCAGCTCTGAGGATCAATGTTGCACCTTTTCATGTGTCTTTTCTGAACATCCTTGAAGCGTAAGAACTGGCCACCTTGTTTCCGTCTGCCGTTCTGGAGTTCAGAAAAGAAGATGCGTTTGGCCACCCTATCATCATCCATGCGTAAAACATGACCGCACCATCTGAGCTGTCGCCGTATTAGGTACGCTTCTATGCCGCAGACATTCGCGCGTCGTAGCACTTCGGTATTTCTAATCCGATCCGACCATTTGATTTTCAGAATGTCTCTTATGCACTTTAGATGAAATCGATCCAGCGCCCGTATATCGTAGGTCGGTTCATACGTTGTCTATAAACACAGTCTCGTAACTGCCTAGTTGGCCTAGTTGTCTACACTAGAATATTATGTCTGAAATAATTTAACTATGATACAGGTTCACCCCATTCCACTCAACATAAAAAGCATAGTTCTACAAAAAAGCCGTACACTAACAAGCTCTTTATAAATATCAAAACATAAATGTAACAAGTCACAAGATGTCTGCTAATTAACGAGCCTTTTCATTAACTTAGCCTCAAAAGCTGTTCTTAGTAATTTATGTACACACAGTACCATTAAAAATATATCAATTTAATTATGTTTTCGCTTCCAAAAACGCTGGCTCTTCAATTTGGAGTTCCCAAAAGATGGTGTAATTTCGCGGTCGGAAAATGGGGATGATGGTGTGTGTAAATATTAGGGCTAAGTCTACACAGATGGAGTGGCAAGTCAGCTAGATGAAACCGACCCACAGAAGTTCGCTGGTTAATTAAAAATGTATCTTGACGTTAAAAATCACAAAAGCTTTTTGGTTCGGGCTTTGACGTGAGCGTTTGAGTGTTTATCTTCGTGAAATGTTTTTAGTACGGAAAATGAAATGACAACTTGGGATCTTTTCATACTTTAGTGTACAAATAGCTATTTTGGTAGGCAGGAGTTTTTGTCAGCAATAATGTTTTATGTTCTGCTTTCTTATTGGTCCACTGATGGGCACTGCCTTTTCTCACGCAGAATTTTTTGAAAATTGTTGAAAAAAAGTGGAGCTAAAACAGATCTACTTATGCTTTTCGAGTACTAATAGTTACAGTCTACTTGAAAATGCCACGGCGACAATAAAGTAAGAAAATAAAATCTGCAATTAAAAATTATCATTTGGTAACGACCGGAGGGAAGTATTAATAAAAGAGTACACTATTACCGTCCACATTAAACAGAGTTTTACGTGCAATCCTCTGTTATACGAGTATTTAAAAAGTTAAAGTCATTACAGTCAACGTCCAAATGGTCTTGCCAACTTTAAATTGAGGAAGCCCGTATGTTTTTGTTTTATTATTTTGTTGGGAAGCCTCGTTGTTGTGAATGAGGTAAAGTATTATGTTACAGCTTTTTCATCGTCCCACTGCTGGGGCACACGCCTCCTCTCACACAAGGATTGAGCGTTAATCACCAGGCTTGTTCAATGCGGGTTGGTGATTTCAAACTATATAGTCCAGGCTTCCTCAAGATGATTTCTTTCACGTTTTTATCAACCATTGGTGTCTAAGATATAGTTAGAATGTACATAAAACTTAGAAAAATTACATTGGTACTTGCCTTTAATCGAACCCACACGCTCATACATGAGAGGTTGGTGCTTTACCCACTAGGCTACCACCACGACTTTCTAAAAATATTACAGGGTACTACTAGTAAACGTGGATACGGTGTCTCAGTTCTATTAAGATTTCGAAGAAGGTCAGGGTCAGTTAGCAATGTTCTCTTTGGATGTTAAACATCAGGTTGCGTTCCTGGAACAGTAGTTTTATTTAAATATCTTGTATTCGCGTAAGTTTCAGAAATGAATAAGGTTTCAAATTAAACGCTTGTTTTATGGCCCTACCGTTACATTCTGATCACGTAACTGAGTTGAAACTTGGCGGGTTTTGGCCGACTTTTATTAAGCACATTGTTGCAATAGTTCAAGTTTAGAAAAGTAATACGAGCATTGCTTTGGCTTCACTTACCTATTGCGTTTTATCTTTGAACAGTTATTTCATGTCTAGTCAATGTTAATGGTTGTTATTTCGATTTAAATAAATTCACATAGGAGCTATACTTAGCTACATTTCGCTTCTGATTCATGTCTTTTTTGGCATTGTCAAAATTTTTTAAATTGTTAATCTCAAACTTCAAACCTATTCAATTTTAAACTTTTTACCTACAATATGGGCGTTGAACATTATTGAAGAAAACCTAGCTAAGCATGAAATGATTGCAACCTTCTCTTCGTAAGAAGAACATAATCAAGAGAAATGAACTTCTTTTATTTCAGCTTTGATTACAATTCGTCTAGTCAATTAAGAAACTAAAAGTTTCACAAATGCCTTTGGAAAGCAAACACATTTCAATTTAGTTAGTACCTTCATAGTTCTGTATATGCTGTATGTGAAATAGCTACTTACAA
This sequence comes from Helicoverpa zea, assembly GCF_022581195.2. NCBI lineage: Eukaryota > Metazoa > Arthropoda > Insecta > Lepidoptera > Noctuidae > Helicoverpa > Helicoverpa zea. The sequence goes on along the minus strand of NC_061460.1, from coordinate 1,478,747 downwards.
GAATAAAGAGTAGTAGGTATTTGTGTAAGTATGTACTTATTTATTTATTATGTACATTAATTATTTATTTATTACTTAGGTAAATATAACCTCACAAACTACTGAATTGAATATTATCTAAAGTGAAAAGTTATGATTGTATAACATTAATTGTATACCTCTCGCTTTGATCTAAATTCATAGAAAAAGTTTTTAGATACAGTAGTCAGGCGAAGCCACGGACAAAAGCTAGTCAAATGGCGCATATCTATCATTAAATAAGTTGAAAATTGAATAATACATAATTTCTTTGTGTAAACATCAGTACTTTTAATTAGTTGCCGAAACTTTACAGACATTTTCATTATTGGTGTCTTAATATAAATGATTAAAACGTTAATAAGTATACAAGCAGGTGATAGACGTCATATGTAGAAGGTGAAGGTGTGATGAATTACATGTTCTTAACAGGATAACATTTCAAAAAGTATTTCATGCAAAGCAAAATCAATGGCTGATAAAACGGTGAAGGAAAACATCTGGAGGAAACCTGGACTACATGTATATAATATAGTCTGTCAATATAATCAATAGAAAGCGTGGTGATTAATGCTCCGCGTGAGAGGAGGCCTGTGCCCAGCAGTGGGACGATAAAAAGGCTGTAACAGTTACAGTAAAATCAATAAGATGTGGTAAAATATCGTAACAATCATGTCAACGATATTCAATGTCAATAATATTCATTTACTTAAATAAATGCGTGCAAACAATGATGCTTATTGTTAGAGCGCGCGCACACTACAAACTTTTAGTCGGCCGATACTTAGTTGATTTGGGCTCAACAGTAGGAAGATGAATGGAAGTACACACGTAACAGCGATTAGGTATTTGTTCGGTATCAGACCGACTAAAATCTTTGATTGACTTCACAATTAAAAAAAAAAAAAAACTACCAACAGTCGGACGACTGTTTTGTCTTTTAGCTTTTAGCTTCTGTATTAAGTACTCACAAATACTTCAGAACTACTTCGATATAGATGGATTAAGATACCAGGCACTGCCGATAATTATGTTTTCTTCATTCTATTCCTGTATCCAATGCAAGATAATAGATAATTACCACAGGAAAACGATACGAGACACCAGTCATAGAATCAAAATGTTATGCAAAATTATCTCGATCAACCTTCGTAATCTTCCTAATTCAACCGAATCATCTTACTCAGATAATCGATTCGGAATTTTCAATCAGTCCGATATAATCGATTCGGTGTGAGATCGAATGTGAATTGGGTACATTCGACCGTTGGGTGCGGAAACTGAGCTCTCACCCCATAACGACTGATTGGACGATTCTATTCGATTTGAAATTTGACGACCGACGCTCGGCTACGCTTTGACGAAGCTTGATTACGAGTGACGATATACAATATATGTATGACGATCAAATGTCTACTTCCTCGTGTATTTTATATTTTTGTTTTTATTCCTTTGTCTTACGAATGTTACGGTTTGGCCTCTCGTTTCCTGAGCTCGTAAAAGTTGCCAGTGATGTAGGGAACGTCCCTTTTTGTTGGTGCAGATATACTCGTAACATATATTTTCTTAAACCCATATATGTATGTCTTAGTTTTGCTTACAAAAAAACGACAAAAGTTGTATGTCGAAATGTTTTTATGTACCTGAATCTGTTGTTTAACAATTTGTGCCAACAATTACAGAAATCAATTCTGATCTATATTTAAGGCAATGCCCTCCAGACAGCACTCAGCGTTCGGTATTTCGTTAGCAGTCAATTGTGTTCGGTCATCGATACAGCCGCGGCCTGCCCTTAAATTCTATCGTATATTCTGTGGGACATTCCCAAGCGAGTAAACAGAACCTCAATAGGTTGCTTATCTAAAAACATCTGACTACCAAACTTCGAAAATAGACTCTACCCTAATGTCGTAAGGTTGAAATTAGAATGAACAGGGAAAAAAGGTCAATTTCTTTAGTGACATAGGTCAAGTTGCAGTTGACGTGCAATGGGACTGTCACTCCCTCAATTTGGCGTCTTATTGTTGGAATTATTTATTTGTTTTCTGCTTGAAGTACCTAATGGGCAAAGAATAAGAATTTTTGGAAACAGTTTTGGGGTTTGACTTTGATACGTGGGGTTCTCGGTTCGACTCCCAGGACAACTTATAACTTATCAATTGCCGGCTGTTTTTGAATTGTGCACTTTTATTATTGGCTATCATAATATCTGTCTAAATATAGTCTGAATAAAAAATATATCTCATCTACATCATATCCCGAGTCGAAACAGTCATTGGTGTCCAAGATATACATACAAAATTAAAAAAGTTTATATCTAATAATATCTATCCTAATATTATTTAATGATATATTTCGCTTACTCCAAGGGATACTATTTATTGTTACTACGACACTTTACACGACCCATGAGACGTGACCTTTTGCCAATCACAGTTTACCAAAGAGGTTTATAATATTCCTCTTCAAACTTATGTGCTCCTGGTAGCAAACTATCAGTTTCTAGTTACTTATAACTAAGTACATTAAGCAAAACTAGAAAGTTTGACTTACTTGTTTACTAACTACGGTTGACGGATACTTAAATAACTAAAAGGTGAGGTTTCTGTTTGTAGTTTTTCTATGCAGAATTGTTTTATTGTGTCAGGCTACGTAAAGGTACAGCATATATTTTTTTCACAGAAACTAAGTTAAGGCTGTACTTACTTATTTTTACTCTTAAAAATAGGTAAGTAGTATCTTTGAAAATTGGGTGAATTGTAGAATTAATAATGGCCCTTTTCCTGCATATTAAACGACAATATAATAATACTATTTTTTCAATCCCATTTCCTAGACTAATGCAATGCATACTAAATCAATGCTCACTTTCACAATAGTTCTAATCAGTGCCTGGAATCTGTGTCCACTCTGTTGGAATTACAATACATAATCTCTGTCTGCATAATGACCGGAGTTTGCTGTCAAAGGAGCGAATTACATACAGAAGTAAAATAACTATGTAGTTTATCTCACCGTGATAATTAAATTGTGTAATTTTCTATATGTTAGGCCTCTCTAGTTTATATGTATACTATGTTTTTGTGAAGAGATGTTGCGGAAGATTCATAGTATTTTTTTGTTACTATTTGTATAAATAAACAGTTACAATGCCCATATTCAATATTTTTAAAAAATATTGCTACATTATATTTGAAAAAATCTTGGAAATCTATCTAATCTTGGAATTAATATTTTTGAATAACTAATTAAAAAAAATCAGTGCCGTAAAAAACCATCTCAGAATAGCTTTCAATAATATGGTACCCCAAAGGCTTAATTGGTAATGACGTAAATAAATTATTTTAATATACTTACCTACTAACGACTTAACCCATACATTGCGCAGATACTTTACAAGCAACATGATATTACGAGTACTACTAAAAAATTTATTAATACCATGTAAAAAACCTTCCAAAAAATTGAAAAAAAGCCACCGAATTTTATAAAACAAGCGACATTATTCTGGTTTGTGAATACCAAACAAACTATCCATGTAGACTTCAGTAAAGAGATGTAGCCGTGTTATCGCTTGCACGCCCCCCAGTGGCAGAGTTCGGAACTAAATTTACTAACTATGAGAATTTATCGGTCTTTCACAATGTTCGCTATGGTTTCGTAACGGTACAAACTGTAGTTTGAAAATTGCAATTTGAATGCTGAAATCTCGTTTCTTAGTACATTTTCGAAGTTTTGTTGTTACAGTGTGTGTAATAAAGTGTATTTAGTTTTTATTTGTATAAACTCTCTGTTAGATAGAAATTGTCATAGTCGTATTGAATTAAAGTTTGATAATGTTTTATGTTAAATGTTTCTAATTAGTACGTTTAACGATATTTTAGTAGTTTATTTAATACATTTTTGCACATTGAACGACGATGGATTAAGCGATTTAAGCATTTTCTACCATTTTACATTTGGAGATATTTTTTGTCCTCTGTTTTTACATTTTAAACTTAGCTAATATTATTTGACGTTTACAGTTATAAAAATATGCAAGTACCTAATGCGCTATACGCATTTTTGAAACATTTAGGTAATTTTATAAGTAATCACAATTGCAACAACATTTCGACACCGCAAAAATCGTCCTCTTTACATTTACCTACAAATATACAGAGTCAGAACAAATATGTGTAAGGTCAACCTTTACAAATATTTACCCCAATCCGTAACCAAACCCCGGGTTCATAAAGGGTAAGTACCACACCACTGGTGCTGTCAAAAAATTGCAATATTTTACAATTTACTCTCGCAAAAACACTCAACCCAAATTTACACTTCCATTCTATTGTATTAAAGAAATTTTTCCTCTTTCAAACTAAGTAGACATAATATACGCCTTAGATATCGGAGTCTTAAGGGAACCTCAAACCGATCCGGTTATTTATACATAATCATAATATATTTTTACGTCTTTTCCCCTTCAAAAGCAAAAAGAAACTTTCCCTTAACACGCATATTTCGTGGCATATTTTTTTGGAAAGTAAAGTCCCCTAAAAGTTCTAAACATGGCGTGTCCCAAAGGTCACATATTGTAACCAGTCGATCGCAACTCGTTTTGAGGGCCCGATTTGAGCGAAGCTAGAAAATACATTTCACGAAGCTTTAAATCTTTTTTATCGCATTCTAGAATAACATTTTTATCAATTTATTTTTTATCTATACTTATAATAAATCTGTAGAGAGGTCAATTCTGTACATTGAATATATTTCCAAAATAACTATTAGGGGGTGATTAGTGATCGATACTGATGCCAAAAATGCAATCAGTAAAATTTTTGTCTGTCTGTCTGTCTGTCTGTCTGTCTGTCTGTCTGTCTGTATGTTCGTTATGGAAACAAAAACTACTGAACGGATTTTAATGAAACTTGGCACAAATATTCTTCATACTCCTGGGCAGGTTATAGGATACTTTCCATCACGCTACGATCAATAGGAGCCGAGCAGTGAAGGTAAATGTTGGGGAAACGGGAGAAGTTACTCCATTTTTTAAGCTTCCGTCGCGTGTGCAGCCTTAATGGTTACAGCTACACAGAAACCATGTTCGACGGAAATATTCTTCATAAAATTATGTAAAAAATATCTCATGGCAGCATATGTCTATCTTTTATGGTTGACTCACAATAACACGTAAAACTCTCGGTAGCTTAGCAGTTCGGAGCTTTCTGATTATATTTGTCTACTTTTTCGTTTATAACACTCTCACTCACACTAATTAAACATAGTTAACAGTATTATCTATTAATTAAAAAAATAATGATTTAAATCGGTAAAGAAACACCAAAATTATACATGAAAAACGGTAATAAGCCACCGCGCGTGAATACTGAATCACGCACGCACGCTATAAGAATCATTTTTGTGCAACGGTCGCCGCGCTCGACGCGACTCGCGGCGCGGTGGCTGCGCGAGCTTCATACAATATTTGGCTGTTGGTGCGATTGATGCGAATAGACGTTCAGAGCGTTCAACCTTATTGCGCGACTTTTGGGTTTTAAATAATTTGTTTTTAACTTTCTTTTGTTGTTATTTTATAAAATAGGTTCGTACCTATATTAGTTACTTTTGTGTTTAAATATTCGTTCAAATTACAAATTATTAATAGTTTACATTTTATTACTTAAAGAAACAGTAAGTACGCATAGATTTAGATAATTGGAGGGGCTGGTGTTTATTATTTCTTCCTCACTTTGCACAAAATCCGACTCTAACGCGGACGAAGTCGCTGGCAGAAGCTAGTGCTAAATAAAATAAATTGGATTGCAAATGCAAGATCTATAATGATTATAAATATCCCTTGTTTTTACACATCTTCTCATTCAAATAATCCCGTTTAGAAGGTTTGTTTTATTTAAAATCCACATTAGATTTTTCATTTAATTCGTTAAATAAAATAATGTTATATTTTAAGCTAATATATATAAAATATTGTTTAATTAATATTATGAGACAAAGGTTTTTGGTACATCCCCTGATGTTATTTTAAAATTCGTATTGCGTTCATCATACTCAGGTACGTTCAAATTTTAAATGAAACATAATTATCAAAACTTATTCATGCAAGTTTTTGTAATCCTTTGTTTCGTTAAATTTAATAATATTATAAAAGAGACGCGATAAGATAACGTAGAAATTAAAAGACATACTGCATGCCTAACTTACTTTTAATTAAATTAGGTGAAAAAGAGCTTTAGTTCCACAGTCAAAGCATTTCGCCGCTGCATGAAAATGTATGCGCCATAGACTTTTTAATAACTGTCGTTGCATTTTTTCAACTGAATAGGTAATTTCGTTTTTGTAAATCAGATTAAGATGGTTTTACAAAATGATCTTATTATAGGGAAACTAAGTATCAAAATATTCATCCGCATCGCTGTCAGCTGGGATCGTGCCCAAAAGGCTGGCTGCATTGCCACGCTGGATGGCAATGCATATCCTTTGACCGAAGTATAGGCCAGCCCTTTGGTCACGAGTGGACTCCACTAATCGCTTACTAATTTCTCGAAAGAGTCTGTGGGCACTTGGGCCCCATGGTCCCAGAGTTTCAACCCCAAACGGCTCAAAAATGCAATTGCCGGTGAGGTTTACATATTTGTGCCGCTTGAGGTTTTCCGCGGCTGCAGCAGCTGCACCGACACAGCTCGCCGTACTGGGAAGGTGGGAAGGTGCAAGGGTGTCGACGCAGGTTGCGTCCCACACCAAAGACCTTCCCATCTTCCAAGGCATTATAGACATCCCGTCTGGTCTCTTGCCATCGTCGCGCGCCAAGCCTCTGGGTTCTAAAATGGCTGGCACTCCGGCGGTGACAAGAGCACGACGGATAATGTCATTTATGCTGGTGTGTCGTGCCATGCGACCAGCACTTTTGCTACAGGAAAGACCATGGTGCCCAAGGCGGTCCACAGATTCACCGCACTGGCAGCGATGCGGAGCCGCAGTGGGGGCGCCGAGGCGTAGGCATGTAGCGAGCCGGAATGTAGTGTCACCCAGCATGGTCCCAACGCTGGGTGACGGCAGTGCGTGAAGCCATAGCCCTGACTCCCACTCTCCCACAGCCAGTAGGCGGGCACGCTCAGCAGTATTGACAGATGTTTCAATTAGTTTATTTCTCGTCAATCTGCAGAGCGGCTCGTCCCACTGTCTCTGGGAAGCCGGGTTGTCAGGGAAGGCTGTGTTTGGGCAAGCCACTTTCCAGGCGTTCATGCCATCAGTCAGACACGGCACCTCAGAATCGACCAGTGAAGGGGCTAAAATTTTTCTGGTCAACTCCTTAGTGCCGCAGACCGAGGATAGGAACGCCGGTAGACTTAAACTGGAAATTTTGCGGACACCGAGGCCATCGAATCTGATCGGAAGGGTGGCTTGAAGCCACGCTCGGTCGTCCAAGGCCAAATTAAAAACAGATGTAAAAGTAGAACGGATAATTTGGTCAATTCTGTCTAAAAGATGTGGCTGCTTCCATAAGGGAGAGGAGCGAAGGTTGTATATAAATTTTGGGCCAAAACAACAGTATTTTACTAAGGTAAAAGCCGAATGAAGATTAATTTTAAAAAGTCTATCCGAAATGTCATTAAAATTTGAAATTTTGTTATCTATGAATGTTGTGAAACTTTCTTCCAAAATAGGTGAACCTAGGAGGTGCAATGATGTTTCGTCCAGAATTTTAATTTGAGGTGCTATGACATTAAATTTTGATATGACTGTCTGTCTGTCCGGGATGTCAGGAACAAAAATTTCACATTTTGATAAATTTAGATCCAGTCCAATCGAATGAAATTTTTCTTTTAGGAATATGAGGTCTTGGTAAACAGTTTCTCTATCTCCTCCTAGGGTCCCGTCATCCAAATACCAAGCGTTAAATTTTGAATTTAGTTTCTCTATTATGGGGTGAATAGCCAAGCTGAAAATGACCGGCCCAAGGGGGTCACCCTGTTGGCATCCAACTGCAGATTCCAAAACATAAGATTAAGATGCAAACTTAACGCTGTTGGTTTTACGATAACAAGGTTCAGGTTACCAAACAGACATCTTCGCGGAAAAGGACCAAAATTTACAATCTGGTCCTTTGGGTCGGATAAAGTGAAAAATCATGAAAGTCACTCCATTATTAACAGTGTAAGCCCTAACTTCGTAAGTTGATGACATCTTTCCGAATGTTCTTTGCATAATTTATTTAGGCGACCGCGAACGAACCGGAATGAGAATTGAATTATATAGGCGCGTAACGAATATCTTTGAATGTTTGTTGAACTTTCTGATTTATTTAGTGTATTCCATAGCTTGTTTTTAAGGCTTCGCTGGAATAATTTTATATTTTTATAAGCTTTCTTTGAAGAGGGTCATCTAAACTGTTTCTGGTATCTACATGAATCCATGAAGTAGCATTTTTTATGAAACATATGAATAGTACGATCATTTAGTTAGGTATCAAATTAATTAATTAAATTAATTAACAAAATCCTTAGTCACATTTACTTTTAATTATACACTCTACAAACATAATAAATAATTATTGAAAAAGTACGTTTTAAGCACAGCTAAGACTTCCACTATCCGCTGATGGAGTAAGCTATCCTATCTCTCGATAATTAGTTTTATGACGAATCCCATCTCTCCATTGATTACTATTCCAAAATTTCCAGACGGTTCTACCTCGATTCTGTGGTCTACAGAGAATTTCAGATTTGAATTTCTAATTCTAAATTAATGAGGCACCTTCCATATTGAAGTGTGTATTAGGTATAGTTGGAGGAGGTAATGAGGCCAATATGGGCTTAAACAAAGAAGCTTATACTAGAAACCTGTCTGGGAGGTATTTGAACAATTTGCTCTTGTTGTGGCAAAGGCTAATTAATGGTTAGCTTATGTTTGTTTAAATGATTCTTGATAGTGTAGCGGAGGTAATAAGTGTTAACGATGGAATTAGTTTTTGTTGTTTTATCTTTTGTATTTTTTACCCTTTGATTTTTGTTGTAATATTTTTAATTTCATTAAACTAATAAAATGACCAACGAGGGCGAGGTTCGTACGCATTCCGAACTCCTTGCAGTACTGGCTGCAACTAGCTGTTTACTTTTTAGTTTGTCTTTTGTTTTTGTTGTTGAGTTGTCATCGCGCCGTCTCGCAGCGAGCCGCCCTCTCGTTTTTCTTGATTTCTTTAACTAGTTGTTTTCATTTTAAGGCCGGGTTTTCACTCTTTCCCGGTGTTTACCGCAACCATTGTATACAGTCCACCTCCCACCGAGTACATCCGTTGGTCCTTCGAGCCGGATTGTTCCAGCAACTTGGATGCTTCGTACACCGCGAACTGAGAAAACAAAATGGTGAACACGCGAAGCGCGGCGCGCCGGGAACAAGAGATTGAAAAACCTACGCCTACTAATGTAAAGAAGTCCGAGGCTAGCAGAAGACCATTGGTAAAATCTCCTTCTGCGAGGTCTTCAGTGAAGGCGAGGAGGGCACGATTGATACTCGAGGCGGCGGAACAAATGGCGCTTCTGAAAATGGAACTCATTGAAAAGAAGCTGGCTGCCGACCTGGCGAAGCTGGACAGCTGCGGCTCGCAGTCGCTAGCTGATGGTGAACCTGGTGAAGAGGAAAATGCGTCTCGGATCGAGGAGTGGGTGAAGACACAGCGCGTCACTAGCTGTCACGACGATGCGCTGCGCCCGGCACAACGGCAAGACGCTGTCTTGCAGCAATTGGATAACGCCGGCCCATCCCAGCTCGGGAACGTGCAACCAAACCAGAGCGGTACTGACGACGGCACTATTCACATGATGGCATGTGCGCTTAAGGACCTCGCCGCCACCACCGCAACCACCAACGCCAACCAGGCAGAAACTAAGCTGCTTAACCGACTGTCTATGCCAAAAGACTTACCGAAGTTTGACGGTGACCCGCTTGATTGGCTACAGTTTAAGCAAGCATATGAAGAGTCTTCTCAAGTCTGCAAGTTTAGCGACCGAGAAAATTTATGTGACGTCACTGCGTGCGGACAACCGCATAATCGCTTGCTGCACTACGTGTCGACCGCTGCCGCCGAAGTCGTCGTCGCCCCAAGCACGGCGACTCAATCTAGCAGTGTACCAACTGAAGTGGTAACTCACGTTAACGCCAACCACAACGAATGGTCAGTGCGGTTGAAAGTGGTTCCCGTACTTATTCACGGACCTAATGATGCATTCCGTGCAAGTGCACTTCTTGACGACGGCTCCAACGTCTCATTGATTAGCGCGTCGTTGGCAGCGCGCGCCGGTCTGCGCGGGCGTACACAAACCATGCGAGTTCGTGGCGCATGGGACAAGAACGAGCTAGTGTGTGCGGCAGAACTAGTGGACTTAATCGTGTCTAACAAACTCGGTGAGAAGTTTCATGTTAGTGCGCGTAGTGTCAACGAACTGAGTTTGCCTGAACAAGGGTCAGTGAACTTTAAGTGCGAGACCTATGACCACTTACGCGATATTAAGGACGATCTGTGTGTTACGTCACAAAAACCCGATGTGCTTATAGGGCAAGATAGTTACCATTTATTGTTACTTTTAGAGACAATAGTAGGCAAGCCAGGCGAGCCGTGCGCCCCCCGCACACCATTGGGTTGGTGCCTGCACGGCAGAGTACCGGGAACTCAAACTCAGCACACCACGTTGTGTGTGTCGGACGTCGCGCCTGTTGTCTCCGCGACCGACGAGCTGGATGACGACGTGCCACGCTACTTCACGCTGGAGCCAATGGGTGCTTCACCATCAAAGCATCAGCTGTCGGCTAATGACCTCGTCGACCCTACGAGTGCTACGAGCAGCGCTACGCCCGTAGCAGACAACACCAGTGCTACGCCGCTGTTGAAGATGTCGCTCAACCAAACTATTGTGAACAGAAATGGTTATAGAGAACTCGAGATGCATGTATTCTGGGACGCGTCTGTCAAGGCATTCTGCGCTGTGGCTTATTGGAGATGGATTGATCACGACGATAACATACGTGTGGCATTCATTGCTAGCAAATGCAGAGTTGCGGGGAATAAACCGATTACAGTACCGCGTCTCGAACTACAGGCCACTGTGTTAGCGTCTAAACTCGCGGAGACTATTACTAACGAGCACAAGATGAAAGCTGTAAGGAGAGTGTTTTGGAGTGATTCTACGACGGTACTCCACTGGATCAAAAATAACGCTCGTAATTACAAGATGTACATTGCCAATAGATTGGGAGAAATTGACGAGTTGACTCGAATTCATGAATGGCGCTATGTACCGACTAAGCTAAATATAGCAGATATAGCCACACGAAAAAAATACGATTGCTCGGTGTTACAAGATGAGTGGCTACAGGGACCTACCTTCTTGTATAAGCATCCGGAATATTGGCCGCTAGATGTTGTTGAACCTGCGAACAAAGAGTTATTAGAATGTGTCACAGCAATTGATAACACCATAGAAACCTGTACCTTACCTGTGCCTGAACCGTCACGCTTCTCTTCATGGCTACGCTTGCTACGAACAACAAGTCGAGTACTTACCTTCGTTGATAACATTGTCAAGGCCATCAATAAGAGAAAACAGATAGCTTCCACCTGTAATCTGAATGATGGCGTGATAGACAGGGCTGAACGCTTACTAATAAAGCACTCACAAGCTTTATCATTTGGAAAAGAGATTAAGCTACTTCAAGCGTCTATGGCACTACCTACTTCGAGTAAGCTACTTACCTTATCTCCGTACTTAGATGAGCACGGAGTCCTGCGATGTGGAGGCCGCATCAACGCTGCTCCTGAAATAACTCCAGATGTTAAGCAACCTGTTATACTAGATGGTCGCAGTCACATTACTCAGCTGATTGTGAAGCATTATCACCAAAGAGCTTTCCACGGCCACCAGGAGATGGTAGTTAATGAGCTGAAACAGAAGTACTGGATTGTACGTATTAGACCTACTGTTAAACATGTTATCTCAAAATGCATGCTATGCAGAATCAGGCGTGCACAGCCTCGACCTCCTCGAATGGGAGACTTACCTGAGGGACGATTGGCGCATCATCAGCGTCCCTTTACCCACACTGGAGTGGACCTGTTCGGACCTATGGAAGTGACCATAGGACGCCGCCGAGAAAAAAGGTACGGCGTGTTGTTTACCTGTCTCACTGTGAGGGCTATACATGTTGAGCTTGTAGGAAGCCTTACTACCGATGACGTCATAATGGCTCTCCGACGAATGGCAGCCAGACGCGGGTGGCCGCGACACCTTTACTCGGATAATGGTACTAATCTGAGAGGCGCCGACAAGGAGTTGAAGAAGTGTGTCTCCGAATTGGATGAGAAACTCTTAGCTGACGGAGTACAGAGTTACAGCATGACCACTACATGGACGTTTTCCCCCCCTGCCAGCCCACATTGGGGTGGGGCATGGGAGCGACTCATCCGCTGCGTGAAAAACGCACTGAAGGTCGTGCTGAAAGAGCGAGCACCTCGAGACGCTGTTCTACAAACTCTCATGACAGAGGTTGAAGTGATGGTAAATAGTCGGCCCCTCACCCATGTGAGCGTTGAGCCGAACACTGACGAGACATTAACACCCAACCATTTCCTCCTTGGCTCATCCTCAAACCTACCGACTATGGGCACCTTTGATGAGTCAGATACATTCTTGCGCAAACAGTGGAGGATTGCTCAGCAGCTGGCTGACTCATTCTGGCGACGGTGGGTGAAGGAGGTGCTGCCGGACATGCGTCCGCGAAAGAAGTGGCAGCAGGAGCAGAGGCCCTTACAAGTGGGTGACCTCGTTTTAATTGTCGATCCCGCATCCCCACGAAACGTTTGGCCACGCGGCATAATTCGAAGAGTGATGCCAGGCCAAGACGGCCGCATCAGAGTCGCCGAGGTGCAAACAAAGTCGGGCATATTGCGACGACCGGTAGCACGAGTTGTGTATATAGCTATCGAGAATGAGTGCTGACGCACTGGGGTGGGGGATGTTAACGATGGAATTAGTTTTTGTTGTTTTATCTTTTGTATTTTTTACCCTTTGATTTTTGTTGTAATATTTTTATGTCATTAAACTAATAAAATGACCAACGAGGGCGAGGTTCGTACGCACTCCGAACTCCTTGCAGTACTGGCTGCAACTAGCTGTTTACTTTTTAGTTTGTCTTTTGTTTTGTTGTTGAGTTGTCATCGCGCCGTCTCGCAGCGAGCCGCCCCCTCGTTTTTCTTGATTTCTTTAACTAGTTGTTTTCATTTTAAGGCCGGGTTTTCACTCTTTCCCGGTGTTTACCGCAACCATTGTATACAGTCCACCTCCCACCGAGTACAATAAGTATAGAACAGTTAATTAAGAAAAATAACAACTCTATCAAAAAAACATATTGTTTTGCATTCCGGTTCGAAAGACCAAAATCATGATGATAATAAATGATGATGAAATAAAAGTCAGATTGTATCCTATGCCTCGTTAACCAGAAAATAAAACCCTGTTTTTTTTTTTTTTTAAATCGAGTTCATTATTGTGTTACTTACAAAATTCTAAGCATACCTCAACTTCTAAACGAACGCACATTTTGAATCAAAATTTCGCAGGACCAAGAGCCATCACGAGGTTATCAAATTTACGCGTCTAAATCAAATCATTTTGGACAATGTTCATCAGGACGGAGCCACGAATTCTAACTAGTGTTGGTTCAAGTGATTATTGTTCTTTACTTAGCTAGTTAGTCGCGTCTTGTTAGTTTAGTTCTTGATTTACTTAAGTTAACTGGACTGTTTAATGGGAAGTGTGAACGTGTTTGGTGTTTTCACTGCGTTACAGCGGTCAAATTAAGTTTGCTGTTTTTGTATTGGCTACTAGTGGCTACGTAATGGTACGTAGCCATAAGGTGTGAAATAAAAAGTATTGCGTATATTAGAAGCATCAAACGGCTGTCGTCTGAGAGGCAAAGGTATTTGACGAAATCTGCATTTTGCAGTTAAGTTTATAGTTTTTTATAGAACGAGGGTGAAAACCGCAGTATATAGCTAGTTTATATTTTTAGTGTATACTTTTAATATTACGGCACTTTTAAATAAAATAAAATATATACGGATCGTGTTATCTGATCTGAATTTTAATGGACCAATCAATTTTATTTATTCAGATCATGGAATTATTTTATTTAAAATATTATTCTGTATGCGATATCCAGTGTAAAAATGATAAATCTATATTTTCATTTCTATGAACATAAACATTGGGGTGGTTTTTGTTTTTGCCTAGGGACACGCATAATACCAACAAATCCAACATGTATCATTCAATTATGTCTTTGATCTTGTCTTTTTACTCTAGAGGCTATAAAATAGTTGAATTTCACTCTATTATTATTATCAATTATCATATCCCTAGCCATTTCCCAACCATGTTGTGATTTGCTTGAAGTATAACCAGATGCAGCTAAGAACCAATGTTTACCACATGAAGCAACTGCCTTCTTTCTCCTCAACCTAGGTAAGTAATTGTCCAACTTTATCACCTTTGGTAGGACTACTTATCAGACTTACCGATTAACCGTAACGACTGCCAAAGATACTCAAATGACAGCGTAGCTTACAAATTTAACGTGCCTTCCGAAACACGGAGTAACGCGTCATATAAGGATGGTCACCCATCCACAGACCCAAAGCGGACGAACTTACTGATCGATGCATGCGGCTGTTACTTAGCAACGAGTTCCTCTTTATCGTTACAGCCTTTTTATCGTCCCACTGCTGGGCACAGGCCTCCGCTTACAAGGAGAAGAATTGAACGTTAATCACCACGCTTGCTCAATGCGGGTTGGTGGTTTCAGACTTAATATAGTCCAGGTTTCCTCAAGATGTTTTCGTTCACCTTTTTATCAGCCATTGGAGTCCAAAATATACTTAGAAAGTACACACATTTGAAAAGTTGTATTGGTGCTTGCCTGACCTGGAATCGAACCCACGCACTCATACTTGAGAGATTGGTTCTTTAACCATTAGGCCACCACAACTTAACCTTCTCTTTATAATAAACTTTATAAAAGGTCACAAGTAGCGAAGGTCCATTTCATTGGGTTTTCTTTTCATAAAACTCACATGTTATTGTATATTATTACAGTCTCCGTCACAAGTGGTCGCGAATGGAATGATAACACAGATCTGTTTACCCACATTATGGGGTCATGTCGTGGTCATCCAAAACAACATAGAAAACTGGGTTTTTGCACAATATGACCAGTTATTTTGAATGACAGATACGTTGGCAGTGACTTGGGAATTAAATTAAAATGACACGAACACTAGGCTATCAAGACTTTTTGTATATAAATACTAGCAACCCGCCCCGGCGTCGCATGGGATAACAGTATTCATCCTCCATCATCCTCCGAGCCTTTTTCCCAATCATGTTGGGGTCGGCTTCCAGTCTCACCGGATTCAGCTGAGTACCAGTGCTTTACAAGAAGCGACTGCCTATCTGACCTCCTCAACCCAGTTACCCGGGCAACCCGATACCCCTTGGTTAGTCTGGTGTCAGACTTACTGGCTTCTGACTACCCGTAACGACTGCCAAGGATGTTTAATGACAGCCGGGACCTACAGTTTAACGTGCCATCCAAAACACAGTCAATGGTGTCTAAGATATACTTAGAAAGTACATACAAACTTAGAAAAGTTGCATTGGTACTTGCTTGACCTGGGATCGAACCCGCGCCCTCTTACTTGAGAGGTTGGTCTTTTACCCACTAGGCCACCACGACTTACTCAGTATTACTACTTATAACCGTATTACCCTCACTATTTAATGGATGTTATTATACATATAACCTTCCCCTTGAAACACTCTATCTGATAAAAAAACCGCATAAAAATCAGTTACTTACAGCGTACAGAGGGACATAAGGACAGAAAAAGCGACTTTGGTTTATGCTATTTATATAGTGATTTAAAATTTTAATAAATGTTCAATAAATGGATATCGAATAAATAAGCAGTAAGTAACTATGTATAGTCATAAATATAAATACTGAACGCGGAACTTAATTCCGAAATCCGACTGTCACATAAACCTGGTCCTTGTGTCCTCTAAAAAGTACACCTCTATAAGCCCATCTGCGCCGATCCCTTACCGTCCTTTATAAAGGACATTACAAGTCCAACATGACAATTCGAGTTGCTTCATAAAGATAACAGGGGTGACAATTAGCGGGGAGCTGTTCAACCTGTTGATGACCCTGTAGGGACCTGTGGGGCCCAGGACTGTCCTTACTATTCATAAATTATGGTTACATTAGTATTGTTTGTTGTTTTGTTTTGAGATTTTGATTTATTTGTGGTAATTAATGAAGGTCAAAATACATAAATATCAGTTAATGTTAACGCAAAGCGGCGTTTAATTGTAAGTTTTTTTGACTTGATATGTTAATCGAGACTGTACCTAATGTTACAATTAACGATTGTTTTGTTAAGTATTTTATTTATTTATCTACTAAAAACTATTCGCGTACAATTTAATCTTAAATTCCTCACTTCTAACACACAAAAGCGGTAATGGAGCTCCAAATAAAAATATCACAACACAAATTAATGGCTTCATATTTCAGCGGACATAATATAAAAGATAAGCATGTCCATCTTACGGGTTAATAAATATAATGCAGGGGAGGGTTAATTACTGGGTCGGTCCGACCTGTTGATGTGGCACCAGGGACGAGGGGTAGACTTTGTAGCTCATTATGAATATTTTTTGTAATCATTACTGTTATAAATATTTTTGGCGTTGAACTGTTGGACTCAAAGTTTGTTAGAAATATTCTGTGCTATGTTAGATTATATAAATTGAAACATAAAAATAAACAAAGTAAAAGCAGTTTATAGTGATGTTTTATCAAATTCACCCAAGTTTATATTTTTCATGTATTTTAGATCTTATTCAAGGCCACTGATGACTAAAATACGGTTGGCAAAAAGCGAAATAATTATTTTGAATGATGACGATTATGATGATTAATTTGCAAGATGACGGATTAACTATTCAAAATGAACCCCCATCATATGGGTATCGCATTAAAGGGTTTGCTGCCAGGAATACAAAAAATAATCCAAACTAAAAAGTATAAAATAAATAATAGTTTAAAAAAAAACTAAAAAACACGCTTTTTATAGAAAACCGAACTAAAAAATAGAAAATAAATTTCAATGAATATAAATTAATAATAGTGTGAATAAAAAAAAATATTTTATGTTAAAAAAAGCGTGGGGTGCTTTTAAAGATATGTATTATCGAAATGATAATCACTCTACTCATATCTGTCAATAAAATATTTATAACTATTGACACCATGCACCCCACGCTTTTTTTTACATAAAATATTTTTTTTTATTGACACTGTTATTAATTTATATTCATTGAAATTTATTTTCTATTTTTTAGTTCGGTTTTCTATAAAAAGCGTGTTTTTTAGTTTTTTTAAACTATTATTTATTAGAGGTTAATTAGTAACCTAGTTGGTAGACTTTCACGTCTTTGCGTCCTGTTAAAGATATGCTTGATTAACTACCAAACAAGGTATAACTAATTGCCAAAAAGAAAGAATTATAGGCCCAAAAATGTACTACAGCTCTTATATTACATAGCATATAAAGATAATACACGACGTGATGAAGTTAATGAGACGAGTCGGTCGCGACCTGTCCACGAGTCTACTGGGACGTGTGGCTACCCTAGTCGGAGTCCCGGAGTCCCGAATTCCCGGAGACTCGGGACCTTTGGTACGCGCTACTGCGTATAATTAGTTTTGTTCGTGTTTAATTCTGAGTATTATTTTCATAGATTTTGGAGTTCAGTATCGTGTTGTATGTACTTATATGTTTGAACTAAAATCACGGTAAGAATTTGAATCAGGTAAGTGAAAGGCGGATATAATTTGATTATGATACTCAAATTAGCTTCCAGGAATATCTAGGGTGAAGCTGACCAACAGCTAGATATAAATCAATGTTACTGCGAAACATTATTATTGGTAAGTAGCGCGCGGCTCGTGAAAACTGCTTTCCTGAAGGAATCGGCTACCTAACGTTATCTACAGTAAATCGTAAGAAGGAAGCAAAGAATCAATCAAACTCTTCAGTTCCATAAATATAAGATAATTTAAATGCTTATTTCAATAGTATAAACAAATACTAGAGTTTGGAGAGCGTAGTCTCAGTTTATTTCGTCGCGTCCTGTAAAGCCGCCATGTTTGCAAAAAGATAATCCTCTGAAAGCCGTTTAGTAGTCCGACTCCCGACACACGCTGAAAATAACTAAAACTAAAGGAATTTGTCACTTGTCTACACTAATATTATAAAGAGGAAATAAAATATTTTTGTTGTTTCGTTTGTTTTGGATAAGCTCAAAAACTACTAATGTTTACGATAAACTCTAACAAAACGTTTCTTCCTTCTTAGTATTACCACAGATTATATAATAGTTACTACGTAACAGATAAATCACTCCATACAAAAAAGTCCATACCTACTGTTATAAGCACCTACAAGTTCCCCAACTACCTACAAATTCCTATCTGCGTTATAAAATGAACCTTAAAAGCTCGAGCGCTTGATTGTTATTCCAATGCGATAGCGCACAGTTCAGTGACCGCAACCGTGCCGTGGCCGTGCTTAGGGTTGCTTCTTACAATTTATTAATATTTAAGTAGGAAAACAAAGTTACGCTTATTTTAAGAGAGCCATTTTTAAAACTGAGTTTTTAAATAAAAAGTAATATCAAGAATATTTTTCTTTAGTTAGTTCGGCCATTCAGAGAATGCGTTCCTGACACGTCGCGATTGAACTGACGACGTAACTACATTCATTGATTATTGATATAATAATGTTGTTTTAATGCTCCTCAATTGTTAAAACGGTAAACAACCAGCAAAAATATTTTTATCGTAACTGCAACGCCATTGCAAAGTTACGTCGTCAGTTCAATCGCGACGTGTCAGGAACGCATTCTCTGAATGGCCGAACTATAACTATTGTATTGCCTACTAAAATGGAGTATGGGTATATATTACTAACTAAATATTACCTAATACGTAAGCATAGGTAAGTACTTAAGTAAAGCTTTCGTCAAAATCAAAGTCGGTTTCCAACTATTTTTCGAGCACAAGTGCCATACCCCATATGGTACAACTCCGTCGAGTGTGTTGATACATACCTAAAATTGGTTTCTGCGTAGCGACACGCGTAATGTTCCGAGTTGTCATTAAGTTGGAACTATACCTACTTACACTCGAGATGTGTTTTGAGCTACAAAACTCACAATACAGTTCATATAACTAAGTAGGTATCTAAAGTAAAATAAGTACCTAATGATCTCTGTTGTTAAAATCATAAAGTAGAAATGTATTAATTTATAAAAAAAAATAGAATTACTAGATAAGTGCATACATATAAAATGTTTCTAAATCTTACAATAGTAGCATATAAACCAACACAACTCAAAATAATCCATCAGTTTGTGAGGTAGCTTAAAAAACCTTATAAAAACCAACAGCATAACATGCCATGAAATAAAAATAATAATATTAGAGCGCGCGCGGCGCGTGTGACTGTTGAAAGCCCTGAGCCGCGTGGGGCTACCGGTAACCCAGCGAGCGGTAGGCATTTATCGCGCGCAAGTACGTCGAGTGATAGAGGCCTGGTATTACTTGCTGTACTTAATTGCTACTACTGCTTTATATTTCTGCCTCGTATTATAATTTATAGAACACAATAAAGGATATAAATACCATGTTGACTCAAACTACTGCGTACAGGTATGTAATGTTGAATCAAATCAATCTTAGGTAATGAACAAGACTTCAATTATTAATTTAGTAACATGTTTGTGGTAACTCCATGGAGAACAAAATGACTAAAAGAGCTGTCATAAATCTCCTAAGAAAGTAGTCCGACAAAATGCGGGTGTTCGTAGGACGAGAAACGGTACACGCTTTCTTTAGAATTCGCCCATTATTTTCAAAATAAATTCACCTATCAATCAAGACCAATTTCTGAGGGATTGGTTTTAATTTAACAAGGAACCCGAACGCCTCGTTAGTTCTAGTAACTGATCACGCCTACCATACGTTACTTGGCCTACAAGAAGGCGCCTACCTTTGTTATGGCATCTTCGCTATCTTTCCTTCCTCTAAGCGTTACCTAAATTAGTCCTAAAAGCTTAAGATAGTTGTTTCATACTAGACATTAAGACATCACGTAACAAAAGCTTATTGAAACCTAATAATGGTAAGCCCTTTAAACAAACTAATTGAAGAAAATTGATCTTCTTACAGCACATGATAATGAGCCATAACCGAGCGTAGGTAATATAATAACGAAACATTATATAAACAAAAGTATTCTGAACAAACTTTCACGGAAAAAGAAACCTTAAAAGTGGGAGTTAAAGTTCAGAATTGTGTGAAGGGCTTATTACACTTGAGGCCACGAGTAAGTACACATTCTGGTATGTCGGAATGGCAAGTATGTGAGCAAGAGTAGCGAAGCTTTTACAGAATTTAGTGGAAATGGCACCTTTGGGACTAGAGCTGGGGAAATGGGCAGCCAGTGTAGTATATTATATTTTAAACACACAGACCACATAAGTAACTGTTTAGTTACCGCGGTGCAAAGAGGTAAGTGTGCTCAAATGAAAGTTTAATGCATCCGTATTACGAATGGGATTTGAGATGTTTATCTTTGTAAGTGATATGTTTGTGGCAGGAAAATGTTCTGCATGGTGAAATTAATATACGAATGCTTTCCTGGCATCTGTTTTTGGTAATTCATAAATACCTAAAGCTGTGTTTAAAAAAATTTGGCATCTCCAGATTGAAATCAACATAGGTTATCAAGTTCTTTTAAGTTAAAAAAACTTCAAAATTATAGCTTTTTTTAATCAAAAGTCTTTAAATAATGAGAGAATTATGTGAACTATCTCTTTACGGCCTACCAGGATAGCATAATCGGTCGATAGATGTCGATCGCTCTATTGAATCAGATCGCTGTTTGCACTAGCTCGCGAAACGACCTCTCGATTGTGATTCCGTGATTCTAATAGTGTGTGCTGTTGAAAATCTAATCGATTTCCCATTGATGATGCTGATTGTATGTTAACAGTGGGTGTGAGTATAAATGTTGGTTTAGCACGGCCTTAATCATTTTTAGGAAAGTACTAATTGCCGACCGTGGTTTCACCCGGCTCCCATGGAAAGTATTCCATGCCCACGGATAAAAAATAGTTAAGCATCTTCCTCAATAAATGGGTTATTTGATAAAGAGATTCCTTAAATCGCCACAGTAGAGCAGTTTCTGATATTGGCGCGTTTAAACGAACTTAGTCTTAAGCTTTATAAAATAAGTATAGATTTGTAACATGAGCAATTTTCTATGAAAATCTGACGTTTTTGAGCATGTATTTAAATTATAAGTTTTATAAACATATATAAATCTGTAAATTAAAATGTCTTCTTTTGCAGTTAGTGATGTCTTTGAAAAGGTCAAAGGGTAACTTTAGAGGGCGCTATGACACACCTTTATAAATACATACATATATAGGGTTATTGTTAACAAAATCTAATTATAATTTCACGGCTCCAAACGCATTATTACAGTGAAACTCACTGTTTACTTTAAATTAAATTTATAATTAAATTCTACGTGTTTTCAACTAACTACTCACTCAAACATTGATTGGAACTAACTTAAAATGGTACCCAAATCAAACTGAAAACTTGTTTTAACGTCTTTGAAAATTGAATTAAAATTATTTTAAAGTTATTAATTGAATTATTATGGAAGAAATGTGCATTATTGTTAATTTAATTTAGATTTAGATTATTTCGTCTACAGAATAATTTTATTATTCAGATTTATATCAGGTAATATTTACACCTTTTTTAATAAAACAGATCAAACGGAGACAAGTATTGGAAAACCTACATTACTGATGTTATTATAATACTAGCCGTTTTCCCGCGGTTTCACCCGCGTCCCGTGGGAGCTACTGCCCGCACTGGGATAAAATATAGCCTATGTTACTCGCAGATAATATAGCTTTCTAATGGTGAAAGAATATTTAAAATCGGTCCAGTAGTTTTTGAGTTTATCCATTACAACCAAACAAACAAACAAAGTTTTCCTCTTTATAGTATTAGTATAGATGTATATGTCGCAGGGATATGATAAAAACGGGGATTTGATCAATTCCCTAAGGGATTTGATCAAATCACGGAGGATGTTAAAATTACAACACGATTTTATCTTTTCCCTAAACAAATCTAGTGAATTGAACAAATCCCTAAATTGGTTCAGTGAAATGACAAAAAACATGTCAGGTTCTTGTTTGGGTCGCGCTTGCAAACACTAGGCAAGCCGTAGGTGTCTGTCACGCACGATGCAAAACGAATAGATGTGCCTGTAAGAAAAATAATAAAATAATGTATTATGTAATTCACGATGCCACAAATCATGTCAAATCATCACATGTTTTAATAAGTTATTATTACAAAATAGGCATATCTTACGCAACTAAAATTAAAAAAAAAAATTTTTGTTCATTCTTTAAAAAAATATATTGTTCTGAGTAATGGTGATTTTTTATATCAATATTTCCGTGCATTGCACACACCTGATTATAGTGATTTTCATAATTATGTAGGTATATCTTACCAAATAAACCTTTAAAATATCAAAGCAAAATTATTTTTGTCATTTCACTGAACCAATTTAGGGATTTGTTCAATTCACTAGATTTGTTTAGGGAAAAGATAAAATCGTGTTGTAATTTTAACATCCTCCGTGATTTGATCAAATCCCTTAGGGAATTGATCAAATCCCCGTTTTTATCATATCCCTGCGACATATATATGAAGAACCGAAATAAAATTTTAGCTGATAAAAATTACTCGATACCTTTTGAAATTAAAACTTTATTAAAGTAACGAGTTTATTATAATGAAAATAGAAGTTATTATGAAACTAACTTGGCAACTATATAGGGTAAGACAATGAACAAAATTCCGTAGTTTCTCTAACAAGAAACAAACAACCAGCGCAATTACAATTTCACTTTCAGTAAATAATAATGTACAAACAAATGATTTGTACTGAAATTCCGAGAGCTAGTTATAATTTTAATTATACTGAAGCAATGTATTACCATTGTTTATGATATCCAGTTTAAAATTCTTGGAATTTTAACTGTAATTTAGTTGGAAGTGAGATGTGATAATTATAAGGTTGCGGGTTTGTTCGAAAGAGTTACCGCGGCCCTGGTACATAAAAAGCCTACGACGGAACACGACGGTTTTTAGTCAGTAACAGTCTGATACTCCCTCACCGCTGCTAAGCCACAGCGGGAGGACTCATTTGATGATTTCCCATGAAAAAATAAAATATTATAATTATATAGTCTCGGGCCATTTCTATAAACATAATTTCTAAGTTTTGATCAAGCACGCTAGCCTTTTCACATTAGTGAATTTTCCGAGCGACATCACCTGGTTCGCGGAAAAACCATAATCTTTTAATATTCATTTTATTTACCTAACTGTCATGTCAGAAGCCGTTTGTAGTTTAGTAATTAATGAAAAATTTCGAATATTCCCAAAAATCAACTTAAATCCTAAAGGACAATGCTATTCTTTGTATGGAAGTTGGGCTCAAGTGTTGCTCACAGTAACTGCGTAGTGTATTATGTTCCATAGGCTTATATTAGGTCCGAGACCAAAGCATTTCGAAATATATCCCGGGAGTCCTGAGAAAAACTGGTTTGACTCTTATTCAAAATTACATAAAATAAGCTTACGAACTCTTAACTATTCCACTTTTATTACCTTAATTGAAATGAATTATATTCATTGACAAATACGAGGTATTGTACACGACAACTTTTTTTAACCGACTTCCAAAAATGGAGGAGGTTCTTAATTCATTTGTATTCTTTTTACGTTTGTACGTGCATAACTCCGTCATTTACCAACTGATTTCAACAATTATTTTATTGTTTGAAAGGGCTTACTTCCTCAATGGTCCCTTTGTCATCCGGCCCAGGGTCTGGTGATGGAATCTCTAAAGGCCCCAGTACACGTTGGCCTGTGTTGGGCCAAGCTGTGCAATGCACAAATGTAGGCCACGATCAAATGGTGTTTACACATTGCCGCATGGCTCATTGCTGCCTGGCAAACCACTTGCGATGGACGTCGAAGTGACTAAGGCTGCGGCTATTTATTTGTATACTACACTACTATATTTACCTATATTACTATATTTATATTATACTACACTACTATATTTACTACTATATTTATTTTTACACGCAATACAAAAGTATATACTATCCTCAGCGGCCGGTGACGAACCAAACATTGGCCGAATGTGTAAACACCACACGCCAAGCTGGGCCACGATTCCTTTGATGTGTGCCCAAAAAACCGACAATTCGCCGAATGCGCGCCAACCTTGGCAAATGTCCGCCAACCTGCACCAATACCCCGTGTACACATTGGTGATGGCGTGTATTGGCCGCACTTGGGCCAACGTGTACTGGGGCCTTAATAAAAAAATCGGGAGCGACTCTCGAAAATTGTAGACACATATGGAGTAAAACCTTGTCATTCGGGTATATGTCTCAGACACCACAAAACTGTAAAGGTTAAGATCTGACCTGACAATGGAGACGACACAGAGACGAGGGAACTCCTCAACGGTATCTACTAACTACCTCATGTTCGAGCTTATTTTATTCGTCTTGATAAGATTTTTCTAGAAGATAGCTCATAGCGCAGGCGCCTTGTAGATTTAAACCGTAAATTCAAAAATATTGCGGTAATTGCCTTTTTTTCAGAAAATCATTGTCAGTTCTTATTAGAATCCAACGCTTTTAGAATCTATTTGAAAATCACAGTAAAAAAAATAACTCATTCCAACATTTTCCAGTACTGAACCCTGACAGCGAGATCCTGAGCATTGAGATTGACAATATACATATGAGTAAGACTTATTTGGCAGAAAAGTCTTATCAGATTAATTTCTCGGGACCCCTGATACCAATTTCAAAGATATTTTGATTTCTTGTTAAGAGTGAATTAAAGAACCTATTCCAACCACTCCCACTACTGGGAAAATGGCATAGGCTTTGTAAACAGACTGTTCATGTGGAACATTTAAACCGGTTTTCCTCGGGACCCCTGGGACCGATTTCAAAAATATTTTAATTTCATGTTAAGAGTGAAGTAAAGAACCTATTTCAATCACTCCTACTACTGGGCAAATAGCACAGGCTTTGTAAAGCGACTATTCATGTGGAATATTAGAACCAGTTTTTCACCCGGACCCCAGGGACCGATTTCAAAAATATTTTAATTTCATGTTAAGAGTGAAATAAAGAACCTACTTTGACCACTCCCACTACTGGGCAAATGCCAAAGACTTTGTTAAGTGACTATGTAAGGAGAATATTTGTACCGGATTTTCTCGGAACCCCTGGGACCGATTTTAAAAATATTTTCATTTCATGTTAAAAATGAAGTAAGGAACCTATTTCAATCACTCCCACTACTGGACAAATGACACAGGCTTTGTAAAGCGACTGTTCATGTGGAATATTAAAACCGGTTTTTCTGCGGACCCCAGGAACCGATTTCAAAAATATTTGGTTTTCATGTTAAGAGTGAAGTAAAGAACCTATTTTGACCACTCCCACTACTGAGCAAATGCCAAAGACTTTGTTAAGTGACTATCTAAGGAGAACATTTGAACTGGTTTTTCTCGGGACCCCTGGGACCGATTTCAAAAATATTTTCATTTCATGTTAAAAATGAAGTAAGGAACCTGTTTCAATCACTCTCACTACTGGGCAAATGACACAGGCTTTGTAAAGCGACTGTTCATGTGGAATATTAAAACCGGTTTTTCTCCGGACCCCAGGAACCGATTTCAAAAATATTTGGTTTTCATGTTAAGAGTGAAGTAAAGAACCTATTTTGACCACTCCCACTACTGAGCAAATGCCAAAGACTTTGTTAAGTGACTATCTAAGGAGAACATTTGAACTGGTTTTTCTCGGGACCCCTGGGACCGATTTCAAAAATATTTTAATTTCGTGTTAAGAGTGAAGTAAAGAATCTATTCCAACCACTCCTACTACTGGGCAAATGGCTCAGGCCTTGTAAAGTGACTCTTCATGGAGAATATTTGAACCGGTTTTCCTCGGGACCCCAGGGAGCGATTTCAAAAATATTTGCATTACGTGTTCAGAGTGCACTAAGGAGCCCCCTGGAACTACTCCCATTGCTGGGCAAACTATGAGCCCAGACCCTGGCATTGTCCTTTTACCTCTATTTTATAAAAATAATGATCTTTAGTATTACAAACCATGTGAACTAATCTTAGGCAATTCCTCAAGTGTACACAATAATCCTTACAGTGATTTATATAATCATTGTAATCGTAATCGTAGCAAGTTTCAGTTCAGTTCCGAACAAAATTACTGCCGAGTCATTTGCTATACCTTAACGAACGTTAATGTTTATTAATTACCGCGATTAAGTAGCTCTTTTATTTTTGGTTTTAGATATTGTGGTTACTGAATTGGGAATTAACGCTTTGTAGGCAATCATTGGGAATGAAGACTCTAAATGTGGTTTTAATAGGTAGAGCTACAATATAAATTGGTCTTTGCTATTTAAAATTGTTGAATGATTGTTATTTTTAACCGACTCCCCGAAAAGTGGAGGTTTACCCGTTTGTGTGTTGTTTTTTGTATAAATTAATACATCTATGTGAGTGCATAATATAACGGACCTTATCAACCACCTAAAGAACATTGATAAATAAACATGAACCTACCTTCTACCTTGAAGTATACAAAAATGACGCTAACCCCAATAAAGAAAATATTAATTTCACATAATTCTCGAAATATCCTTCCCGACTTTTATTGGTAATCCAACATGGTCTCTGCAATAAAAATGGCACATAACCTATTTAAACGAAGATCTTAATGTTTGTATGTAACTCATAAGGTAAAAGGTGCATAAATATGTTTGTAGTAAAACATCAGGAGTTACGATTCCATACGACATATTTTTATATCTTGTTTTACGACTGTATGTGTACGTCACAAAAGAACGAATAAAGCGGAGATGTCATAAGGGAAGGTTAGGCGCCTTTCTTGTAGGTCATGGTAATATACGGTAGACGTGATCAGTTACTAGAACTAACGAGGCGTTCGGTTTCCTTGTCAAATCAAAACCAATCTGTCAACAATTGGTCTCGATCGATTGGTGATTTAATTTTGAAAATAATGGGCGGGTTCCATAGAAGGCGTTCCTCCTATGTTCCTCGTCCCCGAAGCACCCGCATTTGGGATCACTATTTTCTTAGAAGACTTTGCGTTATGACATCTCCGCTGCTCATTTTGTTGTCCATGGTGTAGGAACGTACATCCCTACTAATATTATAAATGCGAAAGTAAGTCTGTCTGTCTGTCTCTCTGTTACGCTTTCACGTCTAAACCACTGAACTGATTTTAATAAAATTTGGTACATAGATAGAGTTCACCTTGAGAAAGAACATAGGATAGTGTTTATCCCGAACTTTTGAAGAATTCTCTTGGTTACGCGATATAACCGAACTCAAACGGGCGAAGCCGCGGGCGGAAGCTTGTATGACTATATGCTGATGGAATCAATAATGTCCCTTTTTACTTCTAATGTTTTATCTGACTAACTGGTTACGTCGGTTTTGCCTGACTTGATGATGATGGAACTTACTCATTAATTAAGGATAATAAATAAAAATAGTTTCTTGTTTCCAGATTCGTTGCTAGATATCAATGGATGTAACAATTATATTTTTTATTGTTTTCATTGTTTTTTAAGGGAAGACTAACACAACTTTTTTCGGAGAAATAAGATACCAGCTTTGACTTTGAGCATCAGAAATTAATTTAAAGCATGGAGTAATTCTGTAGCTTCTTAACAATGAAATATTTTTAGAAATCATTCTAGTAGTTCCTCAGATTACCCCCTATATACAAACTTATACAAAATACCTTTTTATGATACTATTAAAATAAAGAAGTAAAGGCGGAATCAATAATGTTTTTCCATCTAATATAGCATCGTATGTCCCAGTATTAATGGGCTTTACTCCCGAGATAGGAGTGAAGTTGTGATGAAAAGTGTATGGAAAACAAATTCAATTTCATGCTTTAATGGACTCCGTGGTAGCCAGGAATAGGGCCCCATTTTATAGATTGGAGCTGATAATAATGTTTAAAAAATACTTAGAATATACTTAGCTTGCGTTTATGGACAAGAAGAAGATAGTTTGACTTGTTGCTTTTTGTCAATAATGATGGGTCAGTTTCCAGTTTAACTAGATCACGAATCGGATGCTGAGTCTATGGAGTGATTGACTATTTGAACTCATCAAGACATCAACCCGGTTACCCGACATCCCTTGGTAAGACTGTTTGCTGGCTTCTCACGGATAACTGTGGTTTTATACCTCTAGCAATTGCGTGAAGTGTAAAACGTCTAAGGCTAATTACTAATAATTACTTTTTTTCATTCACCATGTCTAGTAACGATTTAAAAAATCCTCAATGTACCTACTTAGTACTATACAGTCAGATTTTTGTATGTGTTTATGAACAAGTAATGTTGAGTATTGATCGTATATTACAAAATTATATTCAGGAGAATCAATGGACGTGCCATAGTTATTCAGTAATAGAATCATCAGGTATTTTAGAGCTAATTAATTTGGTAAATGTGTGGGCCTTCAAACACATTCACAAAGGTAGGTATTATTCGATTCAAACGCAATAGTACGTTGAACTAATATTTTTATAATTAGGTATCTATGATAATATTATTACGAAACTTATTGCTGAAATAACGATGCGACAGTAGTACTGGTCCTACTGGTAAATCCAGCC
Organism: Helicoverpa zea; assembly: GCF_022581195.2. NCBI lineage: Eukaryota > Metazoa > Arthropoda > Insecta > Lepidoptera > Noctuidae > Helicoverpa > Helicoverpa zea. The sequence continues at coordinate 1,449,723 of NC_061460.1, read as the reverse complement.
ATGATAAAGGCTTTTAAAATTAAGTCTACTGCCAAAATACTAGTTGAATATAAATTTATAAAGTTTTAAAAGAAGTTGTTCTAAAAGGAACTGAGGTTAATGAAATCACACGAGACCCATGTGTAATTACAGAAATACCAGATTTACTCAACTACGGTGTATGTACCTACCATACGTTTGTTTTGGATAGTACTTTCAAAGTAACACATAAAATGTTGTAACGATAAAATATAGTGACAAAACTGACTTGTCCTCATTCGACGGCCACGCGACACAAACTCGCTCTCTCGTGAATACACATCCCATCTCACGGAAAGGTCCTCAAAATCCTAGGGGCATAAACTTTATGTAAGTGTATTATTTACTTGTTTTTATAATACTCTTAGCCCGGCCACGTGTTAGTGAGGGCTCCTTCAAATGTGTGGCTGAAGATTTTAGCGCAAAAAAAGGTTTATCTTTGGGCTAGATGCTGGTAGTTGTTTAAATATCTACTTATGATAAATAGCTGTGGCCAGCAATTTTTCTAGCGTCTTTTTCATCACTGTAATGGTACGTTCACACGCGCGCGTTCAAATCGACATTCAACGGGCACAGTCACGTTCACGAGCGTGTAAACGGTACGCCCGAGCCCGTGAACGCGCCCGTGCCCGTGAATGCCGCGAACCGGGCGAGTGTCGGTTTTTTGGCAAAGTTCAAAGGATGAATGTGCGGGCGCCCGGCGACTGTTTACACGCGCGCGGGCAGTCAGTCTCTCCTGCGCTTTCGTGACGATTAAACGTTCTAAGAAAGTCGCTACGATCGGAGATTACAACATGGCGGAATTGTTAACGTCGTTCATCATTTTGATTCTTTTTCCAATAAAAATAAGTTAAGCCAAAGGCTATGACAGCAACAACACCGAGATCCTCGCTGCTCGCCATTCTTGCACTGACTGACACGACGGCGCGCGTGTGAACAGCTTGAATGTCCGCCTGCCCGCGACGGGCTGCACGCCGCGCTGCCCGCCAGGCAGCCCGCCGGGCTGCGCGGCGCGCGTCTGAACGTAGCATGAAGGTTTATCAAATCCTCTCTGTGGCTTTTCCGTGAGAGTTTATACAGGAATTAATTTTATTCAGTGAAAAAAAAACTGGTGGTCCAAAATCATTAATAGAACATATCTGCATCATCAGTAAAAAAAAATCCCAATTTTTTATCCGTCCTAAACTCAGCAAAATATGAATACTAACTACTCTTACATCCACACATCCAAACTTCGAGGTTCATAATATTAATGGGATGTGATAGAACAATAAATAATTCAATCTATTAGAGACCTTGACCTCATGTTCCCCAAACTTTTTAAGCCCTTGTTGTCCAACAAAAGAAAATAACCAAAGAAATAATATCCGTATCAGTTACCCCAACTTCAGATACCAGGGCAGCATAAATTAGTGAGAGTTAATATTTCAAAAGACGAAGATCTCGGGCGACGACCGACGACGTGACATCACTGCTAAAACAAGGCGAGCTGTATACAGATGGGAAATAAACTTTGTGGAAGGGGAATGTACACTTTAAACGATATAAAACAACGTTGAGTTGCATCTAAGATAGAGTTTAATTTTAATAATGTACGACTTTGAAAAATTTCACTGTTATGCATTTTACTGAAGGCATAAGTGAGAGTGTTGACATTTTTTGGCGTGATACTTCCTGGTCCCGCCACAGTCGAATTTTGAATCGAAGTCAATAAGAATAAATGTACATAATATGTACATAATTGTACTCAATAAATAAAAAATTGTACTAGAAAGATTCGAGAGATAATTAACAAAATTGGTGGCGCGGCTAGGAAGCATGCTTTCCGGCCGCGCCACCACGGCAAACAGTCTTACCGCTATTTCAAACAAATAATAGATTTATGTCTCCAATTTCGGTGAGACAAAAGTTGGAGCAATTTCAATAGATCCTAAAGATTTTTGTTAAATGATCGTTTTAGACAGAGAAGGTAAAAAAAATACCATAATATTTTCAAAATTCAAAAGATAACAAAAAGCGACACATAAATCCGATTCCGTCTAAAAATAACTATAACCCTCCGAACCAATCAATACGGTGTTTGTGCGTTAAAAGTAGATTATTTTCCCACATTCAAGTGTGTCGAAGTCCCAATTTTCTACACGGCTGATTTTTTCTCTTTGAATCCCACGATCCCGTCCCTGAACTCAAACAAACAAGGATTGTTGACTTGCTTCTGCCCCAATAACGTCACTTCCGCGTGTATCGAGATTTTGTTTATGCCACTGATTTGGTCCCCTATTCTATCAACTCTTTCTAATTCAACGAATCCTTCGCATAAAAGACGAAAGGCATTATTTTGCATATCAATTGAATGTACTGATTATTTGGAAATAAATAAGCTTGAGCAATCAGCATTTATGTATTTTTTTCCCTCCGCATTGAAAATGATGCCTGCTGAAATATGCCGCTCGGATTACAATAAAAGGAAAAATTAAACGTACAATGAACGCGGTTTTTTATTATTATAAGGGTGGTTGTAATATTCGCGATCGTAAAGTTGAGCAATTATGCCTTTTTGGAATCGCTTTTGGTTTTTAATGCAATAAAACAAATGCTATTACATAAATTTGTATTTTGTTTTTAAAAAGTCTGACGTAGTTTTATCGTGGTAGGTCGATTCCCCGGTCTATAAAAAAATATTTGTTGTTTCTGAGTATTCGTTTATAACTATCAGTTATATCAGTTATCAGTAATATTTCTCAAAACTTATTATTGTTCTGTTCTGTTCATTATCATCTATTTGAGAAACTAAGGGAGTCACTTTAGTGGAGCAAGCTCTCGCTCGCAGTTTTATCCGCGTTCCGTCCCGTTCTGTTCCGTAGAAGACACTCCGCGCACCTAGATAAAAGTAAGGTAATAGCCTTTCTCAATAAATATTATATCTCTATCACTGAAAGTCTAACCGAGTCAGCAGTTCCTGAGATTATCTACTAGAGCGTCGTGGTTATAGAATGCACCCTTTGCATTGGTCCTGAATGCAAGCAACCGTGCACTTAATGAAATTCTTTTCGGGTGACCTTTCTGTCACGTTTTTGGGTTCCCACTGAAAATTGACGGATGGGTTTTGTTTATTGAAACGTTTTTTAGTTGAAATAATCTATGCATTATAACAAAATTATAGGAAAGTCAAAACTGTACATTGAAAATTGTTGTAAAGATTAGACACAGAGTACAGATTAAATATATGGGAGCTTCTGAATTTAATACCATACGTACGTAAAATGCTTTATCACAGACCTACAAATCATAGACACGGTACATGTATAATCATCGGCACGAATCTTGAGCGTTGACCTTCACCTGCGCAGAAGTAATTTGTTAGGTCCCTTTTGTGGTATGAAGTGAGGCGCGGGGGCATTGTAAAGCGGTGATTGGCCCGCAGCTCATCGCATCATAGCCGTCACTCGGGATTGGTTCTTTGCTAATAAATCACTTCTGCGCAGATGAAGGTCAGCGCTCAAGATTCGTGCCGATAACTATACCTAAAAAGACACAATATTATACATACCCACTTACTTTCTACTTCTGATCACAAATACACTGTTCACGATCACGAAGAGTAAAAGACTGGAGCCGAGTCTAAACAAACGCCTTTTAGATACTCACGTTTGTTATCATTCCCTAACTACGACAGAACTGTTGTTGGTAAATATGCTATTATTTTGGCAAACACACATTCCTCACCTAGACTATGTTCTCTTGACATTAGCACCTTCGTTCTGTTTAGTGCCTTGGGCCAGTCTAATTACATTGCCGTTGACAGAAGACCATATTTTATTATGGTTTATCCAAGAGGGTTATGTTTTTAGTTATTACTAAATTAAATATATCTAAAGCTGCCATTTTGGCCTATACCTTACTGTTTTGGTCATGCCATTGGTGCAGCTTACATAGCAGTACTTAGATTTTATCTAGTTTCTGGTAGAAATGTGTGGTCATCAAGTCAAACTGATGGCTGAAACTAAATCCATTTCCAGGATGCAATGAAACATTTTACAAATGCTCAATACCTTGGGAGCTTGGTAATCCTTCCCTCAACCTTCACTGGAGATTTACGGTACATGTAAATCAAGAAAATTAAATTCGCGCCGACTAACGACAGCTTTTGTCCTAAGCGAGTGTTAGGTATCTCGTTACAAGATCCAGAGGTTTCCACAACTTTGCTTCTTCATTTAGATAAGTAAATGGTCACACATTCACAACATAACCTTAATCGGTCAAGTCGTGTGGCTACGTAGTAATCCGCTAGCTCCACAATAGATTACATATTTATTATACTGTCATGTGAACAAATGCATACATGCATGCATTACGCATAACGACCGATGATTGCATATTTATCAGACGAAGTAGGCAACGGCCACTGATTTAATATGTGTATATATATGTATTCGTATTCTATATGCAACACCAAAAAAGGTACCAAAATTCTTTATCTTTGATACAGAACTATGCTAAGAAAGCGCAACTCAGGCTTAACCGTTTGGCAATTTCTCTAACACGCCAAGCCATTGTACCCGGGACCAGGTGACGTCACTCTAAAGCGAATATTCTTGTCGCCTCTGACGTTTCGTACATAAAATTTCTTTCATTTTGACATCGGTAAAGTTACGAAGCTGATTTGGTGACTAAGGCCTTGTTCGAAGCTCGGTTACGTCAAGGTTAGGGTTTAATGCTAGTTACAGTAAAATTAACAGGGTTTACATTCAAAAAGTGTTGTTGAACGTTAAAATTTCATAATAAAAATGTCAAATTAACCGTGGTCAAAACTGACAACGGTAAAATTCTAACTTTACCGTAACCTACATACAACCGGACCTAAGAACTTTATTACAAAAATGTATTAAGTATAAGAAAAAGTGCTAATGGTGAAATTCCGCTAAAACGGTTCATGAACAATGCATTTGCGTTCATGTGTGTGCGTCAATGAGAATTCATAGCAAGCATTTGTTTGACAACAAAGGTTGCAAGTTTGCGGATATTTAAAGAATGTTCGCATTTTTTAACGCACTTTGTAGCGAGTAGACCAGAAGAAACATTAGTGTGCGTCACAGTGCCTCGCACTGATGGAATGTCTCCATGAAGATATTACAGTGCACTATTATTTTCCTGAAAAAGCTGTGTGCGCCTTTAATCAGCCAGCATTATTAGGTAATATTTTTACAATAATTTATTTTTGTTTTTATTTTATGTATATATGTGATGCTGATCGTGGGCTTAAATAAATAAATTATTGAAGACACCAAATCCAAAATCACACGTATCCTAAAGAACTGATATGGACTTGCTTACCTCAACATTGCTAATTTAATATTATAAGTCAAAACTGTTAATTCCTCGTTCAATAGTCATTGCTCATCATAATAAAAAGCTGTTGTTAGCAGATATTCGTGGAAACTTACAATTTTTATCTGTCCAAAGATATTTGTGAAAATTGCGAAAGCGATTTGGTTTTATGGCCGGAAAGAATATTTCTTCCCAAAGCTCTTAGAGTTACGCCGAGTTTATTGCCAGTGTTTATTTTGCAAACTCTAGTTTTGAATTGAAATATGATGATTGCCTGCGATTTATGTTCTAGCAAATATTGCTTGACGTTAATTGTCAAGCAATATTTGCTAGAACTGTTATTTTTGATTTTTATCTCGTAAGGTGGTAAGTTGAGAATATCGTGAGAATTTCTTTAAATTCAATCGTAAATGTTGTACCACCACCGATCAGCAGTTTTTCGTACGTACACAATCTAATATAATAAAGCTGAAGTGTTTGTTGTCTGCACTTTGATTAAACGCTCTATCTTAGGAACTACTACTCCATTTCGTATTTTCATGCCAATCTGTACTTACCTAACTCGTTAAATCAAATAATGCTGCTTTCTAAACATAAAGTTCAATGAGAAAGTCTATTCTATAATTTTACGGTTCTTTCAGTCGAAAATAATCCTTTAAGTTATATTTTCATCAAACCGGTGTGTCTGTCAAAATGTCAAACAAGTGTCAAACCTACGTAACTTCTATCGATTTAACTCACGACCTTTCGCCTACTTATTGTGTTATCGAAATACCTATATATCTATAGATATACTTAGTTCGTGCTTCTTACCAAAACAGACTTTTCTTGTCATGTTTCATGCAGTCTAGTCAATCAGTAATTTTTCCAAGGTCGTGGAAATATTTCTTGTACTAAGCGTCGCTTATACCTAGGAGTTATGAAACATTACAAGTACCTACATAACTCTGAAGGGTATTTGTACTTTAATAATAGTTTGGGACTATTTTCCTTTAATATGGCTGCCAGGACACGTCCGATAAATCGATGACCCATTTTTTAAAGGAAAAAAAAGTAGAATACACCGATATTAATACCCACACGACCTACAATAAGTCGGACAGAAAATCCTTGTCAGAAAGTCCTACAAAACGCCGGCTCGATTTTATCTGTCACTAGCTTCTGCCAGCGGTTTCGCCCGCATCCCGTGGGAACTACTTCCCGTACCGGGATATACCGGGATATACCGAAAAGTAGCCTTAGCCTTCCTCGATAAACGGGCTATCAAACACTAAAAGAAATTTTCAAATCGGACCAGTAGTTCCTGAGATTAGCGAGTTCAAACAAACAAACAAACTCTTCAGCTTTATAATATTAGTATAGATACTAAAAATCTGACAGATAGATCCCATTAGGTACCCATGTACGTATTTTGTGCTTGTTTAAAAAGATATAATATAAAAAAACGTATTTTATATTAAGTGACAAGAAAGACTTAAAGTACCAAGTATTCTTGGAGACAGCTTTATTGCATAATAAAAGAGACATTAGGTGTTAGAGTCTCGTATATCATTAAAACATTCACCTTCTATGAGTTCAACGAACTTTTTTCAGCGTAAGTGAGTTTCGGACTCTTACTGACTAAAACCCATCACGTTCCTTCTTGAGCACTTTCTTACTAGCCTCTGCTTTTTCACCTGCAACACAATGATAACTGCTTCCCGTAGCCGGATGGTGACAAAAAATCCTATGTCTTTGTCCCGGATCTAATCTCCCCTTTAATTTTCAACTCAATTGGTCCAGTTATTCACGCGTGATGGCGTGACCAAGGGATATAGGGATTCATTTTTATATATAACGATTTCGCCCGCGGTTTCAGCCGCGTCCCGAAGCCGGATGGTGACAAAAACTATCCTAAAACCTTCTCCCGGGTCTAAGTTACCTCCCCTCTAATTTTCAGCCAAATCGGTCCAGCCGTTTACATGTTATGTCGTGACAACGGAAAGCGGGTTTCATTTTTATATATATAGATATACTTTAGATACTAAAGTGTTATGATTTACAATATATTTGTACTTTGGTAGACAAACTTAAAATACATCGTGCGAATGCGGCGCGATGCGTATCTTTTGACAGTTTTGGTTTGTTCTGCGTTTATGAACGAGTTATAATTTTGATATGCCGGGGATTTTCCAGTCAGAATATTTTTACAAGATATTTCTCAAATGGAGACAGATTTAAAAAAGTAAAAGATGAAACAATTAATTATTATTTATTCGGGGTAAACAATAATAAATGTTACAGCAGCTGGATTTACCATTTGTCATCTTCATGCTTTTTTTACTCAATGTAATGAGAGGGTCTTGCAAAAACAATAGATTGGACGACTTATTAAAAGCTATAAATATATCTATCAGCCGCATCCATCAAAATATTGGTTCCGTACACCCAATATTACTTCAGCAAACTTTGTTGTTACTTCAGCTAAGTTTATTTGGTAAATGAACTGAAAACTGGCGTCCAGCGACGCACGCGATTTATAACCCCATACATTACTTTTGACAACAACCACAAACGCGATTTTGAACTCTATTCTTTCGGTACTAAAGCCTATAATCGAGTATTTGAAAAACGTTTGGCTGCGACTGGATTTGCCAAATTCAAATGCGGTTAAATTAGCGTAATATAATCTTTATGGCGTTAAAAATAAGTGTGTTTGCGTTGATAAGTTGGTCATTAAAATTCTCAGGTAAGTTCTAATTAGGAAGGCGTAGGCCCTTTCAAGTGTTTTAGAGGCACTTAGGAGTGAGTAATAAAATGTTTAACACTTGTACAGTTTATTTAAATATAGAGCATTAAAAGCGACATGTCGCACATAGTTATTTTGTTTTTATTTGTCTTCTTAAGCATAGCTACACCGATGTACACATGCCTTTGTTCTTAGAACTGTTTGTAATCTAGACAGGAGATACGGGAAAGAAAAGTTATATACATTCCAAAGTTCTTTCCCCTTTTGCATTGTACGATGTATTACTTTAAACTAAAACGGAATCAAGATAACTCCTCTTGGATACTCATTTTTGCATTGCAGGCATAGAATTTACGATCCACAAAGGATATTGTCAGGCAATTGGGGTCATTGTATACAACATACAATGGCCGTGTAAATCAACCCCTATTTGGCTACGGAGCTACGCAAGCAGAGTGGCGCAGTGGAAGCGTGCTGGGCCCATAACCCAGAGGTCCGTGGATCGAAACCACGCTCTGCTAATATTTTTTTGGAATTGAATAAAGTTAATACGAGGTCAATTTTCGAACTTTGCAACTATCTGAGATAAAACAATATTTAAATTGCCAAAAACTGAGCTCCTGACCTTCTATTTACTGTATTTGTAAACTAAATGACTAATATATTTTCATTTTTAAGAAATACAATATAACTTTTGTAGTCATCTATTCTCTAGCTTTATAAGAGCGTTTTCAAACTACAGGCTAGCCTACTTCGATTTTTTCGGATTCGCTTCGCTCTTTAATACAATATTTAATATACAGCAAAATAATCTACAAAATTAAGTAATAAACTACTAATTAATTCAGTTATTTATCTACTCCGTTCACAGACTTAGCTTTAACACAGAAAAAAACTGTGACAATATTTCACACAGGTAAGTAAACAAAATGCTGATGAAAGTTTACGATTTGACCGTGAAACCAGCCGAGCAATAATGATGCAAAATGTTCTACTGTTTATGAGCGACGCTTTACGACTGAACATTATGGCATCGGGCTTAAACGAGATACTACTGTTAAAAGCACGGAGTTTATGTACTTACTGTGGTCCTGTGGGTACTGTTTTACTGATATAGTGGAGTGGCTTCTCATTAAAAATATAATGCGTAAAAATAAAAAGTATTTTTCTAGTGTGGTTCAATGTGGTCTAGTGATTGCACGACGTTGTCGATTCCCGGGTCCGGCCGAAATCGTAGTCTGGAAGTTGTTGATTGATTCACCCGTGTATCGGAGAGCACCTAAATGACGGTCCTGCGCCTGATCTCTCTCCGGTCGTGTCGGATTGCCGTCTCATCCGGCTATGAAGTGAAGATGAGTGAAGGAATAGTGAGTGCACTTGCTTCTGCACAAATTATTGTGCACTATAATATTATGCCCTGCGCACTTGGTTGATCCCTTTATTTGAGAACAGCCGCCGTGGTCGATAATTGGCTAGGGGCATCATCATCATCATCATTACTATATTGAATGTCAGCAGAAGTACCTAGTTCCCTATGAAAACAGTAAGAACCATAGAATACACCTACCAAATAAAAAATCCTTGCGAAATATTCTACGTATGCCTTATCGACACCTCATAGATTAACATCAAACTTGATACCAGCCAATTAAATAACACCACATAGAAATATCATGAACAAGAAACTAAGAATCTACGTAGTAATGACGTGACGATGTAAGGCAGTTGCAGTGTATTGTTCAAAAGCTTTTGTTTATGACGTCGGCGTATGACGTCTCAAAGGACTGCGTTCTGCTGGCTTGTTTACTTGAAGACAGGCTGTGTGAGTTCGATAACAGCCTGTGTTTAGTTTAGTAAAACATGTTCAAAAATATAAAAAAATATTGGTGGGTGGGATATCGCACTGTCACATTAGGGAAAAGTTTACGTTTATTTTTGAACGATAAAAATACTTAACTTTTTGTGAAACTTTACAGTTGAGTAGACATATGGCTCAGAATTAGAGATACAAAAGTAAAGGCTTCTTTATAAGATACTTCTATCAGGACGCGGTTAAAACCGCGGAAAACAGCCTTCACCTAAATAAAAATGTAACTTGTAAAGCCCAATCAAAATCAACACACAGTAACATAACGTATTCAACAAACAAATAAAAAAGAAACGCAAAACATAAACGCAAACACACAGAATAAAATATAAATAACAAAGGACAGAAATAACCCGAGCATGTAATCACAATCCTGTCAACATCTCTATGGTAGAACATGTTTAATAAAGCCCAAAAATGCCTCACAAATCGCAATATTTCACATCGCTTTACAGAATTCCCATGACGAATACGCCGGTTGAGTGAATAAAGCTGACATTTCGGAAAACTTTAAGACAATTTATTATACGTGCCTTCGTTCCTGTGCTGATGTTTTACAAAATGAAATATCTCAAAAGTTTTCTTGGTAACCGTGTTATGTTCGGAGCTATTTCAATTGCATTGTGAGGTTGTATCGTGGACTGATCTTTCCGATCGTCATCTGTTTTTTTTTCTATCTACTCTGTTACATAGTCTTCTAATGTCAGGTAGTAGTTGTGTGACATAGTATGTCACACAACTACTGTCCAGTACACAATGTGTTACATTGTGTACTGGACAGTTGGCACTAACTTCTGTATAAGCTTTCTTCATCGACAAGCCACGATATTGACCAAATGTGACCACATACACTGTCATTGTAAATGTGACCAGAAAACTGCTGACAAAGTAAGAGATCCTGTAAATTACGAGTAATACCTACCTTTTTCCTACTAAAGAAGTTTAATTTTTAAATCGCTCCCTTTAAAATTACAATCGCGAATATCTCCCGAGACTTGCGTAAGATGGATATGTTTTAGAAAATCCATTAAGGCTTTTAAGCTCTTTCCTTAGGATTTAGAGTCATCCTAAGAAGGATGGTAATTGTTGAAGCAAAAGCTTGCTGTTTAATTCAGAAAATTATGGCGCTGTTACACGCTTTTACTTACACGTTTAAGTAGTATTTGTATGAAGACTGTGTTTAATTGAATATCGTCTTTATTGGCATGCACATTAAGTTTAAAATGCTTTAGAGCTGTTGGCCTTAGGTTGAAGTTTTTCAGCTATCTATGTGAATATAATAGTATGTATAAAGATATTTATTTGTTTTCTTGTGTCAGCCACTTGAAAAGAGGTTCATCAAGGTTAAAAACGTCTGCACACATTCATAGCTGAAAAAAAAAGTAATTCGTGAAAGTGTTAGGAGTGTAAATAATATTATTACGTTTTTGTTTTTATTTTGCAAAATAATCACGCATCACAGTCGGAACAAGTTTCCTGGGCAAACTAGTGAAAAATGATGAAAACTCCGATCCGTAATAAGATTTTCTTTAAAAAAGTATTTTCCGATTATCGGTTAACTTTCGGCCGACTGTTTAATCTGTAGTGTGAGTCATCATTGGCTACAGATCATCTAGGTGGATGGAAGCAGCACTTTTAATGAAAACTAGTCACCATCCCTACTAATATTATAAATGCGAAAGTAACTCTGTCTGTCTGTTACGCTTTCACGTCTAAACCACTGAACTGATTTTAATGAAATTTGGTACAGATATAGAGTTGACCTTGAGAAAGAACAAAAGATTGTTTTTATCCCGTACTTTTGAAGAATTCTTTTGGAAACGCGATATAACCGAACTCTACGTGGGCGAAACCGCGGGTGGAAGCTAGTATTATATAAACTGAAATATTTCACATTTCAGAACTGAAACTGCAAGTTGAAACACGTGACAGGAAATGTGCAGTTATACTCGAAGTATTTAACCAGATTCCGTACAAAAGTGACTGAGGAGTTAGACGGGGGAGCTATGCAGTTGCTATGCAAGTTTCAAAACGTTGGCACGTGTTGGGTTACTCGTCTTGTATGTGAGAATATGTTGTTGCTAAATTATCAAAAGTTTTATATTTTGTTGCTACATAAATTAAAAGGTGTTTTTTTAAGCAATAACTCATTTCGATCATGTGAATAGGTACCTATGAGGATTGAAAATATGATTAGTGCTTTTTAGGGTTCCGTACCCAAAGGGTAAAACGGGACCCTATTGTTTTCGCTCCTCTGTCCGTCCGTCCGTCCGTCTGTCACCAGGCTGTATCTCATGAACCGTGATAGTTAGAGAACTGAAATTTTCACAGATGATGTATTTCTGTTGCCGCTATAATAAAAAATACTGAAAACTAGAATTAAATAATTTTTTTGCTCATTTTATAAATTATGGTACGGAACCCGTCGTGCGCGAGTCGGACTCGCACTTGGCCGGTTTTTATTATTTTTATTCTTTTCATGGTATTTGATGAAGTTACTACAAATGATTTATGTAGAATTTCTTTATTCTTGTATCTAGATAAAATAAACCAGATAGTGAAATGACTTTTTAAATTGGTTCAGTAGTTTCGAAGCCTTATACAAACAAATACACAAAAAAGTGTCCATCTTTGTTTGCTATCGACGTCTACAAAAGCCGAAAAAAATATGAAAAAAGCTTTTCAATTTGTTCTAAATTTTATTACATTTTCCAGTTATAACAGGGGTATCTAACCAATTCCTGAAATTTTTACTCACAATAGAATGTTAGGAACTCTATTTAGAAAAACGTTACAAAAAATCATAGTATCTCGCTGCCTGTCCAAAATGTACTACCAAATTTGACTGACTATTCAATTTTTTGATTTTTTGTATCTATCTGTACCTATCTGCACGAATTTCATCAAAACGTATTGAAACGTTTTTTGGAATCATTTTTTTTAATAGTAATAATACAGTCACAAAAGTTAAAAAAACAGTAAAATTGTTGAGGTTTTTGACATGTCAATAAAATAGAATGCTTCCAAGTAAAAATTACTAGGGCATATGAATTACGTTGCTAATCATTAATTTAGAGTTCACCTCACTCTGCAATATCAATATTCCTTTACTGTTAGCTGGATCTTCAATTCACAGGCTTCAAATTCAATACCCATATTTTTTTAATCCCGGCTACCAAACACCACTCAAATAATTGAGCATGTACCTATTTCTCCGAAACCAGAACATTTTCTATTTACAAAAAGTTTCAAAAAATTTCGTTGGTACGAAGCTATATTTTTCACAATTCCTATTTGACGTTATAAAAATGGCGGACAAACTTGTTGCGATTTAGTTTGTGTAAAGTTTGTGATAAAGTTCAGTTTTTTTTATGCTGTTTAACACCATGTGTGGCCAGTTCGCCATCTGTTACGTTTCCCTTCGTGTCGAAGTTGAACTAAGTTTTATGGACTAACTGTAGTTTAGTGTTTAGTTTTGTTACACTATGACTTACGGCAGTCATGTGTGAATTTTGCTTTTTTTATCGAGGGAGATTTTTGCAAGGATTTTTTGTGGGAAACCTACTTTTGAGTGAATAACAGAAATAATAAACAAGTACCTTAATAACTTATTAATAAGAATCTAATTATTAACAGCACATGACAGGACAAGAAAGCATAGAAAGTACCTAGACTTACAGACAAATAAAAACATGCTTGATCAGTAGGTATGTCCACTACAGAACTTTCTAAAATAGGCACTTTCTCGCTGTTCAAAGCCACATCACTTAATCAGAATACAGGACAACATCAAAGCCACAATCGTTTTAGTATCAAGTCTTTGACTAAAAATAATGCTGGGTGCAGCTTTCAAATCCATGTAGTGTGCAGAAAGCGAGCTTAAATTCAATCAATCAGTCGCCCTCTAGCCGTGAGCAGCGCACCTCTAGTAACACAGTAGAGTAGTGACGTCCCCGCTGATTCCCGGCTAATGCACTCGATAACAGATTTCCCGGGGCGGTCGTTTGTCCCGTGGTATAGACCGCGCATGCGCCCCGGAGAAAATTTGATGGAACCCGCGGTCCGAAGTTGCTGTCATAAAATATGATATTTAGCTATTATTTTGGGTTGCGAGGTTTTGGAACACAGTAATATTTATAAACAAATAGATATTGAAAAAAAAAACGCAGATGTGAAATGGGTTTCATTGTCTGAAAGATTTTGGTTATTATTTTTTTACCTGTTGTAAACAAGTTTTATATAAATGCTCCCCATTTCTGTATATTGTATTTTAAATATATGTTTAACTTCTTAAATTATCTAATTTTTAGCTCTTGATTAATCAAAATTAAAAAAAAAAAACAATAATGAAAGTTTTTACTATACCTTCTACATCATGATCAGTCAATTAAAAGTGAAATAAAAAAAAATAATAATAATAAGCCAGCTCATTCACTATCAAAATTCACAGCAGCCCACCTAAATCCATAGCAACAAAACACAATATTACTGCGTTGTTAAATACGCACAACAATTTCGGGCATAGTTGGACGTCTGTTCATTGCGCCACGTACCGTTTCCCGGGAGGGCCGGGATAATGGGGTAACTCGATAAAAGATTTCCCGGGACGGCGATACTTCACAACACTGCCACCGCGGCCATTTTAACTTCATCCCGGAGTGGCAAGTTCGTTGGGATTTACACTAGTGATGTTCCTCTACTGTTATCGTAAACAAGAATGGAGTTACAAAGTTTTGTTATTATTTACAAGGCTTGTCACCTGGGGTAAGTGGGTGCATGTATGCTAATGGAATTTATAGTTCGGAACTTTTTGGTGAATCTCTCAAGTTTAAATGGTGACTGTACTGACAGGGATAAGGGGTTTATTCCTGTGGGGAGTATACGAACAATGTGTTGGTATACCTCATGGAAGAATTTATTTCGAAAAATAATATTAGAATGTGTTTTGAAATACATGATTAAAATTCAAATTGTCAGTCTACCCTTTAGATAAATATATCTAGATGTGGGTAGGGTTGGATATTTAGTGCTTAGTGGTCAAGCTTTTGTATAATTTATAAACAAAATATCTCGAAGGCTTAACGAGTGGGTGGATTTGGAAATACAATATTCCCGTAAAAAACCTAAACCTAAAAGACCTCACAGATAGTCAAACATACAGAATTTGTAGAATATGGAGAACTTTTTTTAAATGTAACACCTGTCCCTTCACCCATGTTTGCAAATATTAAATGACTTTGACTTTGACAGACATAGCGGTCAAACTTTTAACACTTCTTTTTTGCTTCGAGTATTTTTCATTGTAAACAAAACAACCATCAATAATTAATCAAATGCCAAATTAATAAAACCAATGAATTCATCGTAAAATCGTCAAACAAGCATTACCCCTTTACACGCGGTTCCGCATGTTCTCATCTCATGCATGGCCTGATGAATCCTTTGCAAGGCCTACAGTAATTAATGGAACAAAGCTTTCACTTTGCTCTGGTCGGAATTTTGAACCCTGTTCAACTGATCTCCGAATTTCACCTGTTTCTACGTGATAACGAGGTGTGTTCCAATATGTAGGATGGGATTTATTTCTTTAATACCAGTTGCTCAATCACCACTTCTAACTACGTCCTTCACTTGGATAGAATGTACCCTTTTTTAGGCTCAAGACTATCTGTGTGACAGGTTATTGTAATTTATGTATTACGAAAAGGTAAATACCTACATAAATTATTTATTATTTTGATAAACTTACATTTTTAACATTTAATTGTACGGTTAATTTATGTTTGTAACTTTACTTTTGCATTTTTTCGCAAATAAATGATAGTAAAAATATGCCTACATTTCTATTTATTTTAGGCTAGAATAGAAGCCTAGAGTTCTATTGTCAGATAAAGTAGTTAAGTATTCTTCGGTTCTTCGGTTTTTTATTTGCTTTTAAAAAACATTTTCGTCTTATGACAAACTACTAAAAAGAATGCTTAGTTTACTCCCACTTCAACTATTCAGAGACTATTACCACCTCCGTCCCAAAAATCTAGATAACCCGACGCCAAAATCTATGTTCAGTTTCAAGTCGGACGCAAGCAAATTGAGCGTGCGATCCATAGCCCAATCAAGGCCACATATCCCGAACGCCAATAAACCGACCCGACCTAGAGAGAGCCATAACTTGGCCCAACTATCTACTACATATCTCTAGAAACAGTTGCTACAAATAAAAGTGTCGTTCTCTCTCCAAAGATAATCAGCCTTGGAGGCTAATTTTCCCGTCGCGAGAATGGCCGAAAAACAGTTTTATCTTGCCCATAAGACCGCTAAGGAAGTAATTTCACTAAACAAAGGGGCTCAATAACGATGGTTGTTCCGACATAGATATTCGCTGATCGGTCTGGGGGATAAGTCTTGTAATGCCGGTTAGGGCGTTTGCATATGGGATTTTAATACCCATCGTGTTTGCGTAGTGGAGGTGCGAAGAGTTGGAGAATTTATAAAATTTAAGTTTTTAAAAGGCAAGCAAGAACACTTTTGGCAATATGAAGGGCGCAGTTATATTATTTATGAATATTTTAAGTTCAATGATTGCAATCAAAAGAACGGTATGATATACATAGCTACCGTAGCAACGTTAAATTGTGGTGCTGAAACAAAAGACGTAAAGCATTTTTTTTCTAGTATAAAATTTGAGATATTTTTATTTTCAACGTTCGCAACTTATACCCCCGATGTTTATTGTATTTTATATCAAACTTCCTGAGAATCGTGCTGTATCAAAATACAATGTGTGTTCGCTCTTACAATTATTGAAGTTCCGATGTGTTCGACGCAGATTCGACTGAACTGCGGTTGGAATGTTTTCACGGTTAACAGAAGAACAAAATTATTTTTGAATTTTATAGAGTTTCATGATCTGAAGAACTGTTATGGATCATCTATGTACTGTATGAATTGTATGTGTCCGTCTGTTTGCAACAAACTAAAACACTTTCTACTGTGACCCTATTCCCATTTACCTACTGGTAGGTAAAGTGATCAAGGGTGGATTGGGATCCGAAATAAAGAATACTGTTTACTGCAATCAAAACAACAATAAAACTCCACATAGATTATGGTAGCCTAGTACATAATCCGGCAACATTAACATCGCCAAACGAGATCTAGAAGTTTCCTCGAACATAATATATCTCGTGGATAGGGCCCAAAGGCTGAATGGTTGACAATGCGGCATTGAACACGACAGCCCACATAAACACGATATAAAATATGTCACCAATAAGCAAGACCAAATGTCGGGTAAGGTAAAGGACATGGAGCTTGAGAACAGCGGACAATCATGGATTGAAATTAAATTCACTATAATGTATTTTTTAATAAATAAAGTCACTGTTGTGAATGTAGGATAGGTAAATTGACCACTCGTGGCTAAGCAACAGCTCACAGGTCGATAGATGATGAGGGTAAGTAACGCTTGATTCTTTGAGATTGCAAAGTATGCCTAAAAAGCCAAACATAATGGATTTACATTGTATTTGTAATAACCTGGATAATATACACAATGATATGAAATTCCGAAACTACTTGAGCGATTTGAAAAAATATTTCATCTTTGGAAAGCTACACATTATTTCCTGTAAACGAAGTTTATATTTAATCTGGGTACGGGAAGAAGTTCCTCTGGGACGCAGGTAAAACCGAGGTAAAACTTCTATTGCATATATGTCCAAGGATGGATGACCATCCAGACATGTTAATTTATTGGATCCAAGTGGCTACGGATTAAGCAGATGTTAAAATAGGTAGGTATAATAAGTGCCAATGTGAGTTACTTTGTAAGACTTTCACGATCAGACAGATACAATTTGTTATGGGATCCAGAATAAAAGCTGCTACTGTTAGGTGGAATTACAGATAAGCCCTGGAGACGATTATAGGCTTTTTATTTGGGGCGCATTGAACTCGACAGGCAAAGAGTATTTGGCATGCAACGTAGGTCTTACTTCTTCCAAATTTCACAAAATGTTACTGTGCACCGAGTTATTTTTGAAACAATAATTATATATATTTTTTTTTGACTGCCTCGTTGGTCTAGTAGTCGCAAGCGCGGCTGCTGTTCTCGAGGTCTCGGGTTCGATTCCCGGGTCGGGCCGAAATAGCTTTGTGGGTTTTCTTGAACTTTCACAAAGCAGCCCGTAGTCTGGAAGTTGGTGAATGATTCACCCGTGCATCGGAGAGCACGTAAATGTCGGTCCTGCGCCTGATCTCTTTCCGGTCGTATCGGATTGCCGTCCCATCGGGTTATGAGAGTGAAGGAATAGGGAGTGCACCTGTGTCTGCGCAAATGCTCGTGCACTATAATATGTCCTGCGCAGCTGGCTGATCTCCTTAAATGAGAACAGCCGCCGTGGCCGAAATCGGCCAAGGACGCCATTAAAAAAATATTTTTTTTAATTTTAGACCGAAAAATATTTTCATCAGGTAAATGGTTTGGTGGTAAAAACGAATCAATGGCAAAGTTTTATGGCACATACACAGATAAAACCCCTATATGTGTCATCATCCAACTACTCTTATCCCAATTTTATTTAGAATCGGTATGTTCTCCTTCCATACTCGTCATCTCATAAGTAACATTATTTCTAACCATATCGGCGTTCACACAATCCATCCATCGTTTCTTAAGAACCTGATCTTCATTCCACTGCATTACATATCCATAAATAGGTTAGGTTAGATAGATTGTTTAAATGACTTTAATTAATGTTATTGCTCCATCGCTTGATCTGGCACCATAGCCACACCAGCTCGGAGCAACAGTGAAATGTAGCGTAAAAGAAATCCTTGAGAGGGCCAATGTCGATCCTTATTTATGAGTCAGCGTATTATTATGACTTGCCAATTTTCCGGAAAATAAAACCCGTTACGGCTTCGATCCGGTTCGGAGACGTGACGATGCCGGATCGCGTTCAGATTTTACTGTCTCTCTGTATGATAATTTACCGGATCCGATGGACGGGTAGTAATGTATGATTTGATTTTAAGGAATGATGGGGGATGATTGGCTCGGTTCGCTCTCGTGTGTCTTCCACACATGTATGTAAGGATTTTTGAGTTGAATTTTGTAGATTGTAAGTGATTTCGTTATCATTTCCTTTTCTTTTAAAAGAGTAATATCGTGAGGAATTTTGATAAAGTCGTGGTGGCCTAGTGGGCAAAGAACCAACCTCTCGAGTATGAGGACGCGGGTTCGATTCCAGGTCAGGCAAGTACCAATGCAACTTTTCTAAGTTTGTATGTACTTTCTAAGTATATCTTAGACACCAATGACTGTGTTTCGGATGGCACGTTAAACTGTAGGTCCCGGCTGTCATTGAACATCCTTGGCAGTCGTTACGGGTAGTCAGAAGCCAGTAAGTCTGACACCAGTCTAACCAAGGGGTATCGGGTTGCCCGGGTAACTGGGTTGAGGAGGTCAGATAGGCAGTCGCTTCTTGTAAAGCACTGGTACTCAGCTGAATCCGGTTAGACTGGAAGCCGACCCCAACATAGTTTGGGAAAAGGCTCGGAGGATGATGATCGTGATGAATTTTGAGATTGAGATTTTCGAAGTCAATCTAAACAGCAGAAGGCTCTTAGATACAATGAAACCTTAGTTTATCAAATAAAAGCAAACTCTAAACACCTTCTATCTTCATCATTTGAGACAAAAATATCATCAAGGTTTTCCATTGAAACTATATCAAACAACTTATTACACTGTCCTCATAAAGGACCAAGTTTTATTCACTCGCATGGCTATCCAAGATGGCGGATCAACAAGCGAAAATACGCCAGTTTGCGAATTAAACAGAGCCTGGAGGGGTGGGGGGGGGGATAGATACCAGTGACGCATGACGATCAGATAACACGGCTTTATGACTTTATTATGAAGTTAACATTTGGCCCCAGATTGAATGTGTGTTTACGAGGATTTGTCGTCTCGGTTTTAGAGTTGCGCACGCCAGAATTTGGGACCGTAAAAATAAAGTTAAATATATTTCGCAAAACTTAACAGAGTTATTAAAAATCTATTTATCTAAATGGAAGCATAGTAGGTTTAGTGGAGTACAGTAAAAGCTATAATAACATCATCGATACACGACCTGTCTGAAAAATAAACAAATTCTGTGAAAAGCAACGAGTATTTTAAATTGTTAAGCTCATCTACACACGTTATAAATGTCAACCTTTGTGTTTAGACATAATGTAAAATACAAAATTGTCTTAACACAACCTTTCACCGTCCTCAGATATTAGTGTTAACACAAACCCACAACAGTACATACCACTAAATTTCACAAAATTATCTCCGTTACCATTCGGCGTAGGTACTATAATTTAAGCTACGGAACCCGCAATCTAGGCATACGCCCACTTGACGGTACCTCAAACAGTACAGTACCACATTATGGTCATTTATTTCTTGGACCCCATATACATACTCGTACATGTAATACAAAAAAGACTTACAAGAACTGAAATTGTTTGGGCAAGCAAATAAATAGAAGTAAGTTTCTGTTTTTTTTTTTTTGTCAAAAAATATTCGGCTATTAGCCTTGGAGAGATTTTAGGAGCTAATGTTTACATTTTCCATTCTAGAATCCGGATTTTTACTTGGTAGGTAATAAAATGAGTGGGTTTGTAACTAAGAAGAATAAATAGACCGTCCTACATTGAATTGTGTTTTTGTAAGAATTTTATTTTGGAAACAAATAAACAATCCATCTAATTAGACTAGATCAACAAAAAACGTGGTATACTATTTATATTTTTTTAATAAAGAAGAAAACATACATAATTTTTTTCTGTAATTTAGATAACTTACATTATAACAATATATCGATAGAAATTATAAATATATGCCTAGACTTTTATGATGAGACTGTAAAACTCAGAAAATATAAAAGATAACAATATATTACAGTTACCAGATATGATTTTTCTTTGAAAATCGGCTAGCAACACCCTGATGGCCGAAGAGGCTATAAAAATGATATAATAAGATAGTTCGATAGGTCAAGTGCTTACAAATAAATCTTATCGAAATCGAATCCCAGAAAATAAAGGTATAACGTCTTCATACCTGGTTTTTGTGGGAAGTTAATATATAAAGGGCCATCCATGGTTTTTGACATAGTTATGATACTTGACAGTTCATGAATGATTTGCTGGAATCTGTGTTTCGGATGGCACGTTAATCTGTAGGTCCCGGCTGTCATTGAACATTTTGGCAGTCGTTAGGGGTAGTCAGAAGCCAGTAAGTCCCATACCAGCCTAACCAAGGGGTACTGGGTTGCCTGGCGAACTGGGTTGAGAAGGACGGATAGATAGTCGCTCCTTGTAAAACACTGACACTCAGCTGCATCCGGTTAGACTGGAAGCCGACCACAACATAGCTTGGAAAAGGCTCGGGAGATGATGAATGATTTGCTAAGATGCTCCTCATGGCTTGGGGTTGATGGTCAATAAAAAAATGCCAACCTGTCGCATTCGACTGGGCAACTGTCGGCCGACTGTTTAGTCTGCAGTGTACGGGGTACTCTAAGACTTTAAATTGACCTTTTACTCTTGAATTTCATTGTAAACAGAATAAATCTAAAGCCTTTATAGTTAAAAGCCTAGCAACCAGTTCAAAGCCAAATACTGTCGCGCAAGCAAACTTTCAAGTAGTAAACAACTTGTTTAGGCTTTGTAAGTTAAACAGGGCCTTCTTTGCAAATTCAACACTGAAAGTAATACAGGCCAGCAATTTAACTGTCTGTTAAATGTTTTAAAGTTGACCGTTCTTTGATTATTTTTAGGTTCTAATTAAGAATTTTAAGAACAAGAGTGAAATTATACGTAATGGTAAAATCATTTATTCAACGTCAAAACAAATGACAGCCTCCAAAACCCTCCTTTCACCACTTCCTACGTATTTGCTTTGGAAGATGGCACAACAAACTCCCCAGCAACACATGTCAGTCTGTAGGTCAGAAGAGCCTATTACCAACCCGGGCCTAAAATACTATCTACTTACAAAATTCAACCCAAAAGTTACAAAATCAAGTACAGGATAACAAGATCGATACGATTACCCCAAATTCTGTTTTCCACTGTTTCAAAAATACATAACACGCCCAAAACTATTTTGAGAAGCGAAAAAAGGTGTCTCGTAAATCCTTAGGAAAGCCTTGAAGGAAATTGTTTTTGCCGCGAGAACATAATAGAAAAGTGTTGGGACCCGTCAAATATAATGAGAGTTTGGTTTTTTAAAAGTTGATATTGATTGCTGCGTTCAGTTTTTTAATGTCGAGGATTTTTCTCGCTTTTCTTAACGATCTAGACTGATGTAACGACATAGCGTGACCATAGACAAATTTAGTCTATGGCGTGACTGAAGAGTGCCTTTACCTACAGTCCATTTGCAAGGGCACAGTCTTATTCTTATAAACAGAATGGACATTTTTGCTCAAAACAGATTAGTCCTCAAGTTATTTTCTTTTATGAGTCTGTGTGGCCTAATAGGTAAAGTTATTTTCGCACTTGCCCGACTTGGTACCCAACCTACACACTTTATTGAGACGCTGGCTCTTTAACCATTAGGCCTATGAACAGTCAAATACATTAATTAACAATACCAAAATAGACATAACATAAAATTATTCCAAGGTGGAAAACCCTTTGAACCGACCCCGAACTACCAGGAAAACAGAAACCCGGAAGCAATATCACACAATGAAACGCAAATAAACAATATTGTCAGCATAAATAAGATGCTACGATAAATAAGTTCTCTCCCCATTATATTGCTGAGCACTTGATAGAGGTTTTATGGCCCGTCGAGATGAAACAGGACTAGATAGTGGCAACAAATACACAAAAAATATGGCCCGGAAGTTTAATGGTTAACTTGATATATTTTTAGGGATGATTTTGTAGATCTTGGACGAAACATTTCAAGTAGAAGATAAAGGAAAGCTAGATAAAATGATAATAATATTTTGTTCGAATTTAAGTCAATGAAATGTCATCATAACTTCATTTCTGTCAGTAAAATATTGCAGAATACTTATCTGCCAATGTTTTACTCGAAATTTCACTGAATACTGATGATTATGATGAAAATAATACACGATATAACAAACGGAACTGGCTGAATTAATAGTTTAAAACATTATTATTTTCTCAACAGTACAACAATTACATTAATTTTCCAAATGCTCTTACAACACTTTAGCATAAAAACTCCTTAGAACAAACTCCTAACGGAACCTGAAAGTTAAAGCAAAAAGCGCTTTCTGTTTAATTTTTAACCGCCTCCCAAGTTGTGATACAAATTTAGTTCGTCGTCGTTCCGCTGGATGCAGCGTCGTGCAGCGCTGCAGCCGTTGTAAAAGGAATATGAAATGAGCAGAAGCATCTTTGCTTTGCGCGAATACCAATGAAACGTCCCCGAAGGTTGCTATAAGAAGTCTTGATCTCTGAACTTGTGGCCCAATGGTATTTTAGAAAGCAGGATTTAGTACTTTGTACATGAATAGATCTGGCTTTGTGTGTGCATAGACTGTTTGAGTTCCTTGTACAAGTTTCATGTAAGATGCAGTTGCGTATTGACTCTGGATTGCTATATATAGCATGTGTAGTTTGTCGACCTGAGGGACTGACCAGTATGGGTACTGTCTTTGGGACGGCTACCTTTTTTCAGGGCGTTTTTGTTATTACACTATAATCCAATAAAGCATAGTTGACCAAGTGATAACTCAGCTGACACAGACATAACATAACATAGATTCAAATCCGACCAATTTTTGTTTTTTAGGCCGAGTTCTTAACAATTGCTGTCACCCCGAAACAGCTTTTACACAGATTGTTTGCTACAGATAATTTTTATAATCTAAAGTAATTTAATTTATTCTTTATTGCACACTTTACAATAAATATATAAAAATAAATTGAACGTCCCCGAACTATGTCTCTGCGATCTTGATCTAAGAACTTGTCTATTTTATCAAGATCTCTCTTTCGTTCAAGATAGCTCATTTATATATACCAATAGATATTAAAACGGTATTTTCTTAACAAACACGTGTTTGAAAATATGCACCTCATACGAACAAAGCTGATGAATAAGTAATAGCTTTCTACATCAGGGCGTTTAGGAACGTATTAAAAATGAATTCTCCAGTAAACGCCCCAGTTTTGTGGAAAACAAAGTCGTTAACATAATCTCTTATAGCCTTCAGCTTAAAACTGATAGACTTTTAAAAATTGGATGTAATCATCTGCCTTGATGGTTTTTGACTTAAGCTCGTAAAAGTTCTGGGAAAAGAGTAAATCTGGGTTTTAGGCAATACGATTGTCGCTTGTTATTTCCGAGTTGTGACGTAGGTAGAATGATTAGGAAGTAGAGTCTAAAACTTTTTAGAAAGAAGTCGTATAGGTATATATTTTTTATATATTTGTTTGATATGTTGGTCTCTTTAATTTCGCTTCAAAATCTAAACTTGTTCAGGAATTATTTTTTCTATAAATATGAAAATTGCGATGTATGTAGGTACGTCATGTATTGTTTACGCAATTGCAAGTCGCAATGCGGTGAGGACGCTACAAACATTGAAGATCCATTACGACCTTGAAGAATTCCTTCGTCTAATTTGTTAATCGTTCATTACATTGCGGCGCATAAAACTATTTGGAAGACCCCTTTAGATCATTGTAATTTGAACTTTAGAGATGAAGTTTTAAGATGGGTTTTTAAATGATGAGTGGTGGAAAGATCGCTGAATGAACAGAATCCAAGGAGAGGGATACGGGCGTTGCCAATTTTCCGCAAGAAAGCCCACCCCTTCCAGTAAACGCTTAAGTGTTTGATACCTTAATTGCGTATTTTCACAGTTCGATGTTCGGACGTGGTAAACGTGCTCGTATTTATTCTATTCTTGTATTTTTCCCCGTTTTTGAATATCTTGTGTAAATAACCCTGGGGAGAAATTTTTGCTGTGTAGAAAAATTGCGCTTCGTGGAAAGAGGAATATTTTGTTGTGATGTAAGCAGATGTGTGAAGCAATCGGAAGATGGCACATTATTCCTGAAATATATTTTTGGGCTTTGAATGACGGAAGTCGTAACTTAAGTTTGACTTTACATCATCATCCTCCGAGCCTTTTTCCCAATCATGTTGGGGTCGGCTTCCAGTCTAACCGGATTCAGCTGAATACCAGTGCTTTACAAGAAGCGACTGCCTATCTGACCTCCTCAACCCAGTTACCCGGGCAACCCGATACCCCTTGGTTAGACTGGTGTCAGACTTACTGGCTTCTGACTACCCGTAAGTAAGTTAAGTTAAGTTTAGTTTAAGTTTGACTTTACATAAGATGAATATTATGTATGCAAAAATGTAACACTGTCTATATGTTACGTTTATACCGTTGAATCGATTATTACGAAAATTAAATGGAAATTGATAAAGACGTTTTAACATAGACTACTTTTTAAGCGGGTATATCGGTATAGTATTTCTAATAACCAGCTATTTAAAACACGTGAGGAATAGCGTCACGGATTTAATTTAAAATAAACGCGTTATTTTATACAGTATTTTGTGACGCAGTGTTTTCATAATACTTACAACTTAACAAAGAAACATAGCAGAAAAAAAACGCGAATAAAACTGTAAACTGAACTCATCACGGTCATATTCCAAGTTACGTAGATAACACAACACAACCACTAACAAACCAACTGTAAGGTCAGCGTCACAAGTTGCTGAACAAATCAGTATTTTCAAAAGTGCCTGACAACACAAAGCGGCTAAGTTCTTCACAACACAGACACTAAAATATTCTCATCGTCCTAAACATGTAAAAACAAATATAAGATAGTCTATAGTTCGGCCATTCAGAGAATGCGTTCCTGACACGTCGCGATTGAACTGACGACGTAACTACATTCATTGATTATTGATATAATAATGTTGTTTTAATGCTCCTCAATTGTTAAAACGGTAAACAACCAGCAAAAATATTTTTATCGTAACTGCAACGCCATTGCAAAGTTACGTCGTCAGTTCAATCGCGACGTGTCAGGAACGCATTCTCTGAATGGCCGAACTATAGTTCTGGCCACCGTTTTCACCCGCGTTCCGTGGGAACTTCTCCACGAACGGGAATTAAAAGTAGCTTATAGCCTTCCTCAATTAATGGACTATCTAACACTGCAAGAATTTTTCAAATCAAACCAGTAGTTCCTGAGATTAGTGCCTTCAAACAAACAAACACTTCAGCTTGATAAACTTAGTATAGATATACGCCGTCGCGTCGTACCACAAAAACTCTTAAATGTCTGTTGAACACTTGTCTAAAAAAATGTCAGAGTATGACGTTAAAATAAGGTCACGTTTTACAGTCACACTTTTTTTAGACACGTGTTCAACAGATGTTTAAGTTTTTGTAGTAAGGCTGACGATGTTAAGCAGTTCTGTTTAGATTTGTCTAGGCGACTGTACAAACGTAACACAAGTGGATAACGTTGAAATGTTACCTCCACAACATGTTACACCAAGTGGCAGGTCAATGACCCCACGCTGTCATCCCCTAGGAAAAGTCTCTCCTAAGATATGGTAAACTTTAAAATGGAAATACAGGAGGAATCATTTTGAACTTTTCACTGGCGTTTACTGAAACTGCGAAACTGACTGTTAATGTTCATCGTTACAATAATGTCTATGATATTTTATTTTATCCCTTCGCATTTTTATTGATAAAATTGAATACTTCGATCTTAATGGGGAATAGAATTCAAGTTTTTGATATTCTTTAAATACATTTACTCTGACCTAGCACCAGCACATCCGGTCTGTTTTCGTTAAAAACCCCTGAAGTTGGGCAGATCCAAATGTATTAAGAATACAAACTAGCACTATTGAGCATGCGCGAAGCATAAAATGTAGACATTAGATTCACAAAATTATTTAATGAGAACTGTAGAACTTTGTCCTAATGTGACCATCGTAAAGTCGAATTGATTATACTCAACTGTCTAGTCAATGATGTATTTCAAAAATACACAAATAACAAATTCATAAACATATATGATATCAATTTCATCAACTAAAATCCATTATATATTATGCCAATATGACATCTTTACTTACGTTCGCTTTCATTACCAACCTCTATACATTTGTGCATCTCGCCGCGATGCAATGGTGAAGTGGCCACGCTTCGTTACCCTGCCTCCGACAAGGGTTTTTGTCTCCTCAAAGGAGACGAAGAAATCTGAACATTTCTTATTTTTTACTCGCATTGCCTTGAATCGTCTTCAACAGCTTGTTTTACTTAATTAGTGTTATGCTCGTTACTGCATAATGAGGATGGTTTATTTCTTCTAGCGTGGTTTATTATTTTTGTGACTGTAAATGGAGTCAGGTTTTAATTTGTTTTGACTTTTAATTAAAAATATTAGTAGTTATGAAATGAATAAATTAAATAGGTATGGTTTCCAGGTAAAAAAATTATGCATCAAACATTTTTTTTTCACAACGTAATTTTATGATGAGTATTTTTTTTTTATTTCATTGATCTATGTATCTATTTTCACTTCAAATATTAACACTTGTTAGGTAATTTCTTCTGTATATGGAAAAAAAAAAACGTATTAGCTTAATCTCGTAACACGCAAGAGATTTCAATACGCCCGTGAGACATGCACCCCGGCTCGTTCAATGCATGCCAATACTCGCGAGAATCTCGCATGCCTTGCAACACTGAGTGTATGAGTATTGAGTAGCACCTGCATTAATGTAACGACGACTGTATGATAGGTTATTCAAATGATTTCATGTTTATTAGTTTTATGAAACCTTGTACCTACCAATAAAATGATAAATTTAGATACATTAAAGTTGTGTCAGGATAACTTGAAAGTGAGAAGAAGAGAGTGAAAAGGACTTATTAGGAACAATCAATTTTAGGAACTCGATTAATTATGCAAATCCTAACTAATATTATAAATGAGAAAGTAACTCTGTCTATCTTTTCTTCACGCCTAAAATACTGAACCGATTTGTGTGAAATTTGGTACAGACATAGTTTGGAACTTGAGAAACTTTAATACAAAAAAATATATATTCTTAAATAATTCTCCTACCCACATATTTGATACAAGAGGAAGGTTATAAAAGGCGTCGCTCATGTGGGACTCGGGTCATTCGTTGCTTAGCCTTCGGATGCAACGGACGTTTCGCTGTAGCATTTTGTGTAAATTTAGGAGTAGTTAGTGTGTTAGTTAGTAGTATTAAGTGATTGTTGCTTTCCTTTATTAAAATCAAATCGCCTGTAAGTGAATAAAACTGGTGTTGTGTGCTAATAGTTCTTTTTTTAATTAATACCACCTCTGATCCATAAGATCAGAAGTGGGATTGCCACGCGTTTCTAGCCGTTTTTGCCACCTGTTTCGATTAGGTTAAACGTGAGTTCTGTGTTGATTAGTGTGTACTGGACTTTTAATCTGTAAGTTTTTTTTTTTTTTATTTCTTATAAAATGTCTGAACACAGATCCCGATCTAAGGATCGCGATAGTCTGAGTAACCGTTACACGCCGCCAACTATGCGTCATCGCCGTTCGGTGCATAGTAGGGATAGATCACCTAGGCGTCGTAGTGTTTCCCGTAACTCACGCGATAACTTTCGTTCTAGTAGATACCGCGGAGAGTCTCGCGATCGTCGTCACGGTTCACATGACGCCGCCCTTGATCAAATTCTTAAAAGGTTAGAAATGATCGAACGTAGATTTCCCGTGACTCCTAGTAGCGATAGTCCGTTGCATCCAACTAACGAGAACCAGTTACTGTCGTCACTCCCGGTCGTGTCGACACGTGACTGTGAGCGAAGTTCTGGTGTGACCGCAGTTGTTAATGAGGCTAATGTAACGAGTAATTCACACGTGTTAGTTGAGAATACTGGGGAAAAGGATGCTACGAACAGTATTGTTGGAGCTCTGTCCGCTCTTTTGAAAGCTAAGTCTCAAAACTTTTACATATCACCATTTGACCCAAGCATACATGATTTTGATGTCTGGTGCGATGAGGTTGACCGCGCTCGCGTGATTAATGATTGGGAGGATCGCGAATGCCTCGGGCGTATAGGTACTTGTTTACGCGGCGATGCCAAGTCTTGGCTAAATGACTGGGTGACGAATGATAGATCGTGGAGTAACTTTAAGCTAGAGTTCCGATACTTGTGTCCCCGTAATGTTGATTGTGCGTTCATACTGTTTGATGTAATGAATACTACCTCGAATAAATACTCAACTTATGCTGAATACGCTCGCAAGTCACTGTTGCGCCTTAACATAGTTAAGGGTTTATCAGACGAGTTAAAATCCGCCATTGTCGTCAGAGGCATTAGCGATCCCCAAGTCAAGGCCGCGGCAACTAACGCCAAATTAGCTTCTAGAGATCTAGTTGAGTTCTTGTTAGTATATGTCAAGCCTAAAAGTGATAACAATGCTGTTCATGCTCCTTCAAATAACTTAAATCAACGTAAACGAGAGGCACCCAAATCGGTCAATAGCAATGATTTTTGTCACATTTGTGGTAAGAGGGGTCACAAGAAGTGGTCTTGCCCCAAGAAACCTAAACATTCTAACTCAGCACAGGATAGCGGTTCCTCCAAATCAGTTCCAATTTCAAGCGATGGGGGTCATAAATCAGTTCCACGTTGTACTTTTTGTAGACGCAATGGGCATGCAATTGACTCATGCTTTCAAAAGTTGCGCTCTGAGGGTAAGAACAAACAAGCTAATGAAGTAAATTTTTGCTCCGAATCCACCCAAAACAAACAAACGTGATGTCAGCAGTTGTACAAAAAGTACCAGTTGATGTATTAGTCGATAGCGGGTCCGATATTTCTTTAATTTCCGAAAGTGCACTTAAATACTTTAACTTTAACCGAGTACCAACTTATCGCTTGATGCGTGGAATTGGAAGTCAAGAAATTGAGTCTACCTCCATGATTACAACTGTTATTGAATTTCCCGACGTCTCACTTGAGTTAGATTTATACGTTGTGCCTGCTGAGTGTATTAGTGCTCCTATTCTGATTGGAACTGATGTACTAAACCAAAAAGGGTTGGTGTATGTGCGGAGTGGTGCAGAGCAGCGCCTTATTAGATCTAGTACAGCGTCAACCGTACAACACGTTAGTGCTGTGGAAGATGTAAGCATTAAAACTCCTTTAGTTGGTATCGATAAAGAAAATTTGTTGGCGATCATACGTGAGTTTTCGGAGTTATTTATTTCTGGCACTGCAACTTCCACAGTGAATACGGGCAGTATGGAAATCAAACTGACCTCCAATATCCCGGTGAGTCATCGCCCTTATAAACTTTCAGTAGACGAAAAGCATAGGGTACGCGATATTGTTCGAGACCTAATGGACAAGGGCATAATCCGTGAATCAAAATCGGAATACGCAAGTCCTATCATTCTCGTAAAAAAAAAGGATGGCAGGATGTGCGTCGATTACAGAGCACTTAATGCCATTACAGTCAAAGAGAGATTTCCTCTGCCGTTGATCGATGACCACATTGACAAACTTGGTAGGTTTAAGATCTTTACCAGCCTTGATATGGCCACAGGTTTCCACCAGGTGCCTATGAAGGACGATGACTCCATAAGCAAGACTGCATTTGTGACACCCGAGGGGCATTATGAGTACCTAAAGATGCCTTACGGTCTAGCCAATGCCCCAATTGTATATCAGAGAATTATATCAAAAACATTAAAGTCTCTGATTGATACTGGTAAAGTCTTAACCTACATAGATGACGTTTTAATCCTGTCCAATTCAGTCGTTGAAGGTCTCAAAACATTGAAAGAAGTTTTAGAAATATTAAAAAATGCCGGGTTTTCAGTGAACTTAAAGAAATGTACCTTTTTGGATACAGAAATTGAGTACCTTGGACGATTGATTGGTCACGGTCAGGTAAGGCCGAGCCCGTTAAAAGTTGAGGCTTTAGTTCGCTCACGAAAACCTTCGAACGTTAAGGAAGTTCGCCAGTTTTTGGGCCTTGCAGGCTATTTTCGCCGTTATATCGCTGGCTACGCTTCAAAGACGGCGAGTATATCAAGGCTGCTTAGAAGGAATGAACCTTTTGTTTGGGGCGCCGAGCAGAACGCTGCTCGCGACTACATTATAAAGTGTCTGACTACTGAACCTGTTTTAGCAATTTTTGACCCACAGTTGCCTACGGAACTTCACACCGACGCCAGTGCTGCGGGCCTTGGTGCCATTCTGCTACAGGAACATACCGGTGGGAGAAGGAGGGTTGTTGGTTATTTTAGCAAGTCCACTCAAGGGGCGGAATCTAGGTATCATAGCTATGAGCTAGAAACTTTAGCTGTTGTTCGGGCACTGCAGCATTTCCGCCACTACCTTATAGGCATCCACTTTAAGATAGTGACGGATTGCAATTCCTTAAAGCTCACTCAGCGAAAGAAAGATTTATTACCCCGAGTCGCGCGTTGGTGGGTATACATGCAAGATTTTACATTCACGCTAGACTATAGAAAGGGCTCTTTGATGCAACACGCGGATTTCTTAAGTCGTAACCCTCTTCCTCCTACTGGTAATGTTTCACATATTCGAAGTCCAAAAAACTGGGCGAAAATTGCTCAAACTGCTGACTCTGAGACTCAAGAGTTGATGTCTAAATTAAGGGAAGGGCAAATAGATCAAACGAGGTACAGTATAAAGAATGATTTGTTGTTTTACAAATTTACACCGACTGGAGAAGATTTTAGACTCCTCTGCTTTATTCCGAAGGGTCATAGACTTAGTTTGTTAAAAATTTTTCATGACGATCATGACCATATTGGTGTTGATAAAACAACTGACCTAATCTTACGACATTTTTGGTTTCCTGGCCTACGACAATTCGTGAGGAAGTACATAAGTCATTGCCTTACATGTCTAGCACATAAGAGAGTACCCAGAGCTCCATCTCAACCTATTCAGTCCTGGGAAAAACCAGACATTCCATTTTCTGTTGTACATATTGATGTTCTTGGTCCACTCCCAGATTCAAACGGGTTTAAGTATGTTCTAATTGTTATAGATGCATTTTCTAAATACTGTTTGCTTTATTCTTTGTATAGACAAGATTCTAATGAACTTAAACGTGTGTTAACCAATTCAGTTTCTTTATTTGGTGCTCCTTCTATGATAATATGTGATCGCGGTAGAATGTTCGATAGTAGTAGCTTCCAAAATTGGATCACTGAGTTAGGGTCCTCGATTCATTATATTACGCCGGGTATGCATTGTGAAAATGGACAAGTGGAAAGATACTGTCGTACCGTTCTCAACATGCTTCGGATCGAGGTCAACAGTAAGGGTTCCGAATGGTCTGACGTGCTTTGGAAAGTACAGTTGACTCTGAACATCAGCAAGCAAGCCACGACGCAGGCGTCTCCTCTTCAGTTACTAGTGGGTATTGAAGCCGCTACCCCGGTAATCAGATCCTTGGTGCGAGATGTTGCACTAGAGAATTCACAACCGAACAGAGATGCGCTACTATCATTGAGACGGCAGCGGGCATCTGAGCTACTCAAAGCGAACCAGCATCATCAAGATGCCTATGTAAATGAAGATCGCAGACAGCCACGTATCTTCAGTGTTGGCAACTTTGTATTTGTCAGCAAAATTGGACAAAGTACTGGAAAATTAGACTCTGGCATGCGCGGCCCGTACAAGGTTACTCGGGTACTGCCACACCACCGTTATGAATTGAAACTTCTGGCTGGATCTTACGGAAAGAAGACTCAAGCTGCCGCCGAACTGTTATAAAAGGTTGCAATGCAGTGCAATGTAATAATGGTCTTGGTGTGAGTGAGACACATATTGCTTACTCTCTCTATCTGTCATGGCGTTTTTGGTTGCGTGTTGCTCATGTGTTGCTAAAAGTTAATAAATGTGTTTTCTGAAGTTTAAGCCCATTTTTCATTTATACTTTATCTGGTTATGGGCCCAGATAATAAACTAAAACAGAACATTATAAAAGTTTAAAAGGAAAGTAAATACTGTAGTGTAAAAGTACAAAAACCGGCGAGCGTCGGCTGAAAAAATTTTGAGGTTACGTCGGGAAGGAAATTACTTGATTGAAAAAGTTCAACAAGGCAGGAGAGTCTACAGGAAGGAAGAAAATGGAGCCCATACAGCACAATCATTTTACTATAAAACTGGAAGGTGCCAAAAATTGGAACATATGGAAATTCCAAACGTCCGTATTACTGCGTGGTCAAGGCGTCTACAATATAGTGGATGGAACTTCGGTTAAACCTGAGGATGAAGCACAACGAAATCGTTGGATGGCTCAGGATGCGAAAGCTCAAACGTTGTTGGTCACAAGAATGTCGGAAGAAGTCATGTTACATATCATTTCGTGTGAGACCTCAGCTAGTATGTGGCAGAAACTACTGAGTGTCTATGAACAGAAGTCTGAAACCAGCATCCACATACTACAACAACGTTTCTTTCAATTCAAATACGATGAAAATTCAGATATGTCCGTATTTTTATCGAAGATACAGGAGATGCAAAACCACTTGAAACAGCTCGGCGAAGCAATATCCGATAAGTTTGTTATAACGAAGATTTTGATGTCGTTACCGGAAGATTATAAGCATTTTGTCTCGGCATGGGAATCCGCTCCAGATGATAAGCAAACCTACGATAATCTAGTCGCTAGGTTGTTAATAGAAGAAGAGAGAATTAAAGAAAAAGGCGGAAGCTCGCAATCATCGGCAGCGTTTGTGGCTAAAAGAAACAACAGAAAAACTGCAAAGTGTTTTAAATGTAATAAACTAGGACATTATACAAGTGAGTGCCGATTTAATAAGACTGATGACTTTCGTAATTCCAAGAATCATCATTTGGAAGTGAGATGTTACTATTGTAATAAGCCAGGACATTTAAAAAATCAGTGCCGTTTTAGAAAGGACAAGGAAAGGAAAGGTAATGCATTCGTAGTCATGAACAAAATTAGTGAATCTGGTGCATATTTTAATAAAACAAAATGGCTGGTGGACTCGGGTGCAAGCGAACATATGTGTTGTGATTACGAACTATTTCATTCGTATTGTTCCGTAAAAGGTAAATCGGTAATTGTGGGAAACGGAACGCAAATTAGTGTCAAAGGCAGCGGACAAGTGGCTGTACAGGTATGGAACGGGAACGAATGGATCGACACTACTATAGACAACGTATTACATGTTCCCGAACTGTCAACCAATTTGTTCTCTGTGAACCGCGCAACAAGTAAAGGTTACGTTATTGTAACCGGTGAAAATGAATGCAAGTTTTATAAAAATAATATGGTGATGGCAATTGCTGAGCGTAATGGAAGCATGTACTATTTGAACTTTCGTTATCAAAATATGTCCGAAGCCAACGTTGCGGAAACAAAGCGTTCAGGTTTGCACGAATGGCACGAGAAAATGGCGCATCAAAACATGACTTATGTGAAGGAAGTGTTGAAGAATAATAAAGTTGATGTTAATACTCAATTGTCCGACTCGGCGACATGCGAAAGTTGCATGAAGGGTAAAATTCACCGTCTGCCTTACCCTAGAAGTGAAAATGTTAGCTCCAGGACATGTGAAATAATTCATGCAGATACATGCGGACCGATGGAAGTGAGATCTATTGGGGGTTCGAGATATTTCGTCGTGTTCAAAGATGATTTTTCAAAATACAGGGAAGTGTGTTTTGTTAAAGGAAAACATGAAATTAAACTGTGTATTAGAAATTTTATTGCTCGGGCTGAAAATGAGACTGGAAATCGAATTAAGATTTTTCGTACTGACAACGGAACTGAATTCGTAAATAACGAGGTGCGAGAAATGTTTCAGGCAAGAGGAATAGTACACCAAACATCAGTGACCTTTACTCCAGAACAAAATGGTCGAGCTGAACGTGAAAATCGTATTTTAGTAGAAGCGGCCCGTTCAATGTTATTTGCAAAAAATTTATCTACCAATCTTTGGGCAGAGGCTATAAATACAGCTGCATATGTAATTAATAGAACTGGAAAAAGCTCAGTTGATGGAAAAACTCCATATGAATTATGGTCAAACAAAACATTTGATATCAACAACCTTAAAGTGTTTGGCACTCCCGTATATGTCCATATACCAAAAGAAAAGAGGCGTAAGTGGGACCCTAAAGGTGAAAAAGGTATTTTAGTTGGTTATGGTGAGACAACTATATAAAGGATACAGGGTATTTTTCCCACACATGAATACTGTAGAAACAAAAAGGGATATTATTTTTGTGAAAGAAAATAAAGAACAAAAAACAGAGGCGACAATGGTGCCATGTGTATACAACCAAATAGAGGAGTCCAACCCGAATGATGCTGAGAAGGAGGATGCTGAAGTTCAAGAGCAAGTTGTTGAAAAAGATGATAACACAGTGAATACCTTACAGAGTGATTCTGAGGGCAGCTTGTATGAACCAACTGATAGTAGTGAAGGTGAACATTCTGATAATCCACCCATAAACCATGAAAACAAGCGTGTCAGAAAGCAGACTCAATTCTTTAACTGTAATAATGTTTTGGTAGAAGACTGTGAGCCTAAATCCTATGAGGAGGCTATGAGGAGTCCAGAGGCATCTGAGTGGAAGAAAGCAATCCAGAGGGAACTACAGACATTAAAAGAAAATAATACATGGACAGTGAGTGAACTACCAGGTAATCAGAAAGCAATTAGTACTAAATGGGTATTTAAAATAAAACAAAACAACAATGTCATTCAATATAAAGCTAGGTTGGTAGCACGAGGCTTTGAGCAAGAAAATGTATTAAGTTATAGTGAAATATATGCCCCCGTGGCTAAGTTGGCTACTTTTAGACTGTTTATAGCTATTGCAACAAAATTCAACTTACCTGTTTATCAAATGGACGTTACGGGTGCATTTTTGTATGGGGAAATAAATGAAAGTGTATACATCAGATTACCTGATGGAGCTTATGAAAATAACAATTGTATTGTAAAGCTAAATAAAGCCTTGTACGGTTTAAAGAAGTCTCCAAAGTACTGGAATGATAAATTAAACTCTGTGTTAATTAGAGAAGATTTTAAAAGATCTGAATGCGATCCTTGCTTGTACTCTAAGTGTAATGAAAATGAAAAGATTTATGTACTTGTTTATGTTGACGACTTGTTGATTTTTGGTAGCAATGAAAATTCTGTGTCACTTTTAAAGTCAGTATTAAAAAAGGAGTTTAAAATGAAAGATTTGGGACTGGTCTCTGATTTTTTAGGAATTAATGTAAAGCAAAATTTAGAAACTCATGTTACAGTATTATGTCAAAGAAATTATTTGGAAAATGTACTTAAGAGATTCAATATGTCTGAATGTAAACAAATTAGCACACCTATGGACCAGAATTTTAATGTAAAAGAACTTGAAAATACTAAGTGTACAACAGAAACTGAAAATGTGTGTAGACAAATAATTGGATGTTTGATGTATGCAGCTGTGGTACCAGACCAGACATTTGTGCTACAATATCAATCTTAAGTCGATTTCAAGATAAGGCTAGTAACACGTTATTAGTAGCTTTGAAAAGAGTTCTGCGTTACATCAAACACACATTAGACTATAAATTGATTTATAAATGTAATGATGATGAGTTGGTGGGATTTTGTGATGCTGATTGGGGAGGAGACCTCACAGATAGAAAATCTACCACAGGCTACTGCTTCAAGTATGCAAACTGCTTAATTTCTTGGTGCTCAAAGAAGCAAAGCACAGTTAGTATTTCATCCACCGAGGCTGAGTATGTAGCAATGAGTATGGCAGGAGCTGAGGCATGTTGGCTGAGCAATATGTTGTGTGATTTTAATATTAAAAATGTAACTCCAGCTATCTTATTCTGTGACAATCAGTCTGCCATGGTTATTGCTAATACCAACACTGTAAAGAGATTAAAACACATAGATATTAAACATCATTTTATTAGGGAACTTATTGAGAAACAAAAAGTATGTATTAAGTATGTGAAAACTGAGGAGCAAATTGCTGATATGTTGACTAAAGCTTTGAAAAATAATACACTGTTAAAATTTGTTGATATGTGTGGTTTAAAGTAACTCAAGTGCATATAATCTTGTTAGATACCTACCTATTGTTATAGTAGTTGCAAAATTTCTTTTCTCAGTAGATAATTAAGTTTAAGTTAATAGTAGATATGTATCCAGTTTATTACATTGAGAGGGGGTGTTATAAAAGGTTGCAATGCAGTGCAATGTAATAATGGTCTTGGTGTGAGTGAGACACATATTGCTTACTCTCTCTATCTGTCATGGCGTTTTTGGTTGCGTGTTGCTCATGTGTTGCTAAAAGTTAATAAATGTGTTTTCTGAAGTTTAAGCCCATTTTTCATTTATACTTTATCTCGAACATATGACGTTATGGCGTGGTGAGTGGACGCCAGACGCCTGTTCTGCGTTCTTTGAAACTGGTAAGATGGTTTTCTGGTTTGGAGCATGCAAACGTTAGGGCCTCTGCTCTGTTACACGATCGCGGTCATACGAAGGGACATGCAAACGTTAGGGCCTCTGTCTCATGACGCGAAGCGTGTAATATGTTACAAACTCATAGTACGCAAACGTTAGGGCCTCTTCTATGTGTTTGTAAATCGACAAGCAAACGTCAGGGCCTCTGTCATTGACAATGTATAGCGACTGACGGAAGTCCGGATTCTGTCTTTAGTTATGCATTGAATATTCTCTTGGGTTTCAAGCTGTTTCAACTTTAAATAATTACTCCTT
This sequence comes from Helicoverpa zea, assembly GCF_022581195.2. Taxonomy (NCBI): domain Eukaryota; kingdom Metazoa; phylum Arthropoda; class Insecta; order Lepidoptera; family Noctuidae; genus Helicoverpa; species Helicoverpa zea. The sequence goes on along the minus strand of NC_061460.1, from coordinate 1,411,929 downwards.
TCTGGTCCTTGTTACTGGCACTTGAGTGCACGCTTGTGCCTGGGACATTGACCTTTGTTGACCGTAACCTACAAGTTGTTTCATGTTGAATAAGCTTCAAACCGTAGTGATTACGTCATTTTGTTAATCGTGTGTTGTAATATTTCAGAGATTGGCGACGATCAACATGATGATGACAACCAGGTTGTGACGGATGAGCAAGGACCTGACGCAAATGGGAGTAATGCCGTGGTCGAGGACGCCACGCAATCAGGAACGGCCGTCTTAAATAATTCTCCTACCCACATATTTGATACAAGAGGAAGGTTATAAAAGGCGTCGCTCATGTGGGACTCGGGTCATTCGTTGCTTAGCCTTCGGATGCAACGGACGTTTCGCTGTAGCATTTTGTGTAAATTTAGGAGTAGTTAGCGTGTTATATAGTTAGTAGTATTAAGTGATTGTTGCTTTCCTTTATTAAAATCAAATCGCCTGTAAGTGAATAAAACTGGTGTTGTGTGCTAATAGTTCTTTTTTTAATTAATACCACCTCTGATCCATAAGAATATAAAAATAAAAAATATAATTTATTCCAGACATATAGCGCCATCTATTGGTCAAACCAAAGATCTGTCGGAAGTCAAATCAAATCAAATCATCTTTATTGTGGACTATAGGTATGCATCATAAATACAGGTCTTAAATAATAAAAATAAGTTCAGCTATGTCCCGCCGTTAAGGCATACAATAATAAAATACAAATTAAAGGTTAAAACACAATCAGTCATATTAGTCTCGGTACATTCACATTACATTCACATTCACATCTAAAATATTCCAAATTATAAGTAAATACAAATTCAATTCCAAGTCACAGTACATTATTATATTATTACATCAATAAAAAAAAAAATAAAAAAATATATATTAAAACAAGAGGAAATACACAAGAAAGTTAAATGGTATTCAAAATATAATTCATAAAATACAAATGATACTTATTTTTTCTTTTCTTGTCATTGGAATACAATATTTTTGTCACACAAGTAATCTTTGACATCATAGTAACATCTTTCTATTAAAAATGAATGTCACTATTCCACACGAACGAAGTCACGGGTAAAAGCTAGTTCACTATATAGTAAGCGTGTTATATGTAACTTATCAGTACCCATTACTAGGTGACAAAAACAAATCTTTACCTACGAGAAGTTAGTGTTTAATATTTAGCCCATGTCTTTAGCAATTGTTTGCCAAAAAACTTCCAAACAAAACCGCGTAAAAAGCCCGTACAGCACACACATCAGGCCATATTACATACAAGCCTTCTTGTACCACTAACCTTGTTTCAGAAACACGTACAAACACACAAAACTTTAAGTTTGTATTGACGTAAAGATAATTGGCACTCGTCTTTCTTTCTCATTGTATCTTTCTTTACGTTTTCGTAATACAAATGCTGTCAGTAATTGCCTTTTCGCTTGCTCGCGATGTTGTAGCTGGATTTTTTGCTCCCATTGTCTAGCTTTGATTGTTTAGCAGTCTTTGTTGATTTTCTTTAGTTACGTTTTCGAAAAGCCGTTTCAGGGTGGGGATTTACGGCTAAGTTGGTTGAGTTTCAGTTTTACATATTTAAGAAAGGTTTATCTAGATGGATATCTATATAAATAGAAGTAATAAGTGAGTTTGAAAGGGTGATAAAAACAAACTTTTATCACACTCTAAAAACTAAAAACACATTAAAATAATAGCGTAAACTGAAGACGTAAAATCAATCCCAGGCTCAAGCAATTCCAATAATGGACGAGAAAAACAAACAACAATAACACTTAGAAAATTCAAGTTTAATTTCAAGAACATTGACTTTAGCCAAAACGAGTCACTAAAGCCCAAAGAATCAAAAGCTTAAACAACAATCGTAGAGAAATCTCAAATTCAAATTAAACGGGAGAAACACTAAACAGTCCCAAACGCGAAATTTCAAAACAACAAGAAAAAATCATAAAAACAAGAAAAAAAACATAGAACTAATAACAAAGTTCGTTAAACAGAGGTGGTTGGGTACTAGGCGAGCAGCAAGGATGAGGAAATGTGTCCCCGCGCTGACGTTAGGGGTCCTAATGTCACTTTGGGGTCGAGAGGGCCTTTCACGCGTTATCGTTTCAGTTTCGGGGGCTAGCGGGTTGATGGCGAATCTCTCTCGGCGGACGTTTCGCCGTTTTACGGATTGGTCGAAACAATGCTACTTACAGGTGTGGGGGTAGAACAATCTTTTTTGTTTGTTTTAGTTTAGTTTGTTCTGTTGGTTGAATGATAATGGTTTTGTGTGTTGCCACTTTCCTCACCTTTTCAATTGGATGATTATTTCTGTGACATTTTTATAAATGTTGTTAAGGTTTAAATGTTTTACAAAATCTTTTCTTTTTTGTTGTTTAACCTAGGCTACATCATCTGGGTCATTTCACTGATATAAAATTCTAAATCGAAAAAAATATTCTAAGGTAAATAACTTACTCTTTGTCACAAATGAACTGGAAATCAAACACACAACATTTGTATGTAAACAAACAAAATATAAAGGTGTTCGTTCACCTATAAAACTCTGTGTCTCAAACAGAGTAATAAAACAAATTTTCAACACACTCACACTGGAATGTAAAAGTCATAATGATAATTTTAGTCAGATTAATAACAATTTCGCCTCACTATACGAGGTCTCACTGTAACATGAATAATACCGAGTATACATATAAATTTTATGTTTTTATTTGTAGTTAATATTTTAGTAGGTAAAGCTGCTATAGTGCGATTAAGTAGGTTCACAAATTATGGAATTTTAATATGAGTACTGACCCTTAAAACTATTATGAATACTACAATCTAGATGAATGATAACCAATTTAGAGAAAAATTACATCAGTTGGACCCAAACTAAAAACAAAAAATCCGTCAAATATAAAAAGAATATCGTGAAAAGGTTACAGTATCAATCTCCACAATTTTAAAGACAAAACGGAGGTAGCAACAGATTTTTTCACCTCGAAACCTAATAAAGCAACCACGTTGGCAATCCTAAACTAACATAAGACACTGACGCAGCCGCAAGCCCCAGTGACCCGCACTTTTCAATCTTCAACCTTATGTGTATGACAATAAGGGTGTTACAAAAATTGGTGGTTCATTTTGGCGCCAAACTAAACAAGACTTTCTTACGTGCTCCACGGTCTATTTCAATTTTCGGTTCGTTACCTTGCCAGGTTTCTTGTTTTATTTTTTCTTACATGGCAGCTTAAATTCTATTTGAGAGGAGTGATTTTGGTAGCGTATTTTTTCAGCGTCTCGCTTTTGATAGTCTTAATTCGCAAAGCGTGAAGGTCGGAGGCAATAAATGTTAATGTTTTCTTCTAAAATACTAATGTACTCGCGTCTGAAAGTTGTACTTAATCACTGACAAGGCTCTGCTCGAACTAAGTTATGGTCAGGTTCCACCAAACATTCGTTCGCGAACAAAAACATATTATGTGCACGAGTCCACTGGTAACATAGTACGAGAATGTTCGCGCAGTAGGGTTGCGATTTGCGAATGTTCTCACGCTTTTAATTACTTTTTGCTCGAGCGAGTAGAGCTGTGTGCTTCACGATACAACAACACACAGGTAGATACTCGCCCTTACATTGTATTTTACCTCTGACTTACGACAAACTTTCTAACGTTATTCTTAAGAGTTTTAACGAAGAAATAATTTTAGTTTTAAAGAAGCATCTAACAGCAGTAGACATGGAATAATAGAATATCTTTTATTTCGGAATGTACCGTAAAATGTTTCGTGAACAATTAAAGTGTCGCGAAGTTGGACAGTAACTTTACGATTTGATCTCCTTTAGTCATTGGATTTATTACGATGAGTTTTAAAGATAAGTCTGGAACGTCTGTTGTGAAAAAACTTTGCGAACAGGGTTTGGAACAAATAATTTTCATTATTTCTTCCTTTGTCCTGTATTCTTTTTAATAAGACTTTCAATTCATTGGCACACAACGTCCCAATTCGGCAAGTCTTTCTGGTCACCGGTGTTGTAACTTATAACTTGCCTTTACACCTAATTTTTGTACATACTCTCTTTTTCATTACTTAGTTTTATTTTAGCATATTAAGAAAGTTTTAAGTAGTTAATAGTACTGAACGATATATTTAGAAATATAACGAATACGTAATTTCTACCAAATATAGTACACATTTAATCACCAATTCAATGTCCTTTTCGAAATGTATTTAACGCCATTTAAACCTGTGGAACTTCAAAAGGTCAGTTAGCTTTCATGTTGTGTTCTAACTAGGCCGGCACTGTCGGCCGCGGGCTCAGGTCACTCCCCTAACGTTTTAGAGAGAATACGCTTTTTAAACGACGTGTTTAGTTAAACTTCAATGGACTAAAAGAGCTCTTTGTCATTTACTTTGATAGTTATAAAACAGAGGTTTATAAGTTTTAGTTTAGGCCCAGGAAGATGGCTGTATCATTTTGGTTGTAAGTAGTAGCTTTCATTTTTTCCGATTGGAAATTGTAAAAAGTCCATCTTTACCTTTAAATACTAGGGATATAGCCGTCCATCAACAGCATTGTTTCTATCTAGCCTGATATTGCAACAAATATGTCCTTGCATTGCAACTAAATGTATGCCGAAGACTACATAGACGGCCACGCGAAAAGCGCAAAAGCAACAAACTTCTAAGACATCTAAAGAAAACCTGCTACAAATAAAATTGTAGTACGAATTTCCTTCAGCTTCACCTCAATTCATTTTTACAACAGATTGGGAGCACTTACCACAATTTATAGCACATTGAACATCATAATCTTCACCCCAACACCAAAGTTACACTTAAAAGGGTCTATTACAAAAATTCTTAGATTAATTACTTCTCTGATCATCCCTTTAATGAAAAGGGTACGGGAGGCATTAAGAGATTAATTCCAGAAAGATTCCCAAGAGACTTTTTGTATAGAAAATCTTATTTACTTCAAGTGAGCTGGGCGAAGGGCCCGAATTGTGAGCTTCGCGCGATTAATGACTTGGACGAAAGTATTGCGTATCGGTTCGTGTTTCTTTTATATTTAGCTGCCTATTTAATAGTATTACTATAAAGGTAAAAAAGGTTTATTGATGGTTTTCTTTGGTTCGTGTTATTTGTGAAGTTGTTGCTTGTCATGATCGCTTTTTTATTTAGTGTGTTTCTAACCATTAGCAGCGGTCAGTTTACTGGCTCTTTCATTTGAATGTATTAGTTATCTTAGTAGTAGTATTTTTTTCTTTTAAATCACTGCTTAATCATCGTCGTAAAATATCTGTGAAATAATCTCATCAATCAATATCCTTTTAAAATCCATTACTTTACTCCATTTACTCACTTTATCCAATATATCATGAGACACATCTCTTAATGATTAACGAAACAAAAACAAAAATGGACCAGTAATTAATTAAACCGAATGATAAATCGCATTCGGAAGCCACGTTGTCCCATACACGGTACGAAATTAAAGATTATAATCGCTGTACGCTCTCAGTTGGGTCCCATTCAAGGCGCGACTGATCGGACTGGCTCCGACATTTTGTAGTTCATTTTTATTGGAGCAGGACCCAGAATGTTATTTCGTTCCCTTTATTTTTGATTCGATACAACTTTGAAATGAGTTTGTGTTGATTTTTGGGAGATTTCAATTTGCATTTCAACGTTTAAGCCGTTTTTGATAATGTGAGAGAGTAATTGAAGGTCTTTGTTTTGTTTTCTTTGTTAGATTATTGGTATTGATAGGTATTCTTAATTTGGTATTCATTTGTTTATTGGATTCTCAAAGTATAGTTCTCTGACTTGTCATTTCTCGCTGTGGGCTGACAAAGTGTAGTCTCACTGTGTGTGTCATAAGACATGTCATCGACACGAAAGAAGAAGTATAGTTCGATACTCAATCGAACAAAGTTGCATTCACGTTCTGTGCTGTGTGGATATATTCAAGATAAAAAAGGTGTGCAATCAAACCGTTTTCTTTAGAAAAATATTGCTACACCCATTAAGCTATAACATATCAATATGCTATCATCAAACACAAAAAAAAAAAAATTACTTTCCCTCCAAGCCAGGATATTAATATTATAGATCACAATCTTGATAAAATGTTCGCTTTCAATCTTTAATGTTTCGATATACGCTTCATCAAAGAAGAAAAAAATACGTTAAAACATTTCTGTAAATATCCAAATACCTTTTTTCCTTTAATAACAGTGTTACCAGCCTCAAAAATATTTCAGGACGATATTTATTGTGAAGCTGAACTATTTAGATTAAAATCCTTGAACCAACTTATTATGTTAGCGAATTGTTTGAGAAAACTTCTGAACTTGTGGGAATTTTATTGTAGACGTTAAATAAAGCTGAGAATTTAGATTATTCTCGAAGCTCATTGTTTTTTCACTTTCTTTGCGTAATTAAAGACTGTGGAGTCGGGTTATTAGCTTGTAGTTGTATGCTGTTATTGTGGAAATGCATAATTATGTTTTTTATGAGGTCTGCTTTTCATAGAGTTTTGATTATCCATTAAGCTATTTATTATAGGAGCCTTTTAAGCGCGAAAGTAATTTGATAATTTACTTATTTTTTTAAGAAACATTATAATGATTCCATGCCGTATTTCCAACATTTTGATATCCATATCTACATCTCAATTGCGGTTGATCCCCACTCAAATTTTAATAAATCCCAAATCACCCACATGTCGACGATTTCCAAACAAAATCGAAACACAAATATTTATTATTGACCTCCTTTCTCGGGACCAATTACTGATCGTACCTTACCATTGTAACGTACGAGAATAAATAAAACTGGTTCGGATTTAATGAAAAAATAAAACCTCCCGATATTAATAACGCAAGATATGGTTTCCATCGAGAGCCGTACGTGTTGTGAATGGGAATGGTTCGTCTTAGACGCACTTATTATGGAAGGCATTGTAACGATCCTTAGACGGATATTAAGTTCGGTTAGCTGGGAGGTCAGTTGGTAGGAACGGTTTTTGTATGAAGGATTCGAGATAAAACCGCGGTTTTTACCGAGTATTCATTTCACCATTCGTTTAAAAAAATAGTACCAAGTGACCAAGTAGTCCTGCAGTTTCTTCAAATGCATCATTTTTATCCGTTCTATAGCTGATAATGATGACGTTCTCAACAGTTTTGTAAAACCGCGGTCATGATTATCGCGGTATTGCGAACTTGCGTCCAAAGATTACTCCATTTTAAATATCCTTGTTTTTATAATATTTTTAATGTGTTTCTTCAAGGAAATTGAAAAGTCACTTTATTAAGTCTAAGTATAGTCAGTTAAACACCAATCTTCCAAATAGCGTTAAAGTTAATAGGTTTCAAAGAAAGGTTTGCAGGTTAGTAATAGATTTTATTAGTAGTTAAGCTGCTTATGAGAGATTTATATACCGAGGTAGTTTCATAACCCATTTCGGATAACCACATTGCTAGGTTGAAATTGAATACGTATAAGAGGAGTATTTATACAATAAATATTATTACAGATACGATACAGGTACAGATACTCAACTTGTAAACAACAATGACGGATTTTAGGAAAACGTCCAAGTTCAAATAGACGTCAAAAGTAGTATATGTCCTTTCTTAGGTTTAAAACTATCTGTGGTCCTTATTTCAATTAGATCTGTTTAGTACTTTTGGAGTGAAAGCGAGACAGACAAACTTGCGTTCAAGTTTAGTTAATTTCCAAGTCTTAGATTTAAATATAAATCTTTTCTTATAAATGAGCACCCAAAGATTTGCACCTCAATAAACTTCGAAGGCACACAAACTTCTCAACAAAGGTAATTAATATCTATAACAAACGCAAATATCCCGCAGTACCAACACACACACAGCTAAAATCACAACCCTTATAAAACACAAATAATATCACTTACAAACTTACCGTGCCTATTCCCAAACGCTACCGAAGTACGGTACTAAATAATTAACGCAATACCGTTCGATACGGTAGGTACCGTAAAACAGAATAAGGACACGGCTAGTTATTGGATAAGTTGGTTTTACCCATGATTGGTGCGGACCAGTTACAATATATTGCCATTGTCGTTCAGAATACTAAGTGGGGACGATTAAACGCCGAAACCAATCTTTCGGAGATTTTCTTGTACAAGGTTTTATTGTCTTCTATGTTATGTGTTCCTGGTAGTGTGAGGGCGTGTGATTGAAGAAATATATGTTTTTAATTAATTTGTTTTTTGGTATTTTTTATAATGTTTAGAACATTATACATACATAGTAGTAGGCCAATTAATTGTTCGTAATTATGTTAATTTTAAATTGTTCGATAAAAGAAGCAATATAGAGAATCAGGAATGAGTAAAGAAAATTCGAGTAAATACTTAAACCAAATTGTGATTCCTTAATCACTGCGATTATGCAACATGCTAAATATCTTTTGTCTTTTCACTGCTCATTAATAGAAATTCACAGCAGATAAATTCTGCATCTAAGTTATAATGAATCCACAATTTCCATTAAGCGGGAAACCTATACATAGCTAGTTGAGTAACATAGCATCGCTACATAAAAACCATTGAGAATGTTCAATTCAAACATAAAAGAATTTCTTCCTGCGTTTTTATTTTTTTTTCCGTGTTCATCGAGTCATTAAAATTGTTCGCAATAAGAGTGTCCTTTTGAAGGAAAAAATATGAAAAAGACGTGTAAAGAATTATTGCTTAAATAAATTGTTTGGCCAGCTTTTATGTCCTATTGCTAATCTGATACCTATTAAAATGCGTATGTTTGATTGTACGTTGATGATTTTCTGCTAAAATCAAAGCACACACCAACAAGACTTTTCTCGCACAAGCTAGCACAAACACGACATAATTTTCCAAAAATTATTTTGTCCCATCTCATAGAAGGCTATTAGTTTTTGGCCTAAAGGGACCGCGCATTACTGCCCTAAATTTCGTCCCAAAAATGACGCGGAGGTTAATTGACCTGTCAAATGGGTTTGCTAACAACCGGTTAGGCCATAAATAGGCACGTGGGGTGAAGAGGCTTTTTTGGGCCTTTTTTGGCCTCATTAAATACCGCCTCACTGATCAGTCAGCTTTCCGCTTTATTTGGATGACTTTTTCTGCTTCGTTTAGTGGTTAAGGTTTGGTTTTGAACATTAAAGTGACGGAAGTTTTTTTGGTGGTTAATTTGTGTTAGTTAAAGTGTGTTAAACGGTGATCAAAGGAGTGATAACCCACTTGTGAAAAAGAGGTTTTACTACCTATGTGTTGATATTTCGTTCCTGGCCGGTTTCGACAAAAAATCGTGATAATTCGCTGAAGCTGGCAAGCCCATCTTTGTGTAGTAGGGACTTGTCTATGTAGTCATCTGTGGCAATTACAATAAATGAGAAAGTATTATATGCCACACAGTATTACCTAATACCTATATATTTTTCGGGTATTGTTTAGGTCTGAATTTAATCATCTCCAAATGTTTCACTGTTTTACCTCTTTCAGTTTCCATTGTTAAGGCAATAAATTATAGGTTCCTACTCGTATGTATTTTGTATTATAAAGTGAACATTTAATCACCCCTCCATGTTTCAAACCCTTGTTTCACAGGATTAGTTCCAAACAATCGTAAAGAATCTGTTTTATTATTTTACTTTCAAAAAGCATTTTGGCAACTCTACGGTGGAATTACGATGTAGCAAACAGCTTTGCTAAATATATATTAATATATGAGCAAAAGTAGGTGTTTGAATATAACTTATTTTAATTAAAATGCTAAACTTTTGCACCGTAGTTACTAATTCGTCTCTAGACATGTAATAAGTCTTTTTTGGTCTACTCATGTGGGTTATTTAAATTATATTTTATTGTGAGTTCAATTATAACTTTGTCTATGTATTCAGAAGCAGCCAAGTAGGTATATAGGTGCGTTCTACATTGGAAAATAGGTATCAAAAGGCAGTCTTTTTTTTGGGAATCGACTTCAAAAGTTCGATATAAGATTTAACACTTCTGAAACGTTCGGAAGGTATGTCATCTAAACTAATATAATAAAGAAACATTATGTTTTTTTTTAATTAATTGTTGGGAAGCTTAAACTATCTCCGAGTCCGATAGGTTATATTTTGTTAGGAGTACGGGAAGAAGTTTCACCATGTGCTTAAGGAAACCGCTGCCTGAACTATGTGAAAACAAATGACTATTGTTATTGTCGTTTTTTCCAACAGAACAATATCACCAATCATTAAATGATACGTACTTATTTCTTTTGTTTCTAAACGGAACATAGTTATAACGAGGTACATACATTGAAACAAGACTCGGTATAGTAGGACATGTTCGAATACCTATCAGTATATAACAATACTGTCTTGTTGTTTCTTGTTCTGTCCGTTGTTTGAGAACATAACCAAGTATGTGTGTCATTGAGGTACTATAATTGTGAACATTTAATTGGGGTGTAATAGTTTTTACTATAATCTACTACTTACCCTTTGTATGCAAGTTATTTTCTATAAAATAAGCATTTTTTATCGAAACATTGAAAGTATGAACATTAGTTCCAATGATGAATGTATTTGTAGAATATTTTTCTCTTAGTTATTGGACATTTTAGTTTTCCCATATGTATTTTTTTACATCTTTTCTCTTATACACTATCTTCTCATCAAAAAACCATCACGACAAAACCGAGACATTAAAATCCCCGAACTTCTTTACCTCACCACTAATTTAATATAGAAAATAATTACGTCTGCCACGTCACTCGGTAAAGGGTAACCTATAACTAATCTAAGTTAACAAAGCCTTCTAATTAAAACTTTGGTTTTAGATGAGAACAATCGGTCGCCCGCGGCTTGCCTTCCAACAATTATTCTCAAGAAATGGTAATGAACTGAGTATTTAGAAGCGTTTTGTGAAAAGCAAAATGTTGATTTTTATTGGATGTTATGTTGTTGAGAAATGTAAAAAGTGAGGCTAGAAAACATGCTGCATACCAAAAAAAAACCTTTATTTTAATAGATAAATGTTCTCAGAAAAGTGTTCTTCACACCTTCCAGAAAAACCATTCATGTGCCTAAATAACACTGCATGAATTTAACAGCTTATACTGACAGAAAGAGCTACTTTTTTATCCTGATAATAATTACTACGGTACGGTGACAAAACCATGTGAAAATCCTTTTTTCATATTCTTAGATACCTAAGTAAACTTTTGCCGTCAACATACTAAGTATTCTTTCCACAAAACTCCTCACGAGCTTGTCGCATTTGAGCAAAACTTTTCCATGCATATGTTAACAAATGTAATGAGTACACCACTTTACTAGATTCAAGATAGCATTTTTTAAATTCACTTGCATACCCGTGTAGAAACACGTAACAAATTTTCTCCTTACCTTGAGAGAAAAGCATGCATACGTAACTAGGTATATCAGAATATACTTTGTATTTATTTAACATAATTTCAAGTCTGTCCCTTTTCACAAATATGATAATTTTGCTTGACTGAGGTTTATGAACTGCAGTCTTGAAAAGATGAAAGAAGCAAGCTTCGTCCATTTTATAAAAATCTCTCGTGTGCTGAAAAATAAAGGACAATAGATGGTCGGTTGTGTCCTGAGGGTCTCGACGTTTCTGGCATGCAAAATATTAATCGAGTGTTTTTATCGTTTAAATCCATTTTCATACCTTTAAAAAAATATATCAAATTAACTATCCTAATTACGATAAGGAGTCATCTAACACTAGGTCTGTTCATGCATCATCGAACATATAGGTACTGCAAACTGACGTACATACTGCGAACATAAATAGAGATGACTTGCGCCAAATCAAAGTCCCTCTCACATTTTACCCATAGCAGCTTAATACAAATCATCAAACATATTCAATCATATTTCTTCATTACAATATGGCGTCAGTTCGATATATTCAACATGCATTCCAACTCAGTTGAATCTGTATTCAAGCGCCGAATCATTTTGTGCGCAGTTTTTTTCACCCGTGAGCAGTGAACGGGTTAATCTGGTTTCATAAATTCATTGTTATCGCACGGTTAGGTGGTTACTTTCAGTGCGTGCCCAATTTGGTTGGATACTCTAAATTTTTAGTTGATCAAACATTATGGTGGTATAAAGTCTGGTTTTTAAAACGTGTTTGGAACGATAGGTGCTTTAGCTTAAATTTTGGCTGTGGAATATCGATTTTGATAAAGTTTTTGGGTTTAATCAATATTTAGAACATAGTTGACTAAGGTTGAGCAAATGATGATATACTAAAGTACCGATAAGATGACGATCTTTGTTGAAATACTTAAATCATTCATTTTTCATTCTTTTCTTCAATTTATTTTCTTTAAAAGTATTCCCATTGTAACCGAACCACTTCCGAGAGCAAAAAAAACCTCAAAAATAAAACCCGAAAAACAACGAACACGAAACGTTAATTTATTTATTTAACGCGAATATTTTTATAGAGCTCCCGACTGCAAACATATTTATTACCCTAGAGATAGCGAACTTGCATAGACATTTTATTCGGATAGTGAAGTAAATCATATTTTTTATACAAACAAGGCAGGGATTAAATGTAAGGCTCGTGAGTTATTATTACTGTGATGGAAATTCTTCTGTGAAAATGTTTGAGATAATGTTCACGTTGGGTAAGGTAAAAGGGTATTTAAGCACTTAGAGGAATTAATGAAGTGGGATAGGTAATGTAGAATTCTTTGCCATGAGTTTTGATTCGGCAAGTATTTAAACTTACATGATATTTAAAACTGGTTCAAATATTTGCGATGGGTCGTGATGGATTAGATTTTAGACACAATCTGCATACAATTTATTTACGAGGCAAGTTTTAAACCGTCTTAAAAGAGTGCATTCAGAATATTCTAAGTAAAGACTGACAAAACTGCTTATTCAAAACGAAAGTATTACTAAAACATTTTTAAAAGCGAATGTACATAAAACCAGCAACAAACCACTAATCAACAGCAAGATTAACAACTAAAACAAGAGCTTTAAATACTGAATCCTCTTACGCGACTCCGCATCCCGAAACCCGAACACTCCCCATTCCTGCTCGGTAAATCCGACATCCCGAATGCAGTCCTAGAAATAAATCACAACAGTTTTTAACTTGAACGCGTTTTTCTTCGTATTGCTTCCTTAAACCGCGGTAGCTAGTAATTTATCTTGCGCGATATAGAAGTCGAAAAACAGAGAAAGATTGCACTTTGTTGAAATCTTTAGACAAACAATGGCGGGACAATTAATAGCTGGACGGTTGGACTGTAGTTCCTAGGCAATTAGTGAAGAAACTTCGTAACCTTGGTAACGTAATGAGTCTGTAAGACAGTTGACATCGTTATGTTTTTCGAAGTTTTTTGTAGAACAAATAAATTGGGACAAGGACAGAAGGACGGAACGAGGAAGTATTTTATAGCTGCTCTAACATCTGAAAGTGCTGTAACATTGGCGCAATAAAAAGCCATTATTTGCTGATCCCTTAGGGTTACAGCTACTTGCAATGAATAAGAAACATGTCCAATGTTCGGTCGGAATTAAGGATGAACAAGACGATGTAATATAAATTTAGGTATGTACAAGTAAAAGTCAAAGAAAAGGTTATGCTACGAAAAACCTGTAGGAGAGGATTTTTTGCTTTGATATTCTAACTTTTTAGTCTAGGGGATGTAGCAATATTAGGGCACTTATGTCATTGATGATGGTGATAAAGATGGCTCATTTAAAACGTTATGAGGTGTATACGATATAAGACATCCAGTTTTATCAACAGTAAGTATTAGTTTCGTCCTAATGCTGTGCTATCTCTTTCAAAACAGTTTGGCATCATTTTCAATTAAAAGTTCGTGACGAGGGTACATTGAACAGCGAGTTCCTTCGATTTGTCCGTTATTGTTCTAGTAATAGGATTTAGAATATTGTGGGGTTTGCTTCAAGGTATGTTTAAATGGTTTTGAAGGAAAACTTAATTTCGATTTCGGTTCAATACTCTGAACTTACCTTATGAAAGAACATATAGCTGATAAGAAAGTGACATTAGAACATATATTGGATTTAGTCCAAATAATTACCTTAATCATTTCTGTTAATTCCAAATACAGGCCTATTGTCCAGTAGTGAGACAAAACAATTAGACCAAAAATGAAGATCTCCAAATAAAGGCTTAATCATCCAGAAAACCGCACAAAAGATTTTCCTGAACCTTAACAAAAGCGAGTCAGTAACACAGTCACACATTCCACACCGTACGTGTCAATAAGGCACTCGCTTTTTATTCCGACCCCGTATTGTCCATTGTACGACAAGGGTGTTCCCTGGTCCCTTTGATCCCTTCTAGCCTAGCTCAACTTAACATCTGCATACTCTCAAATGTGAAAATAGCTGAAGTGTTGAAAGTTTTGTAGGTTTAGCGTATGTACCTTAACAATTTATTTGAGCGAATAATTTATGTAGAACCTTTCTTGAATATGGGTAGGTATGCGAGAAAATCTAAGATTACATTTATTCGTTTGATATTGCTCAATACTGACCTACATCAAAAAACCGGCTCTGATGAGTTAGATAAAAAGTAATGGCTATTTCTAGCAGTTTCACCCACTTTCCGGAAAAACCTCTTGCCGCAACCGGTAAATCTCACTGCACCATTTACATTGGTAGTTTTGACATTAAAGTGCGACATGCAGATAGGCAAAGTTATTAGAAAGGGTATCGAGACGTATTGATTAATATTATCTAAGCATAATTGACCATCCAACGAGGTAATGCTGCCAGCCTCTTGGGTACGCTCCCAGTTGACAGCGATGGGGATGAATTTTTTGACGCCTTTTAGATATAGTGTATATTGGGTGTGTCGTTATATATGTTTTTTTTTAATTGTTTTACTAGGATAGTTTTTTTGTGTTGTAAATATCTATGTATATAACTATGTAAATAAAGCATAATTTGTCACACAAAAAACCATTACCTTCAAACGACTTCAAAGTTAATTCACCTTCACGAAAATCTGTAACAAATATGACTAATTTCGTATTGCGATCAAAAGAGCCTTGACACAGATCAAGAACAAACCAAGAATTACGCATTAACTGTCTTTTGACAAATTATAAGGAAATAAACATTCAATGATTGCCAAAACATCTACAATTATTTATAAATAAAACGCAGTAAATACAGGGAAAAAATAAACAATTTTCCTCATTCAATTTCGAGATTCGCTCAAAGAATCTTGAGCGTTTGTCCTTTAGTATATTTTGTTTGTTTGGTTGCTATGGAAACCATGAAGGGTCAAGTATAGATCAGTTAGGTACTATATTTGTATGTATGAAGAATTTTGCCGGTTCTATTCCTGTATAACATCTGATGCAATATTTATTTCCCAATAGGTACATACAATTGCATAAGTTCCCTTAGATGTCGATATTAAACATTTTCTCACGAGCTTTCGATTTTTCTACGCGTATAATAATAATTCCATTCGAAAAAACCTTTCCTGTGGTTCCCACCAAGTGTAATAGTTGCCCGTAGCTATCAATTTTACCTTGCACAGTCAGTCACTGTGTCATAAATAATACATTATGAAAATAATACGTTTTTCACCTACTACTACTAACCATAATAATATTTATTTCCAATCAATCTAAAACCGGACAGACGAATTAAGTTACGATCAAAATCCCGGAGAATTCGGTCGGAAATCGGTCGGCCGATAATCTTAGCTTCAGTTTTCAGTTGAATGACGTCGCGGAAATGATAAGGACTTCAGACCAACTGTGGACGTACGGAAGAGGAGATTTTATTGGGTATTTCATCTATATAAAAATAATGTATATAGTAATGTATAAATAATCTTCTAATGTTATGAAGCCGAAGAATTTGTATGTTTATTTGCTTGAACGCGCTAATCTCAAGAACTATTGGTCAGATTAGTAAAAATTTTCAGTGTTAGATAGCGTATTTATCGAGAAAGGCTACTACAGGCTATACTTTATATCCCGATGCGTTAAGTTCGCATTGTCAAGCGGGTGAAACCGCTGATGGAAGTTAGTAATTAACATAATAAGCCTTAAACATAACCGTCGAAATAACCCAAAAATAAAACTAGCCACAACAGCAATCACCAATTTGCTAACACAATGAATATTCTTCTACATACCTAATAACAACATCTGGTATGTAACAAAATGATTTAGTCCGAACTCCCAGAGGACTGCGGCGTACCTGTAGATCGGCTTCCGAACCTAATCCGATTACTTTGGCCCTATTACTGGTAGCAAAACACGCCCTAGGGTCCATATTCGGTACCAATACTCGTTAGGAACCAAAATTTAAGCGGTTTCTTCCTAATATCATAAATGGGAAAGTGATTTCGTTTGTTGGGATTTTATTGTAATTTGGCAGATTTTTTTTCATTGATTACCAGATTACTTTTAGGACCTAATATCACCGACAAAATAAACGTCAGTTTTCTATAATTAACTGTTACCTGCTACGAATTTTCACGTCCAATTTTCAAAATGTACAGTTTATTTAACAAAAATTGATGTTTATGGTGTCGGTGTACTTTTTGTATTCTTTACTTTATTTTATTTATTAAACGACGATAACTTTGTAAACTATGTTAGACAATATACCAAAATATTTAAAAAGGTCTGCAATTTTGCAAAATCAAAATTTTTAAGTGATTCTATTAAAAACTCCTCAAATAAAATTAAAACAACCTGGAGAATTATAAATAATGAAACTGGCAAGTCAGTGAATCAGAACAACAAGTTAGAGATTAAACTGGACGACAAACTTGTTAGTAATGCGGCTGATGTAGCCAAAGCTTTTAATGAGTTCTTTGCGGATATACCTGTAACCACGACTCGCTCCTTAAATTCATCTTCAACTGACGCTGAACAGCTTATGCGTGCTAGTGTGCCTCAGTGTAATTCTTTGTTTAGTTTTGAGCACGTTACTCCAATGGATGTAATTAATGTTTTTAAAACTCTTAAATTAAAAAATACGGGTGATTTTTGGGACATTTCCATCAAACTATTAGGTAATATAATTGACGTCATTGCTCCTTACCTTGCTATCATATTCAACAAGTGCATTGACACTGGTGTTTTTCCTGACCTCATGAAACACAGTAAAGTCATACCTCTATTTAAATCAGGCAATAAGTCGGACATTAGTAATTTTAGACCTATTTCTATCCTGCCTGCCTTTAGTAAAATTTTTGAAAAGTTAATACTCAAGCAGTTACTACGATATTTCAATTTAAATAGCCTCCTTCATACAGAACAATATGGCTTTACCAAAGGTCGTTCTACCACAGATGCTGGTGTTGCACTTTTAAAACATATTTATAACGCATGGGAAAATTCTCAAAATGCTATTGGAGTCTTTTGCGACCTTTCCAAAGCTTTTGATTGCGTCCATCATGATACACTTTTACGCAAATTACGGTTTTACGGAGTCCAAAACGGAGCTCTCGGCATAATAGAATCGTATTTACAACATAGATTGCAATGTGTAGATGTAAATGGTTCTAAATCATCAGGCCTTCCAGTTCAGCTAGGCGTGCCACAAGGCTCTATATTAGGTCCATTCTTATTCTTAGTATACATCAATGATCTGCCTTACCACCTCAATAATATCTGCGACGTTGTATTATTTGCTGATGATACGTCTCTCATTTTCAAAGTTGACAGAAATAGAGAGCAATTTGAAGAGGTAAACAGTGCACTCTCATTAGTTACGCACTGGTTTACCACAAACAATTTAGTACTTAATGCTAAAAAAACAAAATGCATTAAGTTCACTATGCCTAATGTAAAAAACCTAGGTCCTAATGTTATCCTAAACAACGAGGTTCTTCAAACCGTTGCATCTACTGTGTTTCTGGGTATAACAGTAGATACAAAACTTCAATGGGGTTCACATATTTCTAGCCTCGCGGGAAGGCTTAGTTCTGCCGCCTACGCCGTCAGGAAAGTCAGACAGTTCACAGACGTTGACACAGCTCGATTGGTGTATTTCAGTAATTTTCACAGCGTTATGTCCTACGGTATTCTGTTGTGGGGCAAAGCCGCTGATATAGAGAATATATTTATTCTACAAAAACGTGCTATACGTGCGATATACCAATTAGGTACCAGAACTTCCCTCAGAGAGCTGTTTAAAGAAATTGGTATTCTTACTGTGGCATCACAATTCATCTTTGCCAATATACTGTATATTAGACAGAACTTACATTTATATACCAAAAAAAGTGAAGTCCATAGCATTAATACAAGAAATAAGCATAAACTGTGTGTACCCTTTCACCGGCTTCATAAAGTGCATGGTTCATTTCTGGGTCTAGGTATTCGTTTCTATAATAAACTTCCTCTGTCTTTATTAGAACAGCCGTTTAATAAATTCAAAGAACAAATTAAGGCTATTCTTATTCAAAAGGCATATTATACAATTAACGATTATTTGAATGATAAAAATAGTTGGTCGCCATGTTGAACGCAAGACAGCTATATTATAATTGTCTTTTTTTTTGTGAATGACATCTTCATTTTACAATCAATTATTATTATTCATTTTTTTTTACAATTTTATATTTTTATTATTGACCTTACTTGGTTTTACATTATTGACAGGATACATTTACTGTATTTATTATGTTTTATTTAAATCATCTATTTATATATTTTTTTTTTCCTTTGGATTACAGTAAATAAGGACCACTACTTAGCGATAATTGATCCTGATATTGAGTTGTGTAGCGGTGAGTACGTCATGCTCCCTTAGACGGCACTGCTTGCGGTAGCGTCGGCGGTCGGGTTGCTTCCCTCCCTCAAAGATGTGCGAGGGGGGCGATGGCTGATCCTCGCGTTATGCTCGTGAACGGGTGCTGCTTGTGGTGCCAGGTCGTCTTACTGACTATACTATAAGTAGTATTATATAATTTTGTAGACTCTTTTCTTATACTTCTTTTTTTTTTTTACTGACTGAGCGGTCCAATTTACTAGATTCATTACTTACCCATGTTGTACATTACATAGGGTTGCAATAGAATATCACATGAAGGTGGGCACTCCCTCATAAACTATTATAAATATTGGAGGCTATACATTTTTTTTACATCATATTTATTCAATGCTTGAGTTAGACAAGTTACGTAGGGTGAGTGCTAGCTAGCATGTGGTGGATTTTATAAATCATTTTTAAATGTAATTTTATTTTATGACAATATTGCGTATTGCATACTGCAATACTAACTGTACTTTGTTGAAAGGTTCTTTTAACCTACAGACAGACATGTGTTGCTGGGGAGTTTGTTGCGCCACTTCTTCTTCCCAGCAAAAACACATAGGAAGTGGTGAAGGGTGGGCGTTTTGGGGGCTGTCTTATGTAATTTTTTTTTCTGACGTTCGAAAAGTGCTGTTTTGCAGCCAAGTTTGAATAAATGAGTTTTGATTTGATTTGATTTGATTAAATGATTAAAGGATATTATTTATATTACTTATAAAATTAAGTCTTATCATTTAAAAACCTTTAACAAAAGTGTAAAAAACAACCAAGCGGCGCTGAAAATAACATACCCATGGTGTCGATAATAACGACCTATTAATCCACAAAAACAATACGATATGCAATTGAAATAACTCGATAATATGCCAATAAATAATGAGGAATAACAACATGTACATTATTCATGAAAGCCAAGTATTTTGTTTGGCTTTCGATGTGGACCGGATTTTTAAGATTTTTGATGGACAATGATCGTTATCGGAATGCTAATTAATGGCTGTTACGACAATTTTAAGGTTCGTTCATCCATGATTCTTGGCTTAGTAATTCAGTTATTGGGCTATCTTAACTTGGTTCAAAAGGTGAGCGTTCAATAACTGTATGTACCTATATAAAACATCGCTGAACACCTAATTAACTTCAATATATTTGAAGCAAATGAACGTAGTTGGAAAAACACTATACTGATTATAATTATGGTTATAATAATCACCCAATGTTTTATGTATATAAAAACACAAACAAGTCACGCTTTTGCGCCAGAACTAATGAACCGATTTAAATGTACATAGGTATCTATTTTAAATGATATTTGGTGCCTATATAGCTTAGTCTACAGCCTGAGAAAGGACATTGACTACATTTCATCTGATTACGGGGTTGTCCCGAAACGTGGGCTAAACCACTAGTTTGTTCGTACATTTTGACTTCTTCACAGCTGTTTACTATTCAAAAAACAGAGAAAAAAAAAACAAATTTCCCATAGAAAAACAAACCTGCTTTCTAAACTCCTCATTGCTATAAGCTCACATAGAGGGTATTAGGTCCATAGCATTAATTCCTGGCGGGTGTAACCGTGTTTCAGTCGCACTCGCTCATAATCCCACCCATAAGGTCAGCTTATGCTATGTTTGTTGCGAAACTAGCCTTTATTTGAACTTTACAGTTCTATTTGAGGATTTCTCTGAAAATGTTCATGGGATTACGTCTATATGACTTGTTTAATTGATTGGTTGTGTCTTGTTCATTTTATAGGAGCTCGAACACATTTTACGTAGGTAAGACATATACTGGCTGTTCCCCGCAGTTTCATTCCGTCTCGAGGGACCTGCCCCCGACACCCGGGATATAAAGTGGCTTATATGGTGTTTGTGGCTTTGACTATGTACCAAATTCCATCAAAATCGTTTCAGTAGTTTTGGTGTGAAAGTGCGACATTCAGACAAAGTTAATTTCGTATATTAGTAATGATAAGTCTCTCTCAAAAGTAATAAATCCTTTGCTCGTTTATATAACCTGCTTTAAACAGTATTAACAACAAAATTAAATCCATTCTTGTTAAACCAATTAACCCCAGGCAATGTTTATGTTGTTTCTCTAAAAAAATATTCTCCAAAAAGTGTGAAATTTAATTCAAATAGGGTCGCGAAGGTAAAAGCTTTCTCTCGTTTACTTATATTGAGTGTAACGTTTTCAATAATAAATTGTAGGTTCTTAGAAAGGTTTAGGCAAACGGGAGGATTTGGAAATGTAAGTCTATCAGGTGGTGTTGAAACTACATAGTTTGCATACCCGGAGAAGCCAATGGTGTTCTTCGTGTGCCCCTGAGCATTTAAAGCCACCGCGCATAGTCATGCAAGTAGGTACGTAGCTTTTCATCAAAGACGATCAGTAAAGACTCAATTTACACATCTTACATGTTATAATTATCAGGAAAAACGCGGTCCCTAAAACTTTTATCATCATCAGTCGGCTCATTGACCCACTGCAGGATACAGGTAAAGAATATTCTCATGCAGAGAAAGAATGAGCGTCAATCACCACGCTTGCTTAAGGCGCGGAGTTTTCATACTTAAAAGTCCAGGTTTCCTCAATAATGAAACGACGATAAAACTCGTGATTACCAAACCATTAGAGGTTATAAAGTTTACACGTGTAAACAAAATCAAATTCAATAATTTTTTAGAGAGTCTACCCACAATTCATCAAAACTTTCACGTTTATTATATTAACAGACACTACTTAAATACTTCTATCCTTTCTAATAATAACACAGGTATATTTAAAGCCAACAAGGATATTGTGCACAAGGACGATACATCATAATATAAGATGGCGCGAGAAAGCTACGCTTATCCCGTGCCTTCCTTAATTGGTATAAATGAAGTCGGGGATATTCACTACACAAATTAAATGTACCGACGTGTTTGCATAGAAATATTGTAATTTTATGCTGTTTTATAAAACCTTTGAAAGGAAGAATAAGAATATAGGAATCTATGTTTATTTTTAGAGTGTATTGCGCCCGTGTTTCAGCGATGTACTTCAGTAACTAAAACTTTTTGTTACATAGGATTAAGTTCAAAAAACTATAGCATGTGTGTTAACAATTTGTACCTCCTATTAATTATGCCTAAGAAACTAATGTTTCGAAGCATTTCAAAAGACCGTTGAGAAGCTACACTGTCCCCTGGTATTACTAATAGATATTTTATCCAGGTACGTCAAAAAGTTCCCCGGGAAGCCATGAATGAAAAACTAATAGAACTAAAAATATCATAGGCGGATAGAATCGAATTCAAAATACATGCTAATTACGCTAGATTAACTAGAAAATCCGATTACAACAAAATTATGCGAAAGTTCTAAACATATCCAATAGTCCAATAGTATAAATAAACACAATCAAACACAAAACATTTAGGTTAATGTTTTGTGTTTGATTGTGCTTATTTGACATACATTGAAATCTATTTTGGGTTCGCTAAACTCAATTCTAATACATACATATAGGTAGCTACACACAGTGCTGAACAATATTAAAGTATATTAATTAATTAATAATAACAGGCAGGCAAACAATAGGGAACATTATCAACAGTTAATATCAACAACAACAACTTTACTATATGTATGAACTAACTTTGCCCCGCGGCTTCATCCACCATGGTACCAAACTACGGCCTACAATTCTTATTACACAGTTGTATATAATTTGACCATTTCAGGGGTTATTTGGATAGCATAGATGTCCATATACTTAGGTATAAAAACATGTCACACTGTTGTGTTGCTGTACTAGATTTTTTGATTACATCTTTAGATATAAGATGGATTACTATAATATATCTATCCATCAATTTGTGATCACAGATTGAAAGTTAGCTCCATATAAATTACATCTTTCAATCGCTTATCACAGAACCTCAGATAGGTTATAGAAATCCGCAAAAAGTCTTTAAACTTCCCGATCTGGGCTATTTATCGCAAAAATCATTTTTCAAACTTAAATGAATTTACGGTTTACCCTACGTACAAGAAGTTTCATAATTTACGTACAAACGAACTGGTCAATTTTATTTATAAAATTACCTATAGCTTTAACAGGGTATAACGAACCGTAACAATAATGCGATAATTAATTATTATTATAATAATTCTGAACGAGAGGAAGTGCGAATGATGGATATCTGTTACAATTGAATGAATACATTTAATTTGTTCGCTTAATTATTGTGAAGGTAACATTGAGGTAAGTATATTAGTCTTTCACGCGGCTTCGTCTGAGAAAACCAGAAGGAACTACTTCGATTAACTAAAATTAAAAAAAAAAATGTACTTACCTATATACTCCCCTTGAACTTTCTTACGTACAGCTCCTATTTACCTCCTTATATACTACCATTGTTTGTATAATTCCTTATGTGCACCCTTATGTAATTTCCTTATACACTCCCTAACGTACTTTTTTATAAGCTCCCCTATATATACTCCTCAATGTACCTACTACTCGTAAGTACTCCCTCGTGTGCCTGTGCGTAATGAATATCAATGTGTATGAATTTTAAACCATATTGGATGGATGCACTCACAATTTTTTGGTGGATCCGATTTGTTTATCACATGAACAGTTATAATTATTTAAAGTTAGTGTTGTTCCCTATTCCGATATCAGGATCAATAACATCAAAAATCAAAACACAAAAAACATGATTTTTATAATAATTTAAGATAAAGCCATAAGGTAAAAATATTCTCTAGTTTCAAATAAACTTACCTTCGAGTCTCAATTTTGATACCGACTGCTCTCATTTTGGGTTGAAACTAAATTGCAATGAAAGCTTTCAAAGGTTATTTTATTTGACTTTTAGTTATATTGACGGTTATCCGCAATGGTAACGTTATTGTTACCAATGAAATTCACTATTTATTGAACGAGACAATTTTGTTAATGCTTTTTTTTGCTATTCCGCGCGTATTTTATATTTGGATAAGGATTTGTATTTGTTAGTTATCGCTGTTTTGTGGGTGTATTGATCATTAGAACTTGTCGTTTAATAAATAGATACTGAAATTGTACATAAATTTGTTTTTTTTTTTTTCAAGAAATCGCATAGATACCTAATTTCCCTTAGTTCATTTTACAAATTTTTGAAGGCGCGATTTTAACACCAACCTATTAAAATTAAAAGCAAACAAACACAGAAACATTTTAATAATAATTCAGTTACTCAAAACGCCAGCATAAATAATAAAAATAAATGAATTTCAAAATGAATATTCAGCCCGCCGCGGTCGGTTTTGTCAACGTATATTAAAATTAAAATTTTGAAAATATTATACCGTAATTCGTCACTGGTATTTACGAGTGTCAATTTGGACTGAAATATGGTCGCGTCCATATTAAACTATGTGCCTGTCATCGCTGCCATATTATTAATAAGTGTGTATCTTGATATCACTCGATATATTGAGAAATAGTCGCTATCCTTAAAGCAATTTCCCACCATTACACTCCTACCACCACTAACCTAATCACGTTGTTGTTAAGTGTTATGTCTACCTATCCTTGGGTACTATTCTGTCATACAGAAGTTTAGTACTTTACGCTTGAACACAATTAAAATCTATTTCATCATATTATGGTTTGTTTCATCATATGTAATTTATACCAAACATAAATACCGACTACAGGCATTACTGCAAGCGACATCCAGTACTTATTTTCGATAAGTACACCAAATCTTTATACCAAATTATAATCATAATCCCAAAATACGTAAATTCATTTTAATCCAAAAACCGAGACATTACGATAATAGCCCGGTTATGTCTCGATTAGAGGTCAGACTTATTGAAGTTAGCACAATGGCGGTAAAATGGCGTAAATTTTAAAAGTTAGCCACCCTTGAATCATAGTCCAGAGATTAAAGGCTTGATTACAGATTTTGAAGGCACAATCTTCATTAAGTACGTACTTAACCAGGTCCTCGATGAGGGTTCAAGGTTGAAAAATTTCGAATTTAGGAGAAAGAGGATTATTTTTTATGGATTTAAGTGCTTATTAAAAATAAGTGAACGACAATGGAGTACCGATTTCGTTTTTATTTTATGGCGTTAAAGATCTCTCTGTTGTTACCGTTTTTCAATTGTTAACAAAATATTCATTCATATGTAGCTGATAATATATTATGTAGATTTTTTCTAACAATATACAAAATAAATTGAAAGCATACTTTTATATCTTTTTTTATCTCTTTTCATAAAAATATCGCGCACGTCACAATAGCGGGCGATACAACAATAGGCGCGCTGCACGTTAATGAAAAATGATATTCATGCAACTGGCGGCATAATCCCTTAATTTTAATACTTTTTGGTGCAATAAATTTTACTGGCAATATTTCTGAGTCGCGGGGACGGTAGGCGTTTTAATAATGTACCAAAATGGCAAGTGATAAGTCCTATCGCGGCGTAATGATAAAATGATACGTCATTATCGCTGTTAAAGTATGTTTTCGTGGTTTTGTGTTGTGTTGCTGCAAACTTGATTATTTTGTCCATTTTATCTTTTAAAATAGTGGCGTTGTGATGGGAAACTCAACAATCATCATCTGCCTAGTCTTTTTCCCAACTATGTTGGATGGAGCTGAGTAACAGTGTTTTACTAGGAGCGACTGCCTATCTGACCTCCTCAGCCCACGTTACCTGGGCAACCCAATACCCCTAGGTAGACCGGTGTCAGACTTACTGGCATCTGACTACCCGTAACGACTGCCAATAATGTTCAAATAACAGCTAGTTTGTATTATATCGATACTTGTTGCACATCACTAACTCAAAAAGTTTAGAGCGGACCAAAGTGTCAATTTTCCAAAAGCGTTCCCCCACTCTATGTATTAATTAGTTGCGGTTAGCGGTGTACCCCTCTCTCTTTACCCCCACCGCTAGTAATAATGGCATTTATTAAATTTTCAGTATAATTTCACCCCTCTCCGCTGTTGGGTAAACGAATCTCTTGTATTCTGTGTGTTTATGAAATTTCATTTTGAGACGGATCGGAAAGTTTGTAATACTTTTATTCGTGCTATTCAGCAATGTCGAGTAATATTATGTAGGTACTAATTTACTGTATAACTATTAAAATACAAAGTTTACCGCTGTGTATCAAATACATTCAAAAACGATATTACGGATTTTAGTTTAGCTTTTAGTTTCGTTTTCACTAATAAATAGTCATGTATTCACAGGGTTTATGGTTTCTGTTAAATATGAATAGCCCACGCCTAGCCGGGGCACAGATAGTGTTTTTTTATGATTTTGACATCTGACATTTGATGTCTCAAATATTTATAAATCGAGTTCATTTGATTTAAGAAAAACACAAACATTAACTTCACAACGCCCATTTTTCTTCATTTCACAATTCCGCTCCCCTTTGAATACATAGGTAGTTAGTTTTTAATATTTATAATATTCAGTTCATAAAGAATAACACGGCTAGTTAAACTTGCGGGATATTGTTTTGTTAAAAATTCATGAACAGGGGAGGAGAAATATGAGCGCAGTTGTTCAATGTTAAATATTTTGGCCTTCGTTAAGAATGAAGTGCTAAATTATAATTATTTTGAGTTTTTGCTTTATTTAGTAGAATGTAGTTAATTAAAACTAGTTTGTGTTTAAAAATTTCATCGTCTCGTTGAACTGGAATTCGCGATTCGAGTTCTTTTGTCACTTTTTCTCTGATATCTGAATTTGTGGTTAACTACATCATCATCATGCTCCTGCCTTTAACCCAGTTTTATTTGGGGTCGGCGTAACATGTTTCCTTCTTCCATATTCCTCTGTCTGCAGTCATCTCACAAGTAACATTGTTTCCTAGGCTAGGACCCACCCACGCAGTTTCTCTTGCCAGCACTACCCTGGAAACACACAATTGGAAACTCATATCCTTAGGTAAAGTTAGGCAGATATTTTTAATCACCTATACCGAGTTATAATTCGTTCCAGAATTATTTTAAGATGCAAGTGTTCGTAAAAAATGAATTCCTACGTCTCGTTTTGTCCAAAATTCAAAAGTCTAAATGAATTTCGAGACACTTACCATTAGATATACCGTGTTCCCAATACCCATCACCCTGTATCTTCTTCAATAAAAATTTTAAAGTCACCTCATGTAGTACACGCGGCTATTGGTGGTTTAATTCTGCTCCAAGCTCAGGGCAGAGACATAAATCTCTCTAAACTACAATATAGTGTTCCGCTGCAACGCTGACGATTTATAGGCAAAAAATATATAAAGATATATTTGGTTTTGTACACTGATGATACTCTTTTTATGTTGAGACCTTCGGTACGTACCTTTTACCAGGTATAGAAAAGCATTTAATATTGTTACATCGGGATTTCGGTGGAACCGCGGGGATCTGCTAGCCTTTACAAAAAGATATATACACCTAGTTTTTAACACTTCTTTACCTTTACTCCTAATGCCATTAACTTTAACTTGCTGTTATTTGGACAAGTATTGCAAATTAATCAAATTGTAAATAGGTACTACGAAACATATGCCATTACTCTGACTACAGGTACATAAACGATTTTATACAGAGGCTTTAAAATATCTTCAGGTTTCAGCTTCACTATACTTGAGCAACAGTTATACCGAAAATTATGCAAAATAGCCGGACAAACCGGATTAAACCGGTCGTAACCGCATAAATGGGATGATATTAATGACGTTTGCCAATTGAATGAATTTTGTGTGAAATTGTAATAATAAGCTTTTAACAGCAAAGTGTTCAGGGACCGATGAGTTATGAGGTATGTGTTTCATTGTTTTAGCCTTAATATAATTGATTTTACGGCATTGTCAAAATTAATTAATTAGAAAATGTATTTTGGATCATATTCTTTGGTGTTTCGTTGACCTGTTGAACAGAAGATTCTATTTTTGATGCTTTGGTCAGGTAGGTAAATTTTCTAACCAAGTATTGTTTTGATTTTTTATAAAACATGTGAGAAGCTATAATTTGAGTTCTGTAAATAAAATTTAACTGTAGATAAATTACAAAATTCTGATCAACAATTCATTAAGCTCTGATTAACAAGCGCCCCACGTGTCTGTTTATAGAGGATTTTCTAAATAAAACAAATATTATACACACTGCTGTTATCATTTCAAAGAATTATTTGATTAGGTACTGTTTATGACTGAAATTCTGTGTAATGAATACTATGGTAATTGCCATTTATTTCCATTAAAAGCGTAATTAACAGAATTAAATCGAGTACCTATTGAATATATTTTGCAGGCCTTTTAAAATTAACTCCGAAACCAAATGACGCTGAAATCCTTTTTCCATTTAAAATTCTTCTTCAGTTAAAGAGAAAAATAATGTCCTTGCAAATAGACCCTCATTTCCCTAGATTCTTCCTCAAATTGGCTAACTAGACCTCGAAAATTAAAACTCCTTACACATAAACCAAAATCTAATAGCGTGAGACACAAACCCGCCAATCAAATGTGAGCTCTAACTTCTTGAAGTTAGAGTTTAAATTACGTTGCGGCGACACCACTTCCTAGATCGTACTTAATTTCTTGCTTAACTACACAGATTGTCAAAGGGAACGCTAATT
The DNA here is from genome assembly GCF_022581195.2 of Helicoverpa zea. Taxonomy (NCBI): domain Eukaryota; kingdom Metazoa; phylum Arthropoda; class Insecta; order Lepidoptera; family Noctuidae; genus Helicoverpa; species Helicoverpa zea. The sequence goes on along the minus strand of NC_061460.1, from coordinate 1,383,427 downwards.
ACAACTTAACAAGATGCTGTCTGTCCACTGATTACAGCCGACGGTTGAATTAACTGACGTTTTCACTGAAACAATTTACTTTTAACTTTGAACTATGGATGAGATGGAACGGGGGACAGCTTGCTTGAATACGTTTAATGTTGAAGATTTTATGTAGGGATGTATTATAATAATATTTTTATTATAGTATAAAGGTTTGATGTTTTATTTTACCACAAAAGTAAGATATTTTTTATTAAATCTTCAGTTAAGACATAACGTAACTATTACCTATGCATTTTACCAACTATGTTAGAGTCGGCTTCCAATTATTCAAATATGAAAATAATACAAAAAGTAATTTTAATGTCTGCTTCATTAATGTTTTACAAAATACTTTCCAAAAAGGAGGTATTTCGTATCCGTATTTTTTCAGCAACATAATCCATTAATGCCTTTCGTAATGTATTAATGTTGTACATGTATGATACATAGGTATGTATACTCTTACATACACGGGAATTTCAAAAATAAAAATAAAACATATATATTTCATGGAATATAAACATCGAAATGCACTCTTCAAATCTGAAAACAAAATGCTATCGATGTTCAAAAAATACAATGAATCCCTAGTATTGTACGTAACTTGGAAACTAAGAGTATCCACACACTACAAACTATTAGTCTGCCGATAGTTTGTTTGGGATCATAAATAAGTATGAAGTGCATACCTCATTTCAAGGATCAGGTATTTAGCCGGTATCAGACTGAAAACTTAAATTGGAATCAAGTTTTTTTTTTATAATTGCCAACCAGGCGGTCAACAGTAAGTCTGCAGTGTGTGGAGAAAATGGAAACTAAAACTATTTATTTTAATGGAAATCGTTGTTTCGAGTCCAGGGACACTAAAATTTCAAGCTCCAAAAGCTTTGCCGATACGACACTAAAATAAACTTACATAGAACTCACATTATATCATTCTAGGCTGTTCAAGTGTGCTTAAAAACATTTTAGTCTAAATAGTTTTGGAGAAAATCCCTAGAGTCTAAATCAAGTCTAAATTGTAAAACTACTTACAATAAATCTCTAACAAAAATAAAAGTTGAACATAACTTTATCTTTATTACGATTTACTGGATGACAAAAATAATTTTAGATACCTATATAATTTAGTTGGATAAAAATTCAGTTTACATTTTGAATACAAATAAAACACATGATAAACCTTTTTTTTAATTAAAATCTCTCCCTTCTATCAAAAAAAAATCAAATAAAATCAAATCACATCACGTCTAACGGCTCTTATAATTATTAAGCACTCTACAGCCATAAAAGTTCTTATGAAAGCAAATACATAAGCTGTTTCACCACATACTCAACATTTACCATACACTCAATATTGACCATAATATTTTTACCACTATACTTAAAATTCACACCCAAAAAAATATTTTAAAAATAATCTCCAGAATAAAATACACTCGCAGATTACCAGAATTTTGGCAAGCCAGCTATCAAATACGTAGAAGTTGGCAGCGCTCTGCCGAGCACGGTACAATAAATATTGTATTTCTTTGTAAACGCATAAAACCTGGAATGTATTTTAATAAAAACAGCCATGTCAAAGCATCGGCTACATTTTGTTGCACTATTGTTGCATTTTGCATTTGTGTTACGGAATGTTTAACAGGAATTTGTTAGAAGTTTCACTGTGACCAATAGTTACATTTATGCAAATTGAAAACCATTCAATAAAGCAATGAAAATTCATATATTTAGGCTTCAGGTATTTAATAATTATTAAAATGTCATCATCATCCCCCGAGCCTTTTCCCAACCATGTTTGAGTTGGATTCCAGTTTAACCGGATGCAGCTGAGTACCAGTATTTTAAAAGGAGCAACTGTCTATCTGATCTCCTCAACCCAGTTAGGCACCCGATACTCCTTGGATAAACTGGTTGTCAGACTTCCTGGCTTCTGAATATCCGGAACAACTATCAAAGATGTTTTTTTAAGAGGAATTATAAAACGAGCGATTAAAAAAACGCTTTGCGACTGATGATGACATACTGTATTAATAACTTGAGCGGTATGAACTTGAGTGAGCGAAAAATTAACTAAACTAACAACGAATATTGATTAATAATAAAATCCAGAACGAGCTTACAAAAAGTGGTTTGTGGTAAATCCATTTCATATATCAAAATTGTATCCGAGCGACTACATTACTAAGTGAGCGACTGGAAATGCAGAGTGGCATCTTCAATATTAAGATAGAATCGATTTTTTTCTAAGTGAGGTTATACATAACGTACTACTAAAAAGTTCACTTTGAGCAAACTTTTGTAAGCTGCTTTATTAATGATTATTGGTTCCTGATATTCTATTTTAAGATGGTAGAATTTTGAAACGAATCGCTGTAAAACCGACTCCACGTAGTCTTGTTTGCCCTACCCCTAGAGTGCAATTCAAAACCGCGTAGGCGCGGAGAAGCGCCGAAGCTGCGGTGGTGAGCGTGAAAACCATCTGCGACGATAAGCTCGCATGGGACCGCCGGAGCCCCGCAGCGCCGGAGCCGTGACAGAAGCCATGCTTGCCGCATGTTGCATTGTGCTTCCATGCTGCATGCCTGTTTCCATGCTTCACTTCAATTCCCTTCCCTCGTTCCGCTATCCCCCGCTTACCCCTTGATATCTTAATTATACATTTCCGATTACTATTTAGGAAATGTATTGATTTCCTAGGAAATGTGTCTAATGTAATTTATTTCACACTTTTTGTATTCGAAACATTTCATTTAAGATAAAATGCCGCTCAGTATAAAAAATAAATTTGCCAAATATTGAAAAAAATGCAGGACGTAACATTGACACTTAAACAAATATTAAGTCGCTCAAATATTATGAAGCTGCTCATTTTGTATTTTAAGTAACTCAAATTAATGTTTGTAAGATACTATTCTGTTGATTTTTCCTGACTTGCAGTCAGTCGCTCACTTAGTAATTATATAACCCAAATTAATTAATTTTGACACTTAAAATTGTAATTCACAGTCACTCGTTTAATTGCTACCCTTTTTTTAATTATTCTGGCTGATACATAAATCTGAGTAAGCCTAAAATTATCAGAGCTTTGCTAATGTGTCTTCTGAATAAAAAGAGGATATTTGCAACAAATAACAAATAAATAATTCGATATTAAACTAATTTTAACTAACGACACTGGTATCTCTTTAAAACAAAATTTCAAAAAGCTCACTTTCTCTAAGAACTGCTATAAAAACTTCTGTTAAACGTCTGCCTTACGACTATCTATTATACTTGTATATCGTTCCATTTGCACTGCACGGTTAACCACACCTATATCTATCGTTCACTCAAAATTGTCACACGATTTTAGTCCTTATAGCCTGAGGAGTAAGAATGGTATTTGTTTGCGGGTTTCGCTGGGATGGCATTGCTTTTGATGCGAGGTGTACTCTGGTAGCACTCGGTGGCAATGCTCGTGAAATTATATTTTATATGCGCGTTCGCGTTACAGCGCGCTTCGGAAAGACACGATATTGTTACAATAATCTGTATTTACTACCTTTGGCAATTTTATTAATAAACATGCTGGTTTTAGGTGAAAGTGTCACGTTTCGTTGATAAGGAAAGATGGGTGTTGAAATGGTGAAAACGGGGAAAGTAACTCGTGATTTTAAGTTCAGTTTACTTCGCTAAGGGTGGATACTTTGAGTTTCAGTGGTAAAAAATAGGATAAGAATACCAATGCCCTGCACAGGTATAGCCCATATCGTTTACAGGTTCTATACTTCTTATTATAATTATTAGGTGTTAGTGATATTTTGAGCATGAAATAATACTGTACTTACAAATCCAATGCTAGTGGCATGAATATCTTAATATCCCCTTTATATGTAAACCTCTTTGTAAGGTGAACATTTACAATTTTAGGACAAAGTAGAGGTCACAAGTTTGCAACCGTAAGATAAATTGTAATTAGTACCTTCAGATAATGGTAACATATTATTGTCCCCATTTGGTCCCCACTTCAGGTGAGCTTCTGAAATACTAATAAATAACATTTAATATTATTGAAATACAGGTGGTATTCTTAATGGACGCTCAAATATTCATTGTAGGTTGCTTTTATACGAAAATGGTCTAGGTTTACGTTTTCATCACTTTTAAAAGTATTAATAAATAAATTCGCTCTCCGATAAAAAAAAATGTAATGTAGTGTCATAAAAATTAAAAATATAAAAGAGAATTTAACGAGGATTACTTTTAACTGCCTAAATGACGGTGCTTAGAAAAAGGCATCATATTTAACTTTTCAGAGCCAGTTTTCGAGAAATGTCTTACGAATATCATTTAGACTGCTTAGAATAGTCTACATCTCAACTCAACTATAAATTGAAGACCAGCCATAATCAGCTAAAAACACATCCTATACAGCGATGGGGATTCATTTTTGGACGCTTTTTAGTTTTAGTTGTTTTTTTTTTGGATGGTTCTTAATCTTTATTGTATTTTTTGTAAGTGTGTAAATATATAAATAAAGGATGAATTGACTAATAAAAAAAACCTATATCTAAAACTAAAATACAAGGATGACAACAAACAACCGAACCTAAGAGGACACGTAGATTATTTGCAAAATTTGCCGAAATGTTATTACGAATTTCCCATAACGTTATGTCCACAATGGTATATCATTAGTAATTCCCGTAATAGCTTGTTCGCGGTCAATTAATGGACATTTGATAACAAACTAAGCAGCCATTCATTGCGTAACATCCAATTTCATTAATTAACGGTCGGCACGTTGCTCCCGCGGGCTACAACTAATATGTCCAATATGTAATGGGGGACAAGACATGAGAAATGGCGTGAATAAATGATTGTTGTTGCGATAGAATTTCATTATTTAGTTAATCAGCTGTTGCAGATGCCTTGTTTAAATATTAAAAGTAAAAGCGAAAAATGTGTGTGTTTTTAAAATGGCTTTTCATCCCTTCCGAGCTTGAGCAATGAAAAATGTTGGTGATAAATGTTAGATATTTTGCTTTACTCGTGGAAATTTAAGGCTACGCAAAAGATGAAGATATCAAGCATTTTTCGAACAATATTTACTGTAGCTTATAAAAGCGATATGTTATATTTTTTCCGTTTTTAAAATCAACATTCATCTACATACATATTGCAAAATTCTTATTATGTACACTCGTCGTTGATTTTAGTAAATCTTCTAAATTTCAACACTAAAATTGCTATTACCTTTTCACTTAATCCCCAATGTTATGACCAAAATCAGCCCTCATGTCGAACATCACTGATGGAGTCCACCAGTAAGTGTGGTCACCTTGGGACAGTGACGTCACAGGTACATTGCACAACAGAAGTCGTTTGAGGACTCAGGAATAATGACAGACATTGCTAGTTGTTGGTGACTATACTTGCGAACTTGGGAAGTTGGTAACTTAAATTTTTTTTTCGAGTTTCGCTATAGTGCTTTCACATCCAAATTACTAGACCGATTTGAATGAAATTTGGTACATAGATAGTCTAGACAAAGGATACTAGATGCTATTTACTCCGTTGTGGGCAAGAGTTCACCCGGGATGTGGGTAAAACCGCGGGTAACAGTTAGTTCTACAATTTAATCTGATTAGCGTCTAATATGCCACGATATTGTTTAAATTGTTTGTTCACATATTATTAGTCTATACAAGTAGTAATGATTATTAATGCAATAATTCTTCATTATCTAGTTAATATTAATAGAGTCAATCGTGCAACGATAATTAATTAATCTCATTAAGTTGATATTACAGTTTAATCATTAGTTAGCATTAATTTATTTATACCTGTGTTAACTTATCGTGTTTGCTGTCTATGTGTACTTAGAGATTAATATTATTTTACAGAAATAATTTCAATTTTGTAGTTTATTGAAGTGGATTTTTATTTTATGTTTTTTATCAATACGCATAAAGCTGAAGAGTTTGGTTGTTTAAAGATGTTAATATCCGAAACTTCTGGATCGATTTGAAAAAATATTTCAATGGAAGAAAGTCCATTTCTTAAGCAAGGTTATGTTCTCACTGGACGCAGGTGAAACAGCTGACTGAAGCTAGTACTCAATATAAAACATCCTTTTGTTATACTATTATTTTTTTCCTCAATACGCAACATTCTTCACTAAACTATGTACTTATCATCCAAAAATCGTCGAACAACAATAACAACATAAAAATATATTCACCAACAAAAGCCCACATAATAAAGATTTATCTTTTGTCCATCCTTTGACAGATGGCACGAGTATCTGCGATTGTCGCCTTCCTATTTTTAGAGGCGATTTTCCCATAAGAGTGCCCGCTAACTGTAGACTAAACAGTCGGCCGACAGTTGCCCCGGTTAGCAATTTTTTTTTAAGAAAGTCTTGTATCTAAATAAAGTATTCAGTTGGCCTGATACCGGCTAAATACCTGGTATTTGTAATGTGCGTACTACCATTCATCTTCATACTGATCATTATCTGCCGAGCCTTTGCCCAACTATATTGGGGTCGGGTTCTAGTCTAGCCGTTTGCAGCTGAGTACCGGTGTTTTACAAGGAGTGACTACTTATCTGACCTCCTCAACTCAATTACACGCGCAACCCCTCGGTAAGACTGGTGGTCAGACGTTCACAATCACATGCGTTCAAATGAAATGCGTTAATATACTAGTTAATATAATGTCGATAAACACAAAGAAAAAATAAAAATACGTAAAAATATAAAAATGAATTTAATTAAAATTCGCCATAGAATATCATAAAGTATATGCGATAGGATTTAATGTGATTGTGAACGACACACCCTGTATGTAGCCATCGGCCGACTAAAAACTTGCAGTGTATCTGTACTCTGAGTCTGTTGTTATGCTAATCTAAGGCCATTTGGTTCGCGTTCATAGCCCGATTAGATCGGCCAATTTTGATCGATCGTACGCCGTTGAACTTATTAAGTTCGTCTTCTCGTGAAATGAATAATTGATCAGAAAGATACTATGATAATTGTATGCATGGATTATGGATGAGCTTGGTTTTTTGTGGGTTATGTAGTAAACTTGTGATGTAGGCAGTATTAAAGAGTTTCTTCTGTTGTTTAGTGAGCTTGTGACGTGGTAGTTTCTAAATAGCGTTCGTTTATAAAGATTAAGCCAGAAGCTTTTTTAGAAATGGGTATCTTAAATAAAGCTTTACCTGTGGATCAAATAGCAGAGACTATCACACTAATACCAACCAAAAACTCTTTCGTTCTATAATCTTCTAGAATCGAAGTTATTTATATTGTTGACGTTAACGTAGTGCTTGTAAAGGCCTAAATGAAATAAATTATTTGACTTTGACTTCGCATTTCAAAGCTGTGATAACTCTGCAAACAATTCCCCGCCTGTGTTGACTTCATATAACAAAAGACGGTGACCCATGATACTAACAAATGTTACTTCTAAAGGCGCGGCTCCACCGCAGTGCACGCTGTGCACGGACACGCGGCGCATTTTAGCTGCGTGTATTCATTTGTTTGACAACGTGGATCTACGTTTCCACTGAAGTACACGAATATGACCCACGACTATGTATAGCGTGGCACGGCGCACGGGTAGACCCACGCTGACAGCGTTGAGCTACGTAACCGCTTACAACAACTGCTCTGCGATAACCGAGCTGTACATAGTCGTGGGTCTTATTCGTGTACTCCAGTGGAAACGTAGACCCACGTTGACAGCGTTGAGCTATGTAACCGCCTATTCGAGCAAGCCACGCGTGTATCAATGACGTCAATTCATGCGTAGCCTCTCCGTGGGTTGCAGTGGACACAACCACATACATTTTCTTACAAAGCGAAGCTTAATACGCGTGCGTAGCCTCTCCGTGCACCGCGGTGGAGCCGCGCCTTAAATCCACGTTCTCGTCGATCAAGTATAAATAACCAAAATCATACCCTATTTTTAACATGTCCACCTGGCCATACTCTACTGGCTTCTCCCGACTTCATCTGTCACGCGCGCAGTTGCCAACTGTCGTTGTCATGTAAATAAGATCCGATGGAGCGACGATCGCTGATTCCCATAAACGATTGAACTTTGCATTTCAACTCTGAGAATAAAATCACCACCTTTGTGGTGGAAATTCTGGTTTCTTTACAAAGTTTTTCTGTGTTTATATTTAAACTTTGTACTCCAAACTGCACCTTCCATGTATTAAAATGAAAATATTGACAAAGGAAAGTCTACCTTTGTCGCGGGTTAGATGCTTGGTAAATTCTTTTCAAGGTATTTTCTAAGCTGAACTCTGAATAAGGACACAGGCAGCCTGGTCTTAACATAAATTAATCTGAAGTCTAAAATAAACCGAGCTTCAACGAGGATAGTGATCAATACATATGTATGTGTCTAAATTCCAATATGTAGGTAAAGGAAATAAATCTGACCAATTTCGAATTATCTATATCTGTAATATTATTACGAAGCTCAAGATTTTGTTTTTAGAAAGCTCCATTTTCCGAAAATACTAGACCTATTTGAAAAGTTCTGTCACTGTTAGATAGTCTATTTTTTTAAGAAAGCTGTATTATGTCCAGGAGCACAGATCGATGAAAGCTAGTATTCACACCTGAACAATAACGAGTCCTTTCACTCAACACTAAAACAATCAATACACAATAGCATTAACTACCACATTATCCCCACTTCCAATCTAACTACTACCATATTTTATCTTCCACCAGACAGAATGTCTCTGGCAGTCATTCGTCAGATTCTCGCTTCCCGCCTTTGTTATGTAAATAGCGAGTTCGCTTTCGATTAGATCGCGCCTGACTGACAGTCACCCGAATTAGCTTCTTAACCGGACCCTGTATGGTGACAGTGATAGGATAAACCAGTTGGGGTGCTCTTTGTATCTTTTGTTGTAGTTATGTTAAGTATATTGTGTTAAGAAAGGTTCATAGTATGTGGTATACTCAGTGAAGTTAATACAAGAAGTGGCAATTTACGAAACGATATTCAGGGAAAGCTTGAGTCCATGAAATGGAGTGATTGATTTGATTAAGCAAATACTGAAGCTTCTAAGATACGATTCTATATAAATAGGTGACATAATGCATTTGTTATCGGAGGTCGAATACCTAATCTTCACTTTCATTGAATATCTGTCCTCCACATCTAGAACTCAGAGCCACGAGCTTTCCAAACTAAATTCTAGTTAAAATACATACATTTTTAGGCATTTCCCAAGTTTTAAAGCATCACATTCGCAGCTCGTCGCAATGCGATACCAATAAACAAGTCAGTCGCCGTGGACCGGTCTGAAACGCTCTAATATTTAAACACCAAATGTAGGGCGTATGGAAATCAGCTGAAAACTATCTTCAGGCGTCCCACTATGTTTATTTAATACAACTTAGCTGATTGAAAAGAAGTACGAACTATTTTTGGATGGTCTTTTACCAAATTTCGATGTCTTGAAACTGTTAAACATGACGGCCTAAGATTCCGCTTATTACCCTAAACAAACCGTGCGCTATTTATATAAATAAACTACCTGAAATTAAATACCAACGACTGAACCTCACTCATAATAAGACGGGTAAATGATTCCAAATATTTGTCGAGTTTCCGAGTTGATTACATAAAACGCTCAACGCAAGGAGGCCGAAGCCCAGATTTAATTATTCATAGATAATTACTGAGAACGATCGGTGAATGATCTACCCTTTTATGAAAATAATGAGAAAATTAGCGAAACAGCGTGGTTTTGAAATAACTATTACCCTCCTTTATTCTTGGATTAAATATCAACCAATTTTCCTGAATGAAAATGATCGCTTTTGTTTTAAGATAAACAATGAACAAAAGGGAGAAAAGATGAAATATATCTGACTTTCAGAGGTCGTTTCATGGATAATTATATCGTGTGTTAATTATGTTTTCTTACGAAGAAATGTAAAAATAGTTTGTAGGAATATGAAAGGTTCTGCGAATCAATTATGATGAAATTTCATGAAGAGCTGTAATCAGTTTTATTAAATCAATTTTATTTTTTAGTTACTTTTAATTTAATTTTATTGATTAAGTTCTTTACAGCCGACCACGCTATTCTCTGTGAGCGTTGTGCACGCCTGTAACTGATTTATTTACACAGAACTAACAATTCTATACAATATCTGCGTAGCATTTGTAAATAAGTTGTTGGTGTGCCTTGTCAATTAATAAATAAATCAGCAAAGGATATGTATTAATTTTGATAGGATTTGGTATAATTATTTATGGATTAAATAATTTCCTACAGACTACCTATCTGTTCATAGATTTCATATCATCGAGTGTCCGTTGTATTGCCAACTTTTGACCGCTGTTGCAACTGCCAAACCCAGCCGATTAACGTTTTGGCACTTATTATATCTTTGTCAATGGATCAATTTCATAATTCTTTCACTCGTTCAATAAACTGCATTCGAATACCATGCATTTAAGTTACGTACAGGGAAATGATCTGACCAAGGTCGCCGGGAAGTAGTGGATGCGGCTTGCTGAAGATTGAGCAAAGTGGTGAACAAAGTGGCGAGTTAAGTCCAGCAGTGGAAGTCTTTCGGCTGAAACTACTACGACGAAACTCATACACTTTTATTGATACTCATATAAATAAATTGATCCAATTCAGTCATTATTTATTACAAAAGAAAATGATACAATAATCGTATTTTATTCTATGTATATAAATTTTAAATAAGTCATATTACTATGTTATTTTTAGTGCAGTTGCTGAATGAAAAGGTTTAACCTTTGTCTGAAAGTTGAAGGTATGGAAACCTGATCGTGCTTTGTACATATTAATAGTTACCTATTGCGACTAATTGAGCGAAGGACTATTTCATTATTCATCATCCGTCTAGCCATTCTACTTTGAGATTGGTTTCTACATAGATGCAGTTGAACATCAATATTTTACAAACCACAACTTCCACCAAGCTTATGCGACCCTAGTAGGCTAGTACTTGGCTTTCAATACTCGAGGCTTTCAAAATATCGGATTCTCAAGGTTATCCGTATAAAAATAATTAAAGAGTTTCAGTATCCGTGATTAATTTCGAGTTAATGAAATTATTTACCCAATGCATACGTAAGCCTTAAAATCTGATCTGAGCCTTTCGTTCCAAGGGAGAATTCCTAGAAATCGAATATAAAGCAAAATATTTCACGCTCACTGAATTTAATGGACACATTGATATGTTCTGACGTAACTGAATATGCTGATACACATTTTAAATGAAGTTTGTTTAAGTAGTTTTGAAGAAAATCGAATTTAACTACAATTGTATCGTCGCAATAATTACATAAGTAACGATAAAATATATTTGATAATACTACAAAAAAATACGTTTGAGAAAATACCTACGCATTTAAAATCGTATTAAATGCACGGTTTATTTAACTTTGTGTTCATTCTAAAGCCTATATCACAATGTAAAAGCACACTGAATGCAGTTCCATTAAGTTCTGTCAGGTAAGATCTGTGCCAATTTAGTTTATGTAACAGACAGTCCTTTTGTAAGACCCTCCAGCTTAATTTTAAATGTTCTCTGTGTATTAGTACTCGTATTTTCGCGCTTATTTACAAAATGAACAACATTTTATTTAATTAACATTCGCTACTTTAGTACACTACTTGGAAGTTACACAAAAACCTGCCAGCGGCATTGTATGTACGGAGTTTTGAATTAAATTCTTTTGTAGAACTGTACACTTTTACGAAACGTGTTTAAAGATTCTTTTGACTATTAAATTTCTTGTTTATTTTATAATACAATTTATGGTTGTCCGTAATGACTATTGTTTCTTTTTAACATCATCATTCATCATTGTTTCAGCCCATTACCTTCCACTGCTGAACGTAGCCCTCTCCAGTCATGAGCACCGCATCCTTCCAGTGAGTACCATCTCTCTAAACTATGTACGTTTTACTGAATCAATGGTCATTCATTAACCTAGATTGAAATAGTCTCTCAATAATATCAATAAGTGAAATACACACTCAAAAATTATCATAGCAAAGATTTCCACAAAACAAAATTATCTCAGGTATCTCCACAAGGAAATGCAAATGACCAGGCTGTCAGACGGTGTGCAGTCGAAATTATTCACTCTGAATACATTCTGTTTGGAAGGCGCTGATTAACCGGCGTCTAATTGAGTAACGAACTCCCCGCGCCTGGCTAAATAGTCGGCGGCGACTGGATCACGGGACGTGGTCTCAAGTTGTGGGGAGAGCGGACAAGTGCGCGGTAGCAGGCCAATCAATAGGATTGGTTAGAAAATGAGCTTCTTAAAGCGTGTGAATGCATTTATTTTTGGAAACTTGGGGCATGTGAAAATGATTGACAGTTAAAGGTTGCATATCCATGAGAGCATAGTTCAACATTTAAAATTGACTTACATAGATAGATTTGAATGGTAAAAGATTGGATATATCAAGGAAGGCATACTTTTTATCCGGGTTCGTACAGGGATTCCCACGGGATGCGGTTGAAACTTCTGACAGAAGCTAGTTTCATAGAAATCGGTAAAGTCGTAACAAACAACATAATTTTCTCATTTATTGTACTGACTAGCTTTCCGCCCGCGGCTTCGCTCGCGTGGAATTCGGTTATATTGCGGTATAAATCACAACTATAAGAAAACTTCTCATTCCCACGGAAAAATCTAAGAAGCGCGATGTAACGCTGGATACGATTAGTTGTTAAACCAAAACTGAATGGTACACTATATTATACGTTTTCCCGTGGAGCAAAAACATGCAGATTTTGGGCACTGGAAACCCGGGAACACGCTACATAGAGCTGACCATGCGAAAAACAATGTTTTTCTAAGTGTACTCCAGCAACCCTTAGAGTTTGGCCTTGTGCTTTATTAATGGTCATTGCAAATGAAACCCATATAGGAAATTGTAGTCTTTTAAATTTAAATGGGAGGTCTGTTGGAATAATCGGAATCCGAGGAATGAGTACACTTTCACCCTTTGCTGCGCCAGTTAAAATAGTGGCTGTAATAATGTTCCACCCAAGCTGAGTGACACGCAGCCTGGTACCATTACACAGTCTAGGGGCATCGAGATTACGCATGAGCATCACCGGAACACCTACTTTTAGTTTTGTTTCGTTTGCAATATATTACCTTGTTTTAAACGACACACAGCGCCATCTACAATCCATCCATCAAGCAAACAATATTTTTGTTTTCCCTCGGGAATATCTATTTTTTTCGGGATAAAAAGTACCCTATTATTTAATCCGGACTTCTAACTTTACGTCTGCAAAATTTCAAAGCAATCGGTTCAGTAGTTACGGCGTGAAAGCGGAACAAACAAACAAACAAACAAACAAACTCACTTTCCGATTTATAATATTAGTAAGGATTAGGCTGGTATGATGATGTTAGGATTCAAATATTAATTGGTTTCAAATGCACAGTTATTCGAAATACCATTCCGCTGTTGATATATTTCTAACAACATTGACATCGAAATCTACGAATATTAGTGTTTAGGTGTTGATGTCAACGAGGGAATGAGCATTTGAAATTAATTGATGTTCTAAATTCTAATCATATTTGATGTTAGATAATTAGTTTTGTAAAGCTAGAGAGATCAACGTGATTGAGATAAAGTTGTTTCGATATAGTTTACTGTCCGATTAGTCTTTTCCTACCGACAACACTAACAATGTAGTCGATTTTTATTTTACACCTGTTCATATAAATATTTTCAAATTATAAAAAGCGTATACAAGTCGCTTTTCAGTAATGGCATTGCATAAATATTTTTCTCACATTTATTATTTTGTAGGATCAACTTTCACTTTTGTTATACACCTTATTCTCAATTTATGGTAAGCACATTATTATTTTAATGAATACATAATAAATTTTCGAAAAATATTTTTTCTCGGAATCTCGGAATTACTATAACTATAACCTACATTAATCCATCCACATCCCGAGTCTTTTCCCAACTATGTTGAGGTCGGCTACCAGTCTTATTAGGTACCTACGTCATAAACCGCTGGCTCCTATACCTTGGACAGCTAGAAGCGCCCCACTATCGCGTCTGTGCAAATTCGTTATCACCGAGCTATTCTTGCTAAATATATTCTAGCTGTAATTGTGATTATGTTCCACAAACCACGCTCGCGTGTTATTCATTTAACTGTAAGCTTTGCATATGTTATCATATGCAAGTTAATTGTTATATTGTATTAACGTAATTTTGGGTATTTATAATAGGGCATTTTGTTGGAAACACTTTTTGGTATTAATTGGAGTGAAGATGGCAGTTTTCTGTGACTCAAAATCAAAAGTCATTTATTCAAAGAAGGCTGAAAATCAGCACCTGGACTGTGTGGTCCATGTATTATAATTATGGAACGTTTTATAAATAATAGTACGAAACACCTTTATTCTCATTAACCTAATATTATGCAAGCAATCAAGTAAATTCAATGGTGTATAATAGTGGTGAATTTAGATTTGGGGCATACGGAGCCCATGGGAACTATAAAATATATTTTTCCCTTTAACTATAATAATACAAAGTTCCCACTTCACTTAGGTTCACCGACCTATGACTGGTAAGTTGGTCTGACGCTGTTCTGACATCATAATCACAGATAATCGCGCACGTAACAGCCAATTTGGACGTTTTGGTCTGCGTTACACTTGATAGTTAAATGCAAAAGGACAAGTTAATTTTTCAAATATCAATTGAAATAGGTACCTACTTATTTATTTTTTATAATATTTTTTTTATCTCGATGGCAACTATAACTTTGAGCCGTTTGAGGTTGCAATTCTCGCCCTAGGGTCCAGATACTCATCTTATTTTTAAACATCTGTCAATGGGGCTCATTGTTACTGCAAGCGGCCCAAAGACTGATTTTTATTTTAGGCAAAAGTTAACCACTGTACAGTCCACGATGCAGACACAATAGTTAAACAATCGGTGTGTATTACATATGACTCATGGGACAGGGAAGTTACGTTGGCAGTGCCAGTCAAAATATGAACTTGTACGTAGGTATAAGCTTTTGACCATTTGTTTGGACTTGATTTTCTGTTCTAACTTTTAGTACATAATAAGCTTCAGATCACAAGTTTGTCTAGTTAATGGACCACTATGTGTGTAAGTCGCTGTAGTTCGTTAACTATCTGATTGTTAGCGAGGGTACTTGCCCTAAACCTATTGTTTATGTGATTTATTGACCCTAAGTTTTAATGGTTTGGCTTTGTCCTATGAAAAGGACTTTAGCAAGGAACCGTCTATATTTGATACAGCGATAAGTATGGGATAGTTTTGCCTCTGAGAAGTTATATGAAGTCTATTATTATTTTTATGTACGCAGTAACAAATAGCGTTACATTCTGAAGTTAGCCATTTGACTCGTTACACATTTTGTTCGTGAAGATCTAACTGGAAGCTTTGTTTGCCGTACATGACCACAACTTTATACAATAGTTAGCGTGAGGAATCAAACTTCAAAATTGTAAACTTATTTAGGGCGATCTCTATGTTGTACACTTTTATGAGTTCGTAGCAAGCAGTGCTACGACTTGGCTACGGCGTAGCAAACACGCCTACGACGTAGCACGTGCTACGCAACGTGTTAGAGCTTAGTATAAAGCTGCACTATTGCGTATTTTTTTACTTATTACTTACCAAAGTGTATGAGATTGTACGGTATCTGGGACGAATAGGCAGTCACTAGACTGGAAGCTGCCTCTATATTGTATATTAATATCTTTGTCGGAAATACGTAGATGATGAATAGTTATGTACTAAGTATGTCTATGTATTTGTAAGTATAACAATATGTGACCGTTTATAGTGAACTTGGCAACTACAGAATTGTACATTCAGCGAGTGAACTACCACATGGCATTGTGTTTGAATTCAGTTGAAGCTGAAAGTCGGAATATTCAGTCAGGGTGAAATAATTTGAAAACGTCGAAATTTTTCATTTTATTCATACATACATACTTTCATAGTACCAGAATCCAGATGTCAATTTTAGCTGCATATGTAGGTCTTGAATTCAATTTTATAACAGTTAAATGTTTCATCATGTGCCATAAATATTGGAGACAGATAGATATACCCTTTACAAGTGGAGTAAATTGGACAAAATTCTTCACAAAAAACATGTATTGTAAATAACCGTTTACACATTTTCACATTAGAACCAAGGACTAGCAAATACAATAGAATTCCTAGCAGCCGAATATCTAGCAGCAGACGGTCGGAGGTCACACGTACAGTCGCGAGGGAAATCTACTCCATCTGCTTATTGTTTATATAGTCTTTTGTTGCCGACTGTACCGTGAAGTTGTATAAACACCTGGGTGCTAAGAGGTTGGGCTTTTAATATTATTTGGGTTAAATTAAATAATACCTGGACACCTTTTGACACGGTTAGCTTGAAGGTAAGCTGTTTATTAGCTTGTGCTAAGGGTTGCTAACACAATTGGTAAACTACATATAGTTAGTTACAATTATAAGCACCCAGATCACAGCTAGCACTCATGCTTATCACACAAGAAGAAAGAAAGAATGAGAATGTTGACCGTAGCGGGAATCGAACTCGGGACCATCAGTTCGGCAGTCCGGCATGATGACCATTGCACCAACGAGGTCAGCAAAAAAATTTATAAAGTTGATTTGCACGTGTGCAAAGTTTTTCAAAAATGAAGAATAAAACCATAACTCGGTTCACATATTGACAACAGAATTTACTTTTTCGGTTTTAATATCTGTATTTAAAAATATCTACCAGGCGCCCATAAACAAACAAGCAGTCGAACTCAATACAAAATAAACAGCATCATTGAATGCCGGTACATTCATAAGCCGGTCCAATTCATTACGGGCCGGACGCAAATTATTGAATCAAGTGTACTAGGACAACAGGATATTGTGATGGTCGTGATGAATGTGTTAACGGTGGAAATTAAAACGGTACTTTCATGTTTATGTTCGTATTCAAATTTTGGGTGATACATGGAAGGATTGTTCGTGAAAAGGGTTTGGGGCGTGAGTCTACCTGTGGAATATTTTCTACCTTGCCTCTTGCCTGTACACTTTCCTTTCTTAAGCAATTTGAATTACGTATCTGGCTGTTAATTGGCTTATTACAGATAGCATTATTATGACTATTAATTAGCTCCTGGAATATACAAGCAATATTAAATTCCTATCTCTATTGCAACTAGTTTGACGTTTCGAAAGAGTTTTCATGGGCCTATTTGAAATAAATATTTTTGACTTTGAGTCTAGTGAGCAAATCTACAGGCATGATTAGTAGTACAGTTAGCTTATTAAGATCTGCATTTAAGCAATTGCTTAAGGAGGCAAAGAATAGGGGATCGTAATCAGCTTATTGTTTAGTATACTGTGTTTACACAGGAATTGAACTATCGAACTGAAAATTAGAGTAATTTCCAGTTATAAAACAGTTAGATTTTAAATTGAAATAAATGAAAAATGAAATATTAAAAATTAATGATGTCATAAATATCCTTGCTCTCACATACAAGTCTTCTTAGAACAATTTAGTTAATTCATAAGGATAATCTCAAATTATCTTGAAATTCAAAGTAAGTATATTTTATCCAAATTCAATTCCAGGTATAATAATAACTTAACATTATTCTTTTAGCATCGTTAACTTTATGAAATCAAAGAAAAGTCATTAATTATGCCTTTTTTACTTATTAAATACTCATAAATTTCTCTGACGTATAACGAACCACGCACTCTTGAAACTATAATAAACTCTATATTACAGCGTGATCTGGAGAAGTTAGTTCCTAAGGAAAGTTATAGAAAAGCTCATTCGAAATCAGTTTATAAATGTATAAGAAAAGATGCATTCTTGAAGAAATATTTCGCTAGTACAAGGGCTGTACGTAACATATTCTTGCAGAAATGACAGTCTATGGCTATCTAACCTAGGTTCAAGAAAGTTGACATAACTTCAAAAATTCTATCGTCTTTTATCCACTTATGGATCGACCTGTATGTGTATATAATACTTAGGCCATATCTTTGTAATATTTTCTACAGAAATATTGACACGAAATATATCTTACACTGGCAAAAGGTACACAATACTAGACCGACACACCTGAATTTGAACTCTATCGCTTAAATTATATGGTTGAAATTGGGTTGTGAGAAATTTCGTTGACAGCACATATAATTTTGTCAGTCATACTTTCATTTTCTTGGAGTACGACCTAAAGCTTTTAGCGGTGAGCCGGTAATGTTTTTATTAGGCTCCCGGGAGCGAAATGACGAAAGTATCGGATTCGTACTACCAACGAACCGTGTTGGAAAACCGGGTATTAGTAAATAATACATGTTACGTTCCGCTTAATCGATTGGATTTTGTTGGCTTTAACGCTAGACCTAGTTTTGTTGGGATTTATTTAATATTTTAGTGAGTATTTTGCTGGCAATGTTTTGCTGCAAGTACGAGTGTATTTGGAAATTGTAAAGTGCTCTGTGAGCGGTAAAAATTTCATTATTCTTTTTTTGAGGCTTATGTTCGTTTTTTGAAAACTGTTATTAGCAATTATGTAGAGAAAAGAAAAAAAATAATCTTGTTCCGCCTAAACATACTCATGGACAACTTAATAGAGTAATGAAGCAAATAAGTTTTTTATCCGATTCTGACTTATTGTTCATTTTAAACAGGAATCATATTATCTAAAACATTATCATCATTTGTGAATGCAATGAACAACTAAATATGTACGTATTAAGCCTAAATAATTTGATAGCATTGAATATGGGAAAACATTTGTAATACATAATGTATATTCCACGAAATTCTGAAAAAGCTTAAACCTACAAAATATTACGTAGATTTTAATGTTTTGCTGATATTTAATACAGACTAAAATATCTTTTTAAAATAAAATAAATTTAGCGATTCATTTGACATTGTTAGCCTTACTACAAAAACTTAAACATATGTTTTACACTTGTCTAAAAAAATTGTGGCTGCAAAATGAACCGTATGTCAACGTCATAATCTGTCATTTTTTTAGACAAGTCTTAAACGGGCCGTGGGGTCCGGAGCGCCCACCTTCTTGCCAGGGATATTTCCCAGCGCCTGGTTGACACTTCCCGGGACCCAAAGGCTGGCTTTTATTTCGCACAAAGGTTGAGCATTGCCATCCAACGTGGCAATGCTGCCAGTCTTTTGGGTACATTGCCCAGTGACAGCGATGAGGAGCAATTTTTTGAAGCACTGTATTAGTTTTAAGTTGTATATATATGTTTTTTTTTTCAATTAATGTAAATACTTTGTGTATGTTTTATTCGACAAAAAAACTATTTTAAGTCAACGGTCAATGGATTTAATCATCTGTTATTAAGTCAATAGTCTATTAATACCTTGTTCTACACAGAGATTGATCTGATGACTTCAAAAAGATTTTTTCTTATAAACGGGATTCTTATAATGTTTTTTAGAGTTCCGTACCCAAAGGATAAAACGGGATCCTATTGTTTTCGCTCCTCTGTCCGTCCGTCCGTCCGTCACCAGACTGTATCTCATGAACCGTGATAGTTAGAGAGTTGAAATTTTCAAAGATGATGTATTTCTGTTGCTGCTATAGCAACAAATACTGGAAAAAGGAATCAAATAAATATTTTGGGGGACTCTCATACAACAAACGTCATTTTTTTGCTCGATTTCGATAAATAAATATATATAGAATATTAGTTTGGATGATACGGAACCCTTCGTGCGAGTTCGACTCGCACATAGTCGGATTTTAATAAACAAAATAATTGCGAACTTGACAAATATTCTAATTTTGAAAATATTTTTTTCAATCCTTTTTTCTACATGAAAAAGGTTCTAAAACTATGCATTTCAAAACAGAATTTCTAACTGGTCAGACAAATGCCCACACATCGACACAGTGGTGTAAACGCTACTATTAAGAAGCATGAACCGGAATCAATGCAATGCAAATACACGAACAATTGCTGCTCAAATATCACGCCGCTGAGAGATTACTTGCAGCTGTAACATGAGGAGTAGTCATGTTGTAGGTACTGTGCGAAATTGGCGTTTGAGGGAAATGCCTACTCATTTTAGTGCAGTTTCAGAAAAAAATCTATTTTTTACTGTTATTTTAGTCTTTGCCTATGATTTTTTATGTCTCTAGTAATGAAGTTAATGCCACTGTATTTAATATCTGTTTAATTATTGGTTTAGTGTTTGTGGGTTAATTATAATGTTAATCGGTTTTTGTAACAATACGTACAATCAGGGCTTCATGGATATAAAGGGTTTATAAAATGAATCCATATCATATCGACATTATTGATAATCCCTCTTTATACATAGATTTAAAGCTGCGTAATACATATATGTATGTTTATATTTGTTTATATATACTTATGTTGTTATATCCTTTCAAACAGAACTGACCTCGTAAGGAATACTCTCCTATACCGATTACATTTTCCGAAGGCACCTTTTAAAAACGGTAATCTCTATAGCTTTATAAGGGATTCCGTATCCTTTCGGGGTCCGCATAAAATAGGATTTGTCAAAGTAGCCACACATCTTAATGTTTGCATTACGTGTAAGGAGGAAAAATAAGAAACGCAAACTTTTTCGACATGTCTTAGATTTTAAGTCCACTTTATCAGCAAGCAGCTTTGATTGACAGTATCTCCATCTCTTTCAAAACTGTAAATACTGGCATAATAGAAAATCTACAGCACGTTCTTAGGTACATACCTAAGCCCGTAATAATATCACATTTAAAATAAGTCGTTAATTATTACAATCTATATAAATAAAAATGAATTGTAGTTCGTTAGTCTGATTAAAACTCGAGAACGGCTGAGCCGATTGAGTTGATTTTGGTTTTAAAATGTTTGTCGAAGTCCAGAGTATTTCTAAACGGTGAGCAAATAAGGAAAAACTTAAAAAAGTATTGTGTCGTGTGTTTGTGACTTACAAAATATGCCTCCAATAATTAGACGGTACGAAGTTCGCCGGGTCAGCTAGTAAGAAATAATAATATATGAATCGACTTTTCTTTTTTTGTTCAAGTATTTTTTTTAAGTATTTAAAGCCGCCACAGTAATAAATGACAAAATAATAAACATTTAAAAAGTGGTAAATTAAATCGCAAATACGATATAAACTAGTCAACCCCCAAAAAGACGTAACCCACAAACATGGCTACAACACAGACAACTGTAAGATCGATTACTGGTCGCTGGTGTCAGTATCTAGATAAATGACTGTTGATTCCAGCTTGCGACTGGAACCGAACCCGCAACCTAATCTGTGCTGTGACGTATGCATCTTCACGTCTCGAAGGGCGGAATAATTACATAGCGGTCGCTGAGAAACTGAGGTTGCGATGTGATGGTTATCAAGGAGTGGTTGTGTGCATCCAGGTACATTTTGCAAAACTAAGGCCGGTTTTCTTAAAACGACTGGTTACTTTGTTTTAAGGAAACTGACGTTTGTGTTGTCGGCACACTTTGGCCTAAGACCCCCCCCCCGCTCATTGCAGACTAACGGCCGGTTCACACATGTCTCCGTTTTACTGTCCCGTTTTATCGTGTACGTTTTTTTTTCGTCGATGGCGTATGTAGTTGTATACAGAATACTGTGCCATGTGTGAAGTCACTCATACAACTACATACGCCATCGACGAAAAAAAAACGTACACGATAAAACGGAACAGTAAAACGGAGACATGTGTGAACCGGCCGTAAAGTGTAAGCCTTTAGATCGCCTTATACTCGGCTGACAGTTGTCTTTAAAGGTAAATAACACATCCAACATTATTATTGTGCAGCCTGATACCGGTTACATACTTGGTCGTTGTAATGGACGCACTACCATGTACCTCCAATTCTCCATACTGTTTTATGAGCCCAATCAAACTATCGGCCGACTAAGTTTACGATGTGCAGAGGTCTAAATCTTGGATTGGCTGAGCAAAAACTATAAATAAATTTTGGGATAACGGTGCAAGATGTCTTGTGTCGTTTTTTTGAATATCTAGTGATCAACAGATGTTATTGTTTAGCTCTATTTTACCTTTGGCTTGAAAAATTTTATATTGAGCGAGCGAACTTTTTGGTTTTCTACATAAAACCTTTTGTCAAACAACCTAATACTACATCACAATCAAAACATCCTTTAACGTTGATTATTGACAAAAAACAGCACCTTTGACACACAAACACACAGCCGTACACACAGACAACAAGATTGATAGCTGACAGCACCTTTGTCTCTATTGATATAAATGGCCGCCGATAAGGACTTGAGCGGAATCCCTTCACTCACTATCGCCTTTCACGTTATCTGTGGGTTAGAATGTATGTGTTGGCATATGTCACAATAGTAAACAATATATGTACTACCTATATATGCACCTTATAGTTATTGGCAAATAATAATTGGCCGATGGGGTCGAAAAGTGCTGGAGTGGAGACCACGGACTAGCAAGCGCAGCGTAGGACGTCCACCAACAAGGTGGACAGATGACCTTATAAAGGTCGCCGGAAGACGCTGGATGCAGGTCGCCTCCAATAGGTATCTGTGGAGATCTAAGGCCTATGTTCAGCAGTGGACGTCCTATGGCTGAGATGATGATGATGATGAATAATTGCTGAACTTGTTTATTAGGACAAATGAGGCATCTTTTAGATAAGTACACGTTTGTTTTCTTCAACGCTCTCATCTCAGGAAATACTGCACCGAAGTGTATAATTATTTCAGTATTAGATAGTTCATTTATTGAGTAAGGTTTTAGGTTACTTTTACTAGGTCCTGCTAAAGTGCTTGTTTTAATGTAACCGTAATTCACACTTTCACAGTGACATGTTTTAAAAAACTGTTATACAAAGAAACATTTCTATACAAATAAAGAAACTAAAATATAATCAGATCCATACCAAAAAGAAATCCCTAGCATCTCTTAACCCCAAAATACACGTGAGTATACCTTCAGGCGAAACCTGTTACCAAAACCAACGATCAGCCGTCATTCAAAGAATAACAACAGGAAAAATACTCAGAAAACAGTTTATCTTAGTATAACCACACACTGCAAACTTTTAGTCGGCCGATAGTTTTCATGGTAGTATGCACATTACAAAGGTATTTAGCCAGTATCAAACTGACTGAAAACTTTGATTAGAATAAAACTTCAAACTTGAAATATTCATAACAATCGTGAGTATTCGATATTAGATAGGTACGTACATAGGTTGTTATAAAATATTAAGGCATATACCTACATGTAGGTACAAGGTACATACGTACCCTAGGGTTAGGGCGTAGCAACACAATTTTAATAGATTAATTTTTTTTTTTTGTTGTAAATCGGTTCAATTGTCGGCCGACTGTTTAGTCTGCAGTGCAGGGCTACTCTAAGGGATTGTTCACACCAAACGTATTGTCCGCCGCTGACTGTGAGTATACTCACTGTCTCCCCCAGTATGAACGTCGACTCAATCTGCAGTACGCGTACTCACCAAGCCGACACTAAGCTATAGCGTACGATGCGCTACATGTGTGAACAAAAGAATAGGCTCGTGTAGGTTCACACTAGATGCGTACGCTGAGCGGCTGACTATTCTACACATAAAAGAGCTCAGTATTTGAACCCCCCAATCTTCATACATAACAGATGTTATGTCTTCCCAAGCGCATCTTCGTAAGTATCTATCACTAAATTCTTCTGAATTCGCATTCCAAATACATTTTCTAGAATGTAATTCTGCAATAAACTTTTCGGTGTCGAACATCGCGAGGTGTCACGTGTCACGTCTGTCCTCATTGAAGTTTGTTTCTCGAGTGTATTGCGGCCGATGCGCGCGGCGGTGCGGGCGCGGCGGAGCGGCGCTATTCGGCAACTGCGTCCGCGTAGCCAATCCGCGTCCGCCGTGCATAGTCGCGTAGTAAAATAATCGGCCACTGAGAGTCAGCGACAACAGGCGACGTAATAGCGTATAGTCGGTTCGGTGTGAACGACAATTTCAATATATATGGAAAAGCAATAAACTGCGTAACGCGCGCTCACAGTCAGCGGCCGACAATACGTTTGGTCTGAACGATGCCTAATAAAAGTTTCGTTCCGTGTTACGTAAGACGGGGAAATAATGAAAAAAGCTTATCTCGGACATGTTTTAATAACGACGGAGTACTTAGATGAAAATATGACTACATTTCCCATTTTGCTGTTTGTATTCAATCACAATTTCTTTCTTTCTCGGAATTGAAGATAAAAACATAATTGCTCGGCATTACGACCCACCTGTTTGTTTCAAATTGTTTTTCTTATTTTTACTTTTCTTTCTTCAAGGATTAACTAAAGTATCTATTACCTACGGCATGAAGATATTTTTGTATAGTTATTGAATGTTCAGGACAAAATAAATAAAAATGAAATATTATAATATTACGATAGCTGCTTTATTTGACGTCTAAAACATGTACCGCGGCCCTGGAATTCAAATGTGTCCAAAAAGGAACATGGGTGGGTTTTACTCAATAAGTCTTACATATCCTTCGCTTTATTGAAAGCTTCGCAGAAAATTCTCCTTTATTGATAATCAGCCAAAATTCGTCTACCTCTGGCTTCAAAAACAATACGCACGATTACCCATCCACGCCCTAACCTCACCAAAATCAGCTTACCCAACAAAACCCTCCATTTCAGTTTAATTGGATAAGCCTGTATATTGTTATGTTAGTCTATCAACAAATCTCTGAAAATCGGACAAGCGTCGCTAGTCGCTGTATATCGTCGCATTTGGAGAGAGGCCAGTGGGTTGTAACCTTAATGGAGAAACGGAACGAAGATGGATGCGATCACTTAAATGGATAAAATAAAATTTAATTTATTATGAAGTAAATTGTTGAGTTCTTTAATGTGTTTGGTAGTCGGAGATCTTTTTCGTTTTTTTGTGATGCTAATCTGGTTCTTTGGATGTCAATTGAAGTTTATTTTTTTGCTTGTCTATTATCCACTCTAACGTCCGGGCCGCGCGACCGTTTCTCTCTCTAACGTCCAGCCGCGCGCGGCGTCCGAGCCGCGCGCGATTCGCAACTTCGTCGTAACAAAAAACCTATACAGCTACTGAACCGTAATGGCTAGAATAAAGAAAAAAAATATGAAAAAAATGATAAAAGAATACAGATCAAAGTTAATGATATTTTAAAATCGTTAGTTATAATCTTTGATACTAAAATCCGGGTTAAACATGATTTTAAGAAGAAAAAAACACATTTATTTCTACCATTTTAAAATATAAGGGACAACTGTTGCATATTTTATCAATAAAATATTTTCAGAACAAACTAGGCTTATTACTAGACATCGGATTATATGCATTTGCATGTTTGCATATGCAAATGCATATTATGCTATTATTTTAGCGTTATTGCATATTTTGGTACTTTTTCATTGATAGTGCATATTTCAGTATTTATACGTGATAGACGTGTTGTACTACGCCAAAGAGTATAATAATAATTAGTACGCTCTCCTCAGTGCGCTTTCGCCAAAGAGTATATCTCGGCAGAAATGGCGCCAAATTTCAAGTTCTGTCCGGTAACGTCAGTTGACGTCGAAAGGTCATTTTCAGCCTATAAATTAATTTTAAGTGACAAACGTCACAAATTTGCGGCAGAAAACCTTGAAAAATATGTAATTGTATATTGTCACAAGAATTACAACTAATAGTACCTCTATGTATATTTAAATATATGTTCTGAAAATACAAGTTAATTCTAATAGTGGTTTTTTAACTGTGCATATTTTGTGCATATTTCGCTCTTTTTTAGTGCATATTTGCATGCATATTTTGGCATTTTGATAGTGCATATAATCCGATGTCTACTTATTACCCTTTCTTTTGATGTATATTTGATTATATTCAGTTAACTCTAAGTATTTTAATTAAATCGAAACAAAACACTACTCTTCGTAATTTTACCGCGATGTCTCCCGCGCTCTAGAAGGCTATTACGAAATTTTCAATGAATTTAGTATATTTCTGTTTGAAAAATGTATTATTTTGCTTATTACGATACTAGATATAATATTTTAATGCAAAGTATGTAAAATATGCATAAACAAAAGTAAGATTGGCCTATGACCTTGACCGGACTTTTTTCCAAACAACAATCGTTTGAAGTTAAAATTAGACTAGATTTATCAGCTAAAACTGTGATATTTAAACATCATCGTAAAGCCCAAATCTTCTAGTTTATTTTGATGTATAACACTTGTAAAATATATAAAACAAAACGATATAATAGTTGACACTTATAAAAACACTTAACGAAACGAACGACAAACGCGTCAACTGAACTTAAAAAAATATTTTTTTTTTGTCAAAAGCTTATTACACTACCATCTCTTATTTTTTCGTCGAACTATTTCATCAGCTGTATAGATAATCTGTCAAAACTCAACAAATAATACTGAATTTTAAAATAGATGGAGTTAAACACAACTCGTCGCTTTGGATACTTATATAGTATCCATGGGCGTATGACGCTACTTTTTTCTTGGATACTGTACTATCCACGGACGTCAGAGTGGATAAATACATAGTAAGAAAAGAGCGATTCGGACATTTATAATGTTTAGTTAGTACGTAGAGTAGAGCCACATTTTTAAAATATAGCGGCGCGAGCCACTCCGGTAGGCGGAAAAGCAGATCTCATATTGTATTGGCATCTATGAAATCCAATGATACTTTGCACTTGAACTCAACACAACACGCACCGCTTCGAAATCTGATTTACCGTCATCATTCACATTAACCGTGTGAGAACCGCCTAACACATTCATATTACTCATAAGAAGACCATAATATTCAAGTTTCCAATAAAAGCAGAGAATCTTTGTGGCAACATTCGCTTTATTTGAATACGTCGTTAATATAGGCGTCAATGGCAGGCCTGTCATTATGGCGTGTCAAAGGCGGCATTAATGGAAGTCGCAGTCTGTGAGCGAAGTCGCTGGCATGTGGTGGTATTATCTTGAAGGGTAGAACCGTTAGTTATGGTGGGTAATTATTGTAGTTTTGCTAATGGCTGGTTTGGATGTGTTATTTGGAAAAGTCTTGACTAAAATTGTAGGTGCCAAGAGCTTCATGTGACAGGGATAACACTGTCATGAAATTGGATTATATTTATATAGATTCTATCTAGGACATAGTGGAGACCATGGGATCCTTGGAAATAGTTTCAGTAAATTACCCAGATGCATTGAGTATGCTGCTGCAGGATTTTGAAGTGCACTAAAGTATCTCTGTTGTTACACTGAAACAAAGTAGGTAAAATTTCATATGGATAGTAAACTGGATATGAAACCCATAATAATTTAATGCAGATTAAAAAGTTGAGGACTTATTACAATTTCATTTTACGTGTGAAGTGAAAACATCTGGCATTTCACAACTTCAGCCAGTATTTTTATGAACAACGTAAAAGTTGGTAATGTATCACCTGTGTGCTACTTTTTACGCGTTACTGAAAACTGACCTTATGAATGCTTTATAAGAGTATAAAGCTATAAGGTCCTTTCGAACGAACTTTGTGTTGGATAATTTCAGAAGAGATGAGCCATTTGCGCAGAGCTAACTGCGCTCTCTATTCCTTCACACTCCTATGTAATTCGTAACTACCGAGGAGAGATAATTTGCAAAATTTTGCTTATTTAGAGAGATTAAGAGGGAGTCTCGATATGTTATGAAAATGTCAACCAATACATGGAATGTCCTAGGTCAGTTATAGGAGTATAGGTTACAGGTTAAACATCAACACCGAGTTCATCAACTTTGACTAGTTACGCTGACCTAAGTCAGTGCTACTTACTACCCGCGGCTCCTACTTAATGATTATAGGAAAATGTGTATATTTATTGCAAACAAAATAATTATTTTCCATTGCATACCAGCCCCTAAAAGTCAGCGTGCAAGAAACACAAAATAATTCAAACTATTTACGGGCCAATTTCACACCATACCATTTCTAACCCAATATTCTAAACCTCTAACAGTAACCAGCATATGTTATGAAACCCTGGTACGCTATCGAGCCCAGAAACCACAATTACGGTAGGACCGCGAATCCGTCAAGCGTGACGCGGACACTAACCGAATACGGGCTGATAATGTATCAAATATGCGGTGTAACGGACGTGCCTCGCTTTTATGCTCGCCTGGTACTGAAGGGATTAATACGGATGTGTGTTATTGAAGTAATTGTTTTTTTTTTGTCAAGTTATTTTCTGCAATTATTTAATTCAAAAATATTTACTGTCAACATTTAAAACAGGTTTTTTTTTATGTTTGTCGATTCCATTATTTTTCCCATAAGTCGTAAAAAGCCTACAGCTTAGCCATTTTATTCACCTACACTTGGCTTACTTTCCAACAAAATAAAACGCAATGATTTACCACGCATAAAACCTCACCTCAGAAAGGTAATACAAAACGGCACAACCATGGGGCGAGATTTCCCATAAACGTCACTCACATCGCGTGAGCAACAATAGCATGGGCGTTTGAACCCCTTTGAAAATGACGACACACTTGTTCACAATATTGTCGACCACCACACTATATTAGAAGTAGAGGTTATTATTTTCTGCCCTATTTTGTGTAAGAAGTATTTTAGGAAAAATAGAATGTTAACACACTCTTTCTAGCATAATCACCACTTACTTGTCAGGTAACTCACTACACCAATGATAAAATTCTACAAAAAGTCACAAGAATATTATTTCTTATCTTCACAAATCCCAAATCCCCGCATTCAGGAAACTAATGAACTAAACCGTATCGCTTCCCACAAACTGTAATTAAATTATATAATCAAAACAATACTCAGTCTCCGAGTAGCATTCATCCCAAACAATCTCGCAGTATAATCTTTACACTTAATTACCGTATGTTCCGTATCGGCAGAAATTATTACCCTTAAACATGGAGGAAGGAAATATGAGCGGAGATGTCATATAGAAACTAAGCCAGGCGCCTTCTTGTAGGTCAAGTAACGTACGGTAGGCGTGATCAAAACGAACAGATAATTGATCATTGTACCTTTATAGAATTAAATATGTAGGTAGTTATTTGGGTTCCTTGTCAAAAAGTCTAATCTGTCAAAGATTGGTCTATTTTCTTAGGAGATTTTGAGTTATGACATCTCCGCTAGTCATTTTGTTCTCCATGCTTTTAACCAACACCATGTAGGATGACAATATATACGTATGACAGAAGGATAATATTACGATAGGAAATATAGAGATCCTTCAATGTACTGTGTGGGGTGACCACGTTAGATGGAATTGTCCGACAATGTTAGCGCTCAATTTCTGATGTATATTCGTGTAATGAATATGACGCTAAATTGTAGATGGTTGTTTAAAATTGCACAAAATTAAGTAAGCCCTATTGTTTTGCAAAATGTGGCAATTAAGTGTTGTCCACTAAATAATCATATTTTCAGCACTTTTATTGAGAAAACTTTTTAAATTGTTGAAATCTATGAAAATTCAAAATCATCCTCATCAGGTTAGTAGAATTACTTATCATTATTTGTATAACTTTGTTTAAAGTTTTCACGTATAAGCTTACAATAAAGCTTACGTACTTATCCCAATTAGAACCTATACCCTGGTCACCATACCCCGGTATCATCAATTCAATTAGTGGCAGCATTACGCCGACAGATTATCATTTGGAACCCGCGGCTTTTGAGCCGAGCACAGATTATTGTGCGAAATAATCCGATCTGGAGAAACTAGCGTGTTGTGTTTCATAGACAAGCTTGTTTAGACTAGCTTCGTATGTATAAGTTTCATTGAAAATATATATTTTTATTCCAATGTGACTTAGTCCCACCAGTCAAAGTTTAATATGTTTATTGAAATTAGGCTAATATAATTAGCACTTTGTCACGTCATTTACATTGAAGTGCGGTCCTAAAACGTTCTAAACGCCCCTTAAAACGCTTTCAGCGCTTCTTAGTGGGTTGGGAAAAAAAATCGGTGATGAACAAACTTCCCGGGACATAGCGGTCTATTAAAATTTCCTTGCTTATAAGTAAACTTAACTTTATGACGAAAGATATGTTCTGCATCTAGCAATAAAGAGATTTGCGAAAACACACGTAAGATTTCGTCCCGACCTAAAGTAAAGAGCCTGAGAAAGGACAAAGGCTTATGATCCGGGTGCGCGAAGTAATACCCTAAGGACGCCGGTAAAACAGCGGCGTACAGAAAGTATTAAAAATAAAAGGGTTCGTTTAAAATTTCTAAACAGTACAAACACTGTTTAAAATTCAACATTTCTAATTTAAACGCTAACTCCCAATAGCATTATGATTTATTTCACGATACAACATTGTCCTAGATATTACTTGCGTTGTTTTTCTAGACAAATTCGTCCCTAGAGGGGCATAAATATCAGGCTGGGTTGCTTTCTGTTGGGTTATTGTGTTGATTTCAACCCCACATGGGACCCCTTAGCAGGTTAAACGAGTTAATTACGATAGAAATAATGACCGCTTTCGGGTCTAAGGTGCGGACGGCTGTAGTTTCAGTAGTTTTGTATATATTTATGGAATTTGTTTTAGCAGTTAATTTTCATGTTAAAAGGTAGGTTTGTGTGTGAAGCTAAATTATGTTACCTGTTATAATAATTATGAAGCGACGATGTTATTTATGCCGCTTTAATTTCTTTATGTTATCAGCAGAATTTGTAAATTTTGTTAAAGCTAGAATAATATAATTTTGAAAATCTGTGTAAATTAAGTTTCTAGGTAAAACTAGAAACCATTAAATTAATTTTCTAGGTAAACACCTTTTGACCAATTTTGGTCAAAAGGCTATGTCAAAACATAAATAACTCCACTGTCAGACTTTTTCAATCCATAGACAAACTCTGAAGCTCTTAAGAAATACTTAATGTACGCAGAATTAATGAAATACATATATTGAAGTGTTTTCGTGCTTTATACATAAAATTTCATAATCCTTGAATTTGAAACTAAATTGAATACCTGACAGCTATTTCTAGGAAGCCTTTCTGGTTATTTTGGTGAAAATTCCATATGTTTTACGGTTTTTCCCAGAAAGGGTTAGGCGAAAGTTGGAAAGTCAGTACTTTCTCGCATTCATTAAAAGTTAAACACCGAGTAACAAATTCGGTATTTTTATTAGGTTCTATATTTTTTCTGTTAAATTAAACATTTTTACCTAGTTTTCACAGGTCGGGATGGGCGGAAAACGTCAACGAAAGCTGATAAGATAAAAATCATAAATATCCTGACTATACAAAAAACCAATACAGGCAGTTAAATTCTTTGCCAAAAGCATAAACACAGATCCAACCCGTCAGTGCCGGAACTCGCAGAACGTTCTAGCGAGTGATAGAGGAGTTTTGCCTCCACGGATAACAAAATGACTAGCGGAGGTGCCATTACGGAACAAAAGTAGCGCGACTAAACGCATGCATGAACCAAACCGCTACAATTGAACTGCACGTTTGGTTTGCAGTTCTATTGCAGTAGTGTCAACTACACTTGAACTGCAGTTTGCAGTTGGATTGCAAATGCGGTCCATCCGTCTTGCTAGAACCATATCATCTCCGCCCTTATACAGCTTCTTAGTAACCCGGCCATTTATTCGTAATACCAAAAAATGATGTCTCAAATAACCCGAACGCCTCGTTAGTTTACTTTTATTTGGCCTAGAAGAAGGCGCCTGACCTACCTGCCTCTCATCTCTGCTCACCTTCCTTGCTCCGTGGTCGTTCAACGTGAGCGGCCGTGCGTGCTCAGAGCGAAGGCGCCCATGCGTGCTCCGTGCGTGTGGCCCTTACGCCTTACGTGTATCAAAGGGATTTGCTACTTCGATAGTGATAGATAAATGTGAGAGTGGAATTTTCCAGCGGGTTTTTAAATTGATTGGCTATTTTGTATTTACAATCGTTCTACAACGAAAACGTGATAAACTTTATCATAGTAATCAATTTACTGAATTACAGATTAATTTAGTCTATCTGGGAAGTAGCCATTCACGTTTTAGTAACAGGATTGATTCGAATTAAATCTACCTAGCATTTTGATATAATAACAATGTTGTTGATTAGGTTTAATGTTGAAATAGCTCATAATATAGTTATAATAAGCTCATGAGTCTTAATAGCTTTTAATACTTTAATTTTCCATTGCAATGTAGAAGATTTTTTTACTATAAATACTAATTCACAATCATCATTGTTGACGGACTTTCGTATTATTAACACACTGACCTCATTATTTTTTTTTACCTGTACCAGGATATTATCTTCAACAGTAGGTACTTGCAAAGCTTACCACTGACGCGTGACATTTCAACCAGTCACTAGTACATGGTAAAACTATCCCATACGAAGCTTTACGAACGTTAAATAGCCTACACGTTGTCAGTCTGTAAGTTAATCAGGAGAGTGATCCAATCTTAGAGTATATAGCCAAGCGGAAGCGCCATTGCCATCACCTAAGCCAAATGCACCAGATTACCGGTCATACTCGCATAATATGCATTGTTTATGCTTGAGTTAGTCAATTATGTCATATGCGAACATAACGATGTGGTCGAAAATGCATGAGTCAGATATCATCGCGTCGGCTAAAAGATAGGCAAAGACCTATCTGAAAGCTGGCTTTGCTCGATCTGCATCAAACCACATCCATTCAGTGAGCTACAGTGAGATACCGCTACAGTGAAATATCGCTATTATAGTGACATATAAGTAAAGAACTATACTTTTATTGTATTGGTTATTTAAATTGTTTCACCCCATGGCAGACTTCCTTGCATATAATTAAGACCGTGGCTGTTCCAGTTGGTTAAGTAGTCTAAGAGGTCCAATACGCGTCAGTTTTCGCGTCTCAGTTTTGTCCCATTTCGTTGCGAACAAACACATGGTGGATTTTTACGGTCTGTGAGCAGTGAACGGGTTTAATGAGGCAAATTAGGACAATGTACTGTGTGACTTTAGTTCCCTGATAAGTCTGTTGTGTACAGTTTTTTTGGACTTTTGGGCTTTTCTCTTTTGTTTTTTATGTGTGTTACAAGTTGCAAGGGTTTTGCAAAGATGTTTGTAGTGTTTTTATATTTTTTGTAAGTATTGTAATTATTAAATTTGTTATATATGCCTATAACCCTGCAGCTAGTATGTAGTATATGCCAGCTAGTATACTATACCTATGTATATTTATTTATTTATTTCATTGCATCTTACAAGCTAACAGATGACACATCCAAAACGCTACTCTATATATCGCACATTTTTTAAGCTAAAATTTAAACTACTAAAACTTGATTTGAAAACTCTTCTTAAATTACCAAGGTAGATTTTTAAAACAAAAAAGAGATACCTAGGATAATAACATGAAAGAATTATTAAAAGGCTTAAATAAGATTGTTCCCTAGGGATATCTCTTCTGTCGTTATTTTAATTTCAACAGCCGATATTTCAATATATCTTCCATAAGTATTCCAGGTACGATTTATTCGACAAAGGTGTTAAGTTTAAAAGCACTATCAGTGTTAGACCTATTTCAGATTCTGACACGTCTGACATAGTTAGACGACGGACAGTAATATAAGATGTATGATAAGGGTCCTAACTATCTAAGACCGATCTACGTTTTATGATAACGATTCCTTTTTATTGCAGAAATACCCACATTTGGAAAATGATATTACTAGATTTTCAGCCTTAGGTTGGATCATATCTACAAGCTAAAACCATGTTCTTAGTATAACTTTTTTTTTAAGCTATTGCATAGCTTCTATCGCAGGCCTTGAGCGCGGGGACCAAATCCAGAAATTCCGTAACAAAAAAACCTCACGCTCCCCACTCCGACGGGCACGGAGGTGTGGCTTGAAGGCCGTGCATCGTCTAACGTCGTGTCAGTTCGGCAGTCTTCGACACGGCGCTGTGTGTCGTGCGATTAGACGTATTGTACGACTTTACGGAACTCGCCCGAATCGAGACGAGCTGCTCTGAAATCGGACGAATACAATACAGAATGCTATGCAATAGCTTTACCGCGGCAGTCCCCGAGTGCCACACGTATTTTTTATTTGTTATAGGTACTATGGAGACATTAAAGTGGTAAGCAATATAAATATGGATTACGATTTACACGATACTAGATGACATCATCTCATACTTAGTTTCATACAATTTTGTCCACTGCCTACTGCTGCCTACTGGTAAATTAATGACGTCCATGTCATACGTATTTGAAAACCATACCTAATATTTAAGTATCACACAGTTTTACATCACAATTCACAACCACTTAAGTCTTTTTTGTTAGCTTACATCAGTTTACCTTATTATGAAACTTAAAAGACTAAATTTTAATAAGTACCTCTAACTTCTGAATTCCTAGTACCTACCTATGACATACACGATAAATGAGTTAACAAAATTATTTGCTTCAAGCGTAGGCGTTTGTTTTTGAGTGTATTAGGGTTACGTAAAAGGGTTCTCTCTGTGGCAACATCGGGCGGGTTCCCTCGATTTACCCTAAGCTATGTAAAAACATATGGAACGGAGTGTTGTAGTGTCCCTAAACTTGTTTACGGTGTTACTGCGAAGATATTTTTTGATACCTTTCGTGTGGATTGTTTGTGAAATTCTATTCTAGTTTTTTACTAAGTGAATTATGATTTACATTCAGGTTGTCCTCTATTTTTATTTTGTTAATATTTTTCTTTTTTTTTTCATTAATTTGAACTGCCAACATAAAATGGCTGAAACTTTTTCATTCGATAAAACCGTACCCAATAAACTAAAATTCGTTGAACTAGCCACACGCTTTACTATCGACTCTATTTAAAATACAGCATAAAATTATTCAAACCAAAAAATATTGTACAAAAGCCACGAAAATATTCATAACGGGAACAAAAAATCTAAATTTCGAACTACCCGCACGTGGCCGTGTATGACAACGTAGTTTTACGGTCCACGGACACTCAAACATGTTTTAAATAGTCACCCAGTGTGCAGAGTATACAAAACGGCGGTTCAATAGTTCGCCGCATTGTTGAATTCCCGAAAACGTATCTTTCAATTCATTGGTTCGGTTATCAAATGAATGTTTGTTTGAAGGATATTTTGGCTGAAAATCGTGGTGTTATTGCGAATTCGCTTGGGATATTCCGTTTGACGATCACCGTGTTGATAAAGTATAGCTTAATGTAGGTATTTGTAGGTGTTGGTTTGGATATTGCATGCCTATACGTAGGCAGGTGAAAATAGATGAAAATGCAGAACGCAAACTTTGTCACTGAATTTGTTAACCAAAGAATTATTTGAAAAATATCACAATAAAGAAAATTGTATGAAATTATTATATTGTCACAAGTACTAATACCTACTTAGGACCTACACAGTCGACAAATTACTTCACAAAATTCTGAGCCCATCTACACAAGCAACAGAAACCAATGTCAATAACCATAACTAAAACTACCACTTGCCATTCAAAGTTCATAAAACCCTAACCCTATACGCTAGCCAGTAACAATGCCCTAACTATCTGCCAGTTAACCAGTCGCATACATATTTGACAGCTACCCGGCACCACGGTAAAGGCGGAAACACACTTATGTGTCGTGTCGTGGCTTGACGCGTCAGAAGCATATCGGTTTCATACATTGAATATGGTTAGAGACTTGTTTGTCTGTCGTGTCGTGTCTCAACACGTGTAATTAAATGTTTGAAACCAATAGCTTCTGGTACAACACGATACGTAAGTGTGTTTCCGCCTTTACTAGCCTAACGCTCCGTTAGAGAGATCCGTCGATTAACTATTCAGGAGCTTTAAATAGAATCGAAAACGTGCCAAGTCGAGAGCCTCAGCATGTCGTGGACCACCAAGATGTCATATTATATTAATGGTGGCCGTATTGTGTGGTGCGAAGTGTAAATGTGGAACGGACTGACGAATGAAGTGGTTGTAGATACTAGGAGAACAGAGATGTCTGGAGATTGAAGCAATGATGAATGCACAAACGCAATACCTACGTGAAATGGTTGCCTTCACAGAGGCAAAGTTACTTGACGAGCACCACACTGATACAACAACAACCGATACAACTGATTCTCAGAATATGGGCACAGATGCCAAAACAAATAAAAAAATAACAACGGCATAAATAAGAAACCAAACACTAGAAACTGAAGTAAGAAACAAAATTATACAACGACCTTCGCGTTACACTTGCCTATTCAAATAACTGTAATCAGATATAACAAAGTTCGGATACCCCAATGATAACTTCGGAATGAACTTAAAAACTTGCTGCCTACTGTATTACCTAATTTACGAAGTCAAGTTATTCGACTTGATTAGCCCTCGGAATATAATAATATTTATGACTAGGAAAATTAGACTTGCTAATTCATCTGTCTTACTTGGCTCATAATTAGCAAGTTTTGCTGACTTGCTTTTACATTTTGTGGGTTATTCATTAAATATTTTCTTAATGTTTAACGAGGCGGTTGCTATTACATCATACACCAGATATTCTAACATTTTGGTCTTAATTCTTGCCCTGACATTATAATCAGTTGTTGATTTTGTGTAGGTATATTTTTCAAGAAAATAACCTAAAACAATACGACATAAATTCAGAGTAAAATGTGCCGTAATATTAATTCAATTATTGTTCTTATTAATGGTCATTGTGGTTTAATTATTTTCCCGAAAGCTTTTCATCACAACATCTTGGTAAACAACTTTGGCATTAACAGATTTTTAATTAGTGTTTTGATTGTAATAATAATTTAAGTGAATGATGTCTTTTTGAAGGAAATGTTGATATTTGTAGCTACTTTTGGAAACATTGAATATTTATGAAATACACGTTTTCTGCTCTGGCTGTTTCCTTATTTATTATCAGCACTCCGATGGCTATGCCCAGGTAAAAATATGAATAACCTTAGAGTACCGCATTTTTTGCTATGGAATTTCATCTTTATAAACTTGGCTATTTTGAAACAAACTCACATTTTCACAGGTTTTGTTTGTAGTGTTCTGTGTAAATCAACGATGCAATTAACAAAGTCCTAGGATATCACAGACTTTAAGAGTCTCTTCTAAAACGAAGCGATATCGCTCCAACATCTTCCAAGACATCCAGAATTGTGACCAACATGTTGCATTATAAAGGTAGTCAGGTTGGTTAGCAATAAATTTAAAAATGTATGCGGAACATCGCACACTCCGGTATTTTATTACGTAGAACCCAATTCAATGGATGTATGGATAAGATTTTCATCTTAAATATCCTTTCATATTGAAAGCTCAGAGCAGTTCATATATGGAAGGGAGTATTATTAGTTTCCTTGTAACAAAAGTTCAAATATTTGTCATTTTATGACCTTTTTGGTAGTAACCGATTGATTTTTCATTTGAGTATTTCTCGAAAGATCTGTTTTGTCTATTTTTCATAGGAAATCTTTTGAAAATATGCATTGTTCATTCATAAAATACCATGAAATCCATTTATAAAATATCAAAAAAGCACATATTTTATGTAACTCGACCAACCAATTTTAATCATTTTTGCAAATTGATAACCCGAATCCAGCCAGATCGAAAACTTCATCCATTCGAAACCCGGTAAAAAATAAAATAGCAATAAAATTCCCAATAAGTTCTATTACAAAGTATAGACATATTTCAGCTGTTGCATTTCGAAATTTTCCTAAACGAATATCAAAGGGACCCTTCTCATTGTTAATTCGAGTTTGAAGCCCGAAGGTAAGTATTCCGATTTCGATATAATGTTCTCGAAATTTCGACTGTACGTATCGCTTTTGTATCTGCCGACAACGTTAACAAAAACGCCACAAATTCTATTATGTTGTTACTTCATAATATATGGATGTTAGAACTGACGTGGGTTGGCATGCGAGCTATAATTAGGAATGTTTATGTCATAATGTGTTTGGTTATTTATAGCGATTCTTAGATGAAAATGGTGTGCTAAAATTGTATCGTAAAAAAATGATCAATTTATTGATAAGATGAAATGTACCACACCCCCATCAAACTTATGAAAATAAAGTGGATGTGAAACTGAGAGTCGATATGACTCTCAGTCTAACCAGTGTTTTTTACATGGAGCAAATGCTTATTTGACTTCCTCAACCCACTTACCTGCGAAACCCAATTTTTCAACACTTTTGGTCAGGTTTTTTGGCTTCTGACTGACCACCCGTGATGACTTCAAAATATGTTAAAATGACAGCTGGGACCTACCAATCAAGTCAAGCTGGTTGCAAAAGTAGATGTTCACCCATGGACCGACCGCGCCAAGGGTTGCTTAATCTTTAATCGAACGCAGCATGTGACGGCTACTTAATTGGAAGCTCCTCTATTGATGCCCCAACCTTATTGCATAAAAGACAAAATTGTATCTTCATTTCGTACAAACATTCAGTCGTCTCATTGCCACTATCTATGAATGAACATGTTTATTCCAATCCCAAGACAGTTTGGCTTATAATATTATCCATTCCTTTCCTATTCCTTCTGAATCGGAGAGATAAAAGACGCCGGAGGGATTATAACAAGATATCAGAGGGCATCGAAAAACGTTCCGAGTAATAACATATTAGGGATCGATAATGTGTTTGACGGTTACGGTAATTATGGCGAGGCTCGGTTATTGTTACGGGGATAGGGATAATCGATTAGTAGCCAATCAGTCGGATGGTAGTGGTCACGGAGGAGAAAAGACTAGCGGAGGTGCCCTAACGTAAAATCTCCTAACAAAGCAGCGCGCCAAAATTCGGGTGAGCGGGGGACGAGGAACGTTACTGGCTCCACCCGTGCTCCACCCTTATACGCCTTTTATGGGAAGCCACCCATTTTTTGTAAATCCATCTAGCGTGGAATAGGATGATTAAAATCTAACCCTAAACTAACATCGACCACTAGTGACATACTCAAAAGTAAAGTAAATACTCAAAATTAATCATTCTTTTAAAATAGTAATTGAATTAGAAAGTTTGAAGAAGCATTCATTTGAAATGAACAAATAAAAAGAGAGAGATAAAAAAGTTAGAAAATTAATTCTTATATAGGTATTATTTTGTGCAGAGAACTTGCCCCACAACAATTTATTTACTCCCCCAGAAATGAAATGGGTATAATTCTACTAGGAACCATTAAACGGAGACTCGATGAAAAATCATTTTTATTCACCACGGGTCTAAAATACCCCCATGGTGTAATTTAAGTATCAACTATTGTCATTGTGTTAGTTCGTCTACTAGCCACTATGGCATCACAAGCACGAAAATTCGTTCTATTTGTTCTAGAACCGTGCTGCGATGACTGTTGTTATTTTCGATGTTGCCATATTACGAAATTCACCAAGAAAAATGGAAATTAAAATTATAGGGACAGTACCAAATTAGAGTTTTCACAACTGTATCATAACGGCGCATCCACTAAGTAGCAGACTTTATGTGAGTCGGATGTTGCTCTGAGTAAAGGTACATTCAAAAAGTATGTACGGCAAGAGAGATATACCTATATAAAAATCTTATATTTGTTATAAATTTTTGGAGCCATTGCAAAAATACTGTTTTTATAAAATGTAGTCTTAGATCTTATTACATGTAACTGATCACAACGATGCTGCCTGGTTACTAAAAGAAATACATAGTTAGAGTTATGATTAATTTTAAGATAATTGCAGCTTTTTTAAATAAGGCCTTTTTTAAGAATGGGTGATTGAATTTTCGATGTCTGGTAGCACTTAATTTTGTAACGGGTGTCTCTGTCTTGATGAACACAATTTTACTTCAAATATACGTAAGTCGACTACTTACCGAAAGATGGTGTTTTTATAATTTTAAATTTTCATGATAATATATCATATGTTTTGGTTTGTAAATAATCTACAAAAAAAACTTGTAGGATGCAAGGAAAAATGAAGCTGTTTTTTAAGGCAAAAATTGGTACCAATAATATACATTGATACAAGATTCATACGAAAATAATACAAATTCACTTAGAGGTTCTAGAAATGCAGCTATTCGACGACAGATGTCTCTAGCAAAAAATATGCTTTATAGTAAAAATATTACTTACACGTGAAATGTTATCCTATGGTATGTTTGAGTTTGGATCCTGAGCAATTTCTACAATTAATGATAGCGCATTTCGTCGTTTTAATCGAGTAACAAATAAAATTTGTTGAAATTGTGGTAAAAATACAACTATGACAAGATGTCAGTTTGATGTGAAGGACGGTATATGGGCGGTGTCCAGCCACGCCTGTCGTGACGTAGTCGTGACGTATTTGACCTACCTGAAGGCGCGTGACCTACCTGCGTTAGGGCATCTCCGCTAGTCTTTTCTCCTCCGTGGTAGTGGTGGACCAGAGAAGTTACGGTTACGACTTAACGTGTGTTCTTTTGTAGCCTCTATGACCTTCATGTGATTGTATTGAGTGTGGAATCCATACTAATATTATAAAGCTGAAGAGTTTGTTTGTTTGTTTGAACGCGCTAATCTCAGGAACTACTGGTCCGATTTGAACAATTCTTTCGGTGTTAGATAGCCCATTTATCGAGGAAGGCTATAAGCTTTTTATCCGGGTTCGTGCAGAGGTTCCCACGGGATGCGGGTGAAACCGCTGGCAGAAGCTAGTATTTTATAATAAAACTCGGTTTAGACTTCCAAATTATGCGGTAGGGTGACCTTATGAATACTAAAAATTGATGTGTCTTCTAGTCGTCCTCTATGATGCATACACATTAGGATAATCCCATTACAGCTATATTTTTCAACCATCTATCATTTTTATCAAGGCTTAATTTTCTTTCTCAATTTTTTATACTCAAAACCTTTCATGCAATATATTGTCACAACAGATTTGATGGAGTACACATATTACTTACTTCACTTACAGCAACATTAATAAATTCCGAAGTTAGTAAGTTAGAAGACCAGGAGAGCAGTAACTGCGGTGGTAAGCGCATAATCACGATTCACGTTGAGCGGGAATTAATTACTCGCAACGTGTTTACATAAACCGAGAAATAAACACGTGTGGCTGACATGCGGTGGAAATTCAATATCAAGAGAAAGTAATAAAAGGCAAACATTGATGTTCATAAAATGGAAACAAGTATATAGAATGTTCCTATTGTTGAAAATATCTAGAACAATTTTATTCCAGGATTCCACCCTATCATAAATAGAATGTAATTAAATATCATTTTGGCAGTTGACTGAGCGAGCGTGGGTTGTTAGGATGTCATTATGTTTGTATACCTAAAAACTGTACAGAAATTCTATATTTACATAATTAACATTAATAACGAAAGTTGATGAATGTTAAATTAACATTAATAATGTAACGAGTACACAAGTAGACAAGTATCTTGCTACTTCTCAATACTGAAGTAAGAGACAAAGCTATTAATAACTAGAAACTATACTTCGGCCGTTCAGAGAATGCGTTCCTGACACCTATCAGTTAGTCACGACTAGTGATGGGCACAACATAACACTGAGTTCGTTACCGTTCCTTCAAAATGAACCGCCGCATTATTTTAAGATTATTTTCGTTTTAAATTGGCGGAATCATTTGTTTTATATTTTAGTTATTTAAGTGGAAACCAAAAAAAGGTAATATTCATATAATAAAATTGTTTTATTTATTCTTTGTTACAAGTACATTGAATTGAATGTGCGAACAGAATATTAATCAGACTCCGATTTGCTTGAGGAGGTGGTGTCTTCATCATCATCTTCGCCTACATGTATAATTATATTATTATCAATAACAGAATCAATCCTGATATCTCGGTCTAACAAAAGCCGGGTAATCAAATAAAAACAGATCGAAAACACTTGAAAAACGTGGTCTATGCGCACGAAACGACAACGGACGACTGTTTTAGCGTCACAAAATGGCGGCCCATAACGCCATTTGGGGTTACCATTTTTAATCTAAGTATA
This sequence comes from Helicoverpa zea, assembly GCF_022581195.2. Lineage (NCBI taxonomy): Eukaryota > Metazoa > Arthropoda > Insecta > Lepidoptera > Noctuidae > Helicoverpa > Helicoverpa zea. The sequence goes on along the minus strand of NC_061460.1, from coordinate 1,341,267 downwards.
AAAATGCGGTTTGGTCATAGTTTTATTTTTATATTTCATAAACGTTATAATTAAGTCTTATAGTCCATTATTTTCCAATTCTTAAAAAGAAAATCAAAACGTATTATTTTATATTATAACTGTATAAGAACAGATTACGATACTTGCCTGTTATTTTTAGCACAGCACTACAAAATATAAACCGCTGACATAACCTTGTAATAGCGCAGTATAGATTTAGAAAAATATTGTTTACCAAGTTATTTGACACTCAGTTTGGCACAAAATTATAACATTCATTGATTATTGATATAATAATGTTGTTTTAATGCTCCTCAATTGTTAAAACGGTAAACAACCAGCAAAAATATTTTTATCGTAACTGCAACGCCATTGCAAAGTTACGTCGTCAGTTCAATCGCGACGTGTCAGGAACGCATTCTCTGAATGGCCGAACTATAATTTACGCAAAAGCTTGATGAATAATTTTCATCAAAGTTTTTCATACATCGGAGTAAGAAGAAGTGAATTTTACAAATATATTCAGATTTCAAGAATAATTTTAGCTTTGTCATAAAAGCTCAGCGAAACTGCTTTATTATTTTTCGGTCTTCATATTCGCATCAAAATGGGAACTCCGTATGTTTGTTTACCTTTTTTAGTTATTCCTTTGTTTTAATTTCGAGAAAAGAGACTCATGTTTTGTCTTTCACGTATTTAACATACCAGGCCGACATAAGAACGAGGAGACAATGGGACGAGTCCCACTCGTTAAAGTTCTTTGCACAATCTAAATTCTATTCTGTATACATATATGTGTTATAGAAAAAATATACCAGGGGAGCATGAAGCGACGTAGTTCTGCGATAAAAACCGCTGTATTCGGAGTTCGCGACCCGTAAATCGTTGCTAGCGTCCTCTTTTCTTCTAATGCGCGGTTGGTTTGCGATTCCGTGTTATTGTACCGTTCAAAATGTTTGTATGAATGGAATAAAAATTGCACGATGCTGTTTGTGTAAAAATATACTTTTAGTTACCTGTAAAATGAGGAAGAATAAATGTTGTTTGTGCTCGGAGATGCCGTGGATAAATTGTGTTTGCAATTGTTTTGCAATTTGTTCGTTTCACGTTGTATTGTTTGAATTCGCCATATTTCGACGAAGTCTCACATTTCTCACTAATGTGTTGTGTAAAAAGTGTTCTAACTAGCAAAACAGATTGCCACAAAACTACTACCTAGTTATTTTAATTATCCACTTTGCAATCAAAATACAACATTGCGTCATTAATTACGGCTTGTAACATTAACCAATTTTTAAGCTATGTATTAATTTGCGCATTCGATTCTGTAGATAATTAAATATGAAACTAAATAGGGATTAGGTTTCCATTAATTAAATTAACTATTAATGTAACAGTACCGCAATATTGAACCAAATTGGTAGTTTATGTGAAGTTTCAAAATAAAAAATGCGTATAATTCATTAAATACATTTATTTATCGCCATTAAGAACGTGACACCCAATGACAATATATTACGTTACATAATATTTATATAATGCAATATTAAACTAACAAACGAATGTATCACAGAATATTTTGATAGTGTTCAAAATTGACCAATATTTATACAAAGTGGACGATCACTAATAAACTGAAAATACAAGTCACGTGGAAATCAAATTTTACAATTATAATGTTTATTTTATTTTAAATAAATTGGGAGAGTTAATTAACATAAATAGGTATAATACATTTTTTTATATTTTTAGATGTAAAAAAATATTGCTAGTAAAAAACATAGGGCTTGACATACACATACATATTCATACAATTAACAATATACAACTGTGATTTTATATGGCGAGAACAGCTATTTCGTAAATATAATTAAAACATTAAACAGAGCGTAATTATTAGTTATGAACACACTGAAAACATCTCCCAATCACTTAAAACAAGTCACAAAAAGAGTCGTCAATAGATGTTTTTTATAGATTTATTAAATTTAGACATCTTTAACTACCTAGCTGTCTTAATTTTATATACAATTTACACAATAATAACTTTAATTTTATTTATAATTTGGCATGACAAGTGACAAGAATTCCTGCATTAAAATGTTTGAAACAGCTGAAATGTTCCTTCTTTACATTTCTCGGAGACAATGTAATATCACGATGTTATTAGCAAAGAAAACTCACTGAATAAACTTTGAAACTACTACATTTTATAGTTCACTTTGTTTTTATAACATTGCCAGTACAAAATATTCCGTCATTCTCTGAAGAAAAATACAATTCTTTCCGTCGTAACAATGGAAGTAGAAATGTATGTCGGGATCTTAAACTATGCATTATAATTTCAAAGGAATATTGAGAAGTAAATATTATAATGTTATTGTGAGGTCTTTTGCCTTTGCAGCGATGTGGTCACCCTAGTGGCTGTAACTTTTATTTCTGCAAGGACATGGTCACCCTTTTGTTTTCTATTTATATGGATTATCCTTTGGAATAGTCATAAGATTTATTTTCCTTTAATACCTAAGTAATGAATTCATACATCATGTCGCATAAACATTGTATATACAATGTACATCTTTCTATCCGCACCAACTTTTGCTGTCCGTACCTCCACTACAAATTTTTCCTCACTTTTGTCTCCGATAGCCAATAAAACTTCTCTCGAGCCAGTTTTTCTTAAGATCGAACCCAAAGAAGTGAATTTTGTAGACAATGTGCCGACACTTCACCATCATTTGACACCATTGTATCTCGACCTTGTTAAGAACGCTCGAACGTGCGAATTCGGCGATAGAAATCAAATTTATGCCTTCATTAACACCCTTATGCGACGTCTTTAGAAAATTCTAGAATATATAGCTTCTAGATTGTTCGATCTGAGAAATTCTTAGAACGAAAGTGTTGAAAACATTTTTTATCGTAAATTGATTTGAGGATAGGATTTGGGAAAGAGATTTTCGTGAAGAAAACAATAACTGTATACCTACCTAAGACTTTTGAAGATAATTCTTGGAATATTAAGTGTTTGGAATGTTTTCTTGTATTTCAATCGAAAGGAAAATCTTAGGTAAGTAGTTTTATTTACATTTTCTGCGAATCTCAGATTACCGAAAGAGTATATTTATTTTGATCTAAAAACCAAACCTAACACCTGGTATTAACGAGTATGTGTACCAGGAATACAGCAGAACATGGAATGTGTTCAAATGTTACACGTAGTGACGTCACGAGCTGCCGTGCCGCGCCCCGTCAGTCGTTTTTAAATCACATTACGTACGGGATTGTACGGATGGTACGGATTCATGAATTTTGATGACGTCACTACAGTTTTACGCGCGAATCTGCGTTTTCGCAAACGTGTGTTGTAAAATACTGGAATTAGATTTTTTACGAAACAAAAGAAGAATAGATTTTGTTTGCGGTATTTTTAAACTATAACGTTTTTGTAGTTTACTTATTCTGTTAGATTTTTTAAAGAGAAATGAGGACAGCAAAAATATTTCATGCGTAAGATCTCATTACATTTTTATTCCTTTCATAAAATAACTACTTAAATAGATTGTTCATCTTCTGAAAGCCACATTAAATAATCATAAAAGCAACTTTTTACCCCGCGTCAGACATCCATTCAGCTGTATAAAACATTTTTAAATGCAAAGTCTAGAATTTGAGTGATTCGCTATTAACAAATAGGTACCTAAGTTTGGCACCAAAGTAATACAATGCTATATAAGTATATACAATAGAAGAGTTATAGGAACGTTAGGACATGAAAAAATAGAAGAGGAATAATATTTGTATTTAAACCTTCTTATTAAACTGCTCTCCTAATACTTGGGTAGATACACAATGGTTATAACTATTGCTCTAAAATAGATTCTACAACAAGGCAAATAAATGCCTTGTTCCATTTACATGGGATGACGTAACGTATAAAAACTCGGTTTTCAATAAAATCCATTTGAAATTTTGACTTTTTCATGACATTTTCGTCCTAGTACACGCTTTCATACGTTCTGTTTGGTTTGAATTGGACGAGAGTAACATTCTCGTTGACGCAACGTCCCGTCCCGTGTAAACAAACTTTTGTTCGAAATTTGAACGCAGATATGTTGTTGCCTACCAACTGCCGTAGCTCATTGAAATACGATCTTTGTTGGAAAAGCGCAGCCCGCGAATATCATTGATGTTTTTCTATTCATATGGCTTTTTGTTATCATCATTAAAAAGTAATTTGAAATATTCAAAATAGGAATTTGAAACCCTTTTAATTAATCTCTGTGACCAGTCGGATCTTGCACCCATTACTAGGAGAACATATTTCACAAAGAACACTTTCACTCAGAAACAATAAAGACAATAGGACAGTACACATTATTTTTCAAAATAAATGACACAATGATCTAACAAAAGCAATTTATGAAAATACAAAAAACATAATAATAACAACGTACAAACAATTTCTTTAACATGTATTCTAACAACAATTTGACGTCATCGCGTTGACAGCTAACCAAGATGGCGGATTTAAGCAAAAATATAGTTCCCATTTTAAATTCATCTTAACAAAGGGGCTTATAAGGTAAAGCTATGGAAAAACTTATGTAATGAATATTATGTGTAAATTAAAAGCATTTACTAGCTTTCCCGGCATATTTTGACAGGTATTTGGTATCTTAGTCGCTTTATCAAAATCTCTTTTGATTCATTCTAATATAGTGCCGAATACAAGAAAATATATTGTAGACATTTTTCGTTTCACCCCATTTGCTTAATAGTATATACGTCGTCAAATTACTGCAATAGACAATAAAGAAAATACCTAAGACAAGACACATTTTTTTTCTTATTTTATTTGCCGTCGTCGTTACGTCAAACCTAACTTTTTTGCTCATATCTGTATGTGGCATAACTTGAAAACTTTCACAGTACATCAACTATGAAGTGGGTTAACTTTAAAACTATACCGCAACTTAACGGCTAAGTTAAACTGAAGTTTAACGCTTAACTGTCAACACGACGCGGCCCGGCCTTACTCTGTACATTACATTAACTTAATCGTATTCGCATCAGCCCCTCCAACATATGTAAATATTACAAATTTTTATTTTTTCTCGTGACATAAAACATCGAAATTCAGTGCTTGCTATTTATAGAATAATTGATTTTTATAATAATATTTTGTTTTTTTTACGACATTATTTATTACAATTATCACTTTTCACGTAGCTGTGTTCCATCGTTAATAAATACTTATATAAAAACGTTAATAAAACTTCGACCCTATCTATAATTTACTGAGCATTATTTTCACATTTACTCCTATCTAAAATACAGCGCCATACTTTGTAGGGGAACAAACAAAAACAAACTTCCAACTGGAATCGCCACTTTTACTTGGAAACTTTCATACCTACCGCCATGAAAACTCACATCACATCAAAAATAAATGTGATAACAGAAAACAGCGCATTATTGCGAGTAAAACAGTGGAGGTACGGTCAAAGTGCTGTATAAAAGCTTATGGGACCTGACAAAGGCTTGAGGCGCGAATACCCCAGCACCATTGCAAAGCCTATTACAGACACTGCGGACGATGCAAACTCAAATATTAACATAATTTCAAATGTGTTGTTTTTACTCCACATCGGTTCTGCCGCCCTGGTTACGTATGCACTGTGTAGTTGATTTTAAATTGGTGTTTTAGTTGGAACTGCAGTTAAAGTCAAAATTGCACGTTTCATAAATTAGTGTCATTAATTTATATTTCTTTCAATTAACCAAATTTTAATTACTTTCGATACAAATAGTATTCACGTGTTATCTAATTATTATTAAACCTTGGCCAGGATCCAAATAGATGTTATTTTTGGTGATTTAGCGAGCAGCAGAACAGATAATAACCACCAATAATTCATCGCTTATACGTTGTTCTCCGGTTCTCCCATTGGACATGAATACGAATTAGAAATTCAAATCATGTAAGTAAACTTTACCTGGTGAAATAGAATAATGAAACAATACACATTCCCTAACTATCCAAACAAGAACATTTCGCGTTGCATTTTCCACAAACGAATAACACAGCTACGCATACAATGTTTACACGCGAAAAGAGACTCACACTTGATTGTATGTACCAGGAATTCATAAATATTGAATGGTGAACGGAAATAAAAGATCACTGAATGTTCCTACGATTGTTCGTGTTATGTATTTACGACGATACAATTGATACGGAGACTCTTTGATGCTCTGCATAGTACAGAACGTGTATGGGTATAAATATTTATAATTCGAGAATTTATTTATTCTTTGAGAGTAAAATTCTTTGATGTTGAATGTGAATGATAAAGCGTATAATTTAACGGTTACTTATTTTTCCTTGCAAATGGGGATGCTTTTTATTTTTACTTGAAACATTTTTGATATTTACAAGAGAAGAATCCGAGCAAAGGTAGAAGAAAAATACTGTTTTCCGTTCCCCACAAATCACTAACTGCTGTCATTATCTATGTAGATGCAGTACTTGGATGGATAGTGTATTATTATGGTACTTTTACACTAACGATCGTCTCATTCAGTTTTGCACATAATTGTGCTTTTACGTCGCTTAGCGTATTTGTGAAGTGGTACTAGGCGAACAGTGGAATCTAGGAGAGTGGTGTTGGAAAACGTTAGAGAGAACTAGCTCAGACAATAATGAGATCATCTTTTGAAATGGTTGCACACTCGTCAACGCTTGAGCAATAAATCTTTCCTGATTGCAAATCACTCTCGTTCCTTATTTTTATAATTCTTCTTCTGTTTTCCGTGTAAACATGGCAAGTGATACAATTGATATCTAACTATACTAATCGCTCGATACTTAAGCTGACACCTACAGCATCGATTAGACTTCACTCAAGGCACTGTAATTAGAAAATATATGTACTGAGATGCACATCGCGACTATCAATACTGTTGCTTCCAATATGGTTGAGCTTGAACCTGCAACAAACGAATAATGGTAAGAACAAAGGTATTAACAAAAAAATCGTGATGTACAAAAGGCATTTTCTCATGATAAACCTGTAGGTAAGCTTTTGTCATAAATTATAATCGTTTTGATTAACAGTTAACTGTACATATTTATCCGACACAATCACCTATATTCATATTAGATCGCCCATGCAACCTGCACCATTGTTTCAACGTGCAACAGAGACGAAACTATACACGCCACTACTACCATCTCTTTCACCCCAGGACAATGCAACCTTTTGAAATGCATCGAACGCCAGTTTACTTTCATATTCACGCAAGTAGAAATAGCGAGCTAACATTAATATAGCATACACCGCTCCATAGTATTCTTCGTCCGCCCAGCCGTAAGCATTCGGGCTATTAACTTTTCTTTGATAACAGAGAAAACCATTCGACCAATAATAGATTTGTTATCGAACTGGACGGGTTATTTGAGAGTCGTGTGCGTCCATGTTAACTCGTAATTGCCGCTACTTCAGTGGCTAGCCAGTTGAGCAAGAAATTGCTCATGGCTCGTGGCTCGGCCTTTTGTCAATGTCCAATTTCAGGCAAAATCAAAAATTGGACTGTTCTGATGTTGAATATGTAAAGTTGAAAAGCAGCGTGTGTATTGTAAGTGGAGTCATATGTTATGAGAAAACCTTTTTTACCTTTCTATTTTAAGGCGACGAATTGGTCAACAATAATTCCATAACCGGCACGCGCATCTAAGGCGCTAAAAGGGGTCGGAGCGTCTGAGCGGGGCGAGGATAACAATACGCGCGCTAGCTTATAACTAAAAGTCGTAAGCGACAAAATGGTTTTGTAATTTTATTATTTAGAAATGATAATTTGATAAAAAATCCTTCTAAAATTTTAAAGAGTATGTATATACTCAACTACTAAAAAAGTTAAGAGGCTTAAATAGGTCCCGTTTGCCCATAATATGTGAATCTCTTTTTAAAAAGTGGTATGTTTGATATATTTTTCTCTGTTATAAAAGTTACCTAATCATGTTTTTACGTCTAACAAAATAAGGTTTATATCATGAACTTTCAGGTAACCAAGTTGTATTTTGATCCGTTTTGTATTTACTGAGAAAAATTGAGATCCTTGACGCCAAAAATTCCAATTCGTCCTCTTAATGTATTAAATACAGAATTCTTAAACAAATACTATCTTTTGACAAACTATCTTTGATCATAATTTAGAAGCAAAAATTTTCGCTGTAGCCAAATTAAAATTCCTTTGATGTCGATATTTTTAGCGCGTTTATGAAATACTTCAAACATATTCAGCTAGGTTACATACCTGCCTGTCTGTTATGAGCAAAATGTATAGGATAAGTAGATAAAGTTGAGCTCGAATATCTCGCGAGTTCCCGAATAGTTTGAAACCTTCACTAAAACTCGCGCAGACTCTAAAGTTATCGCTATCATCCCTTTACGAAATTAGACAAATAACCCTTAAGAGAATTAAGCGGTTTTCACCAGAATCGTGGAACGGTATGCAAGTCATCCGTCGTCTTGTCTTCATTACGTCTACTAGGGTAGCATGGCATGCTAATTAGTCTTTTGATGTAAACTAGTTGTCGCGAAAGCTGTGAAGTTTTCATCACTGTTGTGCTCCAGGACTAATCAAAGAAACGGCTGCAGTACCTTACAGATGAATACATTGAGAATAGGCATGATGACAAATTTTTAAATTCCTTTGTATGATGTAGGTATACGTCTATTTTATACGGAAAATCATTAATTTAAAAAAAATGCGAAGTTTTTTTGTCAAATAATTGCATTTTTCTCTGTCCACTTTGAATCCGGCACGAAAACGCTTGTCAGTGTCATGCCGTCACTTGTGACGTCACGCCTTGGATTGACAAGATGCAAGTAAACAACGCTCGTTCAATAATTAAGTTTTTTTGTATTATTAAATATGAATTCGAAAGTGTATAAGTGGTGTGGGGTCCCCCAGTGTAAGAACACATCCATAACAACTCATTTTAAGTTATTTGTGTACGTTTCTCTGGTTTCTCACATTAAAAAATACGAAAAAAGTGGCTTAAACTTGCAAGGCGAGATTCAAAACCAATATTGCCCAGTATTTTTTACCCACACCATTATTTTTGTGAAGATCACTTTGATGTAAGTTTTTACATAGTTTTCTAGATTCTAGTATAATATAGGTTTTGTACGAGGTCTAAATGGTAAAAAACCGGCCAAGTGCGACTCGGACTTACCCACGAAGGGTTCCGTACCATAAAAAAAATCACGTTTGTTGTATGGGAGCCACCCAAATTATTTATTTTATTCAAATTTTCAGTATTTGTTGTTATAACGGCAACAGAAATATATCATCTGTGAAAAATCCAACATGGACGGACGGACGGACGGACGGATGGACGGACGGACGGACGGACGGACGGATGGACGGACGGACAGAGGAGCGAAAACAATAGGGTCCCGTTTTACCTTTTGGGTACGGAACCCTAAAAAGGTGCACAACTGTCTGTTACTTTTAGTTTACACAAGGCATAATACATCTTTTTTGCATCCTAAAGATATCTTTATTTGATGCCAAAAACTCTCCTAGCATATATCGATTCTAGGCAAATTAGCGTTGTTTGCCTAATCAATCCTTGCTTCATGATTCGTGTTATTTTATATTCGATTTTAATAACATTTACATTCAAATAGTACTCGTTATAAACAATTAATTAATGAAAACACAGAGATTCGCAGAGGAAGTTTACAATACGAAATGTGACGTTTGTGCGAGTTTTTAATGCGTCGACCAAAAGGAGACGTCACGCGCTCTGATTGGTGTTCAAGATATCATGGCGGATTGCCTTATTTCGTAGTTTTATTTTATAAAAATAAATATTAATCACATTATTAAAAAAGAAAACAATGCGCGTTTTATATTCCAAGCTTCAACTTTAATTTAATAAGTATAATATTTTAATGATTTTTAATTACTGTCATCATGCCTATTATAAATAGCTTGCTTTCTTTTCACTGAAAGGGCAGTTTTCTATCCTTGACGAGTTTCCTTTTTATATTTTGTCTAGTTTAGTCCAGTAACTGAACTGAACTGAGCCAAATTAATTAGTAACATGCAAAATACACTAGGCTATCATAACTCACCAGCAGCTGTAAACATAGACAAATGTGGCGACCTCGCAACTACCAGGGTCGCATTAGTGGCCTTCGTGTAAGGAGGCCACGTGGGCTGAGTGGCTTCACAGCGTAAGGCCATGAAGCCCCTGGATGTGGCCACCCTTAGCCGAAGGGACCGCCAACTCGACCGGAGGCCGAAGTCATTGGCTGAGGAAACTTGTGTGTTGTTTAGGAGGCCTAGCTCCGTCTGTGGACAATGGAAAATAATTAAACGAAGAATGATTCCACGTGACGAATAAGTTAATTTTATTAATTGTTAATAAACTTTTACACGTGCGTACATGAATGAAGTTGCAGCCGACCCGTTAATAAAAGGCTAGGTAAATATGTATATAAGTACCTACTGTTTTTCATAAAAATGATACACGAGTAGGTACCTAAACGGGCGAATTTTTTGCTATCAACCGTTCAGAAATCGGTGTATCCGAGCCACTATTGAACGATTCAACATAAAAGCTTCTAAATTACGAAGAAACTGAATATTGCGTTTATTTCAAAATACAAACTTTTTGTAGCATTTTTTTTGTACCTACTTGGATCTTGAGTTCTTGACCCACACTCATAAGTAGGCAAATTAGTTACATATATACAATTAATAGGTATTTATTACGGACACGATGTCGACGAACTGTCCGGCTGTCATTGAACATCCTAGACAGTCGTTAAGTTAGTCAGAAGCCAGTAAGTCTGACACCAGTCAAAACCAAAGAGTATTGGGTTGCCCGGGTGACTGGGTTGAGGAGGTCAGATAGGCAGTCGCTCCTTGTAAAACACTGGTACTCAGCTGAATCCGGTTAGACTGGAAGCCGACCTCAACATAGTTGGGAAAAGGCTCGGAGGATGATGACGGACACGATGTTGTGAATAGAAAGTGACCCAAGTCTACACAAGTGGCTGATTTCTTTTAGGAAGCAAAATTCACCTCCAACTACATCAAAATCACTATGAAGTACTTAAAATACTATATACTCACTCTATCAGGTCGTCCATCAATGTACCACACAATATTAGCGGGCGGCATGGCCGGCTGCGTGGTGCAGTTCAGCAGCACATCCTCCCCGAGCTGCACTGTACCCGGGATGCCTGTGATCACTGGGTCTTCTTTTAACGTCACTGTGTAAGAAAAAATAGGTATCATAAATGCGAAACAAACTCTGTCTGTCTGTCTGTCCGGCTTTCACGCCTACTTCAAAGATTTCAATGAAATTACTTTCTGTATACCTAATAACGCAGATAGTCTGAGAGGACATTGGCTACTTTATATACGGGTGAGAAAGGTTGTTTCATCGGAATGGTGTGGAACCGCGGCGAAGAAATAGTATATGTTAGTTAAATTAACTCATATCATTAGGTAAATAATGGTTCAGAGATTATGAAATTAAAGTAGATGGTAAAATGTTCTCGAAATTTCAATAAATGTAAATTCTGACATCTGTATGTCACAGCAAACGTCTGAACTTACACATATAAATATTTGAAGACACATAATACGTTAGATAAATCTCTGATTAAAACAGGACAACTTCCAACCAGTTCCAGGAAATACTAGGTACTAAAGATGCAAGAAAAAAGTCGTTCTAGCCACTTGATTTCAATTTAAAATTCATATTCTTACGAGTAAAAGGAAGGGATAACCATTAGTGGTCTATTAGCAAGTCAAGTTAGTTGCTCGCTTACTTGATAAGCTGTGATTGTTCAACTTTTTGCACAACTCTTTGAAACCAGGGTTATTTTCCTTTTTTATTTTTACACGATATTTTTTAAGAACTATATTTACTTATGGTACTTCTCGATTAAAGATATAATGCGTTCTCTATAAATCGTCTGTATTGCATTAGTGAATTGAAATCGAGCCATCTTAGTCCCCGTTTGCAATGTCATGTGATTGTGTATATGTGTGAACGATATGATCGTTACTCGTTTACACTTTACTGAAACTATCCGATATATTTTGATTAAACTTAGCAGTAATACAGCTTACCTATACGTAGAATACATTTAACATTTTACAAAAAAATACCGATAGTGCAAAATTGGTTTCTCCGTTGGTTCTCCCACAGCCAACTTTAGAGGAATGGAGAGATTAGACTGCTGTTCTCTTTAAACCTTCTGTAGCCTTAGTACATCAACCGGCTAATTGTCATGAACCAGCTTACACTTACCAGCCACAGTTAAATTCTTCGTCTGCTTTACAACAGCGAACCTGGGTCCTTCAGTGGAGACCTCACACGTGAAGGACAGCTTAGTATTATTGTTCAGGTAACCTCTTCAAATCATCTGCGACCCTAGTACATGAACCACCTACCACTTACCAGCCACAGTTAAATTCTTCGTCTGCTTAACGACAGCGAACCTTGGGCCTTCAGTGGAGACCTCACACGTGAAGGACAGCTTCGTGTTATAGTTCCTCGGCAGCACTACGCTGATGGCACAGCTGTTCAGGTTGCAGCTGCCTTTGGACACGCCCCCGGCAGTCGAGTTGAATGTCCTCGTCGGTGGCTGTAAGAGAGTAGGTGGTTAGTATGGCTGTTGATGATGTGTTCGAAATTCGACTTTATGGTTTTGGAGATATTGGTCATTTTAATTTGCAGCATTTTTTTTTAAATGAGCTTTAGACACACGTTATGAATCGTGTGATTAAATCGGCTTAGGGCCCCTACGCACTGTGCGGTTAGCCGGAGTGCGGTCAGCCGTCCGGATAACCGTAGGAAGCGGTTGCGCTTGCGGTTAGCCGGGTGGCGGATAGCCGCAACTCCAACCGGAAAGTGCGTTTAGAAACCGTAGTGGTTTGCGGTTGGTTTTTATCGGAATATTCTGCGGATTTAGTATTCTAGATTGCTGGCCTATTTTGTATCTCGATTATAAATTCTTCGGTATCGAAATCCATATTAATAAAGTATCAGTTAAATGCGCGAATGTTGGTGAACACGTGTACCGTCAATGGCGGGCAACCGCAAACTAGCTTATCCGCGTAGTGTGTATAGCGACCGTCCGGCTGGCCGCCGGTCGGGCCGCAGCGCTCAGAACGACCGGAGCGGTCGGGCGGCAGCCGCGTCGTAGTGCGAATGAAAACTACATTCTCATACAAACCTTTTGTTGCGGTCAGCCGCACGGCTGACCGCATTCCGGCTAACCGCACAATGCGTAGGGGCCCTTAAAGTTGAAATGGTATAGTTTGGACAACGACAACATAGCTGGGAAAAGGCTCGGGAGATGATGATATAGTTCCTATCCTAAGCCCACTATAAAAGCAAAAAAAATACATAAATTTTCACGACACCTACACAACGCAAAAAAGATGAATAGCTACTGTTTCATTTAAAATACAAAAGCCTGTTCCTTTTCGAATATTCAATCATCCTCTTGGAAACACTTAAACCATATTTTCCATTACCGCTGAATAGAAAATTAGACACAACGCGTTCCGAGATAATATTTTATCTGATAAAAGATTACAGTTTCACGCATATAAAAGCTTCGTACAAAAAACAATAGAATCGTTAAAATGTAAATATGTTGACAAAATCATTGTATTTGCGGGACCTGGAAAATACAAAAAACCAACGAACGTTCCCATTTTATCCAGTGTTATTTATTTTGCAAACCGCAACAACCCATTTCTGCTCTAATCCCGCTAAAATATGTAAATAAAGTTTCATACGAAAAACGTTAAAACATTGCTAGAACATATTTATGTTGGTACATTTTGTGTACAGAACAAGATTGGAGTATTCAATAACTGTTGTTTCCCAAATAGGATGTCTATGTACCTATGTTTAAAGATCCACAAAAATATACATTCTGCTTTTATCACTGCCATTGATGGCTAAAAACAGGGTATCTTGTTAGAACCTCCATAAAATCACGATTGGTAATCAAAAATATTCTTTATTTTACACATTAAAACAATTGAAAAATCCTTTTCAAAAATGTTAACAACACGCAACATTGTTTACAACTTAAAGCTTAATTCGTAGACATTTTATCCCATTACAGCTATTTCGAAAAGGTTTTTGTATATTATTTATATACTTTTAGCTACTTCAAAGGTCCCTGTTTCGCATTGTTTATTGTTATTTAATTATGATAATGCTTTTGCTAATGGATTTTTGTAGAAACTCATTCGACCACTATCTGGGCTAGCTTTTATATGTAATGTTTCTCAAGTGGCCATTAGGCTTCGTGGCGAAATAAGACGGCTTTTTTATTGTTAAGTACAGGGCAAAAATATGCTATAGTACTGAAATTACAATGATAACATAAATTACATTAAATTACATAAGCCACTAAGGTGACAAGACAGCTTGACAGATAAGTTCGGCAGCTAAAGAGATAGGTGTCAAAGTTCTGAAGACATAGGGCAGACTTCTACTGCTTGTACCTAATACAACGAACCTTGTGTAAATTGCATAAAACAATTTTTCCAATGCGTCAAATTTTACACACTTACGTAGTCGACTTTTTAGCCCGGACACGGGTGAAACACACATTTCGCAAATCATAATATAACTTGCAACGTCTTCCTCTTTTTACATCATTAACGTTTTTACTTCTCAACGTTTTTACTTCTCAACCCACCTGTTGGCAGTGTTGGTCAGTCGCTAATGCCCGGGACACACGAGGAAATTATAGCTAAAGAAGTAAGACTGCAAACTTTTAGTTGACCGATGGTTGTTTTGGGCTCATAAAACAGTATGAAGATGAATGGTACGCACATTACAAAGATCAGGTATTTAGTCGGCATCAGGCCGCCTGAAAACTTCGATTGGAATCAAGATTTTCTTTAAAAAGGCTAGCCAACCCTCGGGTCAATTGTCGGCCGACTGTTAAGTCTGCAATGTGCATGGGTATTCTAGTGTTCCATACAACAATCCCCTAACAATTGTTCAATATACCTTTTTTCGACGGAGTTGGTTTTTTACTAATTCTTTTTGTACTTAATTAAGTATTGTACACCTACCTGTTGGCCTGGCGTGAACCGGAATAT
This sequence comes from Helicoverpa zea, assembly GCF_022581195.2. Taxonomy (NCBI): domain Eukaryota; kingdom Metazoa; phylum Arthropoda; class Insecta; order Lepidoptera; family Noctuidae; genus Helicoverpa; species Helicoverpa zea. The sequence continues at coordinate 1,326,096 of NC_061460.1, read as the reverse complement.
CTCATTGTTGCCTCTGTACCACTTGACGGAGTGTAAGGCCGGGTCATCGTGGTCGTTCATATAGTGGCAGATCAGGTTCGCTTCTTGGTGGGGGTCGCCGTATCGAGGAACCTCCAGGAATGTTATGTTGTGTGCCGTGGCTATCACTGCGGACAAAAGAAAGAGAATCTTTATTAATGGGTAAAATGTGCCTATATACATACATATTTTTTGGAGATTTCATCTTATCTTTATCTTTAATACAGGTGCTAGCCGTGATTTCAGCCGCTTCCCGTGGACTATTTTGTGTACTTAAATTCATTAATAGTTCTAGCGTGAAACCAAAAACAGGAAAACATACTTTAAGTACATGTAACTGCGGGAGGTAGTTCCTTCAGAACGCGGGTGGAACCGCGGGCAACAAACCAGTAGTACATAGTTAATCTTCTTAAGTTACTACATATAATTCACATAAACCAATCAACTATCTTACTATCACAGATAAACGCAGATGTGCTATTTGATATTAATTTGTAAGCTGTTTGTTTATTCAACACAATTACCACAGTAACCTCAGTGACTATGTACTAGGACACCATTGGTCTTACTACAAAAACTTTAACCACTGTTTTACACTTGTCTAAAAAAAATGTCGCTCCAAAATGAACCATATGTCAACGTCATAATTTGTCATTTTTTTAGACAAGGCTTAAACTGACGTTAAAAAGTTTTTGTGGTAAGACGGCATATGTTTTAGAAGTTATATACCAAACTTAGCGCTTCTAAACAGAGTTATGATTTATTCGATGTTTAAAGGTCAAATCACAACTGCGCGTCAAAATATACCTATTTATTCAGTTAATTTTAAAGCCCTGTTATTTTCCTACGTTTAATTCCATTAAAATGTTCTAGAATTCCATCTGCTACTAAATAAATTATGAAACAGAATCTTATTTTCTCGAGTAGCAGTAATCATAATTTCTTTTAAATTATTCATTAAAGAAATGAAAACAAGGAAGTTCTTTTGAGCGACGCTTATTTCATGAAAAAATGTTAAGGAATTATAAGGGCATTACAATAATTGCCATCAACGGGGAGGACGAGCTACTATCTTAACTGTGCTATATATTTTGCCATACATATTACGAAGTTGACGGGAATACGAAAGAAGTAGGTGAGTGCAATATTTCTAACTGACCACGATTTATTGCTCTCGAGCGTAATATATGTATGAAACAGGACACTGAATCTAAAACAGCAATAAATCAGTATACATTTCACCGCTTTTCGCTATAAAACAAACTTACTTTACACCAGCCATATCATTTTACGATCTATTCACAAAGAAAATTACTGTGCATTGCTACCCAGCAAAACCATTGCTCAGATTTTGCAATACCGATAACATTGTGCAATATACAAGTTTGCACAAACTTTGTGCAGTTTTTGTTAAGCGCGGACACTGATTAAGAAGTTGGAAACTAATTTTGCACAATGTGCTAAATGTAACAGATTTTAGTGTGTTTGTTTGTACTGTATTGCGAAATAATTTGAAGTTCTGCATCTGTTCTTGTAATGTTTTTGTTTTGATAGCGTTTTATGGTTTGGAGATTGAAAAAATATACGCATAAAACCATTTTTAAATGGTTATAAAATCTACTCATGACGAGATAGTTATTAAGTAACTTATTTGTAAGGTATGTCCATCCTCCGAGCCTTTTTTCCCAACTATATTGGGGACGGCTTTATTTTTTAGGTATAAGAGAAGAATTAATTAATCTGCTGCTAATATAAAAATTTAGACAAGGTGGCCTAGTGGGCAAAGAACCAACCTCTCGAGTATGAGGGCGTGGGTTCGATTCCAGGTCAGGCAAGTACCAATGCAACTTTTCTAAGTATATCTTAGACACCAATGACTGTGTTTCGGATGGCACGTTAAACTGTAGGTCCCGGCTGTCATTGAACATCCTTGACAGTCGTTACGGGTAGTCAGAAGCCAGTAAGTCTGACACCAGTCTAACTAAGGGGTATCGGGTTGCCCGGGTAACTGGGTTGAGGAGGTCAGATAGGCAGTCGCTTCTTGTAAAGCACTGGTACTCAGCTGAATCCGGTTAGACTGGAAGCCGACCCCAACATGATTGGGAAAAAGGCTCGGAGGATATACACGATAACCACAAAACGGAGTGAACGGGTGCTGCTGGCGGTGCCAACTCGTATTGATGGCTATTCAAACTTTATTTATTTAATACTAGCTTTCGCTTCGCTTTAACACGTTTTTGCGCGCAATAAAATAACCGCACACCATAGCCGGGCACCAGGCACGCATAAATGAATAAGCCGTCACAGTTTCAACACCTATACACGCTAATCTCCATTGAGCACAATCGCGTTCATATCGCACATGATGTAGCAACTATCGCTAAGCTTGTACTTAGCAGATTGCTAGCTCAACGCTGAAAGCGCTAGATTGTAGAATTAGCATAATACCCCAATTTTGCTGTAGTATGCGATAGCTGGCTAATTAGTGCCGTGCAGCGAATAGGAAACCGATTTAATAGCTTAGTTCCAATTCTGTTGAGAATTTTAATCAATTATGTGCATGATTGTGTTCGCGTTTGTTGTCAGCAAACTGAATTGCTCCAATTACATGACACAGGACTGGTGTAGTTGATAAAAATAATATTTTATTTGAATGCATCCTATTTGTAGGTACAACATATACGGTTGCTCGATGCATCTGTACCTATCTTTTGAACTCCTGGTGCACGAACCAATGTTTACGTTAGCATGAAATCTGTTGAAATATTTTGGAACGATTTCCCTCAGGCGAGGCGTAGGAACAGTAAATTGAAAACAAGCAATTGGACTGTTTTCTTTCGGAGAATCGATTCTCGCAGATGGAATCGGTTCTTTGGAACACTGCGCTATATTCATCCTCAATTAAACGTAGGCCGATTCTAAAAAGTTGTCCGATTCCAGTGATCGGAAATTGATAACAAATACCTAGGCAGAATAGCTATGAGAAGTTAAGTTACTACTAAGAAATGGATGCAGTTCTTAGAAATGCTCATGAAGAAGAGACATAGATTACGTCGTGTTACATGTATCGAAAAAATAATCTAAATCTTATATCATTCAAATGTTATGCATCATATTAAATTATGTAAAGTGACTATTTCTTTGACATGTAGCTATTTTAATTTCCTTGTACTCATGAAAATAAAAATGGCACAAATATTTATATCAAGGCAAACGACGTATGAGTCCCATAGCTTTTCATCTCTTCATTTACATCTAAGTTACGTAAAAAATAAGTTTCTGCTGTTAGCATAAAACAATAGCTAGGAAAAACTTCTATCTAGGTCACAAACATGGCTATGGGTAACTCCGTAAAATTTCTGGCAGTTTATTTAGTTTCAACTTTCATCAAACTGAATTTGAAAACTTTCAAACCAGCCAGCGGCAGTTCGTTAACAAAAAAGAGCACCCTAAACGTTTTTTTTTTTTGTTGTTGTTAATTCACGCTTATTTTATTTCGATATTGTGGTTTAGATCGCCAACATCATTTTGATTTTAGTACACTTTTCACAAAATACGTAAGAAGGTATAAAGAATCACATAACATGGGTGGGGTATAACAATTTTATTCTGGTTGCTTCGTGATTAATCTGCACTGCAGAAAAATTAATTAGGGCTATAAAATCATAAGGCCAAGGAAGTTCAGTAAAAGCTCTTTCTTTACAAAGTACATTAACATTTTTCACTTGGCAAACTTAGCGCCGACAATTTATTCTTCTCAGTAAACAAAATTAGTTGCAAAGAAAAACATAATTAAATCAAAACGCTTCGAGTTCCCAACAACTATTACCAGGAGAGCATAGAACACAAACAATGAATGTAAAATTAATTTATGAGATACAAGGAAGGAGCCTGCATCAGAATGGAATCGTAAAATTTCCTTTGCTAATATTTTTATGCTGATGAATCTGTTTATGTCCTTATGGGAGTTTTCAGCGGTTATTTTATATAAATAGATGGAAAATGTTAAATCTCTGGAGTGAAATAAGATTTTATTGCGTGCTGCGAGAATTCCGAAGAGTATCTAATATTTTTGTGAGGAAAATTGACATTCTATGCCAGCATTATGTTTTACAACATAGACCGTTCTTTCAGCACCTAGGTATTTATAGTAATTCAAATAAAAATTCTTAAAATAGCTCCGTGTGTCTGACAAAAAATATAATGAACCAACTCTAACCTGATACCCACAGCCCAAATTGTTAGGTATCTAATGTCGATATTTTTATATTTAGATCAACTGTCCAACTTTCAGGCTGTTGACCTTACTCGACTATCTTGGACTCGATCATCTTTATAAGATCAAATGATAAAGCGTTACTATTATAAAGGCCCCTTTTTCTTGTCTTTAGAAAACTTTTTAAACACTTCTCATATTTAAAAAGCTGGGCAAGTGTCAGTCGAATTGGCGCATAAAGGGTTCAGTACCATTATTTATAAAACGAGCAAAAAAAACACGCTTGTTAGAGAACCTCCTAAAATATTTATTTTATTTTAGTTTCCGGAATTTGATGTTATAACGTTGTCGATAAATATCATGGTTCACTCTTAATAACAGGGTCCCGTTATTCTCTTCGAGTAAAGAACCCTAAAACAGAACTTATTTAATAAAAATTGCGGTCGTCTTAACCGCTTCTCAAGTTTCAAGCACACCTTATAATTACCAGCTAGATGATGGTGATTTATGTGAACCATCAGCTTCAAGCTCGTTACAGCCTATGACTACACCATAATACTCTCACAGCATAATTTATGAATATTTTATACCGTAACGCTCTTTGTTAAAAGGCAGGAAGATACTTGATAACTTTTCTTAAGTCTCACATAAATTATTAACAAAGGTTAAGCGCGGATAAGTGATACTAGGCCAAGAGAAAATTTCTCTGATGAAATTTTCATTATGACGCTGAAAGCACGGAGTAGGCACCTCTCTAATCTTTGGTAAACGTGATATGATAATATGGAGTTGCTAAAATTGCTTACGACATTGCTGGCTAAATTGAGCTTTTGACGCAGTTCAAAAACTAGGCCAGTACCTTTAGATGTGAATCTTTTTGATGTTCATAACACCTAGACCCGTTTTCACCGGCAACATAAATGTCAGTATTTCTTAAAACAACAGTTTTATTTGAGAATTGAACGTAAAAATTTACAGTAAACAGTTGTTTAAAAAACTGACGTTTATTTTATCAGTGAAATTAGTGAGAGGAGTTGGAGTTGTATGAAAAATTGATTCAGCCGATATCAGACTAAAATTATAAACGTGAAAATTCGGGTTCCGGTATATTTATGGATAGATGCGGAGATATGTGTCACTCAAAGAAATAATAGCGGATTGAGTTATGAAACTTAGTGTGGGTCCACACTGCAAGCACGGTGATTGGAGCCTAGGCGGGCGCGGCGAGCGGTGGCGTCGGGTGGCCACAGTGAAGGCGCGAGCTCTTGTAGCGGTGTGACGTACATCAGGAGTGCAACACCTTGACTTATAGGAAATTGTTCTTTTATTTCACTCCATAACTTTCTTGTTATTGTGCGATTATTGTGGTGTGGATGTTTGCTTTGACAGATCGGTGGTTTAGATTGAATTGCACTTATGAACGATTCAGTATTCACCGCCATTTTTTAGACAAACGAATATAAATGCACATACGCCGAACGACAAGATCGAACTGGTTTGTTACCCCCGCCGTCCGCGCATTGGGTCGCTCGATGACTAGGCCCGTAGTGTGGCCAGAACGCGAAGTTAGAAGCGTTTGAAACTTACGCTCGCTGTGTCGCTCAGTCCCATCGCACTAGGCTTCCGCCTTAGTCACTTCAATATAGACGCAAAGGCGCGTTTCATATGTTTGATATTTCGCGCCCGTCGTCGCAACCGCGCTAGGCTCGCAGTGTGGACCCACACTTAAACTTAAACTATGGGTATAGCGTTTTTTCATCCGGTTGCGGGAAGTAGTTCACTTGAAATGCGGGAAAAAAGTGGGCGGTAAAAAATCCAGTCGTTTTGGACTTATAAAAGTGATGAAATTACTTATTTAAATTGTTACGTATCTATCTGTATGTGGAGGTAAAAAGTAAAAGCGACACAATGTATATTTTACACACGCAATTTGCTCTAAAATATGAAAATGAAAAGCAACCGGCCCATTTTGGCAGTGACATGTAAAAAGGGGTATTTTGTTTTTGTGCCCACTGGCCAGCCCTTTGATCTTGGGCAGGAAAGTAAATAAATTATCTTCATTGACTAAGTGACAACCTGCTGGCCTAGTTTTTTGTACTAGGAGAGCAGTAGTATGTAGGTGTTACAGCTGTCAGAAATGGTCATAATTCAAAGATGCCTGATATTCACTTCTGTATTTTGTATTTGGAAAAGATAGGTACATTTAGGTTTAATTTTATGTTTAATGATTGGAGGCTAATTTTCTTTTCATTAAATTCATTCAATGCTTGAGTTAGTTAAGGCATGTAGGGTGAGTGCTAGCTAGCATGTGGTGGCTGCATATTGTATAATGCAATACGTACTGAATACAAATGTCAATTCAATAATTTTTTGAAAGGTTCTTCTAACCTACAGACAGACATGTGTTGCTGGGGAGTTTGTTGCGCCACTTCTTCCCAGCAAAAACACATAGGAAGTGGTGAAGGGTGGGCGTTTTGGGGGTTGTCTTTTGTAAATTGCTGTTTTTGTAAAGTACAAAAAGTGCTGTTTTGCAGCCAAGTTTGAATAAACGAATTTTGATTTGATTTCTCGATAGATGGGCAGTTTAATATTCAAATAATTTTTCAATGTTAAAAAAAAAATATATAGAATAATTCAGCTTTAAAATACTCTACACTAATATTACATCCGTGACAGTGTTGATGTCTGGATAAAACGGATTTTGATATTACTTAGCACTAATGTAGCTTAAACATCAGATTATTCAACATCATATACTCATACTACTTAAATAAGTATAAAAATGATATTTTGAGTATTTTAAGCAGAGAAAGAAAAACGTGGAAAGAAACCACGAGAAGCTATGCAGGTACATAATAATCGGCCAATCATAGCCCAAAAGAATAAGGTTTTCCTTTACTTGTGTTAATGGAGATAAATAATGACAGTGAGTGATCGAGGGCGACCTCTAGCGGGGAATTTGGGCAACAATGTTATTTGTAATCGGCGGTTAATTGCCAGCCATCAAATAAAACAAATGTTGTGACATTTACAAACAAAACTCATTAGCAGTAGGTACGGAAAAAGGAAAAACTAATTAATTGGCTTTATTTACCTTACTTTTTTCATAACAGTGAATTATTATTAAGAATGATTTATTTATTTCTTACAAAAATTTTAAGCACCTCAAAAATATACAAATTTTTCACTGTTTTGCTTTCGATGAAATTAACACCTAAATTGTTTAAATGAAAAACAAAGTTTCATAAAGCCATAGCCCTATCTATACATTTGTAAACGTAAATCTTATTTTAGCGGTTACATAGTAAAATATCTAGACACACGGCAGTGTGTCCGCCAAGTTCGAGCAAAAAAAGCGACACACCGGCCGTGGGTTATATTACACGAACCATTTCGGGCCAAATTCGACCCCCCTATAACTCAAAATCTATTTTATTTACGCATATCAAATTTCTAATATCTGTTGAGACCCCCTCACTTATCTAAAATACAAAATTTCATTAATATACCTATTATAGGTCTTGAGATATTGACGTCAGAAAATCGCTATTTTTACTATACACTCACTGACTGACTCACTCACTCATCAAAAACCTAGACCACTTCCAATGGTCGTACTGACTTGAAATTTGGCATGGAGGTAGGTCTTTATGTCAAGGTAAAGGGAAAAATCTGAAAATGGCCAAGTGTGAGTCGGTTTCAAAATAATGAAGGTGTTTATACCCCTAAGGAACTAAAACGAACTAAATTTATCTATATTTATATAATATATCTTCGAATGGTCGTACCGATCTGAAATTCGTTACAAAGGTTTGTATTTAGTCAAAGTAAAGTAAAAATCTGAAAACGGCCAAGTGGGAGTCACTTTCGAAAATAACGAATGTGTAACTTTGATCCACGAACATAATATATGATAACATGTCATGTCAGTCAGTTGGTAAATCTAGTCCATTTAGTTAATCTAGTTTATTTCTTTGTAAGAAGCATAGTGCATATTCAAAACTTAATAATAAGAAAACAATAAAATAAACAACCTTACAAAAATAAATGAAATCCCACCCAAAACAAAAATGTGAAAGACTGCCAAGTTCGATAAAATGGGAATACTTCGCCTATAAAATAGTTACTTTTTAATGATGTTACTTGGCAAGTTTTAATAGAAAATTAAATACTTGATTCATTGCGTTTAGTAGGTTTATAACAAGGTGTGTGAAAACTTGCCAAGTAACATCATTAAAAAGTAACTATTTTTAACTAAGGTATGTGTATGGAACTTGGTACTTATTCAGATCTCACTTCTTTTATAGGCTTTTATAAATATACATACAAACTATGCCTCACCCGCTTTTCTGAAATCAAACACCCCTAACAGAAATTAGTTCCAGCAACATGAACCTACTGTTTAACATTTTAACTTTTTCACTTTCTCATGGAACATAGAAAGCTTAATGGGGTAAACAAGAATGGCTATTTACACCGTAATAATGGTCGTCCGCCTGTTTTCGGCTTCACAATTGTTTACACTGAAAAACTTTCTGTAATTAATGATTCATTAGGAACTAACCAACTGTGGTTGAAATAGCTTTTACAATGTTGGCAACCCCTGCTTGTATACTACAGTTCAACTGTTTAAAAATATACTGGATTTAAAAAAAGTTTTTATCCAATGAAAATATTACACTACATAAGATCTTGATCCATGTTTTCTACGTAATGAAAATACGCAAATATCTTGGAAAATATGAAAGAAAAAGCATTAAAATATTTAAAAGGATTTTCTTTATATTGCCGATTTCATAAGAAATATGCTCTTTGGATCAAACAGAAACAGCTTGAAAATATTCTCAATATGTTTTTTAATCTTCAGAAATCTGAAAATCTTTCTTCCATGTTTTCCCAAGAAAATATATTTAACTAAAGGCATATATGTGCCATTAAAGCCCCCACATTAGCCCACCGTCCGAGACGATAGTAAGATTAACTAACGCCGTCCAATGGCAGTCCAACCGTATATAATATCAATGTCTATGATAAGGAAAGCAGCCGTTCGCTCAGTCGCACTATATTACAGTATATATTAATGCTATCTACGTGCCGATAGCTTCCAAACTGTCCCAGTAAATGGGTCGAGGCCTCGCTAATATCCTAGATATTGAGGTCTCGGCTTTAAGTCTTCTAAAGGATCAAGACGTGGACGCTCCCAAATGAAATTTTATAAGATATGTTACACTTTATGCGATCCTGGTAGATTTTACGCTTACAGTTCAAGTAATACGTTTGAATATTATTCGCAGGTTATGGTAAATCTTGTACGTGATATGTTTTATGATGGGATAAAATTATTTATGGGTAGTCATATTTAATACTAGCTTCCGCCAGCGGCTTCACCCGCTTGGTGTGTTGATAAAAAGTAGCCTATGTGTTAATCCAGGGTATCACCTATCTACATACCAAATTTTAATCAAATCGGTCCAGCCGTTTTTGCGTGATTGAATAACAAATATACATCCATACATTCTCACAAACTTTCACATTTATAATATAAGTAGGATTGTCAGTTGTACAAAACTCTGTCCGTTTTACTAACTACTAAAACTTTTTAACGTCAGTTTAAGACTTGTTTAAAAAAATGTCAAATTATGACGTTGACATATGGTTCATTTTGGAGCCACATTTTTTTTAGACAAGTGTAAAACAGTGGTTAAAGTTTTTGTAGTAAGGCCATGTCTGTCTAGATATTAGGGGGCAGGTTAACTTTTTGAAACGACCAAGAGCGGATTCACAAGAATCCCAAAAAATATTAATAGTGCAAAAATAATTCTGGTATTCTATCGCGCTTTCACTAAAAAACTTCTTAACCAATTTAAATGACAACGGAGAGTCTAGAGCCTGAGAAAGGACATAGAATGCAATTAAAGCCGCTGTGAACAGCTAGTAAAATATGAATCATGATTTACGTTTTATTTTTAAATAAGACCACTACTAAGTCCAAAACTCATTCAGTTATTACTAACGCATGGTTGTCAGATGCCATGCACATATATAACAACTTAACACAGGAACCTACATCTATCACCAAATAGGAAATCAATCAAACCATTCAATTGGTGCACGGCTTGGTGTAGGTCAGTAACCAATATTAGTATTTACTCAATAGTTGAGCTGGTTCAACTAACGATAAGTTCAAATACAATTGTGTCCTTTCTGATATCTCAAAATCTCAACGCCACGCTGTCATTATTAATTTGACGATTATTTGCATCGACAAAGTTGGAGCGTTGCTTGTCAAATGCTTGACCAAAGCTGCTCTCTTAGTCATTATCACCACTTTTCACGCTAATATTAATAAGTGATATTATATGGTTTGGGTTACTCTTCAATATGTAAGTAGTAAAAAGCCAGTCGACGATTTTTGATGAAATTTTACAGTAATTTAGTTTAAGTAACAAATACAAGTCATATTAAAAAAAAAAAATAAGAAATTGCAATAAGGGAAAATGAAAGCATTACTTCGGTCTAACCTCACGTATTGACGTTACAAAAAATCCAACATTCAGAATAGTAATAATATGAATATAAAATTGCTTACATTTATGTCGTGATTTCAATTAGGTTTCCGATTAAATAACTTAACTTAGCTACAGTAGGTTTTCCGCTAGTAGGTATTTAAATTAATTTTAAAAGGAATGATAATAATATGACGCATAATTCCTACTTTACACATAATATTTGCGACTGTCCATTCATCCAGTGTACCAGGATGGCAGAGATTATCGAATCTCTACGGATCGAGGCAAGTGAATAAGTGGTGATGAGCGAGCACCCTCGCTCAGACGAAATGGGTCACTAAACGCTTGAGTACTTCTTTACTGAGTCCGAATGACTCAGCCGCTAGTTATTTATAGGATTTCTAGTGATTTCATATTTGTGGAAAACATCGTCGAAACTAAAATTATTATTTTCTGCGAAACTCTTGTACTTTTTTCAGGGGAACAGGAGCTGTTTCCAATTTTACTGGATGCATACTTAATTTCAACATTCAATAAGGATTGACTGCAGAAATTAATATTTTAGATAAATAAGATAGCTGACTACTTTAAGGACACCATAGTGTTTTTTCTAATAAATTACATAAGAGTATTGTATCATTTTTAAAGTTCAGGACTATTTGTTGGGTAACAGAATCACCTAACCTACACCTACGTAAACCTACGGAAAAGGCTTTTGTCTAAAAACGAATCAATCTGTGCACCTTTATATTATCCTAGTCATCAGATAGCTATTCGTTATAAACTATAACCATCGACGGCAACTTATCTGTCACTAAAGAGCAGTTATCTATAACTCAAACTGAAGTAACTCGTACAGTTAAGTCTAACTGAAGTTTAAAGTGCTTTTCAGTTTAGAAGGTCGACCAGGTAAATTGGCAATCAGGACCCCAAACGTTAGTCTGCATAGTTAAACAGTGATATCTTAGTATTCAGACTCGATTATACATTTGATTTAGGTTCAACTGTCGTATAAAGTGCAGTAGATTGGAATAGTAATTTTCGTATTATGTTGATAAGACTGATTTGCGAAGGTTTTTATCATTAATTGTAAGTTACTAGGGAGGAATTTAATGACAATAATTAGTTCAGATCGGTACATGAACTAGGTACCTAATATACGATTCTTTAAAAAAAGTATTGTTGAAGCTAATAATGCTCTGCAGAAAACATCCATGTTAATTATTCTGTCACATAAAAAGTCTTTGCGTTTTGGAACAATTTCACATGCTTTCTTATATTGGTGGGTCCTAATCCTGGCTGTTATTTGAACATCTTTGGTAGTCGTTACAGGAAATCAGAAGCCAGAAAGTGTGACAACTAATCTTCAATCATTCTTTTTTTTTTTCATTCTTAATCTCCAGGGGTATCTGATAGATAGGCAGCCGCTACATGTAAAATACTGGTACTCAGCATCCCATTAAGACTGAAAACCGACCCCAACATAGTTTGAAAGTTCAAAAAAGGCTAGGCAGTTAGAACGTGAAAAAATCTACTGAAAACTAACTATACGCATTACCATCTGTCCAAACAACAAAACAAGGCATGTGTCTTGTCACGAAAATCCCATAGAAAATGGCATTCCGAGTTTAAAGAATTTTCCCATTTCCCGGGACGCTCAAGCAATTTTTCTTTCTCTATAAACCGTATTCGGACTAGGACAATGACGAACATTTATAAAAAGAGAAATGTACCAAATTGGTCCGACCGCTGTTTGGTCGGCAACAAAAAGTACCTATTTTTAGGTTTTCTGTTAAAATATAAAGTTTCACCAAACAAGGCTGAGAACATAATGATGTAGATTATGATGATACTAATTAAATGAAAGCCGACTTTCAGAAATTAATCTTATGAGCGAGTATAATTTTGTGGTCGGTTACACAGTTCATTTAAGTTTCTTATGTAATCGTTACAGATGAAAGAATACCTATTTCTATAAAGTTTCATATAATTTGAATAGTAGTTTTGTGTCAAAAGGTAACAAGCACCAACACACGTCCTAACGTTTATAATTAGTTATGTATAATGTAATTTCATTAGTGTAATTTCATAAGTCCAGATAAAACTATCACTACCTTTTTTCCGTCACCACCCATCTATCTAGTACCTACCGTTCCTTATAAGTAAGTACTTGTGAAATTAACACATCGGTTCAAAAGTGAAGGCTCAGCGCTCAAAAGCCAACAGCCAATGAACACCCGATCCATCGCACATGACTGAATTCTTTCACGGATCATGACCAGCGCTGTAAAACGCCTCAACGAAAACTAAATGTACGATAAACTCTTGTGTTTACAGCTTCATGGCAAATATTTTATATAGAAAAAGTGAAAGAGTGTTTTTAAATATATTTTTTAATAATGCGTTGACATTTTTATGCAGATTACGGTGCGTACAACGGGGCCCACCCTTATAACGGGTTTTTTTTTTTATATTGCGTGACATACATACAGCACTTCTTAATTGGTTTCAATTATACAATCTTTGTTGTATAGTTTGAGTATAAAATTTGATAAAAACAGCTACAGTATTTTCAAAATATGTAATGTATGTTTGTAAATTGTAATTGTGTGTGTAATTGTGTTGAAAATCCTCAATTTTCATTTTCAAATGACAGCAACCGGACAAGCCGTGACAAAAGTGTCTGCCAAAGCATAGAAGAACTCATTATGACGGAATATGGTCACCCATCTACGAACTGACCGCGCCATGTGTTGCTTAACCATATAACCATGGACCCGTAATCCGATAATCGACGGACCCGTGCGTTACCTGGCCTGACGACAAATCTCTTAATGAAAAAGTCCCAAAAGAAAGAGAATTTTAATAGCTTAAAAAAATTTAACTGCATTATAAAAATCCTTTAGACACTCGAGGTGATGAAGTAGACTGGTCGGAAGCGATACCACAAAACGACTCAAATGAAAGAACGGAGTAGCTAAAATACTTTTTTAGTTTCCCAGTGCATTTCTTTTTCTTTCTTTTTAAGCTAGCTTCCTTTCATGTAACATAATCTGCTCTAAAGTGACGATTAATTTGATAATAGGTACTAGGGTGCCAGGTGTTAAGAAGAGTAGTTTCTATTGACAATTTTAATGTATAAAGGAATAACTTCTTGGTTTTCTTATGATCTGGTAGATAGGAACTGGACGACTTGTTGTTTTAAGCCCGATTTCTGTAACCTATCCGTTGGTTTGCGATTAGATATTGAAATACGACATAATTGATGTGGAGCTAATGTCAAAATTCAATCTCTGATAGCAAATCAACGGATAAGTAACTTATGGAAATCCAGCACGTTTGCACGTTGCACCAATTAACTAAAATCGCCAATTTGACCAATGGGCGACAATTTTATGGCTGGTTGTGGTTTGGTTATGGTTATAGTTAAATAGTGCATAGTGCATCCTACCATCAAATATGTAGGTTTTACGCATTGCTTTTATTTAATATCTTATCATCGTGGAGACCATTTCATTCACCATACACCTTCAATTCAATGCTTCAAATAAATAAATGCGAGAGAAGCTGTCCTTTTTTCGCGACACACGCCAAAACTACAGAAGCGATTTTAACGAAATGCAGTATACAGACAGACAGCCCACTATCTGGCAAAGGACATAAGCTACTTTTATCCGGTTTCGGGAATTGATGCTGCAAGAACGTGAATAAAACCGCGGGCAACCGCTAAGTAGTAGGTATCTTGATAAAATCGAATTAGGGCAATAACTTCCAATTTCTTATATAATCTCGATTCAATATTCTGTACCTTTCAATATATCCTTTCAAAATGGCTGCCCTATATTTTTATCAGTTCATTGATGCTATTGAAAATGCAGTATCTACCACTTCAATAAGTTTTCAGTTATATCCAATTAAAACCGGATAGAACTCGAAACGCGATTTCCTTAACCGTAACGTTAACTATAATTTAAAAGTATGTAATTTTACTCGCGATTTTCTTAGAAGTAACTCTAATTTTATTTTTATTCTACCAGGAATTCAGGATGTATAGTTTAAAATTCCGCTCTGATTACCAACAGAGCATTAATTCACGTAAGTAGAAGCATTCGTCAGCCTCACTCCGCTTGCAATTGAGCAACCTACATGTTCGTTCATTCATTCATTCTAATAAACGTGAACATTCATGAGAAACAAAAAGAATATTATGTAAAAAGTATAATTTGTGTAAAGCAGTGTAATGGATTAATGTTTGTGCTAAATCTAGGACCTTTGAACTTTGAAGCGAAGCGCTAGATTGCGAAAATTATCATTTTAAATTGAGATCTATCTAGAGTTGTTACACAATTAAAATAAGTACAATATACTGTAATAAATATGCCGACCCCAAGCCGACCCCAACATAGTTGGGGAAAAAGGCTCGGAGGATGATACTGTAATAAATATGCACTCATAGAATGGTCATCGTACGTTTTGGATATAGTTGTACATCAAGCGCTGATCTTTAAAATAAAAAAGCTATTTTTATTGCTTTTACTAAGCTTTTAAATAAAAGCAAAGTAATAAGCAAAGAATTTTTGTTAAACATTGTATAAAAAAAATTGAGTGCGCCATATTCTTTAAAACATAGATAAAAAAAAAACTAAAGATCTTTAAAAATTTAAACAACTTTGAACTACTTCGGCGCATCATAATGAACTCGTTAACTTACCCACAAAAAGTCCAAAAACTAGAAGTACTGGCATATTGAAAATAAAAACTAAATATCCGTAACACAGCAAAAACTTTTTCCTTCACTGTACATTTCACATTTTTATTCGTACATTATTCCATTTTGGCACTTTACTAAGTTTTAATTCCGAGGTACACTTTTGGAGCCATGAGCTGGATGCAAAACACGCACGGGATACACGAAATATTTTTTCGCAACGCGATATCGACTGCGAAAATGGAGACGCCGAGACGAGCGGAGCGCGCGGATGCCTTTAACCGACTGCGGCACAGCATCCAGTCGTGCACTCCCCTGCCCTCCTCAAATTTCCTCCTTCTCACCCCCTCACGCGCCCTTATCGCGATCCCGTAATTAGATAAATGTCATTGCTTTTGTCTGTGTTTTTTTGCTCTTTCCCCAACGAATTTTGTCGGCCAATGTAATAGACTCCGCGTCGTTTGAGACGCTCATTTACGTAAATGCTGTTTGTCTTACGACTGCTGCTGTGTGTGTACTTCAATTCCGCGCGAAAATATGTCCCGGCCTTATTGCTACTAGTTTATGATCCTTCCGACTCGATGCTCGCAGTTTCCACCCACTTCAGATTTGTTTTTATAGCCATATTTTTTGAGACATGCTGGCTGAGTTTTTTTTTAGATGGCAAGTTTGTGAACGGTTATTTAAACGCTGTCTAGGCATGAATACATTGACAAATGTTATGTGGTATCAGGACTATGTGTCTGTTTGTATATTTGGATCATAAAATTGTAGTGTCTCCCACGACACCAAGTTTAAGACCTTGTTACAGAGTGCTTATCATCTGGGGTAGGTTGTAAAATTTCAGGCAGGTAGTAATTGTAGCGCTACCAAACAGGGTTTGATGAAACCATATCACTTTAACGTCGGGTCATCTTGAAATGTAGCCACAAAATTGGACGCTGAAACAAGCCGAACTGTACTACATAATAGAATAAAATTTCCAACCGCAATTTTTCAATGAATTTAAAGTTTAGCTCCACTCAATAAAGTAGGAGCCAAGTCTCGTTTGTCAGAGTCAAATCTCCGTGCTTTTATATGAAGAGTTTTATGAAAATGAACGCAAAAGACTTGGGGAGGAAGATTGCATTCATTTCTGTGAGTACGCAGGTCTGCACTTGCAAGTCTTTGTAATCCACTATCTATGGAGCTCATCTGATTTGATGATGGAACAGATAAAGCGCTGCATTCCATTCAAATGAAGTCTTTATATTGTGTGAAGTCGATACGATGTTGCAGAAGGTGTTTTTTCTAAGGATAGTATAATTCAGTGACTGTTCTTTACAAATAAGTCAATAAAAGTTTTACCAAATATCTAATATTTCGTTGCATTTATTTAGACTAAAATTAAAGTGACCTCCTAACATGATTTTAAAAAGATTAAGCAGAATAAAATAAACATACCTACTTCAGTTATTTTCCCATCGGTAAACAATAAAAGGCGACCTATTAACAAGTTACACAATAAACCAATGTTAACGGAAAATGCGAATAAAATACGGGCTTAAAATATTGAGATAATAGCAGAGTGGTGACAAATGGCTAGCCTATCGCCCAGTTTGACCCATTTCCATAAGTAGCAACTTGAGACGAGATAAATACGGTAGCCTTGTGTACGTTTCCCTTTTTATCGCAGAATCGAAGCAGATTTGTTTTTATTATTTATATATTAGAGCAAGATTTTTTTTTCTTCGGTTTTTAATTTTTTTTTTTTTGTTTTGTTTAGCTGAAATACTTTCTTTATGTCTATTGGTATATATATTAAGGGAAAATAACTGAAAAGATGACAATGCGAGTGAAATACGGTAAACAAGGAACAGTTTCTGCGAAGCAATTGATCTCTATTTTTTGAGTTCAAAGAAAATATTTATACCACACAGACAAAAACTTATACAACTTATTATCATACCTTTTCGGAAACATGATACCATTTAGCGAATAAATAATAAAAATACCTGCCTTTATTACTTAGAAATTACTTTTTCATCTGAAGTTTTGGCTTCAGAAACATATATCTAGAAACTTGTAGCTTTCAACATTGTTCTTTTGACCTGTGTTAAGAAAACGACCTGAAAAAACTTTCATGAACACTAAAATCTGGGGTCTTTACTTTGAGCGAAAAAAATAAACTTATTTTTACGATGAAACTTAGGCTTAACGTAGAAACTGAATAGACTGTTATGTGCTTTTAAATAGCCAAATAATGAGCTCAGCAGCTTAATATGAGTTTATAGTTCAAAAAACGAAGCTTAATCTGTACTTTTTTTAATATGAATCCATTATAAGAACTTATCTATTTAATGACTGTGTTAATTTTCGTGTATCTGAACATATACAACTCAGTAATAACCTAATTATCAAAAAAAAAAAACACTGAAGGTTGCAAAAAGACAGAAAATGCGTCTAACAATCGACTTTATATTATTCACGTATACGAGAGTAACTTCATTCTTTGTAACGTTGGTGAAGTCGGCCGTGCTTTCAAGGAGTATTGAGTAAATGGAGTGCTATTGGTACAAAAAATTATTTTAAACGATAGCTTTGTTCCAATTTTGCGACTGCTTATTGTTTGTATGCTTTTTAACTGATAGGCTGGTAATGTGCTTAAATTCTAGTTTAAAATAAAACGAGACGTCTACATACAATATTAACTCGATTTGAATTTTAAGCGCTTTGTGTATCATACGATCTGGTAGGTGGTCCAAATATGACAAATATTTTTGCAATGTCAATAACTTACGCATAACTAAAATCTTACTTTTTTACTACTAAAATACGTTACAGTTTTATAAGCACCTAATATAAATAACACAAAATTTTACGACAAACTTTTATTTACAGAAACATTATCATTTACTACTTCTCCATGTGCAAAAAAAGGGGATGGTCACGTCTCACAGTGCGTGGCTCGGAAGAATATTCAGTCAGGATCACGTACGAGCTCCGTTAGGGCCCGCTAGTCCGACAATCGGCTCCAATTTCTAGTAATGACTGCGCGGCCAACAAGTTTGTGTCATGTAACTTGGAGCGTGATTATCTTTTCATTCTACCGGCGATTTGAGGGCTCTGTGTTACGTACTTGGAAGTTTTTGTTGAGTTGTCTCATGTTATTTTTATTGACTTGTATGAAGAAACGTGTGTAGAAATGAATCTGCATTCAAAACAGTGCCTATAAAATACTTATGGTGGGTAGAGCGTATTTGATCTGACAACCAGTGTGACCTACCAAGTGACAGATAGGCAGTCGCTCCTTGTAAATCACTGGTGCTCAGCTGCATTCGGTGAGACTGAAAGCTAACCCCAACATAGTTGAGAAAAGGTTCGGGAAATGATGGGTTGCACCATTTAACTACACGCAAACGATAACTATTTGCAGTTAGCAATTGCCAATTTGAGTAATAGGCAAGTGTACACGGTTGGTTATGGTTTGGTTATTAGAGTTAGTAAAAGGTCACCCTTAAAATAAGCCTTTAAAAATCGCGGTTTTTATCTCTCATAAAAATAACACATCGAATAAGCCTACCAGGAGATAAAAAAACGAAGATGATACACCCAATAATTTACATGAGCCTTCTAACTACAAAATATGTCCGCAATTTTGTCGGACGCATGATATTTCAAACATCCTAGCTCGGCTGTCTGCGTCCATTAATCACACAACGGACCCGATATGCTGCAATTAAGCGAAGCCAGGCTGTGAAGCATAGTTCATTGACTTTACAAGCCTTGTAGAACTACGGTCAACCTTTTGAGGTTCAAGTTTCGGAAATAATACGTTATACCTCCACTGTTATTGTGATAGCCTGGTAGGTTTGGCTGTGTTGACCGTTACTAGTATGACAAAAATATTACTTTCTAAATAATCATTCAGCAAGTCATAGTTGTCTATTTTCAATCTGGAAGCAGATCTCGTCGATTTTGAAAAATAAATATCTCAAAGAAAACAATTTATTTTCCTACGTATACTTTTACTACATTAAAAACTTTCAGACACAGTAAGGAAATAATCATAAGGGTGCGTCCACATGTGGCGAATGCGCCGCGAATGCGCAGCACGCGAGCCGATCGCGAGCTGTCCGCGAGCTGCGCGCGTGCAGTCACTGCAATAGTTCGGTGCGCCTCTTTAGCGCAACTCACGCAAGGCTCGTATAGAGCGCGCGAGCGGCGCGCAATCTGCGCGCAATCAGTTCTCGCCCTTACAGTTCCGTATATTGGCTCAGTACTATCGAAGATGGCAGACGTCGCGCGCCGCCTGCGCGCCGCTCGCGTGCGGCGCTTAGGTCGCGCGCGAGCTGCGCGCGGGCGGCGCAGGAGCGGCGCCCGAACAAAAATGCACGCGCGCAGCTCGCGGACAGCTCGCGATCGGCTCGCGTGCTGCGCATTCGCCAGTGGACGCACCCTAAGACATGTCAAAATCATGTAGTTTATTTTTTGAAGTACGTGCATAACCAATCTAAACGGGATCTTAAGCAATCCGATTGAGAAATAAAGTGGAAACATCACAGTTCCCTGACAGTTGGAGAAGGCTGACAGGCCCTCAGGCATTTTGTCAAACAAAGGGATGGATGGATAATCCAAGCACGGTTCTAAAAGACCAAGGAATTCATTTATCAGAACAGATTCAAAATCCAAATCCGAAATTGTAAAAGTTATGGGAATTCTCCGGACTATAACAGTAAATACGTTGAAGAATTTAGTAATTCAATTGTTTAGTAATTCAATTGTATAGTATCCAAAAATAACAAAAATGGTCTACCAATCCGATACCGCGATTATTTACAACCGATTCGTTCTTCCGTATCTGCGGAGCGTGACAATCTGTAAATTAACCACAAACACCAAAACGTGGAATATTTCTGGTGAAAATGAAACCATCACTGTGAGCAATATTTTTAATCGCGTGCCTTTATTTATTTTACATAGTTTATGTTGCATAATCTTTTATGATATTAATGTGAATTTGTAACTGTGAACTCATACATACAAATAGGTTTATCAGACCAACCATCTTCCTACCCCATGTTCTCGACAAAAAACAGCAGAAAACGCCATAAATGGTATAAATTACTATTTTTGTCCGTCTGTAAATCACAGTTTGGCGCAATGAATAGTAAATTTCCCCCCTCACAGATGCTATTTACATAAAATACCACTTAAACCCGTTAACTAGATTTATGTTTGTACGGACAGACAATGTTTTGTTAGTAGATGTTTCTTGGATATTAAATTATAGACAAGCTGAAATATTTCGGGGAAAATACGAAAAATGTAAACGGTATATTTGACTGGCTGAGTTGATAAGCGGCCAAGAATGAGCTTCCACAATATTACTAGACGTATAACAGATATGCGTTTCATTTGACTACACGAATAAGTTTTGGTATGAAATGTGATCATGCAGTCTTGTTTTGAAAAAATATGAGTTTTTATACCGTTGACCATTATTATTACACCTTATTTTTTGGCAGCGATACTGCCAAAAAATGGCCTACAAAACTAAATATATCATTTTGGTCGCATAAAAACCCTTACAAAGTATGATTTTATATTTCATTTTTAATCTACCAGCTAAGATATTAATTAATATGCTTTCAGTAAACACGGGCTATAAAAAACAACTTCACATATTTGAGTATAAATATTGCAAAGAATACGTTGAGCGTATTCAGGAAAGAGTTGGTATCCAGACTGACAGGCGGAAATTACGTCTGTAAGCAAAGCCTGGCGAGAGAACAATATGAGCTGATTATGTAGCTAGATACAGTAGATCTCCTGTAGGCTATGCTATCTTAGTAGGTTTGGGATTAGAAGATTTGGAAGATTAAACAGAATTCGTAGAACATATTAATTAAATTACTACGGTCGAAACAAAATCTTGGTCATCTGTACTAATAACATAAAGCTGGAGAGGTGTTTTTCTTGTTTTTTTTTACTTTTATCTCAGGAACTACTGGTCCGTTTTGAAAAATCTAAAAAGTTGATACTAACTCTATAGTACTACTACTAATCTAGCACTACATACTCCAAAGGCTAGTATGTCATTATCAAGTCTCTATTCTGACCCTGGAACACACAGCCACGACAGCAAATGACAGCAGGAAGCCAGGAAATGAGTTTGCACTGGCCACCAGTTAATGAGGTGGATGACATTATTGAGTCATCTCAAATATTTTGACGTGATTTAGTTTAAATAAGCTGTACTATGGGGATATAATGGAAACAAAAATGCGCAACTTCATCTACTTCAAAAATAAATAAGTGGGTTTAGAGGAACCTTTACCCGCTTTCCACATAAACTATATCCCGATCAATTTTACCTTCAAATATCAAGTTTGGTGAAAGTAAATGACAGGCGGTCGTCACGCGATCAACCGCTTACTCAACATCGAGATTAAACATTCGTACCTGCATCCTTTGCCCATCACAATTTGACAGGTGTCTGTCTACGTCACTACCTAACTACAGTTTTCATTTATCGACTTGTCAAAAACAGAACCGAAATACTCGTCTCAATTTTTTGTATAGAGCTCGCCTCGTTTGTGCAGTCACTATTACGTTTTTGCTAGGTATCTCGCTCGCAGTGCGGTTTCGATCAATATTTTTTGGAAGTATATGCGGTGGTGGTATAATAGTTTATGAATTGGTTTGTTTCAGCTGCATGGCACTTGAATGTAAAGGGAAATTATCGTTTTGCAAAACTTCCAATAATATTCATTGGATGACAATTATAATCTCCTTTAAAACGTGCACCCCTGGTATTTGCATGTATAATTTATTAGCAAGTTTGAAGTAACTACAGATAAAATTAAAAAAAAAAACACAAAAATGAAATTAATAATAGTTTAATAACCCCGCAGGGCATCTGAGGCGGATGACGGGGAGTAGCGACCCCGCGGGGCTATATATCCGAGTGCTCCAGGGAGAGTATACTGTCCCCCACCTCCGGCTTGCCGGAGTGAAGCATGACGGGGGATAGGTCTCCCGCCTCTTGGCTTGCCTTCATCGGCCGGTCAGAGTGGAGTCGCTAGAGCAAGGTTAGTCCTGCTCGGAGGGTAGGTGCCTCGTGGTAAGTGGCGAGTGGGCCGGTGATGCTGGACCCACAGGGAGCGCGTGATCTGCGTTTAAAGTCCGCCGAGGTATCCTCACCCTTCTCAGCCGCTCATGTCCCTGTTGCCCTCTTGTTGCTTTTCAGTGACTGATTCCCGGGGGCCCAGTAAGTGAGTTGGCGAGTCTCCACCTGCCATTTTAACATGTATTTAATACATTGTCATCGGCAGGTGCTATAGTTCCCGTAGTTTCCCCATTCCTAGTCCATTAGCATCCCATCACAATAGCCTAAGTAGTTTTCATCCATAGTTAGCAATAGTTTAGCACAGAACCGGGGATTGTCCTTGGGTACATTTCTATAGTGTATACAGGGATAATCGTCGATTTTGTGTTACCATTTCATTAAAGTTGTCTCAAAAGGGCTTCAGCGTGTTGGCTTCGGCCCCACGTTCGCCTTCCAAAAATCCGGGACTCTGTAGTCCCGAGGTCAGAAAGAGACATACAATGAATTAATAATTACCTTTTAATAAAAAGAGCCTCACATAAATAAAATCTTTCACCGAAAGTGGTTTTATCAATCCCACAAAGATGTCTTTAGAAAACTTTTTACCTATGTCTTCGAAATAAAACGACATCTACTTTTTAGTGTACAATAAATCAGAGAAATTAACAAGGGATGGTCTGCGACGTGAACAGATGGGGTGCCGGGAACCCGACATCGCCTGTGTTATCAATCACAAGCCCAAATTACTAAGATGTAGCGCTATATGAAATTGGACTGTACACTATCTTTTGCGGTTTTGTATTCAATTACATGTTATTTATTGTGTAGCGTTGTATTTTTGGTGAGACAGGCTGAGTTTTTGGGTGTTCAGCAATATTACAAATGTGTCTATCAAAGTACTCAGCGATATTTAATGGAAAACTTATGTGAGGTGGTAAGGTATTGTTATAAATGTCACGCTTTTAATATTTTTTTATAATAAGTGTGCTCAAAATTCTACTCTCCTACTTTTTATAAATAAGGCTAAAAAGGTTAATTTTTAATACGAATAGTTTCCGCAAGACACGATTGAAACAAGTATATTACACAATATGTATATAGATACTAGGACAGCATGACAATGTTGGTATCACTTTCTCCCGGCGATCCTTTCGTGGAAACAATTGAATAATGTTACCACTAACAATACCAATGTTACGAGCAATATATTTTAACAATATTCTGTACTAGAAGTCGCAATGTTAAGACGGCTATAACTGTGGCTTCTAGTAAGCAGTTAACTTTGAACGACTCGCGTAAACGAATGAGATATGGATAATGTAGATCGAGTTTAACTGTAGGTTTTAAAGAAGAGTAAGTTATTTTTAACTGGAAATCAATATGTTCAAAGATAAGAACGTTTTTGGACTTCAGTATAAAGTGGTAAAAATATAGGTAAATTGCCATTTAGTGTTCTAACGCACATTGCAACAGTTTATAGAAATGCAATCAACATAGCAATCCGGACTAGAACTTCACTTCCTACGATTTTTCTTTTAGTTCTTTATTTTTTTTTAAATTCTTACTATAAATAGAAAAGCTATCTAAAGTACAGTGTTGCCACCTTTAAACCGGCCAAAGGAACGTTGCGAACGAATGGAACCTTTCGAAGCGTCACAGCTAGATGCTACAGCTACAAAATTAGTTTGAGATAAAAGCGAAGAAGATGTCGAAGCTAGTTTTAGCAACTAGTTGACAAAAAAATTGCTCAATATAAGGTTTCATCATCTTCTCAATTATAAGAACATCCACGCCATGTTTCGCCATAAGATTTTCAATTTTCCCAGTTGGGAGCGGTCTACGTCCAGACGCCCACCTGCGACCTTTGCCAGGTTGTCTGATCACCTCGCTGGTAGCCACCATACACTACGTATTACGCCCACTTCTTTATAAAGTTTACCTCCAGATCTTTAACTTCACAAAAATCCTATATACCTAATTCGTTCCAAAAATTCAGGAACTAGCAATTATTAAAACAAGTGGCGATCAGGGTATCACGGAGGGTGTTTGCACAAATACCTCGTGGCGACAATAATACGGCGGCCAATATGAACAATATATCATAACGAAGTTGAACTCCGGTCGCTGTGGTTTGTTGCGCTTTGTACTCGCCGCTTCGACGCTCTGTCAAATTAAACGCTGACCATTTTCTGTTTTATGTATTTTGTTTTTTAATTAGTAAGGGTTATAGTGTTTTTGGTTGCTAATGGTGACTGAAATAGCGTTGTTATTTTTGATATTCAGTAGACAGGTTTTGAAATATGTAGATCATAAATAGAAACCAATTAAAAAGCAAAACATCAAAATCATGTGTCTATTACATAAATAAATTAATAATTTCATAAGCATACATATCTATTTTTCATAAGCACACTCCGCACCACACGACAGGAAATTAAAGTTTTCTCAAAAAATCTCGTTAAAGAATCGTCAAAAAACCGCCATCTTGTAAAAATGCGTGCAAAACAAAATGCCTTAATATAATATTTAATCAAATGTACAGTGGCAGCATGTTTATCACACTAATTAGCTAATTACCAACGATTGTGCCGACGAGTTAATTAGGTAAGGTCCCACTGTTAATTAAAAATACTCGACGCATAAACGAAATAATAATACGACAGTAAGAGTGCGCTCGTGTATGTTTATTCAGTTCATAGAATTCTTGTCTTGAGATAGTTTCATGTATATAATTAACAGTTTGTTTGCTTGAACGTGCTAATCCGAGAAACTATTGGACTGAATTGAAAAATTATTTCAATGTTTAACAGCCAAGGAAGGCGGTATCTACCTTTTATCCGAATGCCCAGAGTAGTTGCACTATAGTAGCACTATGCAGGTACCTTGTATGAATGATTCAAAATAAAACCACTGTGTCACAGTGGAAGATCAATCATTTCTGGAGGGTCCTACTATAGTGCACAGATTGCGCAGAGACAGGTGCACTCACTATTCCTTCACTCTCATCACCCGGGAAGGCAATTCGACATTAGCGGAGAGAGATCCGCCACAAAATCATTTGTTATATGTTGTTTATTTTTCAACGGTTCTTCAAACCATATAAACAGAATTGTGTTGCTTGTGAGTTCGTTCTACCACTTCTTCCCAGCAAAAACACATAGGAAGTGGTGAAGGGCCGTCATTTTGGGGGCCGTCTTTTGTGGCCTTCAAACGCTGATTTTGAGCCTATGTTAAATAAATGACTTTTTAGATTTAAAAATTAATAGTATGTGGTTGTCAAAAACATTCACATGAGTTACCAAGAGGAGCAAACCGTGGCTATATACAGGGGGTGTGTGCGGTGTCAGCGGCCGGAGATCAAGACACGCCGCCGAGGAAATGAAGCCGACTTACAGACCACGTTATTATACTTCAGTGTCTATACAATGTGCCTGTAAACAGATATAATATGTATAAAGAAAATATCAACGTTTACCAACAATCGGTCGGTAGCAGAAATTTTCGTGATTGCAAAAAAATGGACTGTGATTTTCTTTTTTAATTTTCATGAGTTTTATTTTGTTTTTTGAAAAATTATGACAAAAAAAAACTAGCCTTTGTATATCCAGAATCAACTTGCTCAATTTTAAATAGAGGCCTTTTCGGCGGCTTCCCAGATAACTTAGTTCTTATTTTAGCACACCTATCATAACGAATCCTAAAAAATACCTAATTATCAATTTATATAAAGCATTTTTATTTAAAAGCTCTTCAATATCAATGACTAATATCATATTCTATCTCAAAATACCTTCAGATAAACCACACAAATAATAACAGACGAAACAAAAACTCGATACTAAAATAAGAACGACCCACTCATTCCCTAACATCGTCTCACGTCATTAATATATCAGATTACAACAAAAAAACATATTACAAACAAAAGAAACAAATAAAAGCCAAGTTTTGTAAAGTTACCTTATCTATATATCTTGTCCGTATCGCGAAAGCGACCATTTTCCCTACCACTTTAACATGACCTCCGAAATTTTCCTTACCCCATACAAAGTCTTCGTACGTGGATAAAAGGGGGAGTTCTATAAATACTAGTCGTTAATCATATATTATTCAATATCGTTTCCTCCGTAATGTGCCTTTTCCTATATTTTTGTCGCCGTTAACGTGTAAAGGTGGTGCTTAAAGGTGCGTACACAATTTGATGGGTTTTGTTAATGATCGTCATCGTTTTAGGTTGATAATGCTATTTGATATGACGTATATACTTTTTACATTCAGCATTTTAATGTTATAAGTATAAAAAGTGGATGTGGGTGTTTTAGTTTTTGTTTAGCTTGTTAAAAACCGTTTTGAACAGTAGCATTTATAAGCGCTCTGACGTATTCGCAATTTCACTACATATTTCTAAACGAAAACGAGCAAAAATATCATGAAACAGTCGTGAACGATAAGGATAAACTTCTTTTATAGTCTAGTTAACATTCGTTTAGTTTTTTGTGAACACATCCCGAAACTGCGCATAAAACTTGATGTTTAGAAAAGTGCGAGTGAAGAGATAAAAACTTTTCTCCAGGTTTACGACGATCATCAAACTACGTACCAGGGCGTTATGATGCAGAAGGAACTATTAAGATATCGGTGGTAAGATGCTCATTGGATTTGTTAGAGCAGATGAGGACTGATTTAAGAGCCATTTGGTTCGAAGTAAAATAATAAACTGGATAAAGTCAATTGAAAGACCTGCCACAGCCACATAAAGTGACATTATTTATAATGAACCGTCTTACTGACAAGTTTACTGTCTTTACGGTCGTAAGTACCATTTCATCTCCTTATATTCTTGCACGAATAGTCTTGAATGGCTCCATAATATATTTAGTATAATGAGCTCATTACAGAGCACGCATTATTTCAGAGGCGCGTCGTGTTACCGACAGCCGGAAATAAAGCAGCGCCGCGCTATGTCGCCACGTTCGATACTAACCGACATCATTATTAGCAAATTATTCGAAGAGCTCTACGGATGTTATGGTGCTTTGGTAGCCAGTGAACAAGAATGTCATATAATATGCAATTCGCATCGATTTAATATTTGAAAGCTAATTAATTAATCTTCTGTATTTTTTTCTTCATAAAGGATCTATACAGTTCGTTGATTTGGAAAAGTGTTTTTTTTTTTGGTACTTTCCTGGAATCAAACTTATACTTGAGAAGTTACATACAATTTCAAAATCATATTGATGTCAAGGTTATCATTTGTCCCATGACATAAAGATACCACATGAACTGATTATTTCTTTGTGAGAGAAGTAATTTTCCTCCTTGTATAAATCACGGCCTGATTGCTATCTAGGTTAATGTTGAACGCGAACCATATTTTGTTAGCTTTTAACCTTATTTGAACAAAACTCTGTTATAAATAGAATCAGTTTAAAATTAGAAATAATTACTAGACGATAAATAACCAGACCAGCTATGTTAAATTAACAGGAGCTGCTTTCAAGGTCCTACTGACCTTTGGAAGTCCTAAATATTTGTATACTCCATACATTCACGTATAAAATAATTTGCCTCTAGTTTTTTTTAATGTAAAATATTTTTTACAACTAATGGGCAATGACGCTTTGCCTCACATACCAGGCATGCATAAACAAAAAGCACTTACTTACAACGACCTTACATACACCTGGCAGTAACCTCAAGCGCTGTAGTCACACCTCCGCCATACATTCGGCTATATTTATTCAAACAGCTGCAACAATGGGAACAAGAAGTGTGCCTCGCCTCACGTAACACCTATACAGCCAACGTTTAAACAACTACGTTTACTAGTGGCTAGGGACCGCTCTATTTGTTACTACAGGTATACTCCTGCGCTCCTAGTAACTGCTGAAATGCAATGCTAAATAAATTGCATTAGTAGTACTTTGAAAATAAAAGTTATGTACTTAGTTTATCCTTTTTTCCGTTCTGTACCTAAAGCGTAAAACGGGAGTTTTTTGATAGACTTCAATGTCCATCAGTCTGTCTATCAGTCACCAGGCTGTTTCTTATAAACCGTGATAGCGTATAAACACACTAGCTTCTGCCAGCAGTTTCACCCGCATCCCGTGGAAACCTCTGCACGAACCCGGATAAAAAGTAGCCTATAGCCTTCCTCGATAAATGGGCTATCTAACACTGAAAGAATTTTTCAAATCGGACCAGTAGTTCCTGAGATTAGCGCGTTCAAACAAACAAACTCTTCAGCTTTAAAATATTAGTATAGATGATACGCTATGAGAAAATTTGACAACGAAATTAATGAAAAACTATTTCCAATATTGGAAAACCCACTTCAAATTAATTCACATAAAATATATAGGTAAGCTACCAGGCAATCATATCAGTGAAGAGATATCACAGGTAACGTATGCACATAAAGAATTCCCCATCAGTTCACATCGCATCACTAGTCTGGCCACGTGGTGCGTTTCCTGTATTTTTCAGTAATGTTTATGTATACGCGCTCTGAATATATTGACTCCATATAAATCTTCTTACGGACTGTATTGTCGAATGCTTGCGGGACTTATGATAAGTGGGGGTATTTCACAATAGATATATCGATGGAAGCATAGTTTGGAAAAGATGCTATATCTTTTATGTGAAAGGTCGCAGGTGATATCTTTTTATTTCTTGTGAGGTCAAGGTCTGCATTTTGAGGTGAAATTGAAGAAAGTTTGTGTTATATATTACTGTTTCTTCGACTTTGAAGTCCTAAAACTTTAGTGTATTTGTTTTGATTAATACGTTGTTAATCATAACTAATAACACTATACGTTACTTTATTTAAAGTCTTACTTAATTAATCGCCGCAGGAATTTAAGGGAAAATTGAAAAACAATACCATCAATCTAACTAAAACAGTTTTTTCTTAATCCAAAAAATACAGATTACATAATCCCTTTCTTATCTACATATGTATCTTTATCTCATAACTAATATCCATAGACTTACAAAGGTTATCTAAGGACAGCACGTTACAAGACAGAGGTTGCACCCGGCGGCTTGCTTCAAACGTGAGCAAAACATTACGTGACTCGCAAGCGAAAACTAATGCGTGTGATCAGCTTACGTAGATAGATTATAATCATAATTCTATGTTTTTGTTTTACTTGCGTGCTTGTTCAGATTATAGTGCGTGTTACGAGAATAAATATGTTTAATTAAAAGATAATAAATGTGAAAAAAGATGTATAAGCTTTATTTTTAAACCGATTGGTTACTGTCCGAAAATTACTCAAATATCTGCGCCGTTACTAAGAGAAGCGATTGTAAGAAAAAATAAAACATTTTCAATTTGAAAATCAACATATTTCCGAAAAAAAATATTTTATACGACCTCATTAGAAACGATAGGTAATTTAATAATAAAACGAAAAACAACATTATACATAAGAAAGTAGCTCATATTCGATTAGGAGTCCTCAGGAATAAAAAGTGAGTAAGAAAGCCATTTTCTAATTGCGCCCGAGCGACGTTTAAAGTGCGCACATAAAAGTACACGATTCTACTGTATCACTAATGTTGGGTTCCGTACTGAACTCTCTGATACAACTTTGTGTATTGTATCTTTTTGTATTTCTTTCTACAGCGTATCTAGCTTGCTACGCGTTATTAGGTCTGTGGTCTACGTAGGTTGCTACGCATTTCGTAGTCGTTGCTACGAGCGTAGCAGCTACGCTTTGTAAAGTTGGTGATGCGTTTTGCTTATCTTAATGATCTTTTGTATACTAGACAGTGCCTTCGGCGTTGCTCGCTTCATACCTATGCATAATGATGGCCTAAAGAGATAGTGATAGTGTAACTTACTAATACGATTCG
This sequence comes from Helicoverpa zea, assembly GCF_022581195.2. Classification (NCBI taxonomy): domain Eukaryota; kingdom Metazoa; phylum Arthropoda; class Insecta; order Lepidoptera; family Noctuidae; genus Helicoverpa; species Helicoverpa zea. The sequence goes on along the minus strand of NC_061460.1, from coordinate 1,295,689 downwards.
TAGCGAATTTGGTAATTATATGCAACCACTTTATATTCAAAGAAATAAAATACACTACTTAAAATTCTACTTTGTCAAAGTTTATACCAACAATTACAACTAACAAGCAGCTTTAAACTTTAAAACAGATTGTGAAGACAAATTACTATGCAATCCATGTCAGCGACGTCAATAAAGTCGCAGAGGTCATGCAGAGGTCATTCGAATTCCTGAACCAGTGAGTTTTAATGAGAAGAATATTAATTGAGTGGATTTATAAGACGCGTTTTCACTGGATGGTAAGATTTGTTGGATTGTGCATAGCGCAGTGATAATATGCTCTTGGTATCTCATGTTTGCCTAGTACTTCTTTCTTAGCTGAATTAATACATAGGTGCATGCATGGGTTATCCATTCATCCATATAATTCAATCAAAAGTATGTTTCCACAAAAATATGTCATGTAAATACCATTCTATTCACAGCGGATTTTGACATTTTAGTGTTGTTATTTTTATGTACCTGGTAAGCTGATACCCATAGAAGTTAACAGATAGATAAAAAAGGAATTCGAAATTCAACCTTGAAAAGCGGCCATTACTCAACTATCAGCTAATGAGCACTTTTTAAAGCTAAAAGCAACATCATTCCTGCAGTGAGTTCTCCCCTTAAAAGCGCTGTTCAAACGACACCATCGGAATTTATACTCTAATGGAATTCCACTTCAGATGCGTGCTCGCATTTTAAAATGGAATATTGTAAAATACCCACTTTACTTAAACCTTTTGTACGTTTAATCTTAAAACTTTAATTACTATTAGGTCCAGTGACTGTAAATTTAATCTAAGTCCTAATTCGTCCGCGCAAAATCTGAATCTGAGACTTCAAAGATTTTTTAGGGCTTAGATTTTGTTTATCTAACAAACTAGGGATTTTGCTTACTAAATTTCGTCTGATTTAGCATTATTATTAATTTTAAGTTCTCAATTTTATTAATTACAGTAACCTGTTTATTACTAAAACATAATCCGAATATCTATTATAAATAATCCTGTATATAAATTATTTTGCAGCATTTAACTCATTTAAAATTGCTAAAACGGGGGCGTATCAAATCTCCAGCACCAATAGGAACGAACCATACAGATTGCACTTTCGGGCACTTAAAGTAGAAGTCAAAACGTAGAGCGAGACTTAAAAGCCAGTGGCTCAAATTGTTCCCGAGGGATACCGAACGTCGCCGATGCTTCCCGAAGCTGGTCGATTCTAATGTAGCTTCCACGCTACGGAGAAACGAGTATATTGACTTGACCAAAGAGATATTGTAAAAAGAATATTGATGTAGGTTTTTTTTTTTGTGGAAGACTGGCTTTTAATGCTATAAGATGACTCCTGTAAACTCATGTCATCCTGGTAGCACACCTGTCCAATAGAAGCAAAATAATAACTTAAAAAAGTATTATTTTTGTTCTTATGATAAAATTATCTAACGTAACTCGTAATATCAAAGTTGTAGTTATTCTTTATCATCAAGTTAATGCTATCTAAATTAATATGTCTCGAGCGTAGCGAATTCCCCAGACGTACCAAACTTTGCTAGTTACAAGCAAAATACTTATTTTGCGAAGTAAAAACTTGCACAATACTCTGACACAGGTGCTCCACAAAACTATGGAATTAAAATACATATTAAGTTACGAACTTTTATATTGTAATTGGAATGTAGGTATTCTCATTAATTTAGCAGAATATGTAATTGTTCATTTCGAAATGTTAGCATCGTAAAGACATAGAAGTTTAGAAATGATTTGAAGAAATAAAAAAACTAACAGAAAACAAATTACATAAAAGATGATACAATTGGTGGCTCAATAACATCATGGTAAAAAATCAACAAAATTAAATTATTCGAAATAACAAAAAAAAAAAACGACAAATCACCCAAAACACGATCCCTCGCACAGATTGGCGAACCTCTCCACAATTATAACAACAAAAATCTTGTTCCAAAGCAACATAAAGCCGTCCAATCAAATTATACCCACAACAATATTACATTTTTGTGTACAATCATAATAAAGAATCTTGTTCCGGCATCGCTAACTGTCAATAAACCGCGTCTGGTCTCGGAACAAAACATTAAAATGAAGCAAAACAAAATGGAAGCGAGCGAGGTATTATTACGAGCTTATGTAGCCCTAGTACACCGAGATAACGAGTGTATCGGGGAATAAATGGAAATAGATGTAAAAGAGCCGGTTATCTTGAAGCTTTGGCGCTGGTTTACGTGTTAATTAGTGCCCTAATGAGGTATGTAATGCCCGACGAGATATGCTTGTTTTGTATACAAAATGCTCGCTTTGTTTAGAATTAGAAATACATCTATAATGCACGAATATCGAAAGTGGGCACAGGTAAGCAATATTGCATTTGTTCAAGTTTAAGAAAATAGCTGTTGTGTAACTTGTTTGAAATCGGCAATATCCAAACGTGTACCTTTAATCATTTCATTCTCACCAATAATACTCACAATTCACTATCAACAAAATAATGTTTTTTTACCGCGTATCTAAAATCACAGGTAATTAGGTCCGTGTGTCGCATTTTCACATAAAAACTTAACCAATCCAATTTTTGGTACACAGATAGTCTTGTTGGAACCTGATAAAGGATGGCTACTCTATCCGGGTGTGGGAAGCAGTTCCCTCGGGACGATTTCCGTGCTTCATAACAGGCCATTTCTGCCAAGATCAGTTTCTTGAATGTGCCTTCCTGGCAATTAAATCAACCGTCATCTGCCTATCTTATTATTATTCATGCGTTCGTTTGTCTAACTAACTGCCTTACTTACGACACTAAAGACAATAGGATTATACAAAGAAGGTCTTCCAATTGAAAATTATTTTTTCCGAAGAATTTTATAGGATTTAAATTAATTGGAAGGTTTCGTTCGTTTTTGTTTTGTTGTAAGGGGCTTTATGGAGGTTAAAACGAAGTTGCTTTTCCGTTTTATGAACTCCTGGTAGGTACGTTTTTGCATAATAATAATCTGATTGCTGTTTTTGAAATAAATGGCGTAATGGAAATGATTTTTTGTGTTAGGTTCACTCTACTAGTTGGGCAATGTTTTTTGCAATATACATGTGTACATATTTTTTACGCAATGCATGGTGTGTACCAAACCTTACCACTAAGTGCAATTCATAACTTCATACATTATTTTATCGTAACATACTGTTAACACAAGAAGCAGCACTTAGTTTTCTTTTTATATATCATGTTTCAAAGTAAATCTTTTGTTATATGTATGAAGAATATTGACATCCAATTTGAAAAATAACTAGTAAAAGGCAATTCAATTATTTCAAGGTTTTAATAAATACAATAGCGTTTTATTTTTACGATGGATTGTGTAAGAAAATGCGCAAATCTCAATATCATATTATTTATTAGTTCTCTAAGTTCACTAACACAAACATTGTCTCAAGAATAAAGTTTTATTCTTTTCTTCACGTTTCTAACAATACAGGGTTGTTTTGTTTATTTTCCATCAGCAACTGCAAGTAACAACATTTGCCATCGCAACGCAAATAAAGTTATTATCTATTCGACAACGACTTGTTATCTGGAAGTTTTTGCTTCGCACAATAAATTCATTGGAGTCAACAATACTTACTTTTGAATCTTCAGGAAACGCGAGCTCTATTTAAACTTATGAATGCAAAAAGCAGCCCCGTACTAACGTTTCACGATTTCATTCAAATTACTTCAATTCCTAATTACTTTAATAGTAAACCAACGTCCTTGCCTTCTTTTCGTTTGGATCAAAATTCTTGGTAATATTTTACCTGTAAACGCTAAAATAGATTTAATAAAATGGCCACTTTTTCTGAGTACCTACGGAAATTGATAGTATTTAACGTGTTGAATAATTTTGATCGCCGGTCTAGGAATGATTTTGACTTTGCCGTAATGCTTAATAATACCTATGAATAGCAAACATAGTGATAATTTTTACCTTATATTTGTTACATACCTAATATCTGCTCTTTTTTTAGTCATATGTTTACACGGGCTCAATATGCAAAAAGTTATGATTAAAGATCGACCTATAGTAGTGGTCACATAAATAAGCCGGTCCGCTATAAACTATTCGTTATAAATAATAAGGCTTGTCCCACTGTCGCCATCTGCCGGCGGCGGCCGCAAATTTACTGCGTGCTTTGTACATCTACGGTTTTAGTACAAACAAATATTAATTTATTGCACGATTCCTGTGAAGAGTACTTTGGGAATTAAAATAATGTGGTACTCCTAGATTCTGTATTTGTAACACAAAAGACAATTTATGTTTGCTAAATATTTCAGATTCATTGTTCTACGGCGTAAGAAAACGAGAATGTTGGTTGATGAATGATGATTAATCAAATTCGTAATTTAGTCTTTCCTTCTTGTCTTCATATAAAAATACTAACGTTTCCATGTCAAACATACTTAGGAAAAGTAAATTATAAAGCTATAACATACATAACATTATTTTATTAGGAAAACATAAAACTACACTCCGAACGCATCTCCGTAAGCGCCATAGATTAGTGGGCACAGTTTCGAAGCTAACTGAACGTATGCTGAATCGGGTCGAATGGTGAACATCTTCGTCACTAAGTTCCAAATGTGGTATGTATACGGCTCCACAATAATTTTTTTAAGGGGTCCCCCTCGGACTAATAAGTGGGCCTCCGAAAAACCGATGGGGTAAAACAATTCACTGCTGTAAATGGAAAGCCCTGTAAAAAAATCAAGAATTTTTTAACTGTATTTTTACTACCTACCTTCTATCTACACTAGGAAAAATGTAGATGATCACCATCTCCAAGATACTAGGGTTGAATAAGATATTAGAAGGATAGGATTTCCAAAGTCCAACCCAGTCATTGTGAAGATAAAATGTAAAGCACGGCCCCTCAAATAGGAGTTCGATTCCAGTTCAGGCAGGCACATAAGTATGTTTTCTAAGTACTAAGGGTTTTCTTAATGTATCTTGGACATCGATGACCGAGGAAAGTTGAAGAGAAACTTCTTGAAGAAACCTGATTAAAGCTCATTGCTTCTCTGTACAAAAAAAAGCCTGTGCCCTGTTGTGGGACAGTAAAAAAGGCTTTGATAAAATTCGAAATGACCTTGACAATCCCCAGATGTAGCGTTGTGAAGTTCGGGACATCTTCTACGGAGCACTCTTTCCGTAGCCCTAGCGCCATACCCCGACCATTGTGTGTTATCGTACGTAGACAATATTTCGCTGCAAATATAGATTATATACAGTGTTGTAAATATTAAAAAACAACGCTTAATTTTAATATCATCAACGACAAAATAATTGTCAACCCATATTGAATTGTAATACCAAGCCGTAACTATTTACCCAACTGCAATTTATTATAGATTTGTTTTCCATTTAAAAACGTTTGCAACAATACACGCAGCATGACTCCACAAGTACACAACAATAAACAAGCAAAAACAGTACATAATACAAATAAGGTAAAATAATAAATAAGTAATAAATTTATACAATTTCAAAAAGAATGTCCAAAAAAACTCACTGAATAATTTCCTCGGTCCAATTTTGTCCAACCTCATCTTTCGATAACCTCATGGCTCCAGTTGCCAAATCAAATGGAGAAGATTTCGCAATCCAATTTTGCGGCAGAGAATCGAACGACTTCACCACCAACATATCGAGATCCAGATACACTCCCCCCCAGCGGTGCAGCGTGAGCATCCTCATGATGTCAGCGCTGTGCGTGACAGGGTGCCGACTGTGAAGCAGCTTACTCCTCACTATCTGCTGCACGGCGGACTCCTTAGAGACGCTGGCCGCGTGTATCCTGGCCAGCCTGACGTTGCTGTACTGCAGCAGCTTGACGAGGCAGCTCTTCTTGAGCATCGCGTCAGAGACGGGCGCGTTGAACAGCAAGTACACTTCCCAGTCAGGGTTGGCTCTGGCGGCGGACTCCACGGCACACGCCTGCCGCGAGTCCACGCCGCCCCGGCACGACGTCTCGTGGAAGAATATTGATTTCAGTTTGGGCATAAAGCTTACATCTTCTACCGACATTAACGCATCATTGTCTGTATAGCTGTAGCACTCTAAGTTCTTGTCTGGTTGCGGCCAATAAATGATCATCGGCTTATATTTCCATTGAACATTTTGAAACGTGTTCCAGAGCATGACGAGAAAGTTTGTTAAAAGAACCACCATGATTAGAAACTTAAGGAATTTCTTTATATTGTATATCATAGTGTACAATTATAAGTAGACAGTTTTTTAACAAAATGCTTTGCGCTGTTCTCCTTTTATAATAGTAACAAAAGCATTACATACATTACATGAACTAATAGTAAAAAAAAACCCACGACGGTAAAAATCATATTGAAAAATAATAAAATACTCAAAACCCCCGACTGAACCAGTTATACCATACCCCAGACTTACCATAATACATAACCGAGGAATATCCGTCGGGGGCTGCCATTAAACCAGCTAAAGGAATTTCTAGTGTCGTGAATACAATTATTGACGAATTGTAGATGTTTACGATGACATAAAATACACTCATGAGTATGATCAATTGTTGAAATTTCATATAGAAAAGGCAGCCCCCGACGTTTATTCCTCGATTATGTATTATGGTAAGTCTGGAGTATGGTATAACTGGTTAAGTCGGGGTTTCGGGTTATTTTATTATCTTTCAAAAAGTTTTTTTCAAAATTTTTAATTTTGCTTAGTTTTATTTCAAACTTTTTAAAGAGCATATACGAATTATTATTATAGTCTATATAATATGTAGGTAAGATCTCGCAAAAATACGTTTTAGTTTTAATAATATTGCAATATAATCGTTTCAGTAGTGAGTTAATATCGTAAGACTTATCTTAAACCATGCACCAATCAACTACGAACCCATCGCTGAAGACCGCATTGAAATCGGACAAATTGTTATAATATATATACAACATGTAACGTAATTAACGCACACCCTCAAACACCCCAATTAGAATATTACGTTATAATCATAATACATACACTGAATTTTTAATTTAACATGTATATGCATTGTTATTTACTAAATTAGTTATACCAATTCTTGGAGAACTTTTTGGTCATACTACTACGCAAGCAAATATCGCGCCGCGCGCCGCTCGACTCGACACAACATAACGAAACTACGGAAAAAGCCGACAATACACGAAGTCTTATTACTTTGAGTTACGGTCTATTTGAATTTGTTTTGACTGTACAGGGTTAATATGACAATAATTTCCGTAGTTTTAATTATTTTTGGGATAAAAAATTACCTATATTAAAAATGATATAAATCGATTCAGTAAACGATTCTGAACAAACTAATTTCAGGATGTGCGTTAATTAAGTTACATGTTGTATAATATTGTATATATTATTAATATATTGCAATATTATTTTGCACTAATATTGTAGCGCCCTCTAGTGAGTTACAGATGATTTTTTTTTATTTGGGAACATGCATTGAGCACGTACACATTGCTGATGAAAACAGAATTGAAATCGGACGTTTTGATTATATTGCAACATTGTTTTGCACTAATATTGTGGCACCCCCTAGTGAGTTACAGCCATGACACCTATCTAAGAACATAAACACATTGAACACAAATCCGTTATTGAAAACCACATCAAAATCGGATCATTAGTTTAGGAGCTAGGTGGGAACATTACTTTGCTGTTTACACTAATATTGTGGCGCCCCCTAGGAAGTTACAGTCATGACACCTGTCTAAGAACATGAAATTACCGAACACAAATACGTTATTGAAAACCGCATCAAAATCGGATCATTAGTTTAGAAGATATGTATGTGGGAACATTACTTTGCACAAACACACAAACACACAAACGCAAATCTCTCACCCCAAACGCATATACCTGCTCCGTTCCGTCGTGGGTAAAAAATAGTTCACAATGCATATTTTCTATTCTGTAAGTAAACAGTACCGTAATCCAATATGTTAGCAACAGATTATAACTACGGTTTTCAAAATTGAATCACGACACTAAATAACATTAAACGCGATTGAAAAATGAATACTTCGGTAAAATATTTGTAATTCACTAAAATGTTAATGGATTTTATTGGTTGTTTGAGGTAATTAATTTTTTATGTTCGTTAAAATTATGATTGCAAAATAGTAATTACAATTGCGATAAGGGTATAAGTATTAGTTTAATAAAACTCTTATAATTGTTTGCTAATTTCATTAGATTTTTAGTAAATATAAATCCAGACTATTATTTATGAAATAACTTTATGACACAATGAGACAATTTTTTTTAAAGGTTGGCCTGGGATGGCACAGAATATAGTTTCCTCAGGACTCCGGTGAAACCGCGAGAAATTACTGGTTTGTTATTTAATTATAGTAATTTCAACAAACGACACATATTCGTTTTGAAAAGCCCCCAAACATCTTAATCAATTATCTTAATTAATTAATAATTAATTAATTCAATTATTAATTATCTTTTATCAATCAATAATTCCGGCAGATTACGATTAAAACCTAAACTCTTTCATTTCGTATCACTACAATAGGAACATTATAAAAAAAAAAAAAACAATCAAAAAGACAATAAATCTTCGGACCATTTCGAAATAATGCAATTCTGAAAACACATAACTTTGGTCTTGTATTGGATAATTTATTTTTATTTTGAGACGAATATACCCTTTTAAGATCTCGTCGAGACGTAGGTACCCTCGCAATGCAATTTGATAATAATAGCGTAATAAAATGAGATATCGTGAAGCTGGATGTGGCCACGAAACCAGAGATACGTACACTGAAGTCCGAAGTTCTAGTACATTCTTCGCAAGGATGTTTCTTTTTTATATACAAGGAACTTAAAGTTAGCTATGATGCTATGTCCTACGAATTGTATTTAGGAACTTATTAAGTTACAGAATACGTTGTTCTTACACACACATTTTTTACTATCTGTCGTTCAAATTTTGAGTTCCATAGATTGAACTACCAATAACTGAAACAAACTGCTTATAACTTAGAACCCAAGAATTTCCCATCATCATCAGCCTTTCGAACCTGAGAAAGAGAAACTTAAATGTGTCAATCTTCGAATAAACCTCTGTTTTCGTGGCCCTGCCGGGTGTGGCATCTAAATAAACCGCAATAAGAAGCTAGCCGGGTCGTTGCACGCGACCTCTGTGCACGTGGCGAGCTAAACCTACCTCATTTATTATGCACAGCTTTTTCTATCCATGCATATTTAAGACAAATTGTTTTTTCGCAGATAAGAACCCGTTGCCACCGAATTTGAACCTAATAAGTAGTAACTAGAAGACTCAAAATGGCTTAAACTCTCATCGTCTTTGAAATAAGATGCCTCTAGTACTACGCATATTGGCGGTCACATTAGTGGTTTGTTACAAAGGAGTAAGCAGCTACACACATGCATTACGTCATCATATATGACGTCACAACACCACACTATTTACACACGCACCAGCTTTAGTTGGTAAAGAGGTTTTAATTGCTTTGAAGAAAACCATGGCAAAATTACAAGCCTTTCTCAAATTCAGTAATTTCAATTTTCAAAGAAGCAAAGAACCGACTAATAGGTACATACATTAATTCAAATTATTTCTCCTAATCATACTTAATTAGTCTAATTTATATTCGTCTACATAATAATGTGAAACTTAAAGATAAAAATTACACGAGGCTTTTAGCGTTTATTTACGTTGTCATGAGTCAGGGAGCTTCCATTAAACCGACCGTTGCGAGGGGTGTAATGTTTTAAACTTGAAACTCGACTCTTGTTAACTTCACAGACAAGGCGACTGAAAAGTTGTCCACAATTTTCGGAGGTGAAGTTTTTTCTGTTTTGTTTTGTTTTCTAGGAAATTGAGAATAAATTTTACAGTTGGATGAGAGTTTTCGGGGTCGTGGTTACACAATCAGACTTGCGATCTGTTCGCTTTACTTTGTGCAGAACGATGAACGTTCACTTTGCTTGTTCAATAATCAATATCTTCGCTCCTTGAAGCCATAGTGGTTATCTACGACTTTATAATGACTGAATAACAGGAAAATTAAGCCTATGCTCACAAATGGCTTAACTAATCTGTCTAAAGGCTATCAAACAATCGAATTCTCAAGCTGATCGATATCTCGTTTCGTTCAACGCATATCCAATAATTGCTACTTACAAAGATCATTTTAATAATTCAATATCGATCACACACGGAACGCGATCGAATAAATCTTTCATACTCGGCATGATTCGATTACTCTTCAATCACATGTCACCTCGAATCGTTTATTAATTGAAACCGTGAATATGCAATCTGTATTAAGGGTTATTGCAATAAACATTGCTCGATAAGCATGCAAATAAGTTTTCGAGTAATATTGTTTGATTTATAGCTGTAATTATTCAGTCTTATCAATTTGTGCTTGTAGAAACTGTTTTACTGTTTTCAAAGAAAACTAACTACTACCAAAGACGTATCTATCTTAGAGTAAAAAGATTATTCGTCATCTAATTGACTAGGATCACAGGCAAGCTTAAGAGATGACATACCAAGAAGATTCATTTCTAAACTGCTGATTGTGTAACACATGAAGTTATTTAATAGGCATGATGACAAATTTTTAAATTCCTTTGTATGATGTAGGTATACGTCTATTTTATATGAAAAATTATTAATTTTAAGAAAATGCGAAGGTATTTTATCAAATAATTGCATTTTTCTCTGTCCACTTTGAATCCGGCGCGAAAACGCTTGTCAGTGTCATGTCGTCACTTGTGACGTCACGACTGAAATTACAAGACGCAAGTAAACAACGCTCGTGCAATAATTAAGTTTTTTGTGTTATTAAATATGAATTCGAAAGGGCATAGGTGTTGTGGGGTCCCCCAGTGTAAGAACACATCCAAAACAACTCCTGATAAGTTATTTGTGTACGTTCCTCACAATAAAAAAATACGAAACAAGTGGCTTAAACTTGCAAGGCGAGATTCAAAAGCAATATTGCCCAGGGTACAACTTTATTTTTGTGAAGATCACTTTGATGTAACTTATTACATAGTTCTCTGGATTCTAGCATAGTTTATAATGTAAATAACTATTTCGAGGTTAGGTTTCATCTCTCATTGTTTTTTAATTAAACTAGTATACTTACATGGAAGTTTTAACATTTCTAAATTCAGCTGAACAAAAATCTTTATTTGATGCCAAAAACTTTCCCAGCATTATGATATCAATTCTAGGCAAATTAGCGCTGTTTGCCTTGATAAATCCGGGCTCCATAACTCGTGTTATAAACAATTAATTAATTAAAAACAAAGATCGCAGTGGAAGTTCACAATAACAAAATGTGACGTTCGCGCGCTTTCGCGCGAGTTGTTTTGAGAGATGACGTCACGAGCTCTGATTGGTGTTCAAGATATCATGGCGGACTGCCTTATTTCGTAATTTTATTTTATAAAAATACATATTAATCACATTATTAATAAAGAAAACAATGCGCGTTTTATATTCCAAGCTTCAAGTTTAATTTAATAAATATATTATTTTAATGATTTTTGATTACTGTCATCATGCCTATTCTGTGAATAATGTTTACATGCTACATGAGAGTACAGTCTACTTTTTTCTTTGTCCTCTGAAAAAGCCAGTCGCCCGTCTGTTCCCCTTAAAATGTTTATCACAAATGGGGTTTATTAAACGTAATGAGCGGCGTAGTCGTACATTAGTGTATTATTTGCAGCTCCGACGAGGCCAAACCGACGTTATTACAACCTACGTATGGAAACCGTAATGTCAACTGTCGCTTGTTTCATATTTTATGTGGAAAAAGTGAAGCTATGATTATGAGGTTGATGTTTTACGGACCTTTTCTTCTCCTAAGGTAGTCAATCATCAGAATTTTGTATGTAAGGGACTAGCTAAGGTACTTAATATCATTCTAATTGTGTCGGGTTATAATAAACGTGAAAATGTTAACTAATACGAGCTTTGTAAAAACTCAATAAAGAACTGATTTATCTCAGGGCTACCTTTATGATGACAGGTAATATAAAATCGTAGCGATCAATGAACCAGGACACCATAAATAAAAGTTAGTCTTACGTAAGCGCCAATAAAATACCCAAGTTATAGCTATTAAGTCGTATCTTCCTCGAAACTGCGTCTAAGAAGCATCTAAATTCGATTTAAACCCAATACCGTGGATATAATCCCTGCAGATGGAAGTTTAAATCGCAGTTTCGCTATTAAGTTTTTGACTAGTGGCCAATTTATTGTTTATTCGCCAGCGTTCAGTTCCGTTTGATGCAGAACTTTATTATTGTACGTGTTCATACTTTGGTTGTTCATATCTCTGTTTTTGGTGTGACTCCTAAGGTGTATGTTTGCTTGGTCTCTTTAGCAAGCTTTTGCAAAATGAGAAAGATCAAAAAGCGCCTTTTATAGTTTGAATCTAGGTTTTCGCTGGTAGGTAGCCAAAAATATCTTAGGCATTTATGTACCGGAGACTTTTCATTAACTTTTGAAGTTTTTTAAATGTCGTGTTTATACAGGCTGTTGCAGACTTCACAACGACCCAGTTTATTTTTTTGACACACTTTTAATGCGTAAGTAGTCTTTTTGGTAAGAGGCAGATACCTAATAAACCGCGCCAGAGCTAACACGAAATTGATGGAAAGCTCTAATATCAAAGGCTGTCCAATCCAAAACGCAGTCATTTAGCCATAGACTAATAACAGATTAATAACAGAGTGTTCAATAATAGCAACAGTTTATTTGCCAGCAAGCGGTGACACGGCGAATTTATAGTCTGTGGTCGGGCTGGCTTCTGCCGGCACTGAATTAACATTAAAATAACTCGCAAATTGCACACTAACTACTTACAGTGACCATCATGTACAGCGCATTAGGGTATGTGAACTTTAACTTTTTATTTACTTTTACAGAATTATTTTCAAACAACTTATCCATCCTAATATAAATATTACGAATGTGAAAGTAAGTCTGTCTGTTAGTGGTATTTTAATTTTTGGTTCACACATCAGATTTTTAGTTTACTTTTTATTTTTTGCCGCCAATTTGCATTGGTTGACCACCTTTAGTTGTTTCAAGACTTAAAAATATTTCATTTTAAACACAAAACATAGAAAACAATTTTTAAGTACGAAAACTTTTTTTATTTTCTTCTGGCATCATCACAAAGAAACAGAATAAGGAATTTGACGAGACTAGTGAATATTGACTGGCAATGCGCATCCCCGCTGGACGCTGGACGCACTGTGAATAATGTACGGGTCACGTATACACCGCTTTATACTCTCCTAGTATCGGGCCCACTTGATATATGCTACCTTAGTACCTTATACTCAGTACCTTGAGCTCAGGAATGTATTATTTACATTTAATTTATGGGAAGGAATAAGCTTGGAATTAAGCTTCACGAAAATATTTGAGTTTGGTTCGTCGACCAAAACTGCATAAGTTAATTAAACTAACCGTTACTATACAAAGAAAATATACAAAATACCAACCTTTCAACCCATGATTCGCAACGAAACAACATAACCAGTCTGGCGCATATTTATTTTTACCCACCACATAAACCCATTTAATGCCTTACGTACCGTAATAAACATAAACCATTGTAGGTAAACGATGTAACATCCACGGCGCAGCTAGTCTATTTTTGCGTTAAACAGTATTATTAATTTAATAAAGGAAAATCCTCGGTTTCCCATAGTTATGACCACACTAAGCCACATAGCCGCGGCAAGTAAAATGTGCTTGTTCTAAAAACACGATGAAAAGCTGCCAAATGTACGTTATTTAGCTGCACGAATATACGGGCGAGTATTTTGATGGGAAACGTATGAGTTTGCATCATTTATGTGTGTGTTTTACTAAATTAAATTACGGGAGTTTCACTACTGCAAATGTAAATCGGGTATCCGTTATTCTTAATGTGTTAAGCTAAGTTTCTGGCTTTCTAAGTGCACTTTATTTATTTGCAGAGATTTCTGACCAAATAGGAATTACAACATAATTGTGTTTAACCAATATATCAAGTTAATGTTTTCTTTTTGTTCTGTTTTAATTGTAAAGAACATTGAACTTAATAACTTACTTGTGCCATGAGTCATATGTATGTGTTATACACCGATTGTGTAACTATTGTGTCGCATCGTAGACATTGAAGTGGCTAATTATATATCTGACAGCGTCCATCGAAAATATAAACGCAGCGACTTTTTATAAAAAAGAACTCCGTGTGTCTCTCCACATAATGTTGATAGAGGCGTATGTTTATTTTATGATGGTATTTTCCAAAGTTTTAATGTGCACTTTGATAAAACATCACTTCAGTTTTACCATGAAATTATCATAGTAAATGATGTATATTTTATTCAATAGTTTTACAAAATGATCTTATTATAGGGAAACTAAGTATCAAAATATTCAATATATTATGATGTATTGAAATATAATGTCGTAAGCCATTCGCCATATATTCTTCTCACTTATTGACGAAGCAGTTTGCTGGCTGCGGTATACCGAAGCTGACAGCATTCCGAGAAACCACTTACTGTGTATGTGCTCCTAGTAACATATCATTGGGGTTGGCCACGAGGTGACATGTATCCTACATGCATCAGTGCAAATTGTACTAACTATTGTTACCAAGAAACAATATACTTTAATTTGTTTTCTTATTTTAAAGACACTATCCATTTTATAAAAAAAAAAACACATAAATGTACTAATGTTATGTCAGGTATGACAATGAGAAGATACTACTGTGTTCAACTTGGCCACAGCATTTATACGGTACCTATACCATAAAATGGATCTGTTTATTTTGCTGAACATAATATAGAAAACATAAATGCACTTCCATGCTTATTAAACCAACACAATATCCAATGCCCCATTTCACAGCTTTAAAGGAACTCGCTATAGTTTTTTTTTTAATTAAACAACGCGGCAAAGCCAGGGACTATCTAGTCCCGGGCTAATTTAAGAGCTAATGAGTTCAAGCTAATCTCAGAAACTACTGGAATTTATTGCAGTTTTCACTACCACTGAAACTTGGAATAAGGGTCCGTTCAGATAGACCGGGTCGGAGAGCAGAGCAAATTCTTGACACGTTGAAAATTGAGTACTTAGTATTTGAAGTAAGGTTTATTTTTGCATGTGTACTGCTTTTGTCATTGAGAATGCTCGAATGCGCTCGGTAAGAAAAAATAAGAGGAGCCGACCGGCTCCGATCGTGTATTTTTTCTTGACGTTTGGCTCCGTTTGCATGCTCTTTAATGCTCGCGCAGCCGATCGGCTCTGGTCTGTGTGAAAAGAAAAATGCGCGCCGATGCTCTCCGACCCGGTCTATCTGAACGGACCCTAAGGGTTGATGTATTAAAATCTCGCTGTGGCGTGTAAGGGTTTGGTTATTTTCTGACATCGTTTCAAACGAGATATTGAAGCTACCAGGTCATCAGCACGAGAAAGCGATATTTAATTGACAGTTATATAGTCAAGCTGTCGCAAGAGCGGCTGCTGAGCACGAGGTCTCGGGTTCGATTCCCGAGTCGGGCTGAAATCGCTTTGTGGGTTTTAGAAGACTTTCACAAAGCAGCCGGGACCTGGAAGCTGGTGATTGATACACCCGTGCATCGGAGAGCACGTAAATGTCGGTCCTGCGCCTGATCTCTTACCGGTCGTGTCGGATTGCCGTCCCATCGGGTTATGAGAGTGAAGGAATAGTGAGTGCACCTGTGTCTGCGCAAATGCTCGTGCACTTTAATATGTCCTGCGTAGTTGGCTAATCTCTTTACATGAGAACAGCCGCCGTAGCCGATAATCGGCTAGGAGGACATATAACCTATAATTTAATTGACAAATGTCTATTCAGAGCAATGAAAGTCTAGAAAGTTAATATTAACATTTTAAAGTGGATTTCAATAAACTATCTAGGTATCTGTTGAATTGCTTATTAAATAAAGATAGGGATTCGACATAACTCGTGCGTTTGGGGCACTTTCTAATTTTCATTCAAACAGGTATAAGTAATAATTAAAAAACTGCTTTAGAAACAATTTCATGAGAATAATAAATATTAAATGTAAATAAGCGTTTTAAGTGCTTGTAAGGAATCCATTAGCAGATGATTAATCTAGAGCTTAGCTAAATTAGATTCCATGCACTATTTAAACGACTTATATCTTTATAAGAATCTTTTTATTCAGTCTAAATGACTTGAATATATTTTTATAGACTATAAAGATTTTCATAAACCCAATAAATACAATAACTATATACTTAGCTATCCAACTAAATGGAGCCATACTTATGATGCCAAATAGAAGAATAAAATTAGAAACTCTCAAACAATTATAATTCCCTGGTACATTCATCAACTTTAGCCTCAAAATATCGCATTACATTCGAACATAATTTATGTTTTCTTCCAGGAAGGTCGGTCAGCGCGTGTAAGTTATATTTATGTAGGCATCGTGTATATCAGTTGTCAGCAACAAAATTAAACTTTTACATACATAAAATAATCAAGTAAAACAGTGTATTATTAATTTTTATTGTAAAAAAAATAAAAATAAAAAAAAAATGTGTCACTTATTTCCTAGTTATAGTATAGATAGCATGCATATGTATGTGTGTTTATTATATTCTTTATTCAAAACAAGTAAACCACGACGACAATGGCATTTATCTTTTCTCTTTAAAAAAAATGCGTTCTCTTGTGAGTCTATCGAAAGAGAATGATGTGAGTATTCCAGTTCAAAATCTAAACATTAAAAAAAAAAACCTCGAGCAACAGGTGAAATTGTTAATTGAACTAATATTTAACAACAAAAAAGGCTCACTTTTACAAGAAAAAACACAATACTCTGGTTCTTATTATAAAATGGCACGTTATTTCATAACTCCTTTCACATACATTTATTTATTCTCTCTTCTGAAATTTGACCCAAGTACCATTAGCAGCCTTGATGTTAAAGTTATGAGGCTTCAACTTGATTGGATCCATGGTCTTCTCAGTTTTTACAATGTTGAAGTTGAGAATAATGTCGTACAACAGCACTTTGATCTCCATCATTGCGAACCTCATGCCTGTGAATGGAAGATCCTATTAGATATGCATTCCTAGTATTGATAAAAAATTTTGCGCTTTAATTTATACGTTTCTTTTGCAGAGTTCGTCAAATAACTTTGCGTTCGTCATATTTTGGGTACGATATTTTTACAAAATGTGCGAAAATTATGTTGTTATTGCCTGATTGGTGAAAATTTTAATTTAAGAAGGGCAGCGTTACTTAAAGACAACTCAATTAGTTTAAGTAAATTCACAAGTTAATTATTACTTCTTAAATTCAATTAGTGTAAAATCAGCTGGTATTTTTTTATTTACCAATACAAATCCTGGGGCCACCACCGAAAGGCGCGTACGTGCAAGGTTTGATAGTATGCTTGTTCTCTTCAGAAAACCTTTCAGGAATAAACTTGTCTGGTTCGGGAAAATATTTGGGATCCATATGCAAACAGTTCACCATGTTGTAAACTATGTCGCCAGGTTTCAGCTGTAATCGAAGAGAATTTTTATGTTTTGAAATTATAAAAAAAAAATAAGCTGTGTCAATTCGGCTAATCCTCTGAATAGATGATATTATTTCTCTGTGTTGTTCAAAATTTCAATTCGCATCGTAAATACGAAGAAACCAACTATCGTCTCTAAAGAATGAATTTTTAAAGTACTCACTGTGTAAGGACGTCCTCCTTCCCTCGGTGGGGGTAGCTCGTATGTCTTCACACAGGTCCTGTCCATAAAAATGGCAGGCGACCACTTCCTCATGGTTTCTAAAACAAAACTCATTTCAAACACACACCTTTTAACTTTCTGGAATTGCCAATAACATTCAATTTTGTATATCTTTCAAGACAGTTTCGAAAAGTTGCATACCGTTAATTACACATTCCATATATTTGAGTTCGCTGAGACTGTCAAACGTTAGCTGTTTCTCCTCCTTATGCCGTCTGCACTCCTGGTACAATTTCTCTTGGACATCAGGGTGTAAGGCAATTTCGTGAATTGTCATTACCAGGGCTGTTGCGGAGGTTTCGAAACCAGCCGCAAAGAATATAAAAACTTGAGAAGTTAATTCATCTGCAGTCCATTCTGTGAAAAATATATACAAATTTAAACAATGCTGATGCATTATTAATTCAATGAAACTTCATGCATTGACGTATTATCAAACTATGTATTTTAATATTTTACCTCTAGGAGCCTCCATAAGCAGTTGTATCATGTCAGGGCGCTCCACTTTCTCTCTCTTTCTATATTCAATAGTAGAAGATACAATATTCCTAAAGAAATTGTATGTCCTGTCGGGAAACAGGTGGAAGCCTAATCTCTGTAAAAAAATATTTATTATACACAAACATTTTCATAATTAAGATCACTTTTAGGGCCCATTTCATCAACAGACGTTTACTTTAAAGACCGCTTAAACGACAAATTTTACTACGACATTATATTTTTGTGAAACTTAACTTTTTCTAATATTTTTTACATGAAAAACAGTGGTTTTTCTAAAATCGGACGTTTATCCTGTTGGTGGAAATGGCCCCAAGAAAGCTATTTAATTCATTATTACCCTGCCCAAATTAGGAAAACAAGTGTTCAGAATTATTATCATTTTCTGTTTCAATCCAAAATCAAAGATAGTTGTGCCAATCCTATAGAATTCATTGTTCCTATCCTGCAAAGAGTTGATCTTCAGGCCGAAGCCAGCAGACGCGATGACGTCATTCGTATACCGACGAATTATATCGTCCACTTCTATGTTCTGAGATCGGTGATCTGAAAACATTTGAAAAAGATGAAACTATCTTCTGGTTACCTACTGTTCTGTCGAAGGATTCAGTAAATTCAGTATTTTATTGTTATTTATCAATTTACCATTATATATGTATCTAATATCTATTGTCAAAGGAGTTAATAGCTAAGTAACTGTAATTGACCGACTAACTTAAGCAATGCAAGGCGCGGTCTATCTGTAGATGGGTGACCTGATAAGTCATGAAAGTCGAAAGTAAATGAAAGTTTCGAAAGTCACGTCAAATTGGCTGATTTATATCCTGTTTACATGTCTACTTACCATTCAAATACTCGATAATATTCTGTGAGTTTTCCAAAATCAGAGGCAGCATGTACTTCATTTTGGAAGAAGTGAACGCAGGACTTAACGTGGTCCTCATTTCTCGCCATCTGTCACCTACATAATCAAAGTACGGTTATAATTTCAATGATTATATAGGGCCCCGCGGTGACCCCATAAGATTACGGTCATACAATTAATTTATAGGAGCAACGGATGACCATTGCGACATTCAGATTCGTAATTTTATTAGGACATCACATGCCTACAACATTGACATATATGTATAATGTCGAATGGAAGATACATCTCTTCCTATATACCCACAATATTTTATTGATAATATGAATTTAAAAGAATTTATTAACAGGTAACCATTTCCCGCGGTTTGACCTACGACCCGAGGGACCACTCATATTTTCCGCACCCGGATAAAAAGGTGCCTACGTCCTTTCTCATTTCAATCGGTTCAATACTTTCACATTGAAAAATCGAGTCGTAATAATCGTAAAGTCGTAGTAATAGAGTCGTGGTGGCCTAGTGGGCAAAGAACCAACCTCTCGAGTATGAGGGCGCGGGTTCGATTCCAGGTCAGGCAAGTACCAATGCAACTTTTCTAAGTTTGTATGTACTTTCTAAGTATATCTTAGACACCAATGACTGTGTTTCGGATGGCACGTTAAACGGTAGGTCCCGGCTGTCATTGAACATCCTTGGCAGTCGTTACGGGTAGTCAGAAGCCAGTAAGTCTGACACCAGTCTAACCAAGGGGTATCGGGTTGCCCGGATAACTGGGTTGAGGAGGTCAGATAGGCAGTCGCTTCTTGTAAAGCACTGGTACTCAGCTGAATCCGGTTAGACTGGAAGCCGACCCCAACATAGTTTGGGAAAAGGCTCGGAGGATGACTTTCACATTGAAAAATATGAAATAATGATTTACCTACAGATTCATCAATAATTGAATTAAATAAACCTACATTTGGGCCACATAATGTTTCGTTCATCACATAATATGAAGTACAGTCGTGCAGTCAAAATTTAATTAATATAACAACTCGCATTAATTATGAAAGCGTGTGATAACAAAACTATCGGCTATATTCAATATTGGCTCAACAGAATGCAATTTCGTTGATGAAAATAACTGATCAATTTCAGTCACAAAGGAAAATTACTACCTATCTACGCACGGTATTATTTTTAACAAATTGTAAATAATTTTCTCAGAAGTCCAGTAATATTTTTAATTTTGACCCACATGTTTTAGTTGCTATAAGTTTAATCTCCTCAACGTGGCTGAAGTCCTGGTACCATTTAGAAACTAGGATTAAAGCGAAAGCCGCTTGATAAAACATTTCGAGGCCGTTATTTTTGTACCCACACCAATAACATGTCAACCCCACTTTATTTTGGCCTATTAGATCCTGTTAAAGAAATCAACTAGGTTATAAATTCAATAAGTCCTAGTCCCCTTCGACTATTAGAAGCCATCAACTCAACATTCGACCAATCAGAGGGGCTCGCAAATATTACGGTCAGACTCAACGTATATCTGAACCGAAATGTGTCAATGTTACGTTATCAACTATGCTATAGTTTTATGTGGAGTTATATATGAAGTTTTATATAGACTAACTATATAAACACCAAAATTCGAAAAACGGGTAGTCATTAATATCGGTTCCCGTCCCCGAAAATGAAATATACAACGTGAAAATTATATTCAAAGTAAACTACATAGGACATTACAAAAAAACAGTACAAAGACAGCTTCTGTCAAGCCCAGATGAATTTGCAGTCATACTATTTTTTAATTTCTAAATCCACCTTTCCTTTTTTTGGATGCCTATTAACTATGATTACTTAGGTACTATTAATTTGTTAACAATTTCTCATCGCTCTGTGTTTAGCGTTATGCAGCTTCGAAAGACCTACTAACTTTGAGAAACACCAGCCAGGGTTCACAAAGTTTTTGAAACATTTCATTACACATGATCACGTTTTCTTTCACAATTCATACCTTTCATCAAGAGCAGACTGCCAGCGAACAACGGATCTGCCTCTGCAGTGAAAAATTCTCTGTGGTCTGTGAAGTAATCGAAATCCTTGATAGTAATGCTCTTGATAAGCTCAGGATCTCGGATTATAAGCACCCGTAAGGTCAGCTCCACAAAGCCTACGTACCTAGAAATTAAAATAAAATTACAAAAAAATTACATTAATTTACATCACATGAATTTAGAGACAGAAATAATACATGGTGCCATAATTTCATATCGAGGTACCGCTTAAGGATTCATGCAAAAAAAATCTTAAAATCAAAATCTTATTTTTTTTTATTTTCTGCAGCGTATGGAAGAAATGTTCCTCAAGCCAACTGATTGCAAAATACAACGTTAACATAAAACAAATATTGTAACTGAGAACATTATTTTGCTCTGATAACTTTTTAATGTCGGCAAGTCGATTTATTAGATAAAGCTACGAATACTAAATTAACTCTTTTAAAATACAATGCTTATATGTTTTCTGTTATTTGTAAAACAAAATCCAAATACTGAAATACTCACTTTTCATCAGGGAACGCATCATAAACTGCAGTCATGTCATCCAAAAAATGTTTGGTCGTCAGCGTAGTTCCGAGTATATTGCCAAAAATTGGTATTCCGGGTAAAAACTTCACATCTCGTTGTTTGAAATAATTATGTACTTGTTTATAACTGTAGAAATAATACCCTAAGAGGAAGGTGAGTAGAAATATTACTATTTCGAATATCATATTGAACGAGCGTACGAGTGAGTGGACTGCGATTGTGTCTGCGTGAGCGCAAGTGAGCCGCAAGTACGGAGGAAATAGAGGATATAACTATTGGTTGATAGATATAGGTTGGTATATGGTGCCAAGGTCAAGCGCAATTGATCAGAAAAAAGTTGCATTGTTATCTATTTAACAAATAAATAAATAAATACAAGATTTTTGGGAACTTTTTTACTCATAGAATATAAAAAGACAGGTGTTTTTCTAAATTAATATTGAATTGTGATAAAAAATACAAAACATGTATTGTCATTTTAAATAAGTGCATTCATGCTTTTACGGTTTCGACGACGGTTTTTTTATAAACTCCAAATTTATCGTCACATAATCACACCAATATAATTTGAAGCTATTAATGTTAACTGTTTATAATATGAATTTCCATACAGATAGCAGATGTTATCTAACACCATCAATCCCGCTTGACTTTCATAAATTGAACCAACAATGTTAATGACTTCAATTGATAAAGGCGTAGTAGATAGTCCCGGAGGGTCAATTCTGCCCTCTTCAGCTAAAGAAATTTCGACCTTACTGTGTACTAAATACAGTTCAAAATTGACCAGCTGGCTAAGTGAAGTATTGTTTGTACACAATACGATGATAGTAAAAGGCGATTCCACGTAAACGCTAATAATAAATGATAGACGATGTAAACAGTTTTTGAGATAACAAATTCGCATCGTCACTTTTGAAAACATAAATAAACTTACAAATTGTCCCGATTAATTAACACTTAGGTTCATAGAACAGAACGATAAGTCAAGAATGAGTATTTTCCTTGAGATAGGAAATAAGCAAGTCATTGTGTATCTTACACTAGCTTCTGCCAGCTGTTTCACTCACATTCCCGAATAAAAAGGCTTAGCCTTCCTCAATAAGTAGACTATCTAAAGCTGAAACTCAAATCGGACCAGTAATTCCGGAGATTAGCGCGATCAAGCAAACAAACTAACAAACTCTTCAGCTTTTCGATATTAGTATCTTACAGAGAGAGATTCTAACAGACGTAACCTATCCCTGTTTCTTCATTGAGTTTAGGAGGCATGGTTACTCTTGTATCTTGTATCTATAGGTCATGTCAGCATTTCTTTATCGTTATCGGCCTAGTCTTTTCCCAACTAATACTAGAGTTCAATTCTAGTATAACGCGTAAGTATAGCGATAAAATCCGTAAAAGTAGTTTTATTTAAATTACCAACATATTCTTTTGACTTTCGTAGTACAGTAAGTTTCATAGTTTCTACAATGCATGTAACATTGTGTAAACTATGTACCTCTTGTTACTAGAGCAGTATATTTCGTTCGCTTTGATCGCGAATGCGGTTCTACTACTACAATTAGTTAATTACCGTCGGAACGCTAATTGAAACCTCGACAGACATAATAAATAGTTGCGATTCAATCGCTGTTATCTCAGTTTATCTATGCTAATTGCTATGTTATGTTTGTCTGTAGTGAAATATTGCTTATGTGTATTGTGACACGTTTAAAAACTAAATAAAGTACATAGACTCGTTATGCTTATTCTTACTAGTATTATCCTCCGAGCCTTTTTCCCAATCATGTTGGGGTCGGCTTCCAGTCTAACCGGATTCAGCTGAGTACCAGTGCTTTACAAGAAGCGACTGCCTATCTGACCTCCTCAACCCAGTTACCCGGGCAACCCGATACCCCTTGGTTAGACTGGTGTCAGACTTACTGGCTTCTGACTACCCGTAACGACTGCCAAGGATGTTCAATAACAGCCGGGACCTACAGTTTAACGTGCCATCCGAAACACAGTCAATGATGTCTAAGATATACTTAGAAAGTACATACAAACTTAGAAAAGTTGCATTGGTACTTGCCTGACCTGGGATCGAACCCGCGCCCTCATACTTGAGAGGTTGGTCCTTTACCCACTAGGCCACCACGACTACATTCATTATTCTTACTAGTAGGTATTTATATTCTTACATTATTCTTACTAGTATTATAATAGCGAAAGTAACTCTGGCAGTACCTCGGTCTCGCTAAATCGGCAAAACTATGGAACTTATTTAAATTAGATTGGTACATAGATAGTCTGGACACTTAACTGCCTCGTTGGTCTAGTGATCGCAAGCGCGGCTGCTGAACACAAGGTCCGGGGTTCCATTCCCGGGACGGGCCGAAATTGCTTTGTGGGTTTTAGAAGACTTTCACAAAGCAGCCCGCAGCCTGGAAGGTGGTGATTGATACACCCGTGCATCGGAGAGCACGTAAATGTCAGTCCTGCGCCTGATCTCTTTCCGGTCGTGTCGGATTGCCGTCCCATCGGGTTATGAGAGTAAAGGAATAGTGAGTGCACTTGTGTCTGCGCAAATGCTTGTGCACTATAATATGTCCTGCGCAATTGGCTGATCTCCATATATGAGAGCCGCCGTAGCCGATAATCGGCTAGGAGGACATCAGTCTGGACACTGAGAAATGACGTAAGCTACTACTTATCCAGTTGTGGGAAGAAGTAACTTCGGGACGCGGGTAGCACCCCGGGCAATAGTATCCCAAAAAAAACCTTACTAAATAAATTATTTGCAAAACTCAACTCTGAATTTTATTATGATTATAACCAATAAGTAATTTATTAAATGAGTCTATTTCAAAATTGATATGAAAGTAAACATTTGATTTTTGATGTTACCCGTTTGCAATGAATCTCAGCCATAAGAAGGTTGGAATTCATTAGCATAATGACCCAACCGATGGAAAACTGCTGAAGCGTCAATATTATCCGCACTGAGAAGCCTTTGATCGGGAAATATTCCCCACTTCTCCGTTTCTTCACTTCTATGTAATCAATAATGAGGCCAATTTTTATGTAATTGGTCAACATTATATTATTGATGCGTACATATAACCCAATTTTTGTATGATTTGTGAATGATTTTACAAGTGAATACTTTGTTCTGGTGGTAGGTAACTTGACAAGTTTTTCCACCATAAAAAACTTAATTTTTTACACCTAAATAAATATTCAAAAAAAAGAACTTAGGGTGCTTACATAAAGAAACAGGTTTCCGGTATTGACAAACCTGTACGGGTAGGTACCGATCAGTGCAGGTATAATATTTCAATACAATCGTACCGGCAACCTGTTTCTTTATAAAAAACCAACTCTTATTTATTTCTTAGAAAACTAGCAATATAATGTACCAGGAGCCCATGGGCCTTACTACAAAAACTTTAAACCCTGTTTTACACTTGTCTAATAAAATTTTGGCTGCAAAATGAACCATATGTCAACGTCATAATTTGTCATTTTTTAGACAAGGCATAAACTGACGTTTAAAAGTTTTTGTGGTAAGACGGCATATGTCTAAAGTGGTGTCGTATGAGGCACGAGGCAGCTAGGCGACATATAGTCGTTAGCCGCGATGACGCGGGCGCATCGATGCGATAATCCGTTCAGCCGGTTTATTTGTTACGGAGCAAGAATATTCTGGTAGTGGATGTGGCAATATTACCTACGTTCAAATAGCAAATGGTCGTGATGATGAAAAAACGACGCCTCTGTCTAGGTACAGTATCTACTAATATACGTAAACAAGCAAATGAAAATTTGTGAAAATCCAATCTACCATCCAGAAAAGGCTAGCTGAATTTTTATTCCTTGTTTATATAAAGCGATTTCTTAATAACCTATGAAAGATATAATAGCCTATAAATCTTTGATAAAAATAATATTTTTCACTTACAGGCTCATATTAAAAAATCATTAATTTATGAAAGCATTTTAAAAATCTAACAAAATTACCATTTTATACAACAGAAAGTACAAGTGGGCAAATATTTCCAAGAACAACTTTAGATCATTTTTAAACTCAAGGAAAGGGGAGTTTTAATGTATAAAATAATAACAGTGAAGATATTTAGACTTATTTCATTCGGTATTACAAATAGCACTCAACAGTAAAAATATTTTAATTATTAAAATATACCTCTGGAGTATTACGCTTAACTGGAACATTAGCAGTAGGTAAAAATGGTTTTCAAGAAGGCTGAAAATTAATTGTACCTAACTTTTTTACTCGAAATAATAGGCACTGCTGTCTGACTGCTGTAAAAAATAATAATAATCTTCCACGCCGATTTCGGCAACAGCGACCACTTCGACCCTAATGGCGTGCGGGTGCTCTCATGTGGCTGGAGTATCCAATTTTGTGCGTGAAAGTCCGCGCACACTGCGGACATGTCAGGGTACCAGCCACAAAGTTGTAGTTGATAGCTACAGGTGGTCGAGCTTTCAACTCATCTCGTTTGGCATCCAACTCAGAAAGCCGGCGTGCTTCAAAGTCAAAGACTTTGGCTTTAACGCGGCTTCTCCAGTCTCTGCGGTTGGATGCTGGATTCTCCCACTGAGACTGATGCCCATTTTCACCAACAAATACCTAAATTTAGGGATCCCCCTAAGAGCATTTAGGGAACACCTAATACGAATTTCGTTTTCACCAACGTTTAAGTGTCCCTTATAACCTTTATTATTGGGGGGAGCCATTATTCTAAGTGACACTTAGTTAGGGAAACGTTAAGAGATTGTTGGTGAAAACGGGCATGAGACTGTAAAAATTATAGTTTTTAAATTAAAATGAGTGAAAAGTCTACTTTTGTTTGATTTTGAGATTCAATTTTCAGAATCTATTTCTAAGGACATCGCAAATATCTAGGAAATATAGGAAAAACTCATCAATCTTTTCTATCAATTTTTCCTATATAAAACAAAAAAAAATGTACCACATCGTCTCCTTCGTACATTGAGCTCAGATTTCCTCCAGGAATGACTGTTAGATTTTTGATAGATGTTCGCGGCCGAGCCGAGAAGATGGGACATATTTATCTGCTCCACAAAATAATTTTCCCCGATATATATTTTCTCCCCTATCGCATTTTGGCTATACGTGATACGTGAGATACCGAATAAACAGTTCGGTCAGATGGGCAAATATTTTTGGTAACCTTTACCCCGACGAAAAAATATACTAGGAGAACACTGGTTGCAAAGAGTATTTTCGATCTAAGAACATTTTCTTTTCGATTTTACAGCCATGTTTCGTAAAGTCGTTTTGGTGATTTCTGATTTAGAAACAGCCTGATGCTAGGATTTCTGACGGTTACATTCCCAGACTATCATTTTTTCATTAGGTAAACAATTTTCAACAAGGATCATGGTTACCAGCAATTTCAATACATTACTGAACACGCCTATGTTTATGCCTTAAAGTTCATAATAGGATGACAGTCAAAAACAATGCGCGAATCATCAAACCTTACCCGGCCAGCTTGCAGGCCAGCCATAAATTGTATAATTCAACAACCAGGGTAACAGAAATCAGTATTGGGTTGGGAGTTCGACGCACGTTAACTCTCCACAGGGTGCGGGCGTGACCTGACTCTTTACGTGATGCTGTTTGGGACGCAAGTTACAAGACTTTTGCTAAAGTTTATTTATATTTGGCTTTGCCATGCTATAGAAAAACTTTGATGATACTTGAAATATTTTATTTATTCATGTCCTTCATTTTAATTTTGATAATTTAATTTACTAAAAAAAATCATCACCCGAGCCTTTTCCTTGCGAGATGACGGCAGATAGAAAAGTATGGAAGGAGAAAACCTGCTGCGCCAACCCCAAATACAATTGGGATAAGGGCAAGAGGATGATGATGATTTCCCAATCCTTTTCCCAACTATGTTGGGGTCGGTTTCGAGTTTTACTGGATTCAGTTCAGCGAAGTACCAGTGTTTTACAAGGAGCGACTGCCCTATCTGACCTCCTCGGCCCAGTTACCCGGGCATCCCGTTGGATAATAAAAAATATGTTTGAGTAATTTTTACTTCGCTGTAATGTTATCACTTGAACCCGACCGCACCCGATAGTCGCGCGTCGGATACGAAATCAAACAAAATATTGTTTCGCCTCTTCAGATTTCGATAGTTTTTCACACGATACAGTTCGCTCGGCTGTTGGTACTGTGATAAATTCGCAACAATCTACGTGATTGGTGGTATTGTAGGTAATATTCTTTGTAGGTACTCCGCTAATATTTACTTTAAAAGTATTAGCGGAGTTTCTACATAAAAAGTTAAATACATAATAAGAGCTCGTGGAT